>NC_057798.1:536266663-536976518 GCF_018294505.1 Triticum aestivum
ACAACAGCAACAACAACAGCAACAACAACAGCAACAACAACAACAACAACAACAACAAGAACAACAACAACAACAACAACAACAACAACAACAACAACAACAACACCAACCCACCGCCACCACCCCCTGTTAACAACCTAGCCCATTTTCTGATGTTGAATCCGCCGGTGTTTTCTAGCAGCACCGAGCCGATTATTGCAGATGATTGGCTCCGCAAGATTGGGAGGGAGCTGACCACTGCTGGATGCACGGATGCGGAGAGAGTGTGCTTTGCCGCACATAAGCTTGATGGACCCACATATTCTTGGTGGGAAAATTTCACCACCACTTAGCCCATTGCTACTGTTACATGGGATCAATTTCAGCAGGCCTCCCGCACCGCACATGTTTCAGCTGGAGCCATGAGTTTGAAGAAGCGCGAGTTCTGCAACTTATGCCAAGGGAGTCATACAGTGGGACAGTATGTGGATGAGTTCAGCAAGCTAGCATGCTATGCCCCATATGATGTGGCCACAGATGCCGCGAAGCAGGAGAAGTTTCTCGCGGGACTCAATGATGAGCTGAGTATGCAGGATGGTGGCAACCTTCAACAACTACCAGGATCTGGTAGACTGGGCCCTCATGACTGAAGGCAAGCAGCAGCAGATAGATAACCGGAAGAGGAAGTATGGACAGGAGAAGTATAATTCTGTAGCTCAGCAGAAGCCTCGCTATTCCTTGTACTCGGGAGGACACAATCATCAAAACCATGGAGGGCATAACCATGAAGGACATTCTCACAACGAAGGAAGTTCACACAACCACAGTGGCCCTAAGAATGGTAATGGGAATGGTGGAAGCAATAGTCAGAGCCGTTCCAACCCGGTGACACCCGCCAAGAAGGATCTGAGTCACATTACCTGTCTCAAGTGCGGGAAGACCGGACACTATGTCACTGAATGTACTGAAGCAAATAATGGAAATGGCAATGGAAGTTCTAGAAAGAAGCCCAACCCTTTCACCAGAGGTCAGGTGAACCAGGTCAGTGTGGAGGAGATTGAGGAGCAACCCGACGCAGTTGTCGGTAAGTTTTTGATTAATGCACTTACAACCCTTGTTCTTTTTTATACTGGTGCATCTCATTCATATCAAGGGGATTTGTGGACAAATTTAAGTTGCCAACAGTAGCCCTTAAGTCACCTATGTTAGTGGGTTCCCCAGGAGCAGAGTATATGGCTAGTCAGGGATGTTATCAGTTGCCAATAACCATAGGTAGACATGTTTTCCCCACCGACCTTACTGTCATGGATTCACAAGGATTGGATGTGATCCTAGGCATGGATTGGCTATCCAAGTTCGAGGGAAACATCGATTGTGCCAGTAAGTCTATTCTTGTCACCACTCCGGAGGGAAAAAGGATCAAGTATGCGTCTAGGCATGCGCCGAGGAGGGATCAAGTGAATTCCTTTTCGGGAGTCGTTCAGGAGGAAGTACCAGTTGTGAAGGATTACCCTGATGTATTTCCAGAGGAGTTACCAGGCATGCCACCAGACCGAGATATTGAATTTATGATCGAGTTTTTGCCAGGCACCGGACCAATATCAAAGAGACCGTATCGGATGCCCGCCAATGGTCTGGAGGAAATTAAGAAGCAAATTAAGGTGTTATTAGAGAAAGGTTATATTCGACCAAGCTCATCACCTCGGGGAGCCCTAGTGCTTCTAGTAGAAGGATGGATCTTTGAGGATGGTTGATGACTATCGTGCGCTGAATGAGGTGATGATCAAGAACAAATATCCTCTATCGATGATCAATGATTTGTTTGACCAGCTGTAGGGAGCTAAGGTTTTCTCCAAGATCGATCTTCGATCAGGTTATCACCAGCTGAAGATCCGAGAACAAGATATACCTAAGACAACTTTTACCACAAGGTATGGGCTATATGAGTATACGGTTATGTCATTTGGTTTGACTAATGCCCTTGCCTATTTTATGAGTATGATGAACAAGGTGTTCATGGAGTTCTTGGACAAATTCGTCGTGGTTTTCATTGACGATATATTGGTCTACTTGAAGAATGAAGAACAGCATAAGGAACATTTGCGCTTGGTTCTCGAGAAGCTCAGGGAACATCAGTTGTAGGCCAAGTTCAGCAAATGTCAGTTTTGGTTTAAGGAAGTTGGATTTCTCGGAGATGTTATATCAGGAGAAGGAATAGAAGTAGACCCTACCAAGGTTGCATCTTTCACTGAGTGGTTGGTACCCACCTCAGTTGGAGAGATCCGAAGTTTTCTTAGACTCGCATGTTATTATCGGAGATTTATTGAGAATTTTTCCAAGACCGCGAAGCCCATGACGGAGTTATTGAAGAAAGACACCAAGTTTAAATGGACCGAGGATTGTGGGGCCAGTTTTTAGGAGTTGAAGAAACGTTTGGTTAGAACCCCAGTGCTAATTCTCCCAAATATACGCAAGGATTTCCAAGAATATTGCGATGCTTCACGTCAAGGACTTGGAGGCATTCTTATGCAAGAAGGAAGAGTTGTTTCATATGCATCATGTCAGCTTCGACCTCCTGAGTTGAATTATGCTACGCATGATTTTGAGTTAGCAGCCGTAGTGCATGCGCTCAAGACTTGGAGACATTTTCTCATCGATAACCATTGCGATGTTTACACGGATCATAAGAGCTTGAAGTACATCTTCACAGAGAAGGAGTTGAACCTCAGGCAGAGGAGATGGTTGGAGCTCATAAAGGATTATGACATGAGATTGCATTATCATCCAGGAAAGGCTAATGTCATAGCAGATGCTTTGAGCCGCAAGAGTTATGCTAATATGCTCATAACCGGAGAATTACCCCAGGAGTTGGCCGACGACCTTCGAGAACTTTGTTTGGAGATAGTTTCGAGAGGTTATGTTGCGGCACTGGAAATTCAGTCCACTTTGCTGGGAAAGTTCAGAGAAGCCCAGAAGACAGACAAGGAGATTGCAGAGATAAAGGAAAGGATGAGTAAAGGAAAGGCTAAAGGTTTTCATGAGGATGAGCACGAAAATTTATGGTTTGAGGATCGTATCTATGTGCCTAATGACCCTGAGATCAGGAAGTTAATTCTTCAGGAGGCTCATGATCCGCCCTATTCGATTCACCCAGGCAACACCAAGATGTATCTGGATTTGAAGGAAAGTTTCTGGTGGACAGGAATGAAGAAGGACATTGCAGAGTATGTAACAATATGTGACGTATGTCAGAGAGTTAAGGCAGAGCATCAGAAACCAGCAGGGTTACTTCAGCCTTTGCCGATACCCGAATGGAAGTGGGATAAACTTGGCATGGATTTTATAACCGGATTACCTAGGACTCGCTCAGGCTATGATTCTATCTAGGTTGTAGTTGGTGGCTTAACCAAGGTAGCCCATTTCATCCCTGTGAAAACAACCTATATGAGTGCTAAGTTGGCGAAGATATACATGACCAGGATCGTATGTCTGCATGGAGTCCGAGGACCATCGTATCAGATAGAGGAACGTAGTTTACTTCAAAGTTTTGGAATCAGTTGCACGAAACTTTGGGTACCAGGCTAGAGTTCAGTACAACCTTTCATCCATAGATAGATGGAAAGATTGAGAGAGTCAATCAAATTCTGGAGCACATCTTGAGAGCTTGTGCACTAGATTATGGATCTAGTTGGGACGATAATTTACCCTATGCAGAGTTCTCCTATAACAACAGTTACCAAGCCAGTTTGTAGATGGCCCCTTTCGAAGCCTTGTACAGAAGGATGTGCAGGACACCACTATCGTGGGATGAAGTTGGAGATCGACAGTTGTTCGGACTAGACTTAATCAGAGATTCTGAGGAGAAGGTAAAGTTGATTCGTGATAGACTCAAGATAGCCCAGTCCAGGCAGAAGAGTTATGCCGATACTAAACACAAATAGGTAGCCTATGAAGTCGGAGATAGAGCATATCTTTGTGTATCCCCACTTCGAGGAGTTAAGTGATTTGGAATTAAGGGAAAGCTAACACCATGATTTGTGGGACCATATCGAGTCTTGGAACATATGGGAGAAGTTGCCTACAAGTTGGTATTACTCGAAGGATTGTTAGGAGTTCATGATGTGTTTCACGTTTCCCAGTTGAAGAAATGCCATGCAGAGATGGCTGGCATTCCTCTGAGAGATACAGTGCCACTGGAAGCGATTCAGTTGGATAGTGATCTGACCTATGAAGAGAAACCCGTTAAGATTCTCGAGGTTTCCAGTCGAGTTACTCGCAGTAGAGTCTTCAAGTTTTGCAAAGTTCAGTGGAGCCACCATACCGAGGAGGAAGCTACCTGGGAGCGAGAAAAAGACCTCTGCAAGGACCACCACACCTTTTTGCTAACCAACCCGAATTTCGAGGGTGAGATTCATCTTAAGGGGGGTAGGTTTGTAACATCCCAATTTTCAATTTGGATGGTATTCATAGATCATTCATATGCATCCATGATTTATGCATTCTTGTTGCTTTGTTTTAGTGCTTTTTGATCCAAGAGACCTTAAGAACCTCAAGGACCAATTTGAGAGAGTTAGAGGTTTCACAAAAATCCAATTTTGATTGATCAAAATTTGGTAATTGGATCAAATTGTTTTTCAAAATTCTTTTCCAATTATTTTAAAATAAAGAGAGAAGATAAAATGACTTCTTCAAAATCAGCAAAGAAATATTGGAAATTGAATTTTGATTTTTTGGATAGTCTATTTGATTTTATTCACTTAGTCTATTTGATTTTATTCGCTAGTTTATTTATTTATTAGCGGAGTAAATAGTACTATAATGTATGTTTTTAGTTTAGGCATTTAGGCCCAGAAAAATGTTCACTAGGTCACTAATAAGGCCATATTATTACGTGAGTTTTTCTAGTATTTTTAGGATTTTATTTATATTTATTTTAGCTTGTTTTTGTCTCTGGAAAAAAATTGTTTAAAAAAACTAGTTTGGGCCGACCGGACTTGGCCGACCCGAGCCCAGCCGGCCAGGCCGCCAACGCCTCGCTCGTTCGGCTCAGGACAGAGTCCCGAGCGCCGCCGTCGCCGTCGATCGGGAGTCCGACCCGGACTCCACTCCGCCAATGCCTCTCTGCCCCCTCCTCCAAGCCGGACGCACCCGTCCACCTCCTTAAATACCGCCGCTCGACCCGCTCTCCTCTCCACCCCGAGCGCCGTCGCGACACTTTGCCGCCTGCACCGCCACCGCCCACAGCTGCCGTCGCCGCCGCCCACCGAAACCCGCCGCCCACACCCGCCGTTCGCCTTGCCACCGTCGAGCTCGTCTTCCCGCCGCCCGAACCGCCATGACCGGTAAAAAAAACACCCGGCCCGATCCGATTTTTTTGGTTTTTCTTTTAGATCCGTTTTATTGTTTTAGTTAGTTTATTTAGTGAATGTTCGTTCATTTAATTTTTGTAGTGAACAGTTTTGTTAGATTAGGTTCGGTAGCGAACGTTCATTCTGTAGATTTTTCTTTTTATTTTTAGTTTTGGTCAGGGACCAATCCATGAATATTTTCTTCGCAGATTAGCCCCTGATCTTTAAACCCTCGCAACTTTTTGCTTGTTTGTCTAAATTCGATGAAACCAATGCCAAAATCTTCAGAGCAAATATCATCTATCCAGTAAACCAACTTGAACATGATTTTCACAATTTAAAATTTGAGTTTAGTTCAGATTTGAATTTGATCTTGTTTTGTTCGTATCTTGAGTTTTGTAGCTCTGTTTGAGTTGCTTCTTTTTGCAAATCATAGCTAATAACATATACCTACTATTAAGATCTAATTCATCTAAATATAATGTTGTTAATTTTTTTTCTGTTTAGATTACTTATTTGCTTGTTTTCAAGTTCTTTGGATCTTTTCTTCGATTTCTCTTTGCATCATTTGCTTGAGTGCTTATGCATGCTATTGTTTGTCTATGCTAGATTTTTCCGAGTGTGGAGCTTGTTAATACGAATCTCTAGAGTTTTCCCATCATCGGCAAGGCAAGTTACACTTTGATCATACTTTTCAATACCCAATTTTTTACTAGGCATTAGTTTTGCCCCTTAAAGATTTGCATGAGTAGGATTGGGAACATGTGTATTGGTTGTAGTACTTGAGGTAGGAACCTATTACCTTTGATCACCCCGGGAATATAAGTTATGCTCATATATTGCTTAGCCATGCTCATAGACGGGGATTGGTTCGTTATATTGATGGAAGTTGTGAGAGATAATAATTTTGGAAAACATTAAGGTGGCAACTTTAATACACATCTGGGTGGATTGGTTGGGGCACCTGGAGAAACCAGTGCTTGCCCAAGGGAATCCCGGAGTACCCGTGTGATTACCCTATGAAATGCCACCCAGGCTCAAAGGGATCATATGGTATTTCATGCCTAGAAACTTTCGTGTGCGGCCACAAGCCATTATGGGCTCTGGCATATTTGAGTAAGTTGTGTGAGCTATTAAGAGGTGGACTAGCAGATGTAGGGGAAAGTAGGTGTACCGGTATACCTAGAGTAGAGATTTAATGCTTCAGAAAGACCATGTCTCGATCTTCCGCTCATGGATGCAGTCGAGTCTTGTGGGGAAAAGTGTGCAACCTCTGCAGAGTGTATAAACTAATCATGGTTAGCCGTGTCCCCGGTTATGGACGATTTGAGTATCTAAAAGTGGATATTTATGTTGATCCCATCACTCTTTAATTAATGAACTGGGTTAAATGACGATACTTGTTTAATGGTGGATTTGAGTTGGAGGAACCTTCTCAATCATTGGTATAAACTTTGTAGTAAGTAAAATCTATTCCTTTGTTGTAGGAAAAAAACGGGATTTTTGCATTCGTGCCCCTAGTTGGGTCACGCTCGACTGATTTGCCCCTACTTTTCCAACAACTGCGGTTTTGCCCAACTCACTTCACTCGCCTTGTGTTTTTGCCCTTCCGAGGTGGTTCCGACCAATCACGGTTCGCCACGTGGTGACTGCTCATTGGACAGAACCGCCCCGGAAGGGTAAAAACACAAGGCGAGTGAAGTGAGCTGGGCAAAACCGCAATTGTTGAAAAATTAGGGGAAAATCTGTCGAGCATGACCCAACTAGGGGCACCAATACAATTGTTCCAAAAAATAGCTTTATGCAAAACTAAACTTAGAGCCTCCACCAGCTAAATTTGCATGTAGATATAGTTTCTTGCATTCATTTGCTCTACAGTGTAACTCTGCCAGCATATTCCATGTGCTGACCTACACGGCTGCCACGTCTCATGTTGCCGACTTTACCCACGAAGAATAAGGTGTGCTAGGTCGTTGTCATGCACTCAACTATGCCATTGGAGTTTGATGGACTAATTTATCTCTGAAGCTTACACAATTATTTTGTTTAGATGGCCTTCAGCCATATTATTTGTGTAATAAATACTCTTTATGAGGACACGATGTAATAAGTGTGTGATTGAACTCTTTTATAATTCCTCGAGTACTATGTGTTCCAGCATACCGGTCCAGGGATGACACTTAAGCACAGAGACTTCGGTCCATTGGGATCGTGGTCGGTACAAGATGGTATCAGAGCACACGCTGACTGTAGGACGTGACCACTAGGAAAAGCCACATGATACTCTATTTCTACTCTATAGATTTCGGACCCCAGGAACAAGTTCACTCAGCCAAATGACGACACCCCTTTCGGACGCCACTTGAAGGAAGTCAGGAAGTACCTGAACAAGCTTCACCGGAACTTTCACCGCAACTTTACCAGAAGAGGAGCGCTGGAGGATCAAAGTTTGTGTACCTGGGAGGACATTTGCATCAACAACTGAGCCCATTGAGTTTACCTTGGATGCGCCAACTTGGAGCTTGGGAAAGAGCATGGGAGCCCACATCACTTTTGGACGTATTTGTGAGGTTTACCACAAGGATCTTGAAGACACCGTCTATCAGATATGTGGGCGCTGAGACGAGCAATGGGAGATGATTCGTACCAGGAAGGATGGATCTATTGCAACATATATTCATGAGATGGATCAACACATTCTTCGATATGATAACTAGATGTGCGCGATCATGAAGAAGACCAAGAAAGTTATAAAGAGGAATGTCAGGCTAGAAGAGGAACTCAAGTCAACACGCGATGGATATGAAGAGAAAATTGATGTGCTACTGGAGAAGCATGAAGACCTGAAGAGGAGACTAGGATTACCGTGGTGAAACCAAAGCAAGAACCCGAAGTGGATATACATTTAGAGGACTACATCATATTAGACGACACCGACACAGACTATGATGCAGATGATGACAGTGATGATGATTATGAAGACGAAGCTGGAGCTGATATTATGGAGTCTTCCACCAAACAAAACTTGTAGACGACCACCCTGTTATTAATAGTATTCCTCCAAGTAGTTAGAATTGGTCGATTTGTAATAGTAGTTTAGATCGTTTGTGTGAATCTTGTTTGATGTTGAGTGGTGTGAATTGAATGTATTTTGCCTCGTATGCATATGGGTAGTGAAATCTCTCATAGACCTTATTCTATTCTGTCTTCTCACCCCCCTCTAACCCATCACATGCCTCCGAGACGTGCCACCGGACTCACTTTCCCACCCGAGCTCACCCAGTTTATCAACAACAGAATGCCTTAATGCAGATGATGATCCAGAACCAAGGCAACAACAACAACAACAACAACAACAAGAACAACAACAACAACAACAACAACCCACCGCCACCACCCCCTATTAACAATCTAGCCCGTTTTCTGAGGTTGAATCCACTGGTGTTTTCTAGCAGCACCAAGTTGATTGTTGCAGATGATTGGCTTCGCAAGATTGGGAGGGAGCTGACTACTGCTGGATGCACGGATCCGGAGAGAGTGTGCTTTGCTGCACATCAGCTTGATGGACCCGCAGCCTCTTGGTGGGAGAATTTCACCACCACTTACCCCATTTCTACTATTACATGGGATCAGTTTTAGCAGGCCTTCCACACTGCACATGTTTCAGATGGAGCCGTGAGTTTGAAGAAGCATGAGGTCCACAACTTACACCAAGGGAGTCGTACAATGGGTCAATATGTGGATGAGTTCAACAAGCTAGCACGCTATGCCCCAGATGATGTGGCCACAGATGCCACGAAGCAGGAGAAGTTTCTTGAGGGACTCAATGATGAGCTGAATATGTAGTTGATGGTGGCAACCTTCAACAACTACCAGGATCTGGTAGACAGGGCCAGCATGATTGAAGGCAAGTAGCAGCAGATAGTGTCGGATTATGGGTTCCGCAAACCCTTGAAAGGTTCAAACTCTAGGGTGCGTGTGGAGATCTCAACCTACCTAGCCTGCCTACTCACAATCCTCCTAAGCCTAGCGCATCAGGCTCAAAGAGACAAAGAGACACAACAATTTATCCTGGTTCGGGCCACCTTGCGGTGTAATACCCTACTCCAGCGTTTTGGTGGATTGCCTTGAAGGGCTAAGGATGAAATAGTACAATGGATGAACTGGCCTCAGGAGGTGAGGTGTTCTCGAGCTCAAGAGAGCTGGTGAGTTGGTCGTGTGAGAATGGATCTGACCCCCCCCTCTATGGTGGTGGCTAAGTCCTATTTATAATGGCATTGGTCCTCTTCCCAAATGTTGGCGGGAAGGGATCCCACAACGGCCAGATTTGAAAGGGGACAAGTAGTACATCCTCCTGAATAAAGTGGTCTTCGCCTGCGAAAGGCCTCTGGTCGTGACACCGTGGTGGGCTCGGTGATGACCTCCGTCCTGCCATCCTGACGGTCTTGGTCTTGTTGCACCAAAATGGAAACCTTTGGCTGATTCCCCGGGACTCCGCGCCTGCGGCTTTCCTCCCTTGCACCAGAGAGGAAACTGGTGCTCTACTCCCGCTGGCGCCCGCCTGGCCTTGGTTGTCATGGCTCACGTCAGTTGAGCCTAGTGAGGTGCACCTTGCATAGAACTCTCCGCACCTCGGGAGCCAGCCTGAGGAGGTCGATCCCCTCGGGGGTCTTGGTGTCGTCCGCCTCGGGAGGCTTGGCCCCTCGCGAGGGTCTTGATTCGTTGATGCTGAAGCTGGGCCGTATCAGGATGTCAATGGAGCCACACAGTGGGCCGCAGGCAGGCAAGTCTGGAGGCCCCCATATCCAAAACACCGACAGTAGCCCCCGGGCCCAAGGCGCGCTCGGACTTGGCCTCCAGGCGAAGCCAAAGGGCAAGTGTGGAACGCCGCGGGCCCTAACCACCTGCGGCCTTGATGATGCATGGCGATTGATGGGACGTGGGCGTCTCCACTTCCCCATGCCGCCTTGATATCCGCGAGGCCTAGTGGTTGCCCGTTGCCAAAGCAGCTCGCCCTTGTAGGTTGTCACGCTTGGCCTTCATTTCTTCTTCTCCCATCCTTGTACCTCCGCGCACGGATCCGGCATTAGTGCCGCGCCCTCTTTCCAGATTCTGTCATGGCTCCGCAGCAGAGGAAGAAGAAGGGGAAGCCACGTGCTCCAGCCGCCCCCCGCCGGCCTTGGAGCTGGCTCTTGAGCGGTTGACGGTGATCAATCAGGAAGGGCTGGACAAGGTTCGCCCTGCCCTTGCTGTCAATTCCAATGAGTGGAAGGCGACGGCCATCCACCCTGCGTCTTTGCTCGCAGGTGACATGAGCGCCACCAAGATCCCCATCTATATCCATGATCTCTTTGCGGGTCAGATTCCCCCCTTCTCTCCCTTCTTCAATGCCATAATTTCGCATTACCAGATCCACTTGCTGCACATGGATCCTTGCTCCATCCTCCTCCTTGCCATCTTCGCCTTCCTTTGTGAGGCCATGGTCGGCATTGCCCCTTCCATGGCCCCATTTCACCATTTCTTCTTGCTCCAGCTGGTCGATGCTCGCTAATGCTTGGGGTGCGCGACCTTCAAAGCTATGGCCGCAACTGCCGGCTTGGGGATCGACTTCGAGCTTTCACCTGCCGCGCAGGGGTTCTGGAACCAGTGGCTGCTTATGGATGCCGGTACGTGCAGCCCCCTGCTCTTGACTCCTCGGGCACCGGACGTTCCCAGCTCGGGTCGGGGGCATGTGCAGCTCATCGACCGGCGCCTTGCTTAAGTCCGGAAGAGGTTGGCGAGGCTGCAGAGGTTGGAGGTGACGGCGCCGATGGTGGTGAAGGAATTCGTCAGGCAGCGCATCGCCCCTCTCCAGCGCCATTCTCGCCCGATGTGGGACCTTGCCGGCGTCGAGGATCCCATGAGGCTGCAGAGTCCATCACTACACTCTGAGACCTTGAGCATGGTGCTTGAGCTCCTGACATGCGAATCCAAACCCGCCGACCTTCCAAAAGATGGTTGCCTCCTCTATCAGTGCTCGAACAAGACGGCCTTTGTGGGACAAATGCCCCTATTTGACGAGTGGGGGTTACGCCCGGAGGAGCTCAAGGGGCCTTGCGAGAACCCCGTCCTCGTGGTTCCCCTACTGCTTGACCCTGTTGCGCGCCCCAAGTGTGGGAGCAGGGGGGCGCCCGCCGCCAGCAGCTGCTGAAGGTCCCCCCGGGGACCTGGCGCCGCTGGGGGCCCGAGAGACCGGGACTCCTGAGACTCAGAAGGAGGCCGCTGCAGGCTTGGCACAACCCTACGATCTAGAGGCAGAGGCTCCTGAAGCCCGACGTGATGGCTTCGAGGTGGCTGCTGATGGCAAGGTGCCCACCGACGGCTCCGGAGCCGTCGTCCAGGAGACCCTGCCAGGCGCTCCTACTCCTGGGACCTCTGCCCCGGGTGCCCCGCCGAGCGCTCCTCCCGCTGAGGGTCGCCCGTTAGGGCCCGGTGGGCCCTGCCTAAGCCTTGAATCGCTCCTGAAGAGGAAGGGATCTCCATGCCGCAGCAGCGGCACCCGCCGGCCGCTGAAGCTGAGGAGATATGTGGCTGTAGATGAGTAAGTACCTTCGTTCTTGATTCCTTGTGTGTCGTGCTCTTTCCTGAAAGGGCCTTGTAGGGTTCCTATGATGACAAAACCTCAGGAGGCAAGCACTTCCAAGGATCCTGGATCGATCTTAGCACACAACCCCCATGCCGTGGCTTTGCCCAGGGCACGGGGCCGACTCCGGCCACCGGGGTCCGCAAGGGGGTCCCGGGCCCGGGCTTCCTACTTCCTTTCTTCGCGGCCCGACCTATAGGATGGGGGGCGCACTGGCAATCCTTCCTCTAGTTGTTGCCGGCAATCAGGCGCCTCTTGGGTGGCCTTCGTCTTCAGGTTGTGGGGCTACACCGGCCAGCCCCCGACCCGAGGAAAGCGAGGCATCCAACGCCCCCTCGACGGCCTCTGGGGCTAAAGAAGGTCTTGGTGATGTGCTGGCGCATGCGCATGGGCGCAATGCCGTCCGCTTTGAGCTCTTTGGCGAGGCGATGCATGCGATGGTCCAGCATGGTGGGGAGCTTGCCAATGTTAACACCAGGCTCTAGGCAGAGGGCCGCCGCTTGGCGCATGAGTGGCAGGAGCTGAAGGTAGCCATCAACCTCGGGAGACTTCAGCGCGACCAAGTCGACGCGCTCGCTGTGACCTCACTTCACTAAAAAAAAGACACATCCGTGACATTTTGGGCCAAATGAATTTTTTTTGTCATACTTATGACACTTCTATGATGATAATTGTGACAAAACCCGGTATCATCATAGATGTGGTGGGCTCCTACTTCTATGAAAAAAATCATGATAGAAAATGGGCTTTTTGTCCTGGACGGGCCGGAGACGCAGCTGCATGACATTCTTTGGGCTGTCCATGACGGAAAAAACCGTGTTAGAAGCGAGGGCGAGGAAACTTTCGGGGAGTTCCCGGTTACGGTGGGTGTTCGGGGGCCGAGCGATGCACGTTTCTCTCGTACACGTACGCGCTTGTGTGCGAGGCGTTGGGATCTAACTGAACCCGAGCGAGGCGTCGCCTAACTGACCCCGAGCGATTGCACTGCACGCTACACGTTACTGAACCCGAGCGATCGAGCGATTCCTTCACTACTGCTGCTAAATGAAGCCAATGGATCCTGCCTCTGGATGAACACTGAGTGTTGCAGGGGGGGGGGTTTGGATGAACATTGAGTGTTCCGGGAGGAGTGGATGAACCGGACCCGTGGCGTTGCCTCTGGATGAACAGGACCCCGATCGATCGAGTCGGTTGGGGCTGGAAGAATAGCACCCCGTGGAGGGCCGGATGAACAGGACGACCCCGTGGAGGGGTGGATGAATAGTAGACGGTGGAGGGGTGTATGAATAGTAGCCCGTGGAGGGGTGGTTGAACAGGAGCCCTTGGAGAGGGGTGGTTGAACAGTAGCCGGTGGAGTAGCGCATGGTGGAGGCTGGATGAACATGAGCCCGTGGATGAACAGTCGCAGGTGGAGGCTGGAGGAGGTCGACGGTGGAGATGAACATTATCCCGTGGAGTCCCATTTTGCGGTACGCCACACCCCTCCTGATGAACAGGACCCCCGTTTTGACCGTAGCGCTCCAACACGAGTCCGTTTCGTCCGTTGTGCGGTACGCCACACCCCTCCCGATCAACAGGACCCCCGTTTCGACCGTAGGAGGTCTGTTTCCTCCGTTTTACGGTACGCCAGGCCCCTCCGGATGAACAGGATCCCGTTTCGAACGTGGCCGGTCGAACACAAGGCTATTTCCTCCGTTCTGTGGTACGCCAGGCCTCGTTTACATCGCCTGTTCCGTCCAAGCCGGTTGGCTCCCACGCGTTCCGTTGCCTCCCGATGAACACGACACATTCCGTTGCCTCCCCATGAACACGACGCATTCCGTTGCCTCCCCATGAACACGACGACGACGTTGTTTCTCCGTTCCGACCCAGCCATGTACACGAGCCCTGGCCGTACGTATATATGCGCGAGTAGGCGTTCGAGACCCCGCCCGTATGTACGTACGTGGCCGTATTTTATTTCTTGCACACTGGCCGCTGTACATACATGTACATGCTACATGCGCGCCTCTACTACGACACGTGCGCGCCTCTACATCAACCAGTATATATGTACGTACACGTTCGCGACCAGAATGACAACGCTACGTACACTTCGACCAGGTGGGTCCCGACTGTCAGGCACTTCCTTGTGTGCGAAGATGTAGCTGGTGGGTCCCAACAGTCAGGGGCGAATCGTTTTTTTGCTCGGACGCACTTCCTTGCGTAAGAAGATGTAGCTTGTGGGTCCCAGCCGTCAGGGGGAGATGTTTTTTTCATGAAATACGGTGGACCGTCTGGTGGGTCCCTGCTATCAGGTGCAGGAATAATTATTTTGCGTGTAACAAGGAGGCACTTCCTTGCTGCGGCCGTGGACCCAGCTGCCAGCCTCTCCACGTATAGTCCACTTCAGATGCATGTGGTCGTTGACCAGGCCGCGCCGAGAGCACTAGGGCGATGGACGATGGCGAGGCCTAGGAAGGGAACGAGACGGAGGCAGGGAAGACTCAGCTGTTGTTTCCCACGTGGAGGGGAGTACGACTGTACGGGGGTTTACTGGTTCGTCTGCCGTCGCCGAAGAATAACAACAGGTGTGGGTGAGTAGAGGGATGGCTAGGCCAACGATGGGAGTACGGTGGGGCGGTGAGGCCTGCGTGGCAGCACAGCCGGCCGCATGGAGGAGGGAGCAGACAGTCCTGCTGGCGCTTGTTTGAGCAGCTGGAGCAGGAAGAGCAGAGATTGGAGAAGCACGACGGCCCTTGGATGGAAATCCAACAATCACTGCTTGTGCGTCAACCTTTTTTTAGGAAAACCTCAAATCTGTGGAAAACAGCATACAACCCATCTGCCATTATTTCTAATAATTTACAGCCCATTTGCTAATTCTTAAGGTTTTTTTGGAGCCCTTCTTCTCTTTGTTAGCATTACAGCCCATATTGTGACCACGGTTAAAAAATTATATGAAATTTTGCTATTTCGGTGCGGTCCGAACTGTTTTTAATCCCGAAATTTCGAGTCACATTCAAATTGATTTTAAAAATAAATGTATATCAATATAAAATCCAACAAATTGTCCACACAAAAAAATCAATGCAATTTAAGATCTCCTAATGGAAAAAAGAAATTTGAAACTAATTGCCGGTTTGATGTGTTTTAAAAATGTACAACCCATTTCTCATTACTGATAGGCCATTTTCTTGGCCAGCCGAATGAGTCTCTCCTCGTCTTGAAAGATTTGCAACCCAACAGGCCTGACAAAGCGACTTACTTGGCAAATCACAAAAAAACTGGGCTATGGCCGTGGACCCAGCTGCAGTCATGGACCCAGCTGTTAGCCTCTCCACGTACAGTACTCTTCCGATGGAAGTTGGTCGTTGACCACATTGACCACGCCACGCCGAGAGCACCAAAGCGGTGGACGACGACGAGGCCTAGGAAGGGGAAGACGCGACAGTGGATGCCCACACGGAGAGGAGTACGAGGGTTCACTGGTTTGGCTATGGCATGAGGCTGCCGTCGCCGCAGAATAACAGGGGGTGTGGGTGAGTAGAGGGATGCCCTGGGCCAGCGGTGGGAGTAGTAGGGGGCGGTGAGGCCTCCACGGCATCATAGCCGGCCACGAGAGGCAGGAGCACGTGGCATGACCAGCGCTGCTTTGGGCGGCTGGAGCAAGAAGACCAGAGGTTGAAGAAGCACTCCGGCCGTTGGATGGACATCGTATGGTCATTGCAGCTAGAATCGTTTATATTGACTAAGTTGACAAAGCCCTTGGTACGCGTCAACTTAGTAGGCCCATAGGTCAGCCTCCGGAACGATGAGCCCCAGATGTCAGTGGGAGGAATCATTTTTTGGGCGGCTAGAGCTAGTATATCCGAGATTGAAGAAGAAGCACGACATCCGTTGGATAGACATCCAACGGCCACTGCTGCTAGAACTGTGTGTTGACTATAATAAGTTGACAAAGCCTTGCATACGCATCAACCTTTTTTAGGGGACGCGTGAACTTAGTAGGCCCACAAGTGTGTGGCTGAGAACTTATAGCCCATTTGTGATTTGTAAGAATGTACAACCCATTTTTGAATTCTAATGGAATTTACTACAGCCCATTTATAGTTTGTTAAAAGTACATCCCATTTTCTCGCTAGGACAATGATTAATAATTTCAACCAACCATTGAAGACAGAATTCAATAAAATTTCCCACATTTTGATGGGATCCGAATTTTTTTTATCCTGAAATCTCTAGTCAGATTAAATATAATTTGTATTACGTAAAAATCCAACGAAACATTGCACACGCAACAATTAAAAATTAAGATTTTCAAAATCCATAAATAATATTTTATAAACTAATTTCGTGTTTGGTGCATTTTTTTATAGTTACTGCCCAGTTTTTATAATTACATCCCATTTATTATTTTTTAAAGCCCATTTTCCTGTTAGCCTAATGCATAAAATTTGCAGCCCAGCGGGGCTGAGAATAACAAGTTAACCTTGGCTGGGTATTCCTCAAAAAAACGTATAGCTGGGCTAGCCATTTTCATCTTGAAAAAATTTAATATCTGGGCTGGATATCTGGCCTGGGCTAGACGGGCCACAACTCACCCAGTTAATACCCTGCTCTCCTCTGAACAACAACGAAAACATCACCAAGAAAAACTTTGTAGTGCTCACTCCTCAAAAACACAAATACTGCTCGAGCTGCTTGGTCCCAGCTGTCGGCCGCACCTTGTGCAATTCTCTCGTTTATATTGACTACATAGGTTGACAATGGTGTGGGACCATGATGTCAGGAAACCAGGAGGAAGCAAAAAAATATAGTTGTACATAATAAGGAGGCACTTGCGTACGTACGGCAATGGCCCTACTGGGCCCCTACTGTCATCCAATCAAAATAAAGTCATCTCCTGAATCCTCATGTTCGTTGACCATGTTAACAATGCTCGGCGCCACGGCGAGCGCAACAACTCGAAGGACGACGGAGAGGGCCTCGCGGGCCCTTACGGATGGTCTGATACAGCGCCCGCTGCTCATTCAGGAAGCCAGGATCATCGGACACCTATGAGCACCTTCGAGAGACTGAGACGGCATGAAACGGTAAGGCCGCGCTTGGGAGCTCTGGTTTATTTCACACATGTATTAAGATACAAGTGTAATTTACTCGTCATCGGAAACAATGCGTAAAATACAGGCGTAATGAAACCGAGGGCCCGAGGTCTGTAAGTAAAACCGGCGGGTTACGCGTGTAATTTGAGAGGCCAGTGTATATTTTACTACTAGTCGAAATCGACCAACCAAGCGCTTCGCCCGAGACCATCTGCTTTTATTTACAAGCGTCAGTTTTACAAGCGGTTTTGGTTGGAAAACGACGATCCAATCACGGCCTAAGATGATGAGTTGGTCGGAAGATCATATGGTTTCACGTCTAACCTACCCGACTTGTCGTATAGGCTACGAATGAAACATAAGACGATGAACTTCTTAAGCACTGAAACAACAGAAGAGGATGATCTTCTTAACAAGCAAATCACTGGCATTAGATCGACATGCAAAACAATACGAAGCATTATTCTCAGGAGGCACGGTGAATAACTCGTGATGTCGCATTGCCACAACATTCCAAGCTCAACTTTGCATTCAAACACAAGGCCTGGCATTACATAGACAATTCAGAACACACTCTTAACACAGGAGTATCTCAGCAGAGTAACTATTTACTTCTAAAACCAAACACAGGAATACGAAAAAACGATCGACGCTGCTCACAGCAAAGGGCGTCCCACTCAAAAATATCAAATGCATGTCTTCTAGCTAACATCAATGAGCAAATTTTGACAAGGTTTTCCAATTCCAATATATATTGCACAAGGCCTGGCATTACATAGACAATATTCAGAACAAACTCTTAACACAGGAATATCTCAGCAGAGTAACTGTTTACTTCTAAACTGAACACAGGAATAGGAAAAAACGATCGACGCTGCTCACAGCAAAGGGCGTCCCACTCAAAAATATCAAATGCATGTCTTCTGGCTAACATCAATGAGCAAATTTTGACAAGGTTTTCCAATTCCAATATATTAAACTAATGTCTTCTTGCTAACATCAATGATTAAACTTTGACAAGCTTTTCCCATTCAAAAATTTGTAATGCCTATGATCGTGGAGTCCTGTCATGGCTTCTTATACTTGTTTGGGCACTTTTTGAGTTGCCGATGCTCTCTGCAGACTAGTCATGTCACCAGCCTCTATTAATACTCTGTAAAGCTTCTCGGTCATTCCTTCTGTGATGTAGCACAAACAGTGACTGCTTCTTTCTGCAAAGTGGAACGACCAACTGGACCCAGTAATGCAGCAGTTTGCCTTGGACACATTGGCTCCTTTTGTGCAGTTCAACTAAAATCAAAGTCGGAATAAAACCGAGCTTTAATTTTGATATCCCTATAAGCAACAATAGGTATAAGGGAAACAATTACTGAGAAATAACGGTTGATGACTTGTACTCCCAGAAGAAAAGCATCTACTGATCTACCTTATCTTAATGGGAAACAAAGCAGGAGAGTAGCAATTCTCCATCAGTGTGATTCATTCATATTGACTGAGACATTATCTTAACAATGCCTTGTTTCAACATTTATAAAGAACGACAAAGCAAAAAAGTACCATTCCTAAAACAATGCGACTGATTCATTTTAACAGAGACATTATCTTAACAATACCTTGGTTAAACATGTAGAAAGAACTACAAAGCAGGATAGTACCATTCCTAAAACAATGCGACTGATTCGTTTTAACAGAGGCAAAAAAGAAATCAATTACTGGCCAATAAAGGAGGATGAAACACGCGGCCACAAAAATGGTAATCCCGCCAATCCCTAACAAGTGTTGCAGTTAATTAATTCTGAGAGTGGCATTGCTTAATTTTACCAGCGGCATTAGATTAACAAAAAGCATAAACAGTTCCAGGGAGAGTGGGCGCAACAACAGCATGTGCTTCCATCTACTTATAAAGGGGGTGATGCAGAGTTTTGTTGTAACAAAGAAACAAGCATCATGTCTGGGTTGGAACAATTTTTGCTCACTTGATTCTAAAAGACAGCAGTTCAATAGCTGCAATTCAACATTTATCCAAAACAGTACCAATACAAGTAGCACAACATCTCAAAGCACACTGCAGCATCATGTGGATGAAAGTCGGTACTGACCATTCTTGATCAAGATTTGAAACAGCTCGCGAGGACGACTTAAAACATATCCCAACACATATATGAAATCTCGATCTCCTTTTGTGCAGTTCCACCAAAATTAAGCAAAGTCGCCGGTGTGACATTCAAGTTGAACTGCACAAAAATGGTAATCCCGCCAACCCCTAACAAGTGTTGCAGTTTTGAAATAAGATTCAGTAGTTAATTCTGAGAGTGGCATTGCTTAATTTTACCAGCGGCATTAGACTAACGAAAAACATAAACAGTTCCAGGGGAGAGTGGGCGCAACAACAATATGTGCTTCCATCTACTTATAAAGGGGGTGATGCAGAGTTTGTTGTAACAAAGCAACAAGCATCATGTCTGGGTTGGTCCCATTTTTGTTCACTACTTAATGGGAAAAGACAGCAATACAATAGCTTCAATTCAACATTTATTTAAAACAGTACCAATACAAGTAGCACAACATCTCAAAGCACACTGCACAATCATGTGGATGAAGGCCTGTACTTTCATGAGACGACCATAATAAAATACGAATCTACCAAAGCGAATAGGAAATCCAATCTCGTTTTGTGCAGTTGCACTGAAATCAAGAAAAGAGTTTCGCGTAGCGAAGCAAAATGTCGCAATGGCAACAAGTTGAATAGATACCCCTGTTTTAACAGAGGCAAAAAAGGAAACAATTACTTGCCGATAAAGGAGGATGAAACAAACGGTGACAGAAAGAAGCATCTAACTTATCTTGATGGAAAACAAAGTAGGATAGTAGCATTTCTAAAACGGTTGCATTGATTCATATTAATAGAGACATTCTCTTAAAACAACATTCGTTAAAAAATGTAATTTACTTTTAACAGTGGCATTGCTAAATTTTCCGGCGGCATTCTTAGATTAACAACAGCAAAATAGTTGTATGGGACATGCCAGCACCACGTGCGTGCACACGTATAAATGGGTGATGCAGAGTATGTAACCAAGCAGCATATCTGCGTTGGTCCCATATTTGTTCTCTTTGAACCTTTTTCCTATGGGAGGGCAGCAAATCTAGTCCTGCACAAACTACCCGACCCCCCAGTTTCTTTCCCTTACAGATGTGTGTACTGGGTTACCCCCTTTTTCCCTTTTCGACCAACAAAGCGGCTGGATAGCCAGTCTATACTACTTTCCGTCATTGCTTTCCTCATTGAACCACGTCCTAGATTCATGCTCCACCCCACCGCACCCTTCTTTCCTCTTTGAACCAAGACCTAGATTCGACTACAGATCGAAAAAGATCCACATGCAGCTAGAGCAATGACGGTTTCAAAGAAACTTATACCTTAGGGTCGTCGGGATGTGGCAAGGCGTGCGGTGGGAGGCCGGATCTGCCCACACTACATACGACAGCGAGGAAGAAGGGGTCGGTGGCCCTCCTGCACAGGCGCTGGGTGAAAGAGAACAGCGCAACCGGCAGTGGATTGCCTCCCTTGCCGAAGGCGATAGAGTGAACGCTGCACCTCCTCCCCTTCCCGGTGCGACGGGATCCGGATGCCTCCTTCACCAGCTGTGAGGGGGGAGAGAGAGACAAGAGTCCAACGTAGTCTTGTTTAGATCTGGTGAAGAGAGGGTGAGAGACTGTGAATATAGCAAACCCTAGCAAAGGAACACTAAGCCTCCGGCGTGTATATATATATGTAGTGCGGCGAGAGTGTGGAGAGTGCAAACCCTAGCGAACAAGCGCTGAGGCTCCACCTTAACTGCACCTGCTTTTGGCTGTATGACAGGTGGGCCAGCCACATTTTGGGCCCACCTGTCATAAACCCAAAGGCAGGTTAAAGTAAATGAAGCTGCATCCATATAGTACTCATGTATACGACCAATATATAGTGGAGTGGTTTTCTTATTCTCTCCATAACAATCGTTTTAAATTGTGTAAGTACGAAACGAAACTCTTTATTTAATGTATCAGTGAAGAAAACTACTAAGTACTCCCTCTGTCCCATAATGTAAGATGTTTTTTCATATTACGTTGGTGTCAAAAAACATCTTATATTATGGGATGGAGGGAGTACTTCCGATGAACTAACGATCCACACGTCCTGGTGGCACTTCCTGTCCTTCACGTGCGGTACAATACCTCGCCTTAAGTGAACAACCACACATGCGCTAAATTATTGGAAACATGTGAGAGTGTGTACAAATAAAGAATTTTAATTTCAATTATCAGAAAGGTTTGAGAGTATGTATAGTTTTCCCTCTCTAATAATTATGGTTTGTTGTGTTCGACCTAAACTTGGTCAAACTTTACAAAGTTTGACTTCAGTCAAATCTAATATGAGGAGTAAATAAAAATGGAGGGCTACTACGTCCATCCGGGTTTTTAGTCCACACCATTTTTTTGATCAAAGTTAATAGCTGGACAAATAAAATTACAGGGGAGCTGGAGACAAAGTTGTGAGAAGGCTTAGAAATCAATACAAAACTTATGCTCTTAGTACCAACGTCGATCCTTCTTCGAGGAAACATTTGGTTCATAGCCAATTGTGTGATAAAATTGCACCAACGTGAAAGACGACTGCGTCTCCAACGCAACCAAGGTGAACTGACGAAGGATATCATCTTTGTGGGTAACAAGCAAAGAGCACTGATGGAAGACAGATTGTTTTTCATTGAAAATCGATCAGCTTCACCAGCCGACGCAACCATGAGGCGCAACCATGAGCATCGATAGGTCATCATGGTGATGCATCATCCATTTGGCATCAAGTTTGGGTGAGGCACCTATGAAGTTCGACAAATCCTCACTGTGGTCTGTTTCTTCTCAGTAATCAAGCTCGAGGAAGGAAGAACCACGTGGCAGAGGACAGTGAGGCGAAACAACAATGGCCATCCAATTTTGTGCAGTTCCACTAAAATTGAGGAAGACATGCCCGGGTATGGAGATACGCATCGCTGTTTCCAAAAATATAAAAAAGGGATATAGTGTTGTTACTTTGTTTTACAAGATTAACAACGACATCTCAATTGTCAATAAGAATTAATGAAAGTACACCAACAAACAGAAGCATCATGATTATCTTGATGGGAACTAAACCAGGATACCCGAGAAAAAAAGCATTTCTTCATTTAACCAATGATAGTATTAGATTAGCAGTAGCAATAGGAGCATATGGACAATGACCGCACAATCACCATGTACTTTTTGTTGAAACAACATGTATACCTCCACCGAGGCATAAATCAGGACAACTTTTCGAGAGGAATTTCCTCTATAATAGTAGGTGATGTTGGACCAGCCGACGAACCCTAGCTACTATACATGGGGAGCTGGCGAGTAGTCGCATAGAAGAAAACCCGCATGCAGCGACCTGGGGAGCTAGACGAGTACAAGAAGTTATACCTCAGGTGGGCGAGATATCGCTTTAGGCGGGCAGGCGGGATCTGCCCACACGACGATAGTGAACAAGGGCGCGGTGGACCTTCGTCCGCGCCAGCGTCGACTCTGGGAGGATGGTGCGCATCGACTTCCTCCATGGCCGATGGCAACAACGTCAACACTGCACCTCCTCACCTCCCACAGCAGACGGGATTCGGCTGGATCTGTAACCACCGGTGAGGAGAGAGATAGAGTGAACACTGTCATCTTGTTCTGATATGGAGAGGGTGAGAGAGCGAGATGTGAGAAACTCTATCAAACAAGAGGCTATAATGGAGTAAACAATCTCTCCATAGTAGTGGTTTTAAATAGAATACGCGCGTTCCCAGAAAAAAAGAAATGAAAACTAGCGGACAATTTTTTAACGTACCAAGAAAGAAAACTCGATCGAAAACACGCCCCGCTTCCAGGTCGCGAGAGTCGTCACGCACACACACATAGACATAGACATGCATATCCGTGTTTACGTAAAATTCCATTTCCATCTCCATCTCCAATCATATTTGTCCAACTGGCACATTATTTACGTTGTTATAATTATATACGCAGCAATATTAATGTACAACATCTCTTGTTTGCGGGCATCCGGACCGCTGCAACGACCGCTCCTGACCAACCTGAACCCTCTGCATCACCCGCGCGTGCTTCCCGCCTGAAACGGTCAGTGCCGCATTCATGCCCGGCCGGAGCGGATGCGACCTCTCACTGGCGCTGGCATTAAAGCGGTGCACCGGCCGAGAGAGCATCGCCCGTGCCGCTTCCTGGTGCACGCGACTACTCCGCATTCAAAGGTCACAATAGCCGGCCACAACATGCATGTAAAATGTTCTTGGGAGTCCATGCTATAGCTAGCTGTCCTCCCCCAACTCGTTAATCTCTTCCTGTAGAGTAGTGCTAGTACTCCATGGCGCGAGCCATCGACAAGCGGGTGGGAAAGTTATGGTATACTCGGTTTGCGATGAGTGGCATGCCGAGCGACCATGTGGGGTCGAGCCGTGGAGGAGGGTGAGACACGAACGCGACATACGTGATTTAAATGTTGGTTTTTCTCGATGGCGCGATCCAACGAAAATAAACGTTGGTTTCTCTCCGTTTCCATTTTTTCTCTGAAAAAACAGAAACTTTCCAGTCCATTTTCATTCCTACTCCAAGGTTGCCCCATTACAACATTCCATCAAATACAAAGGAAAACTAACACGCATGCTGATGCATCTCAATGATTCACAGATCATAGCCAATATTTACTTCAGAACTAAAGACAAAAGTTGTGAGAGCGTGTACGAAAGAAAAACTATTGATGGGTTCACTACGACTTAAACCCTAAACCCTAAACATGATTTAATTTCCTTGCCAGGTAGAACCTGTCGAAGGAAAGGTGGCTGGCACCCTCGGATCATATGATGCTTTTGTGCAGTTCCACTAAAATCGAGCTGAGCATCCCTGATGGCAAAGATATTGAAGAAGTGTGATTAGAATAATAGTACTGGCACTAGTTCATGAGACATAAACTCATCACAAGTAGAATCCGATAGAAGTAGAGAAATATCGACATGGAGATGGAGCTACATGGGGAGCTGCGACAGTGGAGCAAGCCGGCTCCAAAAGGAAGATGGACTACCTGGGACGTCGGGCTGTAGCTAGAAGGGCGGCTGGGACGCGACATCGGCCCATACCACGGTGACCCCCGATTGGGACGCACCGACTGTGAGTTTTCTCCCTCGCCGATGTCGACTGCGTCTACGCAGAACATTGTTCCCTTCCCCCAGCTGCAGGATCAGGCCGGATATGTGACCAGCGGTGGGGCCACCGTCCTTCTATGCTTGTGAAGAGAGCAACCCAAGAAAGCAGGCTTGTAGCTTAGGCTCCTGCTAGTGTATATATAGTGGTTTTCTTTCTCTCTCCATATCAACCATTTTATATTGCGTACGTGTCATTGAAGAGTGAAATGATGGTTGCTTCTTCCGACTAACTTACTGTGTGATTTGACTGCTCCTTAGTGGCCCCTACACGTACTCCCCCTACGTGTATGCAACAATGGCACATACACATGGACGCAAAAATGCACGCGATGCCCTAATGCATGCATGTCCGAGCACACGACGGAACACGCACGGTCAAGCTCAAGTGCTCAACCTACACGTGCATGCACACACATATTCAGCCTGGGTGAGCTAGTGACCATATAAAGACCGGAAGATGTATATATTGAGCGCAATGAGCATATTATGAAGTCCACTAACCTTATTTTTACAAATATACAGTGACATACAATGTATTTATCTCGTTTGAAATTAAGTCATATTAACCGGAGAGGAGGCAGTATGGACTAGCATTACTTTGCTGTGTCCAGTCAACTTGCCGAACAAGGAGAAGCTTGTAGGACGGGAGAAGCCTGCGTGCGGTGGCTTGCAGGACAAGGAGAAACTTTTGAGTAATGCAAGCTCTCCCTCGCTCAGGCTATGGACGTGCAACAGTTAATTTGGTGTCAGATTTCCAGAAGCATACACTATACTAGTACTATTATTGTTCGACTTCCCGAAGAGGCGAACAACCAAGCGCAAAGTAGGATAGTTACTGCTTTGATGTGTCCCCTCAACTCGCCGAACAAGGAGAAGCTTGCTTACTATTACACCTCTCCCTCGCCCATGCATGCAGTGGCTTGCAGGACTAGGAGAGGGTTCTGACTACATCGCCCTCTACCTCTCCCTCTCCCTCTCCCTCACCCTCGCCCTCGCGGCAGACGTGCAGCAGTTCAATCTGTGTCAGATTGCTAGAAGAATATTGTACTGTAGTATCATCATTGTTGGACCTTCCGAAGAGGCAAGAGCCAAGTGCAAGGTTCACATGAGTACATACTGTTGAACCCCCCTAAGAGGCAAAGAGCCAAGCGCAAGGTTTTATAGGAGTTGTCGTCCTAGTAGGAGTATACTACAACTATAGCGAACGATGCTACTGTATGATGCCACCACGTCATCTATATCCAAAGATGTGCCGCCTTTTTTCTCAAATAGCGTGTTGGAGCCCGTGTGTAGGATCCAAAGTATGTCTAGAGGTGGGGGTGATTAGACTACTTGACCAAATAAAATCTATCCTTTTCCCAATTTTAGTTCTCGGCAGATTTTAACAACTTAGCACAAGTCAAGTAATCACAATACAATTCAAGCAAGTATGCATTATAATAGTACTAGGAACCGGATGGAGGAGCGTCTGCACTCTTATTATATTTTTAAAATGTGCTAAAGCAATCTTCAATAGATTTGGTTCTCTTCGAGGGTTCTCGCATGTGATAATGGAAGCTGATTGCATGGAACACTCGCCACAATTCTCGCTTAATTCTGGCTCATATCATGTTACAAATAGGAGCGCTCGGTAATATTTCCTCTTTTTTTGTTATTCAGCATGTAAACAGGTCAGCAAACCTTGCAGCGCATCTTTGTGCGAACCGTGCTTGCTGCACTTTGAATGTGGCCGAGAGCTGGCTTGATGAAACACCTCGCTTCCTACTTCTTTTCTTGCGGGATAGCTCACTTCCTAGTGACCAGAGTCTTGGCTGATCATCCTAAGAATGCTTATATATGAATAAAGCTCTCTCATTTACCCGCAAAAAAGATTAAGCCATATTAACCGGAAAGGAGGGAGTATGGACTAGCACTACTTTTTGATGTGTCCCGTCAACTCACAGAACGAGGAGAAGCTTGCAGGACAATGTGAAGCTCTCTTATGCCTTTTGACTAATCCAACCTACCCTCAGTGGACATGCATCATTCCATTCGGTGGACATGCTATAACTACCAATGCTATTTTTTAGGCCGATCGCTAGTCGCCTTGGTCCCACATATTTTTTCTTTTTTCTGAAGCACGCTCTATAAAACAGTGACAGATGGAGTAGTATGAGCGGATTCAAAGAAGAGAATATTGATGGTTGCTTCTTCCGAGCAACTTACAACAGGAAAGGTGGGGCTTATGATTTGACTGCTAATTACTCACTATTAATGCGGCGCAACGACCGGGCTGAGTCTCCCATGCGATTGTGCACTAACCCCTCGGTTCTTAAATACACTCCGGAGTATTTGTCTTTCTAGAGATTTCAATGAGTGACTACTCAAATATTTGTCTTCTTAGAGATTCAAATGGACTACTACATACAGATGTATATAGACATATTTTAGAGTGTAGATTCACTCATTTTGCTCTGTATGTAGTCACTTGTTGAAATCTCTAGAAAGACAAATAGAGTATTTAGGAACAGATGGAGTACACATACGAAGCAAAATGAGTGAATCTACACTCTAAAATATGCCCATTTAAATTTTTTTAAAAGACAAATATTTAGGAACGAAGGAGTATAATTTTGTGCATGGCACATAGGGCTGGACAAAAAGCTCAAAGCTCGGTGAGTCTAATGAGCGCTCGGCTGCTCGACTCGCTTGAGCTCGGCACGTTTTCTTAATGAACCGAGCCGAGCAGCAATTTTTGCTCGTTAACACTAACGAGTTAAACGATCGAGATTGCAAGTTTCGCGAGCTACTCGTTAAGCTCGGTAGTCGCGTGATTTTGTTCATTACAAAGAATTTTTGGTGACTTCGATCACTACTAAGTCTATGGACGGGCCATTTGCCACATTCACATCTCTCTCATCTTCTCATTTTCTCGATTTATTGAATCCCACTACGTGGATCTATGTATGTTTGTAAATATATGCATGTGATGAATCTTGTTTACTGATGCATTTTCCTAACGAGCTGCTCGCGGGCGCTCGTGAACATATAACGAACCAATCCAATCATTATATTTAGCTCGTTATCCTTAACGAGCTTAACAATCCGAGCTTGAACGATCACGAGCCTTAACGAGCCGAGTCTTAATGAGCCGAGTAGCTCATTAGTCCAGCCCTAATGGCACATGGACCCGGATGCTGAAGAGGCTTAGGGCAATGCTACCAAGCTTCCAGCATTTGTTTACATAATTGACGTACTATACAAATAATTTTATAGCGACATGAAATTGTACAATGGTGTGAGCATTCAGCTTTTGTTTCGTGTGTCTTGCCATCGATGCTCTTTCGGAAACAATAAAAAACTAACTTCCTTGCTAATGCATCTCAATTATTAGCAGATCAGAGCTAATATTTACATCACGATTGAAGACAAAGTTGTGAGAAGGTGTTAAATTAAAATTGATCCATGCTTTCATTGGCAGCAACGTCCACCCAGCTCTGTCTAAATCAATAAGGCATGTTGGGAAAAAGTAGCTGTCTAGAGCATGCAACATTCCGATCATTTTGTGCGGTTCCACTAAAATAGAGTTGAGCGTCCCTCTTCCAAATATATTAAGTGTGATTACGATAATAGAGGACTGCTGATGAAACAATAAACACACAAATAGAAGCCGATCACCTTTGTAGTCTCTCTTAAGACTAACTAGTTGGAGAAGATGAGGCTCGGAGTTGGATGAGGAGGATAGAGCAAAACCAATCTCCCTTTGTGTAGTCGCACTGAAATGTAGAGACGTTGCCCGTGTGACATTTTAGTACAAGTGCACAAAACACTCTTAAGAAAAAAGTGATTTGTGCAGTTCACCAAAAGGTCGCAACAACAATGAGGTGAAATGGATAGCCCTGTTTGCAAAAAAGAGGTAGAAAGGAAACAATTACTGGCCAATAACAGTTGGTGACACATGCAACAACAAAAAAGAAGCATATTCCTTGTCCTAAGGGAAGATAACAACACATTTGTGTTTGTCTAAAATGGTGTGAGGACGAGATTGCAATAAGGAAAGTACGCCGGACGAGCTACGTTTTGGGCAAAGAACTATGGAAGATCCACATGCAACAACGTGGGAAGACGGGCAGTGGATCAAGGCCGGAGGGGATACCTGGAGGTCGTCAGGATGTAACTAGGTGAGCGGCGGCGGGCGGAATCTGCCCATACTGCGACAGCGAGCAGGTGGTGTAGGCCCTACCGCGCCGGAGCTTGGTCAGAGAGAACGGCATGTACCGTAGATCGGGACATGCTGCCTCGGCGCCGTCGAACGGAGAAACGATGCACTTCCTCTCTTTCCCCCGACAGACGGGATGCGGCCGGATCATTAACCAACGGTGAGAGAGAGAGGCCACCGCAGCCTTGTGTGAGATACTCTGAAGAGAGACAGACCAGACAAGCATGCTCCATTGTATATAGTGGAGCGGACTACCGTTTTCTCCATAAAAATCGTTTTATATTCTGTGTACGTGCCATTGAGCGCTATAACTTTATTTAAAAGTAACGCGCCAACGCGCCAAGTCGAACTTTGTTTCGTGCACGCGTGGTACCATGACCTCCCTAGGTAAGCAACCGCTACACACGTTCAAATTAGCACGTGGGCTGCCATTTCGTAAAGAAATGAGATCCACCGTGTACCCGCGCGGGTGTGGCTGGGCACGAAGCGTGAGTACGTGCATGGTGCACCTATTCTCTTCTTGTATACGTACACCACCTACGTGGAGTTGTGTGAGAGAGATACAAACCTAGAGAGATATAGTGTGTTGGGTTCGTGAGAGTTTTTTTGTGGGTGGGTGGGTGGGTGGGGGGGTCAATCAAAAAATGTAACATATGCAATGTGTGTGAAATAGAGTCCTGGATATATTATATATAGAGAGGGGGCGATCCACGAGAAGAGAGCGGAGGTATCATCGGCTTGAGGTGTCCATAGAATCGAAGAGAGGGATGATGTGTGTGTGTGTGCGCGCGCGATCGATAAAGAGTGCCATCAAATTTGTGTGTGCCCACGTCAAATATATAGAGTGGCTGGCCTATTGGAAGGTGAGAGGGGACATGTGCAGTTTGTCTCTGTGGCATGGATACCTCCCTACAACGCTCGACTATCGGTGTGTGGTGGGGGGAGAGGGAGGCCTAATTAACTATAGAGGTACAATGGCTAGTATATGTGTGGAGGAGGAGAGAGGCCTACCTCATGTATTAAGGAGATCGATCTACCTCATGTATTAAGGGAGATCGATCGGCATCCATGCATATGTGTAGGAGAGGAATAAGGTTGGGAGAGAGACATAGCTAGAGTGTTGGAGGGGGTGGTAGTGGAGTTGCTTCTAACAAATGGTGGGATAGGCTTGCTAGACAAACGGAGGGCACGCTCGCAATATCAATAAGAGAGGAGATGGCTGCTTGTCTGTGCACGTGCGTGTGAGAGATGGGTCAGGAGGCATGCACGAATGATGAGGGAGGACGATATGGGTGTGGTAAGTAGACGTAACTACATAGGAAGATCAAACACCCTTTGTTAGAGAAAGGAGAGACATAACTTGTGAGGTACGTCGATCGATGGGGGGGGGGATAGTTAAAGTCGATCTAGGTATTTGTCGGGAGATCGATCGGTACACATGCATGTGTGTGTTAGAAGCAAATGAGGCATGTGGAGAAGGATAGAGAGAGAGGGATGCATCTAGGAGGTGGTATGAGAGGCATACTATATCAAGGGGGAAGGAGTGTGCGAGTATGTGATCGATGAAAAGAGTGGTGGGAGTGAGGCATGGACGGTGATAAGAGAAGAAGGGAAGCTTGTGTTTGTGCTAGGCACACCTGGCTAGAGAGGCATATCGATCGATGTGTGCCATAAAGGAGCTGGGGGGCCTACAGACACCGTGGGTGAAAGACCTAAAGTGAAAAGACGAATTTGTGCGATGGAGCTAGAGAATGCTTAGGGAGGGTGAGAGGGATGCGGGCGTGTGCATGCATGAGAGAAAGTTAGCGCTAGCTACAAAGATAAGATGATTGTGTGGGTGTAAAAGACGAATAGAGATCATACTTCACTATAAAAAACGAATTCGGATATTTGCAGAATTTATCATAGTGTTTTAAACCGACGCATGTGTGAATATATATAACGGTGCTACACATGGTGTGGTTATGAACATGTTATACTACAGATAATATATTTTATCTCTACTTCTTATAAAAAACGGAGTTGTTGATGATGGTGTGCCTGCCATCCTGCAATATAGGCCGTCCGATTTATATCTGGCAGATAGGAAGGAAACTATGGCAATTTTGAAAAAGATACCCACACCCCTCTCCATATTTGCAAATTAGGCCCCTTTATCATGTTGATCTTCTGTGAACGCATGGGCATCTTTCTAGTACTACATATAATATATAGAACATTGATTATAATTTGGGCTAATGTGTGGCTTTTGCAGCTCAGGTCTAAATACTTGTCATAATGTAGGGGGCGGGGCACTATACTTTGTGTGATAAACACGTTGTACGTATGGAACATGGTTTAGATTATGAATATATAGTTAGTACATCAAATGTACTATTATTTGGAATCAACATCAAGTGTATTTAAAAATTAGAATTCGAGTTCATGTAGTACACATAGTTCATATCTATCTCTATAGTAATCATGTGGTGTGTTATTAAGGTAATGCACGAATGATGGTTGAAGTTGGCAACAATCATGATTGTAGATTCTTATTGAAATAGAGAAACAAATTCAAATTTAGTTCGAATTGCAGCGCATGCACAATGTGAAAATTATATCATTGAAAGAACCTTTCACAGACGAATTTAACAGTGTGCTTTGTGTAAGTTGCATGTCATATATTATTGCTCTAATATTTGGTCAGAGTTAGCATCGAAAAACGCATTAGGCCCTATATAGATGGAAGGAGGGAGTAGCTTTGAATAGCATTTGTATAGTAAAACGGGGCAAGACTCTCTCTTTGTGTGGTGTGAATAGTTTAAATTTTTTCGTTTTCTTTTTGGTTGAGGGAAGTGCGAATTGATTTGGTACGTACAAGTACAGTATTACTACACGTTAGGCTTGTCCCTAAAATTCAACCCGCGCCTTGTTATATCCCGAAAATTCAGATATCATGCTCCCAAAACTGGCGCCTTCACAACCCACGCCTTGCTATCCTGAAATTACAACGCGCACATAAACTCCCTCCAGCTGCCAAATCCCGACACGCGAAATCCCCCTTCTAACCCTGAGGCGAAAGGGCCACTAGTTCAAATCAGTGGGGGGTACTTCTGTAACACACCCTACATTTTGGACAAGCGCGTCCCTAAGTCATGGTTCACCCCTCCCATCGCCCCTTTTCGCCATTCAAAATCCCAGGCCGCCATAACCTCTCCGCTCCAGCCGTGAAACCGCACCCTCCTCCGTCTGCCACCTCACCGCTGCCCAGCCGGAGCTTCTTCCCCGACGACATCGTCCACCGCAACAGCTCAACGTCCCTTGTCCACCTCCCCGGATGAGGATCCGTTGTCCATCTCGTCGTCCCGCCGCTTCATCCGCCCCGTCCTCCACCTCCAAGGAGCTGCACCGACGATTGTCTCGTTTGTCGCGGCTACTCCATCCCCACAGCGCCGCCTTAACCTGCTCCACCGGAACCGCAACATCCTCACCGACTCCTCGGACAAAGCCTAGGCCTACCCACCAAAGAGGTTGTACACTCATCGCATCACACCTTCTCCTTAACTCGACCTCCCGGCGCCGACGGTGCTCCATCACGCACCCCCATGGAGTGGCTACCTTGAAGTCGGCGCCGCGGTCAACATCTCCACGGTGGCTCTCCCCTAGTGCGAGGCCCCTTTGGCGGTGGTGTCCATACCAGCCGGATCTGCTACTGCCGCTCCAGCTATCACTCGCTCGCTCGCGCTGCAGCAGCTGCTTCGGCTCTCGCTCGATCGCTCGCTCGCCCAGCAGCTGCTGCTCCGGCTCTCGCTCGCTCACTCGCGCTGCTGCTGCTGCTCTCCCCCTCGCTCGTGCTGCTGCTCTACTCCGATTTAGCCACACTTTAGTCGACTGAACCAACTTTTGGGTCAGTCGATTTTAGGGGTTGGGGGGAGGGGGGGCTCGCCGGAGTTAAGGAAGAACCACCCGCAACGGGGATGGGGGATCGTCGGAGAGGTACCCCACTATCTATCTTGAGGTTTAGGGTGGGGGGCGGGGGGCCTAGAGGGCTGGACGGGGCGGCGGTGGGGAGTTGTTTCGGGGCGGCGAGGCGGCGCTGGGGCCGGCGGTTCGGCCGGTGGTGGCTGGCAGCTCAGGGGGGTGCAGGTTGAAGATGAACTGCAAGCCCTCCCTAAACTACATGTCAAGTGCGTCTCTGCAACCATTGCATTCAGTTTCGACAGTTACATTCAGATTCCACAGTAAATTTCAGTTTTGACAGTTAACTTCAGAGTCAACAGTTTTTATCTCATCTGTTGTAGTCAAGTGGTTTTTGGTGATGTAAATTTTACATCAATTTTACATCATCTATTGGAGATGCTATGTAACACCCACGATGCGGCTATATCTCCCACGTGTTGAAGCACGACTTAGAGGCATAACCGCATGGTGGTTTTGTCGCAAGAAGGGTCATCTTCACATAATCCCATGTAATGAACAAGAATGGAATAAAGAGTTGGCTTACAATCTCCACTTCACACAATGAACATATAATTCATACATCATTCAGAATACACACATAGTCTGACTACGGACGAAGCCAAAAGAAAAGAAGATAACCCAACTGCTAGATCCCCGATCGTCCCAACTAGACTCCACTACTGATCAACATGAAACGAAACATAGCAATGACCAAGATCTTCGTTGAGCTCCCATATGAGCTCGGTTACATCACCTGCATTGGTATCATCGGCACCTGTAACTATTATGATAGTATCTGGTGAGTCACGAGGACTCAGCAATCTCAAAACCAGCGAGATCAAGACTATTTAAGCTTATGGGTAGGAAGTGGTAATGAGGTGGAGTTGCAGAAAGCACTAAGCAAATATGGTGGCTAACATACGCAAATACGAGCGAGAAGAGAAGCAACGGAATGGTCGAGAAGCTAGAAGTGATCAAGAAGTGATCCTGAAACTACTTACGTCAAACATAACCCAAAACAGTGTTCAGTTCCCTGACTCCGCCAAAAAGAGACCATCACGGCTACACACGCGGTTGATGCGTTTTAATTAAGTCAAGTGTCAAGTTCTCTACAACCGGACATTAACAAATTCCCATCTGCCACATAACCGCGGGCACGGCTCTCGAAAGTTTATACCCAGCAGGGGTGTCCCAACTTTGCCCATCACAAGCTCTCACGATCAACGATGGATATTCCTTCTCCCAGGAAGACCCGATCAAACTCGGAATCCCGGCTTACAAGACATTTTGACAATGGTAAAACAAGACCAGCAAAGCCGCGCGATGTGCCGACAAATCCCGATAGGAGCTGCACATATCTCGTTCTCAGGGCACAATGGATAGGTCAACCTACGAGTAAAACCAGCCCTCGAGTTGCCCCGTGGTGGCCCCGCAGTCTGCCTGTTTCGGACCAACACTCAAAGGAGCACTGGCCCCGGGGGGGGGGGGGGGGTTTAAAATAAAGATGACCCTTGAGTCTGCAGAACCCAAGGGAAAAAGGCTTAGGTGGCAAATGTTAAAACCAATGTTGGGCCTTGCTGGAGGAGTCTTATTCAAAGCGAACTGTCAAGGGGGTCCCATAAATCACCCAACCGCATAAAGAACGCAAAATCAAGGAACATAACACCTGTATGACGGAAACTAGGGCGACAAGAGTGGAACAAAACACCAGGCAAAAGGCCGAGCCTTCCACCCTTTACCAAGTATATAGATGCATTAATTAAATAAGAGATATTGTGATATCCCAACGTAATCATGTCCATCATGGAGCAATCTTCAATTTCACCTACAACTAACAACGCTATAAGAAGGGCTGAGCAAAGCGGAAACATAGCCAAGCAATGGTTTGCTAGGAAGGGTGAAAAGGTTAGAGGCTGACATGGCAATATGGGAGGCATGGTAAATAAGTGATAGGTAGCGCAGCATAGCGATAAAAACGAAGCAACTAGCAAGCAAAGATAGAAGTGATATCGAGGGTAATGGTCATCTTGCTTGAAATCCCGCAAGGAAGAAGAACGAGTCCATAAAGAAGACAAACGGACGTAGTCGAACAATCCTCACAACTCCAGAATGAAACCGAAGCTAACGAGAGAAGCAAACCGGAAAGAAGCAAACAACATGGTAAACAACCATCACATAATCATGGCATGCACTAGCAAGTATGATGCATGTCCGGTTTAAAAGCATGGCGAAGCATGGCAAAGTGCAACAAACAATACTACAAATTAAGTGCAGCTCAATATGCAACGAGTTGCATATTGACGAAACACCACATCATTTATTTAGTTCTCTCTCGGTGATGTACCCAACAATATTAAATGTTGTTAACCATGGCAAGAGGTGAAGCATAACTAAACTAACTATTTAGGCAAGTTTAAATGAGGCCGAAAACAACAAACAACAATTCTGAAAAATCCCATATGTTATTTAGCAGTTTAATGCAACAACAATTTTAAACATTTTAAATGTTGTTATGATGATGCGGATGACATATGCAAGTTTTATGCAATTTTATGAAAACGTTGACATGAGCATGTTATGAAGCATTTGTCACCATGGTGGAACAAAAAGGGTGGCACGGCAACTACAACAGAAATGGTGCCACGGCAACATTCCGATGATCTGACAACTCATTGAGATACCGGTGCAAAAGAGCAAGTGTGCGGATGTGCGAAACATGCAAAAGATGGTGGGGTGATCCCGGTTACTGGGTTCCCACGGGTCGGTGCAAAGACAACTCGGACACGGTTCGAACATGAGCATCCCATACAACATGCATTCGTTCACGGGCGTCGTCTCAGCGTTATACCTTCGAAGCATGCATTTTTGGAGCGATTCGAGTTTGAAGCAGCGTAGAGGAAGTAGACGTTCTCGGAACGGTCGTAGTGGAAGTAATGGTACACGGCGACAGTAGTGGAAGTAGTGGTTCACGTTTTTGTAGTCGTACGCACTCCATAGATGATCAGGGTCACGACGAGGAACTTGATGTCCACGGGGTCAACGGTAAAGGAGGTAGTGGTACTATTCGTCGGTCGTCGTGGTACTTGGGGTCTTCGGACTTGTCGGTCTCGATTCTTACGACGATAGTGGTACACGTGGTAGATGAACTTGGCGATCCGAAGGGGTACTTGGCGGGTCGTCGAGGTACTTGTTCTTGGCGATCTCGTAGACGCGGTAGAGGTACTTGACGCATCATCTAGTAGAACTTGGCGGTCTTGAGGAACGGTAGTGGTACTGGGCGAGATACACGGCCACGGTAGTCTTCAGAGTTGGTTTTCCCGTGCATGACTCCACGAGTCCTGGGGTAACTCAGCGATGGCCTTGGCAAAGAGGCGGCAGCATCAGCCAAAGGAAGCGACAATGGTAGCTTGGCCCGAAGACGACGGGCGATGGGGGCGTCGGCCCCTGGTTCTAAGCAAAGGCAAGGCACTGGCCTCGAGCGACGCTCATCAGCAGGAACAGTGACGGGGTCGCAGCACCATGGGGATGGAGGTGCTCGTGAGTAGCTGATGAAGGAGGATGTCGGCGCAGGATCTCGAGGCCATGGGGATGGCCGGTAGAAGGAGGTGCGAGCGAGCCGAAGCAGGAGAGGAAGGTCAACGAGGAGGCACGATCCACGAGATGGACAGCGTGGGCTGCAGGATCTGGCCGAAGGCATGGCCGACAGCGCGGCTTGGAGCAGATCGGGCGCTTGGTGCTTGGGGCACGGCGTAGCTGGATGGCGCGGGCGACAGAGGAGGAGGCCGCATGTGGCCAGGTGCGGAGGCGGTGGTGCTGGCCATGGCGCCGGTGCATAGGGATGGGCGCGGCTCCGAACGGCGACACGGTGAAGGAGGCTGAGGGGGTCGAGCGAGGGAGATGGCAGTGCGAGGGAGGAGATGGGGATCGGGTGCTGGGTTCGGGTGATGCGTGTGCGTGGCAGCGCTCAAAGGGAGCGAGGGGAGGAAGAGAGGGAGAGGAGGAGATCGAGGAGAAAGGAGGAGAGCGGGGTCGAGCGTGGCCTCCTGGCGCTGTCTGTGCATGGCGGCGACGCACAGGGGGGAGATGGGGAACGAGAGGGAGAGATCGATAGGAGGGTTAGGTTTAAAGGTGTGGCTGGGCCTTGGGCCAAAAGGACTGGATTTGCAGGCTCTCTTCTCTCTCTCTAGCAGGAAAAAAAGGAGAAGAGAAAGGCTAGGAGGGCATTTCCTTAGGCTCACAAAAATATGAGGAATTTAACAAAAATGGCCCGAGGATTTTTAGAGAATGTAAAATCCACACATGTTGAATTTAACTCGACATGTTTGAAAATCGAAACCCCTTTGAATGAACTCCAAATGGGTTGAAATTATAGGAGATGGCCCTACACACTAGATGTGATTTATGGGATGATTTGGAACATTTGTGGATAAAGTAAAATTGCAAGTCAATTTTACTGAAAAGGCACCAAAGGAAGAAAAGAAGTTGAGTTGGATAAAAAGGAAATTTGAAGAACCGTGCAAATGTGTTATGGAATGGTTTAATATAGCTCCCTAAATATTGGGAGGATATGTTATAAAGAGAAATCACCATTGTGAATATCCCTCGATTTAAATAGATCGAAAGATCTATGCAATTTATTTAGTTGAGGTTTTAAAAATTAAATGACATGCTGGCATGATGACATGATGCAATGCAAAAATAAATAGAGCAAGCACAAATAAAAACGCACAGAGGTCACGAAAATATGGAAGTCTTCTGAAGCATCGGTCTTGGGGCGTTACAACACTCCATCACTACAAGAGGATCTCGTCCCGAGATCTAGGATGGCACCGGAGAGAAGCGGAAAAGGAAGAGGAGAGGTAAAACAAAGCTGCTTCTTTGACAAATGAGTGAAACCACGACCCTTGAGATGTTGAAAACTTGAAAGAAGAACACAACAGAGTTGAACACAATTGAGAGCACTGCAGTAGAAAATAGAAACAAGGAACAACATGTGAACCTTGGAGGTTGCAAAGCTATGAATGATGAGTACAATGGACAAGAAGGAATTGAACCCGCTCTGATTGGAACGAGATAAACAAGGAACAAGGGAGAACAAATTCGGACAGCACTCCGGTTGAAAAGAGATGCAAGACTTGATAAGATGAAAAGAACTTGAAAAGAGGACACGACACTCCGGTTAAACGGATAAGTAAGGAAAAGAACATGATATTGACAAAATGAGATGATGGGTCGAAGAGAGTAACCTCACAATGCCTCCAGAAACAAGAATAGAAGATAGATCATTGGAATAAAAGAATGGAGAAGAAAATGCCAACTTCTGCCACAAATGAGCTTGGAAAGCATCCTTCCAAGAAGGTTATAACGGAGTTGTTGGAAAACCAACAACGAAACGAATAAGCTTGTAGTGGGCTTATGAAAAACTTCTCAAAATTGAGGCGAAATTCTGCCACTACGGAAACAAATAATATAATTGATAACACCGATGAGATGAAAAATTTCTTCCACCAAGATGATAGAGAGATAACTTGGATCATTGATAAGCACCACAATAGCAACATTCCTTAGGGAAGGCTTTAGGTGAAATATGACACAAGATAACTCCAACGAAGAGATTGATGGATTTAAAATACCTCGTTCTTGACAACATGTGAATCGCGAAACATGAATGAAAATTGTCAAGAATGATATAACACCACCTCAAAAGATAAGGTAGAAAGGATTGCACTTTGGAATGCAAGATGAAGAATGCTTGAACGCCTCAAAACAAAACATGTGTTGAGCACCATGTTTAATTTTGAGTAAAGCTTGGCGGGTCATAACTTCGAGAGAAATCTTGAAGAACAATTGAAGAGTGAAAATAATCCTTGATGAACCACCATGTTGAGGCTCCATTAAGAACACCGGTAATAAAAGGATGATAGAAAGAAAGAGAAGTTGAAAACACAAGGTGAATCCTTGCAATGATTTAGATGGAGCTTCGCGACGATATAACCGAGAAAACGTGGAACTCCAGAAAAGAAAAGATCAAGCATCTCGAACCGAGAAATGTGACATGATGAACAACTCTGGAAAGAAGAAACTAGATCACTTGGATGAAACAATAATAAGAATTATGTTATGCGTATCCTTCACCAATTTAAATTGATGACAAGCAAAGAATTTGGCATACTACTTATTCTTGTAGAAAGGATTAAGAGAGATATAGCGCGAACTTGAGGAAGGTCTTCAACAACCACCGGTAGGATTGAAACAATGAAAGAACGAATGAATTGATACGATTACGAAGGAAGAGAAATCTTGAACGAACCACCGCAGGAATTGAAAATGGATGTAGCAAAGGCACAAATCACCGGGAAGAGTTGGAAAATGAATGAAGATACTTGGGAGGATTTAGATACATGAGAACGAAAAGATCATGAACTGATTAGAGGGTATTTGAACGATGCACCGGTAAGATTTGAAGAACGAGAACTGAAAGTTGGAATGAATAATTATGACATGATGGCCTTCGGAGGAAAGAAATGGAAACAACTCATCAAATGCTCCAGATGGTAAGAAAAGAATTGTCACAATCAAAAACAATTATGAGGATGGCATCAAGCTAGAACCATGAATCTCTGGAAGAACGGGTAAGGATTTAAGAGGAACTCTTCTTCGGTCTTCAAAATTCGAGAATGACGACGAGAAACACCACCATGAATTGTTGAGACACTCCGGAAGGATTAAAATAAAAAAGGTTGAGCCAAAGATGAAAAGAATTTGAAAACGACCTTGGAGAAGGCATGTGACTGATGAAAATTCATTCTTACATCAAACGTGGAAATGAATTTGAGAATCGCTCCTGATAATTAGAAGAGTCAGGTAACATCCTGGGAAAAGACCTGTGGGTTAGGGGCCACTCAAAAGAAAACACCGTTGAATGATTTAAAAAAAGATTGCACCGGTTGAATTAAATGGCTTGAATGGGATAACAACCTCCAGATAGCTTGAACGGATTAAGAATGGAAACACAAATCTTCTGAGATATCTTGAGCACTCCGGATATGAACTGGGCAAGTTGAATAAATAAGAGAGCCTTGGATAAGAAATTCACATGGGAAGATGTGTGAGCCAAAAAGGAAGATATATGATCAACATCGAAACTTGAAATTAATCCACCGGAAAGAATACGAGAATGAAGAATGATGAACTTGAAGTTTCGTTAGTATCTTTCTGAGAATCACCGGATAAGAACATTGACAGAAAAGAATGGAGAGTCTTCCCATCAATAAAATGGATACCCGATTAAGAAATCTGAGTCCTTGAAGAAAAGGGTGGGAGGGCGGGAAAAACAAAGGCAACTTGGGGCAGATGGAATGGATACCATTGAGAAAACTTAGAATTGATCTTGCGAATGTTGAAATGTTCGGATCCACTTGAAGACAAGAACACCAGTCGGAAATAATTGACATGACAATATCGATGATCAAGAAGGTTTAGTATTCACATAGCAATATGAGAGCACCGTTTAGGAAAGGTATGGAATCAACACTTGACATTGAAGCAACTCGAATACCACAAATAAAACAAAACAAAGGATTTGGCTTGCAGAATAAGCCGGAACAAACATAAGATAGATATTTCGTCCGAAGTTTTCGTGGTGCGGCCCACACGGGCTCGATCGTACAACATCATCATGTACAAGGCAGTGCACATGACATACGAAGTGTCCCCGAACAAGCATAGCCAAGGGTTCTTTAAGACACAACGAGACCACTGTAAAAACGACCGTGGATAGGCGGACCACTAGACGTCGAACCCCAATCTCATATCATGCATCTGTCGGAAAGAAAAAAAACTAGAGCTACTTGAATTTCCACCTATAAAACTCCCGAAACTTTCTGGTTATGCAATCTGGTGTTGGGGATACAGGGGAATCAATATATATCTCACCCAAAACTAACAATCCCTACATCCAAGCTGTATCCATCCGTCAACACATAACCAAGAAATCTTCGGAAATCATGTACCTCAACCTTCGAGAAGCATCCGTTATACAAGCTATGGCAATACTGGCAAACTCCCTAGTACTGGGTGGCGTCGAGGTTATCTCACCAACAAATGCATAAAAGATATTTTCGATGTCGGCAAAACTCAGGTATTCCAGAACTGCAACGATAAAATTATGACGACAACACCTCGGAGCTCAACTCCCCGGGACACTGCCACAACCCCTAAATATCAGGAGGCACCAAGAACAATGTTCTCGTCATAATAATATCGGAACGATCCCAAGATACCCGCATGATCCTAAAAAAATTAGTGAAATTTGAGGCGAAGAAAGACAAAACATCTACGTCAGGAGGCCTCACTAGAGCGACAAAGGGACTAAGGAGTAAAAAGAATCCTACTCTCCAATATATATAATCCTAAGACTCAAAACATTTTTGTTCTAGACTCAACAACGCCAACGATTCGATCAAGCAGGGGGCTCCTAAGTCGGGGATGGCTCTGATTACCAACTTGCAACACCCACGATGCAGCTATATCTCCCACGTGTCGAAGCACGACTTAGAGGCATAACCGCATGGTGGTTTTGTCGCAAGAAGGGTCATCTTCACACAATCCCATGTAATGAGCAAGAATGGAATAAAGAGTTGGCTTACAATCTCCACTTCACACAATGAACATATAATTCATACATCATTCAGAATACACACATAGTCCGACTACGGACAAAGCCAAAAGAAAAGAAGGTAACCCAACTGCTAGATCCCCGATCGTCCCAACTGGGCTCCACTACTGATCAGCATGAAATGAAACATAGCAATGACCAAGATCTTCGTTGAGCTCCCATCTGAGCTCGGTTACATCACCTGCATTGGTATCATCGGCACCTGTAACTGTTGTGATAGTATCTGGTGAGTCACGAGGACTCAGCAATCTCAAAACCCATGAGATCAAGACTATTTAAGCTTATGGGTAGAAAGTGGTAATGAGGTGGAGTTGCAGCAAGCACTAAGCAAATATGGTGGCTAACATACGCAAACAAGAGCGAGAAGAGAAGCAACGGAACGGTCGAGAAGCTAGAAGTGATCCTGAAACTACTTACGTCAAATATAACCCAAAACAGTGTTCACTTCCCGGACTCCGCCGAAAATAGACCATCACGGCTACACACGCGGTTGATGCGTTTTAATTAAGTCAAGTGTCAAGTTCTCTACAACCGGACATTAACAAATTCCCATCTGCCACATAACCGCGGGCACGGCTCTTGAAAGTTTACACCCTGCAGGGGTGTCCCAACTTAGCCCATCACAAGCTCTCACGGTCAACGAAGGATATTCCTTCTCCCAGGAAGACCCGATCAAACTCAGAATCCCGGTTTACAAGACATTTCAACAATGGTAAAACAAGACCAGCAAAGCCGCCCGATGTGCCGACAAATCCTGATAGGAGCTACACATATCTCGTTCTCAGGGCACAACGGATAGGTCAGCCTATGAGTAAAACCAGCCTTCGAGTTGCCCTGTGGTGGCCCTGCAGTCTGCCCGTTTCGGACCAACACTCGAAGGAGCACTGGCCCGGGGGGGGGGGGGTTTAAAACAAAGATGACCCTTGAGTCTGCAGAACCCAAGGGAAAAAGGCTTAGGTGGCAAATGTTAAAACCAATGTTGGGCCTTGCTGGAGGAGTTTTATTCAAAGCGAACTGTCAAGGGGGTCCCATAAATCACCCAACCGCGTAAGGAACACAAAATCAAGGAACATAACACCGGTATGACGGAAACTAGGGCGACAAGAGTGGAACAAAACACCAGGCATAAGGCTGAGCCTTCCACCCTTACCAAGTATATAGATGCATTAATTAAATAAGAGATATTGTGATATCCCAACATAATCTTGTCCATCATGGAGCAATATTCAACTTCACCTACAACTAACAACACTATAAGAAGGGCTGAGCAAAGCGGTAACATAGCCAAGCAACGGTTTGCTAGGAAGGGTGAAAAGGTTAGAGGCTGACATGACAATATTGGAGACATGGTAAACAAGTGATAGGTAGCGCAGCATAGCGATAGAACGAAGTAACTAGCAAGCAAAGATAGAAGTGATATCGAGGGTAATGGTCATCTTGCTTGAAATACCGCAAGGAAGAAGAACGAGTCCATAAAGAAGACAAACGGACGTAGTCGAACAATCCTCACAACTCCGGAACGAAACCGAAGCTAACGAGAGAAGCAAACCGGAAAGAAGCAAACAACATGGTAAACAACCATCACATAATCATGGCATGATGCACAACCAAGTATGATGCATGTCCGGTTTAAAAGCATGGCGAAGCATGGCAAAGTGCAACAAACAATACTACAAATTAAGTGGAGCTCAATATGCAATGAGTTGCATATTGACGAAACACCACATCATTTATTTAGTTCTCTCTCGGTTACGTACCCAACAATATTAAATGTTGTTAACCATGGAAAGAGGTGAAGCATAACTAAACTAACTGTTTAGGCAAGTTTAAATGAGGCCGAAAACAACAAACAACAATTCCCAAAAATCCCATATGTTATTTAGCAATTTAATGCAACAACAATTTTAAACATTTTAAATGTTGTTATGATGATGCGGATGACATATGCAAGTTTTATGCAATTTATGAAAATGTTGACATGAGCATGTTATGAAGCATTTGTCACCATGGCGGAACAAAAAGGGTGCCACGGCAACTACAACGGAAATGGTGCCACGGCAACATTCCGATGATCCGACAACTCATTGAGATACCGGTGCAAAAGAGCAAGTGTGCGGATGTGCGAAACATGCAAAAGATGGTGGGGTAATCCCGGTTACCGGGTTCCCACGGGTCGGTGCAAAGACAACTCGGACACGGTTCGAACATGAGCATCCCATACAACATGCATTCATTCACGGGCGTCGTCTCGGCGTTATACCTTCGAAGCATGCATTTTCGGAGCGGTTCGAGTTTGAAGCAGCGTAGAGGAAGTAGAAATTTTCGGAACGGTCGTAGTGGAAGTACTGGTACATGGCGATGGTAGTGGAAGTAGTGGTTCACGTTTTCGTAGTCGTACGCACTCCATAGATGATCGGGGTCATGATGAGGAACTTGATGTCCACGGGGTCGACGGTAGAGGGGGTAGTGGTACTATTCATTGGTCATCGTGGTACTTGGGGTCTTCGGACTTGTCGGTCTCAATTCTGCGACGGTAGTGGTACACGTGGTAGATGAAACTGGCGCGATCCGAAGGGGTAACTGTGCGGGTCGTCAAGGTACTTGTTCGTTGGCGATCCTGTAGACGCGGTAAGAGGTACTTGACGTGTCATCGTGTAGTCGAACTTGGCGGTCTTGAGGAACGTAGTGGTACTTGGGGCGAATACACGGCCCATAGTAGTCTTTCATACTTGGTTCCCGTTGCATGACTCCATGGGTCCTGGCGGTAACTACGATGGCCCTTGGCAAAGAGGCGGGCAGCATTAGTCGAAGAAGAACGACAGCGCATCTTGGCCAGAAGACGACGGGTGATGGGGGCGTTGGCCCCTGGTTCGAAGCAAAGGCGAGGCGCTGGCCTCAAGCGACGCTCATCAGCAGGAACAGTGACGGGGTCGCAGCACCATGGGGATGGAGGTGCTCGTGACCAGCTGATGAAGGAGGATGTTGGCGCAGGATCTAGAGGCCATGGGGATGGCCGGTAGAAGGAGGTGCGGGCGAGGCGAAGCAGGAGAGGAAGGTCGACGGGTAGGCACTGTCCACGGGATGGACAACGTGGGCTGCAGGATCCGGCCGAAGGCATGGCCGACGGCGCGGCTTGGAGCAGATCGGGCGCTTGGCGCTTGGGGTGCGGCGCAGCTGGATGGCACGGGCGACAGAGGAGGAGGCCGCATGTGGCCGGGTGCGGAGGCAGTGGTGCTGGCCATGGCGCCGGTGCACAGGGACGGGCGCGACTCCGAACGGCGACGGGGTGGAGGAGGCCGAGGAGGTCGAGCGAGGGAGATGGCGGCGCGAGGGAGGAGATGGGGATCGGGCGCTGGGTTCGGGCGATGCGTGTGCGTGGCGGCGCTCAAAGGGAGCGAGGGGACGAAGAGAGGGAGAGGAGGAGATCGAGGAGAAAGGAGGAGAGTGGGGTCGAGTGCGGCCTCGTGGCGCTGGCTGAGTGTGGCGGCGGCGCACAGGGGGAGATGGGGAACGAGAGGGAGAGATCGATAGGAGGGTTAGGGTTAAAGGTGTGGCTGGGCCTTGGGCCAAAAGGACTGGGGTTGCAGGCTCTCTTCTCTCTCTCTAGCAGGAAAAAAAAGGAAGAAGAGAAAGGCAAGGAGGGCATTTCCTTAGGCTCACAAAAATATGAGGAATTTAACAAAAATGGCCCGAGGATTTTTAGAGAATGTAAAATCCACACATGTTGAATTTAACTCGACATGTTTGAATTTCGAAACCCCTTCAAATGAACTCCAAATGGGTTGAAATTATAGGAGATGGCCCTACACACTAGATGTGATTTATGGGATGATTTGGAACATTTGTGGATACAGTAAAACTGCAACTCAATTTTACTGAAAAGGCACCAAAGGAAGAAAATAAGTTGAGTTGGATAAAAAGGAAATTTGAAGAACCGCGCAAATGTGTTATGGAATGGTTTAATATAGCTCCCTAAATATTGGGAGGATATGTTATAAAGAGAAATCACCATTGTGAATATCCCTCGATTTAAATAGATCAAAAGATCTATGCAATTTATTTAGTTGAGGTTTTAAAAATTAAATGACATGCTGGCATGATGACATGATGCAATGCAAAAATAAATAGAGCAAGCACAAATAAAAACACATGGAGGTCACAAAAATATGGAAGTCTTCTGAAGCATCGGTCTTGGGGCGTTACATGCTATTAGAATCCCACTTGAGATTGACGATGTCCGTCTTGTGCTGCTTCAGCCTTGACGTCTTACGGCTCACCGGAGCTGCTCCAACGACAGAATGATCCATCACAACAGAGCAGTCCCCTGGACGCTGTCTACAGATTCCTCAGATCTTCCTCCACACCTCCGACAGCCACCTCTGCCTCAACTGCTTCAGCGACCAACCCAATTATCTTGAGGTCTACACGGCTACGGCAAAGAGGTTGTACACTTGTTGCATCACTTATTACTATACATTCATGTCGATCCATTAGGGCTATTTTGGTTCAACAGAAAAACATAGCAATAGGGAATTTTCCAATGGCACTCTACTATTCAATTATTCCTGCATTTTGTTGAAAGGAATGAAGCAAAACATCCACCTGGACCTACTTTTCAAAATCCTATGCATGAAAACAAGACCAAGTGCGTTAGTGGCAGAATAACATTCTAACTTGAGTCAGGTCCAAATTAATGTTCAAACTTGAGTTCTAAACTAGTTGTGGGGCACAAATCGAGGCAGCAATGAATAGTATGTCTATCTAATATATGGTTCACCTAGGGTATGCCTATGTTGTTCATCTTGGGTGGGAAACAAATAGTAAAGCAATCATCATCTGTCTTTTTATTAAATTAAAGCAATCATTAGCCTGCTATCATTATTTTTGGATCCATCCACTGGTTGTTACCATCACTCTAAATTTCTGCATGCTCTCCTTACATAATCTCACCATATTTTTTTTGTATGCATGTCAGATATTGTACATAGTCATGCTGAACATGTAGAGAAAAAGAGAAGAGTTTTGCACGGCAATACAATGTCATGCAGACATCACTCAATGGTGGGTTCAATGGAAAACCCTCCCCACCCCTCTCTAGATTTTAATCCAGAGGAAAATATCTGTTCTGAGGCGGATTCAGACGCCGCTCACCACTCCTATTTACCCCCTAAGGTGTTTGCTCTACCTTGGCATGATGATGTTAGTCATATCATGCATATGTTGCCTTGCAGTGCCTACTTTTGACATCATATATGTCATCTTCTTAGTTTAGACATGTTCTATAATGCCACCTGTTTAGTTTCTATATCATATATCGGAATTATGCAGTCTCATGTCTTTTAGCCAGCCATAATATATGTGAAATGTGCAATGCCATCCTGTTTAACCACACATCATATATTTGAATTATATCTTGCCCATCCTTTTCTTCATTACATTTCCATTTGTCGACAATGTTTGTACATTAAACTACTCTTCCTGTGAATCAGCCATTTGGGTGGGAGATGAAAAAATCTGGAGTGAAAACAAGGCCTTCAGAGCAGAAAGTGCTACCTATCGAAGCAGATCTCTTGTTGGGTCCCGATAGCTCCTCAGAGATGGATTCAGAGATAGATGACCAGTCATATTCCCCCACCAAGGTGTATGCTCTAACTTGGCACGGTTATACTGCTCATATCATGCATATGGTGTCTTGCATTGCATAGCTTAGACATCATATACACAATATTCAACACCATATTCTTAGTTCAGACATCATATCGAATGCCCTCTATTTAGCATATAAATCACATATGTGAATTAAATGATGCGATCCTGATTACTTAGATAACATGTAGGTGAATTATGTTGTGCGGTCCTGTTTTGTTATTCATCATATCTTTGAATTATGTTATGCTATGCTATCCAGTTTAGATAGACATCATATATGTGAAATTATGTCATGCTATCCGTTTTTAGTTAAACAAATACATGTCAACTATTTCATGCCCTCTTTTTTCCACACTATCTATTGCATCTGTCTCTCATACAATGTCTGTACATTCAACTATGTTTCCTGTTTATCAGCCATTTGAATTGGAGCGGGTGATGCTAGTATCTAGTGGACTAAAAACACGGTCTTCAAATAAAACAGTGCTACCTCTTGGTGGAGATAGCTCCCCGGTTGTACATGCACAAGAACCAGCCCTACCACACATAACCCAAACTCTCGCAGATTGTACCCCTACTGCGATGGACAGAGAACCAGCTTCACCCAATCTAACCCCAACCCCAGCCGATATAAACCCAGTTCCTGTTGACACAACACCATCTCCACCATAGAGCTCCCAAACAAGAGCAGTTAGTAAGGCAGCTCTAGTGCCCAAAGGGCCAATACTATCATGGCGAACCGCAACTCCACCAGTTAGTACGCCTATTCCTGTGGAGGAAGCACAACCAGCTAGTCGTAGTTTAGCATCTATCGCATTTGATGTTGTTAAATCGTATGTGCGCATCTTCCCATCTTGGAAATATTATACTGAAGATGAAGGAAAATGCCAGTTGCAGGTGTTTTTCCAGGAGTTATGTGTAAGTAATGCTATTCATGGCAATTACTTTGCTTTGTCCCATACATCCTACCTCCATGATGGTTATAATACAACAAAATTTCCCATTTTTCTCTATAGAGAAGGACCAATTTGGAAACTCAGGATGAGGTAACCTGTGCTAATACCTCTGTTATCTACAAGAATGCTTGGTGGCAGTATCAGAATTACCTGAAGAAAACGTACTTCACTTGCAAAGAAACTCATCAAATTCCCTTATGTTCTCCTGTGACAAATTTACTGGACGATGACTGGGAATGCCTTGTTCTGTACTAGTCCCGAACCAAGAATGTGGTAAGGTCTATGAGCTCATTTTCTATTTTTAAGTATTATATTCTTGCATCTTACTGTACTCTGTTCATGTAGAACAAGTGCCTAAACCTGAAGAACAATTGTTCTAATTTAAGATTCCATTGCTATCATAGTTCAAAAAAGCCCTAGGCATTAATTGTGCGTTTTGCCACCGCCTTGTGCTTTATTGACCAAAGCGCATGCTTATGCGCAGTTATGCACAGATTAAGCATAGTTATGCGCAATGCGTTTTGCCAACGCCTAGAGCCTAGGCACGCTTAAGCGCTCTCTTAGGCACGCCTTTTTTTAACTATGATTGCTTTGCTCTTGTATCACTGTATTTACTCATACAAACTTATTTTTAAAATGAAGGATCCAATCGAAACTCCAATGGCACAACAAGTATGTTCACGCATGTTTCTTTAACAGGTTTGCTCTTATCAATAGCTCTGTTGATTTCAATTTTAATTGTGTATACAGTTGACTTGCATATCATGCACATTACTAGCATCACAACAGAGCCAATAGTGTTGTTGTACATGTAGACCCGTGGTACCCATCTGAAATCTTGTTGTGTCGTGTAGTTTCCCACGCTTTGTATTCTTTCACTTGCTGCTTTGTCTTGAACTGATATCATTTGAACCGTATCTCTATTTTGATTTGGCAAGACAATGCAGTGACCATATGACATAGATATATGTTTGTTTGATGCTTTTATTATGTACTAGTACTTGGCAATAGAAGACTTGGTAGTTTAATCCTGTCCACCTTACTAATGAACTGGTTCACCGAAATGAGTTTCATATACTAGTACATGCTAAACTTGTTATGTGTCTCCTTGTTTATTCTTTTAGAATGCTGGCAGAATATTGGAGAAGAGTGCCTTATTAAGCAATGGTAAAGGAAGTAATACAGATAAGGTTCAGGATAGTGACACATCCTTGTTGGTCTCCAACAAAGCTGATAAAATAGCTAAGGACGACTATCTTGAAGACAGCGAGACAACCCCAAAGTCCTGTCTTGGTTTAGTGTTCAAGTTACTGGCCACTACCGCTTGCACAAGCTATTAAAACTCACTATCTGAATTAATTCGGTTTCTTGAGTCTCAACTACAAGCTGAAAGACATCGATCAGTTGTGCTGCGACAAGAAGCGAAAGGACTACGGAAGTCCTTGGAGCATTCAGATGCATACTTTCTGGTGCAACAGCAAGCGTTGGAGGATTTTAGCGCCAAACAGGACAAAGCTAATAAGCTTGCTAAGCTTATTGCCAGCATGGTGGATACCCAAGATAAGGTTTCTTGAGCTCTTCTGAAGTTGTTTCAGTTATGCTCTTGTTTTGCTGCCGCGTTTATTTGCACTGGTGGCCAATTTTGATGGCCACTGTATGTAATATGCTGCTTTGTTCGCTATATTTGCACTGGTGGCGAACTTTGATGCCCAATGGATGTAATATGTGTAATAGCGGTAATAGACTAGCGTTAATTGCTTGCTTATTTATTTTCTTATTGTCTTGTTTAGTTGTTTGCTTGTAGGTTCTTTTTCTTTGTTTTTCTAGTGGCCACAATAGCCTATTTTTGGTAACTAGGCCAAAATAATCATGGCAACACATGGACTGTTGTAACCATGGGCCTCCTGCGGGCCGTATGATTCATGGGCCTTCTTCCGGCCGTAGGATCCATTTGCCTTCTATACGGGCCATAGGATCCATCGGCCTTCTATACGGGCCTTAGGATCCATCGGCCTTCTACGGGCCGTAGGGTCATTGGGCCTTCTACGGGCCGTACGATCCATGGGCCTCATACGGATCAAAGGATCAATGGGCCTTCTATGGGGCATATCATTATTTCGCCAATCATGGGATGTACTATTCGTGGACCATAACGGGCCGTTAATAGGCCGTATTTGATAACTCTATGAAAACAGCCCAACGAGGTTTTTTTACATGAAAACGGCCCAACGTATTAACGGTCCACAAACGGGCCGACTGTAACGACGGGCTGAATTTGGCCCACAAGCAGAAAATGACAGTAACGGGCCGTATGTAACTGAATGCTGCAAATGAGCCCAAGAATCAATGTGCCCTGAGAAGGCCGAAAGATAACTTGGGCTGGAAACGGCCCAATGGAATAACGGGCCGTTAATGGGTATAAAGTGATACATTGTTCATTACAGGCCAGTTTGGCCACGGGCCGTTAATGGGTGTAAAGTGATACACTGTTCATTACGGGCCAGTTTCACCACGGGCCGTTAATGGGCCAAGAGTTACAAAGGGCCTCATATGGGCCGAGAGACGTCATGGGCCATACATGGGCCAGAAGTGAAAACGGACTGGAATCATATTGGATGGCCGAGATGACGCTACTAGGCCTAATTCGGATAGGGCGTAATGGGCCTTGGGTTAGCGGGCTGTAAATGGGCTATATGCGAACATGCCGTTAATAGGCTTTCCATGGGCCGACCCGCCACCTTTTGACCAAGTCAAACGGGCCAGCCTTTTCACAGGAATGGGCCTCTGTTGGGCCGTGCCACATGTCGACGTATCATAGGCATCTTCTGTCCAATGAGTGGGTGACATCTGTCCCAACGATGAGCCGACACTTGTTTCCTCCAGCCAATGATGATTTTACACATGGACAATCCCCATTGGTCGGGGCTGTTAACGGGTTATCGGATCCAAAACCCGACCCGATAGGTTAACAACATTCCATTACGGTGGATGCCACGTGTCGGTCACCCGTGACGAAAGCACTTCTGTGACGCGCGATTTATCATCATGGAAGTGGACACTTTCGTGATGATAATTTTGGTAATGTCATGGAACACTTATACGACAGCACATGTATGACTATCTTGATTCTGTCATGAAATCGTCATGGATGTACATGCATGACAAAAAGAGCGACCTACTGTGACAAACACGTATCATCACGGATGTGTATTTTTTTTGTAGTGCTTGCAACTTCTCGCGAGGCTTGCGTCCGCACCATGGAGGAGGCCAAAGCCGCCAACCGCCGCCGCGAGGCGGCCAAGGAGTGGGAGCAGGAGCTTCTGTCTTCAAATGCTGCCCTTAAGCGAGAAATTGAGGAGCGGTGCACCCTCCTGGCCTCTTTGCCAGTCGGAGCGTCCCTTGCCGAGGCGGAGCTCTTGAGGCGCCATGATGACCTGGCGTTGGAGGCCGTGGAGCACAGCCTGGTGTTGGAGAGGTTGGAGGTGAGGGAGCGTCAGGCGGCTACGGCTGAGGACTCCGTCACCACTCGAGAAGCCCAAGTCTAGCTGGAGGTGGAGGAGAGGGCGATGAAGGCGCGTGCTGAACTGGCTAAGGGGCACCGCCTGGATCAGGAGCTTCTCAAGGCCGATCTTGAGGGCAGGACCACCGCCTGAAGGCGAAGCTCCGCCTAGGAAGCTCTGACTTCATCCAAATCCGCCTTGAATTCTGCCCGCGCCGAGATATCCTCCCTCCAGTAGCAAGTTAAGGACACCGCATCCCTCTTGGAAAGGGCTGCGAATGAAAAGAGCCACCGCCTGACGCTGGAACACAAGCATGGCTCTATGCTCCAAGATCTGCGTGTCAGAGCTAACCGTGCCTTGGGCGCCATCTGCAACGAGAGCGCCCCTCACCCGCACGAGAGTGACTATGCCAGCCATCTCCGCTTCTTCACCCATGTTGTGACCCGCCTGGAGGATCAGGCCGTGAAGGCTCGCCAGCTTATTGAGGGGAGGAGCCGGGGCCTCCTTGGGCGTGCGCTCTCGCGTGTCTTCAGCAACCTCCTGATCCGTGATTCCCATTTTGATTTCAACACTGTGCTAGGCCCCGTGCCCGCAGCTACCCAGGACAGGCTCGCCAGGTGGGTGGATGACCATGTGAACGCCCTGGTGGAGGAGCTGACTTCTGAGGATGACACGACAGTGCTCGTGGCCAGAGCGAGTGGCACGGGTGATGTTTACTACACAACCTTCTTCTTGTAGACGTTGTTGGGCCTGCAAGTGCACAGGTTTGTAGGACAGTAGCAAATTTCCCTCAAGTGGATGACCTAAGGTTTATCAATCAGTAGGAGGCGTAGGATGAAGATGGTCTCTCTCAAACAACCTTGCAACCAAATAACAAAGAGTCTCTTGTGTCCCCAACACACCCAATACAATGGTAAATTGTATAGGTGCACTAGTTCGGCGAAGAGATGAAGATACAAGTGAAAAATAGATAGTAGATAAAGGTATTTTTAATCTGAAATAATAAAAACAGCAAGGTAACAAGTGGTAAAAGTGAGCGTAAATGGTATTGCAATGCTAGGAAACAAGGCCTAGGGTTCATACTTTCACTAGTGAAAGTTCTCTCAACAATAATAACATAGATAGATCATATAACAAGCCCTCAACATGCAACAAAGAGTCACTCCAAAGCCACTAATAGCGGAGAACAAACGTAGAGATTATGGTAGGGTACGAAACTACCTCAAAGTTATTCTTTCGGATCAATCTATAAAAGAGTTCGTACTAGAATAACACCTTAAGACACAAATCAACCAAAACCCTAATGTCACCTAGATACTCCATTGTCACCTCAAGTATCCATGGGCATGATTATATGATATGCATCACACAATCTCAGATTCATCTAACCAACATAAAAGTACTTCAAAGAGTGCCCCAAAGCTACTACCGGAGAGTCAAGAACGTGTGCCAACCCCTATGCATAGGTTCATGGGTGGAACCCGCAAGTTGGTCACCAAAACATACATCAAGTGGCACATGATATCCCATTGTCACCACAGATAATCATGGCAAGACATACATCAAGTGTTCTCATAAAGACTCAATCTGATAAGATAACTTCAAAGGGGAAACTCAATTCATCACAAGAGAGTAGAGGGGGAGAAACATCATAAGATCAAACTACAATAGCAAAGCTCGGGATACATCAAGATCGTGCCATAGATGGAACACGAGAGAGAACACGAGAGAGAGAGAGAGATCAAACACATAGCTACTGGTACATACCCTCAGCCCCGAGGGTGAACTACTCCCTCCTCGTCATGGATAGCGTCGGGATGATGAAGATGGCCTCCGGTGATGGGATCCCCCTCCGGCAGGGTGCCAGAACAGGGTCCCGATTGGTTTTTGGTGGCTACAGAGGCTTGCGGCGGTGGAACTCCCGATCTAGGTTCTGTTCTGTAAGTTTTTGGGTACGTAGGTATATATGGGTGCAGGAAGTACGTCGGTGGATCGACGGGGGTACCACGAGGCAGGGGGCGCGCCCAGGGGGGGCACCCTCCACCCTCGTGACCACCTCTGGCACTTCTTGGAGTAGGGTCCAAGTCTCCTGGATCACGTTTGGTGAGGAAATCACGTTCCCGAAGGTTTTATTCCGTTTGGACTCCGTTTGATATTCTGTTTCTTCGAAATACTGAAATAGGCAAAAAACAATAATTCTGGGGTGGGCCTCCGGTTAATAGGTTAGTCTCGAAAATAATATAAAAGTGGATAATAAAGCCCAATATTGCCTAAAACAGTAGATAAAGTAGCATGGAGCAATCAAAAATTATAGATACGTTGGAGATGTATCAATGGGCAGTGGTGATGAGGAGGATAGCCGCCACGGCTCGGGCAGCACGAGCAGCACAGATGAAAGCGACGAAGAGGACGCTCACAGCTAGCCATTTACTCTTGTTTGCTTTAGCCTGCATGACCAAACTTGAACGTTCCTTTGTGAGAGCATTCTGAAAGGGGGGGGGGGCTTGTGATGTATATAATTGTGAAATGTCTTGAAATGATGCCACGGGGCAACGTCTCAGGTCCGCAACCTTAGACAGAATGGTGGTTATGACTTATATTTGGCTCCGCGGGTCTCGAGCGAGCCCTGACACTTCAGAAACATTTGTCCTCCCGAGGCATGCCCGCTGCGGGCTCGTGAGGGTCTGGCCCTTGCGAGGAGCCTGCTGACCTGTTCTGGAGTGCTTCGCGAGGAGCCAACTGCCGGATCGTGGCGAGGTGGGCACGCGTGGCGGCCGCACTCTTGAGCCCCAAGGGGGAGAGCGATCAATCTTGACGCGCACACACCGCACCCAGCCCCCGCTCGCGAGGTGCTCGAGGGCAGGGTAGTAGGCATGAGCACCAGGAAAAACGCAAAACCAGAAAGCGAGAGAGCGACGGAAGACAGGAAAATTCCCCCCATTTTTTATAAATGCAGAAGAACCAAGTTCACTCCAAAAAGCCGACGAAAGAGTACAAAAAGGAGGCGAAAGCAAATGGCCGCGTCCGGCGCCTTGCTAGTCTTCAAGTCTTCTCAGCGGCGCGGAGCTAGGTGCTTCCACTGGCTGTGCATAGTCATTGGGGGATAGTGTCGATGGCCCGCGTAGAGCATGGTGCTTCCACTAGGATGTGGGTGGGAGCCCACGTGAGGCCCCATGGCGGCGCTCAGGAGACTCCAAGGCGTGTACAACCCCACTCGTCATTACGTGAGAGTGTCATGAGCGGAGACCTTCACAGGCCAGAGCATTGCTTCGTTTCGCCGATGAGGACCCCGCCCTGCACTGCCCCAACCACCGTTGGGGAGACCGGAAACCAGGACAAGACCAAGGGGCAAGGGGGACGCTGGCGGCGTCCTCGGTGACCGTAGGCCCCCCGCCGGGGGGAAGGTCTCGCCGGCGCCTTCCCTGGCAGGGAACCTACCTCCAAGCAGGGTCCTGCTCCGCACAACGCGGGGAAGGCCCTGCCCCCGGGCTTCCCACGCGTTGCTCCCAACACCCTTCATGCTCCTGCAGCGGATCCGTCGTCCTGAGAGTCTTGATGGTAGCTGCGCCCTGGTTCACTTGTGATCCATGGTCAACGTAAGCGTGCCCCTGTGGCGTTAGCGGTACCCAGAGGTTGTTGCCATTGGAGGCGTTGGCAGGGATCGATGGCGGCTCGCAAAGGGTCTCGGCTTCATGTACATCCAACACCCAGCCTGGCGTGGGGGATCAGCTGGGCCCTCTCCCTGCGCATGCCTAAGGTTCACCGCAATGGGCACGTAGGCTTCCGGGGTGGCTGCGCCAGAGTCGCTGCCCGGCTGCCTCGCGTTCCCACCTTCTTCGGTCGCCCTCTGGTCCTGACGACCAGGGTCCCGGCACCGTAGTGCGGCCCCTAGGGGTGTTGCTCGGAACAACTCTGCCCCGAGGTGGCATGTTTTGAGGAGTGCGGGCTGCACCGTGAGACTGGCCGACGCCGAGAGGCTCTTCAGGGGCCCTGGGAGGGCGCATGTGGTTGTGGTAAGGATGAGAGCGTGCCCCTACCACAACCTGCAACGTAGGCAAGGTGCAGAATGGTGTTGCGCCCCTGCATGCTGCATCCAGCAGCTTGGCAACCCGCTCCAGCAGGGCGTCGCGGCCGCTTTCCAGCAGCCTACATCTCAAGAGCTCTCGAGCCACGATGACCGCAACCCGCATGTTTGCCTGCTACCTGCGTGTATGCGGTGCGGTTGCTGCGACGTAGCTTGCAGATCCCGCGGCGGCGCGATTGAGGCGCGGCGCCATAGGGGAGGGCTTCGCCCCGCACCCCCTGCAGCTGGCTGCCCTAGGTGGAGCGTGGGCCACGAGCAGAGCGGAGTCGAGGTCCTCCTCGTCGGCGGGCACTGTCGAGGAGGCTCAAAAAACCCAGTGCTCGATGTGGGCCCTCGGGGTGTCGGCCATGACGTTGGTGAGGTGGCGGAGGACTGGTCGACGGAAGAGGAGATCCGACACACCCCTACCTGGCGCGCCAAATGTCGGATTACGGGTTCCGCAAACCCTTGAAAGGTTGAAACTCTAGGGTGCGTGCGGAGATCTCAACCTACCCAGCCTGCCTACTCGCAATCCTCCTAATCCTATTGTGTCAGGCTCAAAGAGACAAAGAGACACAACCGTTTATCCTGGTTCAGGCCACCTTGCGGTGTAATACCCTACTCTAGTGTTTTGGTGGATTGCCTCGAAGGGCCGAGGATGAACTAGTATAGTGGATGAACTGGCCCCAGGAGGTGAGGTGTTCTTGAGCTGAAGAGAACCGGTGAGGTGTTCGGGTGAGAATGGATCCGATCCCCCTCTATGGTGGTGGCTAAGTCCTATTTATAATGGCCTAGGTCCTCTTCCCAAATGTTGGCAGGAAGGGATCCCACAATGGCCAAATTTAAAAGTGGACAAGTAGTACATCCCATCCTGACTAAACTGGTCTTGACCTACGAAAGGCCTCTGGTCGTGACACCACGGTGGGTTCGGTGATGACCTCCATCCAGCCGTCCTGGTGGTCTTGGTCTTGTTGCACCAGAATGAAAACCTTTGGCTGATTCCTTGGGACTCCACGCCTGCGGCTTGCCTCCCTTGCACCGGAGAGGAAACTGGCGCTCTGTGCCCACTGGCACCCCCCTGGCGCCCGCCTGGCCTTGGTCATCATGGCTCACATCAGTTGAGCCTCATGAGGTGCACCTTGCATAGAACTCTCCGCCCCTCGGGAGCCAGCTTGAGGATGCAGATCCCCTCGGGGGTCTTGGTGGCATCTGCCTCGCGAGGCTTGGCCCCTCACGAGGGTCTTGAGTCGTTGATGCTGAAGCTGGGCCGTACCAGGCCATCGATGGAGCCACACAGTGGGCCACAGGCAGGCAAGTCTGCATGCCCCCATATCTAGAATGCCGACAGATAGAAAACCGCAAGAGGAAGTATGGACAGGGGAAGTATAATTCTGGAGCTCAGCAGAAGCCTCGCTATTCCCCGTACTTAGGAGGACACATTCATCATAACCATGGAGGAAATTCGCTCAACAGAGGAAGTTCACACAACCATAGTGGGCCTAAGAATGGTAATAGGAATGGAGGAAGCAACAGTCAGAGCTGTTCCAACCCCGCGACACCCGCCAAGAAGGACCTGAGTCATATTACATGTTTCAAGTGCGGGAAGACCGGACACTATGCCACTGAATGTTCTGAAGCAAAGAATGGAAATGGCAATGGAAGTTCTAGAAAGAAGCCCAACCCTTTCACCAGAGGTCAGGTGAACCACATAAGTGTGGAGGATATTGAGGAGCAGCCTGACGCAGTTGTCGGTAAGTTTTTGATTAATGCATTTACATCCCTTGTTCTTTTGATACTGGTGCATCTCATTCATATCAAGGGGATTTGTGGACAAATTTAAGTTGCTAACAGTAGCCCTTAAGTCACCTATGTTAGTGAGTTCCCCAGGAGCAGAGTATATGGCTAGTCGGGGATGTTATCAGTTGCTAATAACCATAGGTAGACATGTTTTCCCACCGACCTTATTGTCTTGGAGTCACAAGGATTGGATGTGATCCTAGGCATGGATTGGCTATCAAAGTTCAAGGGAAACATAGATTATGCCAGTAAGTCTATTCTTCTCACCACCCCAGAGGGAAAAAGGATCAAGTATGTGTCTAGGCATGCGCCAAGGAGGGCTCAAGTGACTTCCCTTTCGGGAGTTGTTTAGGAGGAAGTACAGTTGTGAAGGATTACCCCGATGTATTTCCGGAGGAGTTACCAAGCATGCCACCAGACCAGGATATTGAATTTCCGATCGAGTTGTTACCAGGCACCGGACCAATATCAAAGAGACTGTTTTGGATGCCCGCCAATGATCTAGAGGAAATTAAGAAGCAGATTAAGGAGTTGCTGGAGAAATGTTATATTCGACGAAGCTCATCACCTTGAGGAGCCCCAATGCTTCTAGTTGAGAAGAAGGATGTATCTTTGAGGATGGTTATTGATTATCGTGCGCTGAATGAGGTGATGATCACGAAAAAATATCCTCTACTGATGATCAATGATTTGTTTGACCAGCTGCAAGGAGCTAAGGTTTTCTCCAAGATCGATCTTCGATCAGGTTATGACCAGCTGAAGATCCGAGAACATGATATATGTAAGACAACTTTTACCACGAGGTATGGGCTATATGAGTATACAGTTACGTCATTTGGTTTGACTAATTCCCTTGCCTATTTTATGAGTATGATGAACAAGGTGTTCATGGAGTTCTTGGATAAATTCATCGTGGTTTTCATTGATGATATATTGGTCTTTTCGAAGAATGAAGAAAAGCATAAGGAACATTTGCGCTTGGTTCTCGAGAAGCTCAGGGAACATCCGTTGTATGCCAAGTTCAGCATATGTGAGTTTTGGTTGAAGGAATTTGGATTTCTCAGACATGTTATATTAGGAGAAGGAATAGTAGTAGACCCTACCAAGGTTGCATCTGTCACTAAGTGGTTGGCACCCACCTCAGCCGGAGAGATCCGAAGTTTTCTTGGACTCACAGGTTATTATCAGAGATTTATTGAGAATTTTCAAAGATCGCAAAGCCCATGATGGAGTTATTGAAGAAAGACACCAAGTTTAAATGGACTGAGGATTATGAGGCCAGTTTTTAGGAGTTTAAGAAACGTTTGATTACAGCCCTAGTGCTGATTCTCCCAAATATACACAAGGATTTCCAAGTATATTGCGACGCTTCACGTCAAGGACTTGGAGGCGTTCTTATGCAAGATGGAAGAGTTGTTTCATGTGCCTCAGGTCAGCTTCGACCTCATGGGTTGGATTATGCTACGCATGATTTGGAGTTAGCAGCCGTAGTGCATGCTCTCAAGACCTAGAGACATTTTCTCATCAGTAACCGTTGTGATGTTTACACGGATCATAAGAGTTTGAAGTACATCTTCACGCAGAAGGAGTTGAACCTCAGGCAGAGGAGATGGTTGGAGATCATAAAGGATCATGACATGAGATTGCATTATCATCCAGGAAAGGCCAATGTCGTAGCAGATGCTTTGAGCCGCAAGAGTTATGTTAATACGCTCATAACCGGAGAATTACCCCAGGAGTTGGCCGACGACCTTCGAGAACTTCGTTTGGAGATAGTTTCAAGAGGTTATGTTGCGGCACTGGAAATTCAGTCCACCTTGCTGGTAAAGATCCGAGAAGCCTAGAAGATGGACAAGGAGATTGCAGAGATAAAGGAAAGGATGAGTAAAGGAAAGGCTAAAGGTTTTCATGAGGATGAGCACGCGACTTTAGGTTTGAGAATCTATCTATGTCCCTAATGACCCTGAGATCAGGCCATTAATTCTTCAGGAGGCTCATGATTCGCCTTATTCAATTCACCTAGGTAACACCAAGATGTATCTGGATTTGATGGAAAGTTTCTGGTGGACAGGAATGAAGAAGGACATTGCAGAGTATGTAGCAGTATCCGACGTATGTCAAAGAGTTAAGGTAGAGCATCAGAAACCAGCATGGTTACTTCAGCCTTTGCCAACACCCAAATGGAAGTGGGATAAACTTTGCATGGATTTTATCACCGGATTACCCAGGACTCGTTCAGGCTATGATTCTATCTGGGTTGTAGTTGATCACTTAACCAAGGTAGCCCATTTCATCCCTATGAAAACAACCTATACTAGTGCTAAGTTGGCATATATATATATACATGACCAGGATCGTATGTCTGCATGGAGTTCTGAGGACCATCGTATCAGATAGAGGAACACATTTTACTTCAAAGTTTTGGAATTAGTTGCACAAAACTTTGGGTACTAGGCTAGACTTCATTACAGCCTTTCATCCGCAGATAGATGGACAAACCGAGAGAGTCAATCATATTCTGGAGGACATGTTGAGAGCTTGTGCACTAGATTATGGATCTAGTTGGGATGATAATTTACCCTATGCAGAGTTCTCCTATAACAACAGTTACCAAGCCAGTTTGAAGATGGCCCCTTTCAAAGCATTGTACGGAAGGAGGTGCAGGACACCACTGTCGTGGGATGAAGTTGGGGATCGACAGTTATTTGGACCAGACTTATTTAGAGATTCTGAGGAGTAGGTCAAGTTGATCCGTGATAGACTCAAGATAGCCTAGTCTAGGCAGAAGATTTATGCTGATACTAAACACAAGGAGGTAGCCTATGAAGTCAGAGATAGAGCATATCTTCGTGTATCCCCACTTCGAGGAGTTAAGCGATTTGGAGTCAAGGGAAAGCTAGCACCACGATTTTTGGGACCATACAGAGTCTTGGAATGTATGGGAGAAGTTTCCTACAAGTAGGTATTACTCGAAGGATTTTCAGGAGTTCATGATGTGTTTCACGTTTCCCAATTGAAGAAATGCCATGCAAAGATGGCTGACATTCCTCTGAGAGATACATTGCCACAGGAAGCGATTCAGTTGGATAGTGATCTGACCTATGAAGAGAAACCCGTTAAGATTCTCGAGTTTTCCAGTCGAGTTACTCGCAGCAGAGTCATCAAGTTTTGCAAAGTTTAGTGGAGCCACCATACAAGGAGGAAGCTACCTGGGAGCGAGAAAAGGACCTCCGCAATGACCACCCACACCTTTTTGCTGACCAACCTGAATCTCGAGGGCGAGATTCATCTTAAGGGGGCACTAAAAAAATACACTTCCCTGATGATATGTGTTTGTAACGGTAGGTCGCATTTTCTGTCATGCATGTACATCCATGATCATTTTATGACAGAATCAAGATAGTCATACCTGTGCTGTCGTAGAAGTGTTCCATGACATTACCAAAATTATCATCACGGAAGTGTCCACTTCCATGATGATAAATTGTGCGTCACAGAACTGCTTTCGTCAAGGGTGACCGACACGTGGCATCCACCGTAACAGAACACCGTTAAGCTATCGGGTCGGGTTTTGGATCCGATAACCCGTTAACATCCCGGACCAATGGGAAATTTCCACGTGTAAAATTCTTATTGGTCGGACGAAACACGTTTCAGCTTGTCAGTGGGTCAGATAGGTGCCTATGATATGTCGACACGTGCCACGGCCCACCACTGGCCCATTTAGCTTACAAAGCCGGCCCGTTTGACTTGGTCAAAAGTTAACGGGCTGGCCCATGAAAAGCCTGTTAACGGTCTCTTTGCAAATAGCCCATTTTACGGTCTGGTAACTCACGAGCTGTTAGGCCCTAACAGAAATCGGCCCAACAACATCATGTGGGCCGTCGAATATAACACCAGCCCATTTCACTTTCAGCCCATGTATGGCCCACGATGTCTTTCGGCCCACATGAGGCCTTCGTATCTTTAGGCCCTTTAGAGGCCCATGGTGACTCTAGCCCATAATGAACAGTAATTTTCTTTGTACCCATTAACGGCCCGTGATTCACATGGGCCATTTCCAGCCTGTGTTAGCTTTTGGCCTATTGACGGCCCATACGTTCTTGGGCTCCTTTGCGGCCCTCGATTACTTCTGGCCTGTTACTGGCCTGTTCCCCTAATGGGCCAAATTCGGCCCATGGCAAGAGTCGGCCCATTTCTGGCCTGTTAACTCGTTGCCTCGTTTCCAGCCCGTGTTAGCTTTCATCCTATTGACGGCCCATACGATCTTGGGCTCCTTTCCGGCCCTCGATTACTTCTGACCCGTTACTGGCCTGTTCCCCTAATGGGCCAAATTCAGCCCATGGCAAGAGTCGGCCTGTTTCTGGCTTGTTAACCCGTTGCGCCGTTTCCAGCCCGTCCTATATTCTGGCCCTTTAACGACCCGTTATGCCTGTGACAGAATTAAGCCTTTGCTGTCCTCCGGCCTGTTAATGACCCATTACCGTGCTGGGCCGATACCAATTACGCCCGTTTACGGCCCATGTAGACCCATTTATCCGACGACCCGAGGCCCACCGATTCTACGGACCTGATGGAGGCCCATTTATCGACGGCCCGTAGGAGACCCATGGATCCTATGGCCCGTATATGGCCCATGGTTGTCGCGGCCACTAACAAACTAGGGAAAAAGTAGACTAGGAAATAAATAAGGCCGAAACTAACGCTAGGCTATTAAGGCGATTGCACAGATTACATCCACTCGACACCAAAGATCGCCACCAGTGCAAATATGGGGAACACCCTACACTATACAAAAATGGCTTGCTGTTTTCTTCAGCCGATGGCTGCACGTTAAGAACAAATTTTGTATCGCACCAAAACAAATTACAACTATATAACAAAAGGAAGGTTGGCATAAAACTTAACAGTCTAGCAGATAAATGCACCACCAGAAGTTCAAAAGCTCAGTTCATTTGACCTGACTGTTACATTTTCATGATGTACTGTGTGATGGAGCACCATAACCCTCGCCTTCATTTCTCCTAGGCTCCTGAACAACATAGCAAATGTCTGATAGTCTGGTTTCAAAACAATGCATATCTTGAAGACATCGAACAATGTCTCTCCTTGTTTCACAAAGCGTCTCTATTAGGGAATGGACTTTTGTCTGGAGCGCAGATACAACCTTGCTTTGAGCTTGCATATCTTGATCATGAGGCAGTTTGGACGAGATTGCCTTAACAACCAACCCAGTATTACGCAGGAACGTGCTTTTGGCACTGTTAGTGGACAGGTACTGACCCACTGCAGCAAGAGCTGACATTGCAGTTATAGTTGCCTCGCCACCTTCAGAAGGTGGCGGTTGCACCATTTTTCCATAGCTCGCTGAAAAGTTGAGTTTTTACATTAGTAGTACCAGAACAGAAGATATTAAGGAGGCAGCAAAACCAAACAAAATATATACAGAACTTATTCTGGTGAACCCATGTAAAATATTAGTTGTATTTTATTGCAAAGTACATCATAAAAACCAGGTTCCAAACATATGACCATGTACCATCGCTAATGTATTGTCTATTTCTTCACATTGTATTGAGGGCTAAGGATAAAGAGACGAAGTTTACAATACCACTACTAGGGAAAACCCTAGTAGTAGCGCGGGTTTAAAGCCCACTAGTAGCGCGTGCTACCGCGCTACTAATAAGGCGCTACACCTATTACTTAGTAGTAGCGCGTGTGACATGCGCTACTACTAAGACACATAGCAGTAGCGCTTCTTCTCTCCCGCGCTGCTGCTAATCTAGCTAGTTGTAGCGTGTTTACTATCCATCGCTACTAGTATTCTTTTTTCACTATTTTTTTATTTTTTAGTGTATTTATCTGTCGTTATACAAATTTTGGTACAATACCAATTATGAGGTTTATATCATTATGTCCATAACAGTGTGTCAAATGAAGGTGGATTAGGTTCAAGTGGAGGCAATATGTGGTGCATGTCAAAAGTATACTACTAATCCAAACTTGATCTAGTTTGGACTAGTAGTACTTTCGATGTGCACCACATGTTGCCTCCACTTGAATCTAATCCGCCAGAACAAGCTATTTAATCATCATCATAGTCATTACCACCAAAAGTATTATTTAATCACCACTAACACTAGCTAATAATAATCATCATAGTCATTACCACCAACACTAGCTATTTAATCATCATAGTCATAGTGTAGCACATCATCATCTTCAAACTCATTTCAGCAAGCTAATCACTCTTGCTGCTCTCTCTCTCAGGTAAAATAACATAAACATGTGTAGGTATCCTCCTTCATCAAGTTGGAGCATGCAGATGAACCTGTCTCCTAATCGTGGGCTGCGCTTCTGTTTGCTGCCCCCTAGTACTTCTCTGCGCTCCTCCATCACAAATTTGGTCCAGTCTTTCACTATTAAGAATCCGTCGCTAATACTAAATGCACTAAAGTGATTTATAGGATATCTTGGATGTAAGATAATAATACTCATGGTACCTTTAGTCTCAATCCCATGAGGCACAACATTCATCGGGAGTCCCTGTTGAAGAACATCGTATGGTAACATACTTAGCAATGAATTTTAGCTTAAAAACTAATGTATGGTAAAGATGCACTGAGGACAAATAGTAAAAATCTTACCATCCTTCCTAAATAGATGTGACCGTAGTTCATTACGAACACTATTGGTCGCACGTTTTCAGTACTAACATTTCTAAATGCAGGAACAAAATTTGTCTTCATAGTATCAAGATCCGCAAGCCATGAAACATAATGACTTAGCAACTCGCAGTTTAGTTCAGCCCCGGCACAGTAGTAGGTCCTGTCTACCAAGCCTGGATATGTTTGCTTGAACCGAAATAAGCTGACAATAGAAATTAGTTGTCAACTATTTTTGAATAAAAAATATCAAAGACATAAATATGGTTGAGAAACTCACATAATGGTATAACTGGAGGCGTCTGCACATCGACCCAGATGTCAGTATTACCTTCAATATCATCTTCGGGATGAATATCAAAGGTGATAACCATATTAGGCTCAAATGCATAAGTCTTGCATAGTGCTCGCCATGTTTTGCATCCAAAATAGGTGTAGTCATCTGAATTGTATAATTTTGCGTGGAAAATATAACCATGCTCGGTCTTCAAGTAATGTTTCTTTACCTCCATAGTACGACTGATACCTATCTTATCCAATACAAAAACTCTTGCATGGCAGGGGATACGCTAGTAGAATAGTAAAATAAATAAATTATAAGTTGAACCAAATGAGGCAGATGTCAAGCTTAATTACGAAAAAAGGCTTGTCATTGTGACTTACTGTATCCACTTTGAAGTTCTCGTCCAGCTTGATGCTGAAGCGCCTATCATCATCTAGAAAGATTCCGGCGCATAGGCCGCGCTCGTCTTCGCAGTATTTGCAAATACTGAAATCCTTTTCATCGTCAGACATTTTCTATGTTCATAGTTGAAACATTAATTGAAAATCGATCGAAGACAACTACCAGGATACTCAACACACAAATCCGGGGCACTCAATATTTCCTACATATTCTGGCACAAATCATGCCAAAATTCATGGAAAAATCCGGCATGACCTTTGCTAAAATAGGACATATCGAGCGCCTGAAATTTGTCGGAACGGAAACGAATCAACACTCCGGCAAAACATAGGCCACTTGGAGGTGTAACCTGCAAACATGACCGGCCACTTGGGCAGCACATATCCTATTTGAGCAACACAAGATATACAACAAGTTCTTACTAACTAGTCCTATTAATTCAACTAGTTCTTACTAAATATAAAATTACTATAAATAAAAATAAAGTAGTACCTAATTAGTACCTGGTTCTTACTAACTAATTAGTACCTAGTAACTATAAATAATTTTTTTACTTGTTTTATGATTCATCTTAGAAATTTGATTCGTTTCCACCCTTACATGAACCCTAACTAATTTGAGCCGCATCCGCATCCGATTCGTTTCCACCCTTACATGAACCCTAACTAATTTGATGCAACTAAAATATGAACAAACCCTAGGCAGAGCTAGGGGAGAGGGAGGAGCAGGCGTGCTCACCTCGGGTGCCTGTGACGAGGGAGGGGCAGGCGGCGTCGAGGTCGGGGTCGGGGCTCGGGCGCGTCGCGGAGGGCGGCGTTGAGGTTGGGGGCGGGGGCGGCGTTCGGGGCGGCGTTGAGGTTGGGGGCGAGGGCGGCGTTGAATCCAGGGTTGGGGGCGGCGTAGAGGGTGTGCGGAGAGCGCGCGGTGGCCGACGAGCGACGGTGGCGGCGAGAGCGGAGGAGTTGGATTTGGGGGAAGTGGCCGTGGGGAAGGACGAACCCCGTGGTTAATTCAGAAGTAGCAGTAGCACGTCCCCGAAAGCGCGTTGCTGCTACATTAGCTACAACGTGTTCTGGGATACACGCTAATGCTACTCCTTTCTCATTTTTCCCTTTTTCATTTATTTTTCTTCACATTTTATTTTTTTCCTTTCACCTTATTCTATTTCTTTCATTTTCAGTTACCTTTCTATTTGCTTTCCATTTAATTTTAGATCCTTTAGCAGTAGCGAGTTTAGAAGAAAACACATTGCTACAAAGAAAGTAGCGGTAGCGCTGTTTGATATAGATCGCTACTACTATGTGTAGCCTATGGGCTAAGCCGTGGGAATTTTCGAAGTTACGTGTTTAGAACAAGGCGCGCTACTGCTAGAACTTTATCTGTAGCGCGGTTTGCGCAGGCGTGCTACTGCTACTTAGCACCAGCGTGCTTTTTTGACCCACGCTACTGCTAAAGTTCTGTGTATAAGGTTTTCCCTAGTAGTGTACGGTAAGCATAGTATAAAATCATTCATATCACAAAACAACTGAGAAAAGGCAAACAGGAAATTGTAACATTATGTGGGAAAGTCCAGCACGGAACTAGATTACGGGTCAAGATCAAAGGAAAATCACTCCTCTCTTTTAAACCTTGTAAGGTGCAATGATACGCTAAGACAATTGTGTATAAAATTGAAAAGAGTAATAGACATTGGCTGCAAACCATGCAGTTCAAGGCACAAGTCAGAGTAAGTAGTAGTTAAAAGGCATGAGGATTAAGGACTTACAACAGCGGCTTTGACTGGTGTAGTCATGCCCTTCTTCTTGCTGGTGTGACAGTCCTTGAAGATTTCCACAGCATTTGGTTCAGGTACTTTTTGGTCCTTGCGGGCTTTCCTCTGCATTTCGAACAAGTCAATATAGATCTGATAATATGGTACATCGAAAAGAGTGAAACAACAGCTAATTACAAGAGCCTTGCAATGTGCAATATAGCTACGAGATCCTGTCGTCTGTTGAAATTTCTCTTTCTTATGGTTGGCCTTGTTCTTTGAACAGTTCACCTACAAGAAGATAGATTTGTGTGGCACATGCGTAAATAGGACTTCAACATGTGATCTAATCACATATATATAATGTACCTGATACTTCAGATCAGACCAGTGTTTAACAAGGCCCCTCCAGTCTTCATCCGATATATTTTCCACTGGAGATGTTTGGGAAAGTTCATTGTTAGCCTTGCCTTCAAAGTGAGTTATCCTCAAGTTATACCGATACTGTCGCAGAGCAGACTTGAAAACATGGGTGCAAGCTTCTCTGGTTGCATCATCTTGGTTATCCAACTTGAACCTCATCTGTTGAAAATTATGGGAGTCTCATTATCAGCAACCTAGAAAGTATGGGATAGAGCAAGACGATATTACTTGTTTCCATACATAACCATACTTACAGATAAATGGTCGAGGAAGGTGTTGAACTGGGTTTCGTATTTGTCATTCCTGTACTGAATCCATGTTGGGAGGATACATACATGACACCTAACGGCAACCGCTGCCTCTGATACAAACTTGGCTAACTCTGTAGCATCACGTGGCCTTTTTAAACCTGCCTCAAAACGGATCTCCATTCTTCCTCCTGTAGATTTAGTTAACCTATCGAGCATTATCCCTGATGTTTGTTTCCTCTTGCGCCTAGGTGCTAGTCCAACAACGAACATAGGAAGTGTTAGTGTACATCAAACTGTGAGACTACATATAAAGAAGCATGTAACCGTAACTTGACTCCAGCAACTACCTTCTTGCTGTTGAAGCTCACAAGGTTCATCTGATATTGCCAACTCGTCTTGTATCAAGAGTGCTTGGGAAGTAGTGTCAGGTGGCAAGGGAGCTTGGGAACGTGCTGCTAGCTCAGTTGACGCATGAGTAACTCGTGCAGCTGGCAGTACTGTGGGATGTGTTGCAAGAACTAGGGATGTATCTGCTTGTTTGTTGGCAGCTATTTGTTTCTGTTTGGCTTTTTTTGCAGCTCGTGAAGCATGGGATGCCCTGTTTGTAGAATTTTCCGCTGGACTTTGACCTTCTATTGCGCCATCAGTACTAGTAGAATCTGCGGGATTCAGCCGCTTCTCATTCCCTGCCATTCTGTGTTTCTTCCTCTTTCTCTGTGCCATGTTAAGTCAAGCCGACAAGAAAAACGAATAACAATTTAGTTCTTCAGAACAAATTGATGCGTGATGCAGAGAAACCGAACTTTAATGTTAGACAACCACATGATAGGAGGATGTAATATGTATGAAAAACAGGACGGAAGAGATAACCAGAACTATGATGTGTAAACTAAGCAGAAGGCATTTCACAAAATTAGAAGCAATGCAATGGAAGGTAGACACCATATGAAAGATGCTACAAATATCGCTCTGCCAAGTTAACAGTGTCTCATCATAAATGGCATTTAAACAAATGTGAAGCAGTACAAGAAATAAATCATATGCAAGATGTAAACAACATCACACTACCATGTTAGAGGTCTCTCGTCATTAGTGCCATTGCATATTCACGGCATTGCATATTCACAGCTTATGATGTGTAAACTAAGGAGAAGGCATTTCAACAAATTAGAAGCAATGAAAGCTAGACACCATATGAAAGATGCAATGAATATCACTCTACCTATTTAAACTATCTAGTCATAAGTGCCATTTCAACAAATTAGTAGTACAAGCTAGAAAAGAATGCGAGATGTAACCTATATCACACTCCGAAGTCAAACGTGTCTAATGATAAGTGATTTTTGCAGGTTACACAACAATAGTAATTTGATGTAAGAACATGGTGTGATAGACAGATATTGTATGTTCTAGAAACAGGAACACATGTCTTATTCAAGTATAATGTGTAAAGTAAGCAGATGGAATTCAACAAAACTAGAAGCAATACAAGCTAGACATCACACATAACATGCAACCACATATAACAGTGCCAAGTTAGAGGGAGCGCCGGTGATGGTGCACTAGGGGAGACGTGCTCATCATAAACACAACTTTGTTGAGTGTCTATGCATGTATTGTCTTGGAAGTCATCTTGGGGGTGTGGAGGAGTAGAAACTATAGAGGCCCTCCGTTCGGAAGGAGCACCTTTATCCGCTGCCTTGCTAACTTCCTTCCGCTTTATGGATTTTGAATTGTCAAGTAAAACCGACAAGAAAAAGCAATAAAATTCTCTCTTCAGAACTCATTCATGCATGATACTGACAATCACTACTTTGATGTAAGGCAAACACATGATACCAGGATGGAATATGTACGAAAAACAGGACGACATGGCATGTTCAGAACTGTTTGTGTAAACTAAGTAGAAACCGTTCGAAGAAATAAGAAGCAATGCAAGCTAGACACCACATGAAAGATGCAACCAATATGACTCTGCCAAGTTAAAAGCATCCCATCATAAATGGAATTTCAACAAATTAGAAGCATCACATGCTATAAATCATATGAAAGATGCAACTAATATCGCACTGCATATACTAAAGGTGTCTCGTCATATTGATTGATGTCGGATACAAAAAAAAAATAGTTTTATGTAAGGACATGCTTAATAGACAGATGTACTATGTACTAAATACAGGAAGGCATGTCACATTAACAGGTATAATGTATAAGCTAAGCAGACTAGCACATGCAGTTTAACTAGATTGGAAGAATTACAATCTAGACACCATATGCAACATGCAACCACATATCACGCTGCCAAGTTAGAGCAAGCACCTGCGATGCTAGTGTAGGGGAAATGCGGTAATCAACTACACAGCTACGTTAACTATCTTCATCTAGCCTTGTTGTTTCTTGAGAACCATGTTGGGAGGCTGATGCTGCATTCTTTAAATGAGGAGTAGTCCACTTGCCTGACTGGCTCATCATAAGTGACTGATGAGGGATACACAAGAACATTAGTTTGATGTAAGAACATGGTTAATACATAGATGTACTAGTATGTACCGAAAATAGAAAGGCATGTCATATTCAAAGGTATAATGTGTAAGCTAAGCAGATGCAATTTAACCAAATTGGAAGCAATACAAGCTAGACATCCAACTAGAGTGGTGAGCATGATCATCTAGGACCTGAGAGCCAGGTGGGAGGCGGGTTGCTTCGCCACCATCGCAGCTTTTTAGTTGGATTCCAGGTGATGCCCGTCTTTGCTGGGCTTGTCACTAGCTCGGCTAGTGCCCTGACTAGCTATTTGTCTCCTGGTGCTCACGGGATGGTGGTTCATGTAATATATATTTCCTTATCTTAATAAAGACCGACTTCGGCCTTTCGAATACAAGCTAGACACCATATGGAACATGCAATCACATATGACACCGCGAAGTTAAAGCAAGCACCTGGGATGGTGGTTCATTGCGAGCGAGGTAATCAACTCCAGAGCTACGTTTACCGTCTCCATCTACTGACACTGCACCCTTTATAGCGCTGTAACGTGCCGTTCCTACTCGCATAGCAAGCTGGAGCAACTTCTCCCTTTTCTTTTCTGCTTCCCTCGAGGCAGACTCTGAAATACCCTTGCATAAAAACACAATAGTGAGAGTATGGGTGAAGTGTGTGCAGAACTAGTGCACTGTAAAAGTAGCAGATAGCAGGTGGCTGAAATATAAATGAGAGGAGACACATGATAGCTCCACAACATTGCATGGCAAACAAAATTAGATTCTACTCCGTATGATAATGTATGAGCACATGAAATGCAGGTACTCCTCTAGCACACCACCACATGTGGTCATATCTAAGATAACAATCGAATGAAAATAAATAGGTCAGTCAATTTTTTTAATGAATCGTTCGATCTATAAGGAACGGGCAGATGGCCTTCATCTACCTCCCTCCAGTCACTGTTGACGATCTTTCTCGAACCGCCAGTGACCACCGGCCCAGACCCCTGTCTCCGCTGCCCTGCCCTCCCCTCGACCTCACACCACCGCCATGCTTAGCAGCGCCCCCAGGCCATCCCTTTAATCCCGGCCGACCTCAAGTCTCCAGATCGGGCGCCAGTAGCTCTAGGCCACACACGCCCCAAAGATAAACACCAAGGCACTGCTTCCCTGGTGTAATAGGCGTACTAGCGCCTATTACACCGGGGAATGCTTCCGTTAATTGGGAATCAACTGGACAGAAATTGAAATTCAGGGGGGCGACGGACCTCTAGCTAAGGTGAAATAGTATATGAGGAGAAACCTTATGCATCGCGAGTTACTAGGAACATCGAGTATGAAGAAGAAGCGGTCAACTAGTGTCTTCTGTGGGATGAATACCGTGCAAGCAGACACGTAAGGTTTGCAAGAATAAGGGAAGAGGAGTACCCGTATCGGTTGCCAGTGTGGTGTCGATATGTCACGGCGATCTTCTTGTTTTTCTCGGGGGAACCGATGTTTTGGAGAGCCATGGTTCCTTGGACAAACCCATGGCAAAATTGTTGACTGTGTTGCCGTGGTCGTATATCGGCGGAGGGGAAGCACATCCGAGGCGGCGAAGGATGGCGTAGCAGGAACAACTCCGGTGCGGTGGACGGTGGCAAAGTTGGAGCGACTGCGGTGAGGCGCAGGACGACGGGGTTGAACTGGCTCTGGTACGGACGGCTCGGCCTCGGCTTCTACTACCAGCCGTGGAGGGCGTTGCGGTTGAGGTTGCGGTGGACGCCGACGTTGGGGTATCGGCTCCAGCGTGATGGAGGAGGGCGGCGGTTGATGGGTGGGATGGGGTGGCGGACGGAGGACGCCGAGGTTTCGCGGCTGGTGGATAGGTAGTTTTGGCGCCCACGGAGTATGAATGGGGAATCTAATGTGTGGGCGGGGGGATGGGGGACGGGGGAGAACCATGTTTCGGTTTGGGACGCGCTTGTTTTAGGCTTTTTTGAACAGGAGATGGGACGCACTTGTTTGAAATTTGGGGAAAGTACAAACTTTGCCCCCCCTCTTAAATTTCGGACCTACTGCGGGTCGGGGGTAGGATGGTAATCCTAGGTGTCCCAAATAGTGGTCGGGAGCGATTTCGGCCGCGCGCATGTGTGCTTAGGCAGCCATTGTGTATGAATGTTTTTCGGAGGCGGTTGCGTGGCATCTATATGAAGCTACAAACCTACCCCGGTTTAGACCTTTGGACGTCGGGCCGGTAGGTTTCACGGGTCGGAGTTATTAGAAAAGTAATTTCCTTGTACTACCAAACATTGGTCTCACGCGGTTTCAGGTGAGTAGAGGCTCTTTTGGCGCTTCGTTCGAAATTTTGAAACACAAGCATTCACGTTTAGAGTACTCTTGAACTATGAGGATTGACCTAAATAGACAACGTTATATTTGACCTTGTATGTTTGAAAACCTCATTAAATTATCCGCTTCTTTTTGAAATTTTGACACTTGAAAATCCTATAACTACGATTATTTTGGAATGGAGGAGCTAAATTTGAATCTATTTTGTACACGACTACATATGCTATTATGTACAAAATCAGAGCAAAGATTGGTGCCCCCATAATTTAGGTATGATTTACAAATGCCATGATATCAAATTCAAATAATTGAATGGACTTCATGTTGAATTCGATTTTTTTAAACCACATTAAGTTGAATTCAATTGTATGCTAGTTCATAGGTAGCTATTTATAAATGTCCATTGTGTAACTTTCGTATGTATAATGTGCTTTACACACACAACATGAACTATACTCACGTTTGAATTCGATTGCTAAAGCGATGCATTGTCTGGAGTTCAAAATACTAACTATGTGGATCAATTGTGTCGAATAATAACATAGACATGCTCAAATTCGATAGAATCTAGATGTCTGATGGATCAATGACCGCTCCTTAGGTGAATTGCAAATACCATGATCCCATCCTAATATTTGGATACAATTTATATCATTAATCAATGTGTGGAGCAGTCTTTTATGTGTAGTTTCACTCTCCATCGGTGGTCTCTCACACATGCTCACACACTCTCTCCCGAGGTGTCTTTCTCGCACACATGCTCTAGATATAACCCTCCCTCCCTCTCGTAACCATTTACAACTGTTTTCACTAACCTTTATCACAAGCACTCTTCCTCTCGCAAGCATACACACGCACAATCCCCATCGACCCTTTATATATACGTGGACCTGCCTACGTGTCTCATGTACGCACATTATCTTTAGGCCTGTCTCTCACGCATTGTCTCACACCTCTCTTCCTAATCGACGAGTATGATTCTAGCAGAGCATTCTATAGGATGCCCCTTAAAGTTAGGTTGGATGAATAGTAATATCAGAGATAAAGGGGTTACCTTAGTCCAAGAACCTAGGGTTACAAATCCTAGACGGCTTTGTCAGTGGACACGGAGTCCTTCACAATTCTGCTATCTTTGTCTTGTACGACTAGTCATCCATGGGTCTTCCTAAATGCGTCATGGGCCGACCAATGTGGCGCAGGACCGAACCGAACGAAGGGCCTCACCTCGACCCATCGGACTTCACGCGGCGACACACCCTCTGCCCCCACGTCTCATTATCTTCTCACACCCACACATACCAACACAAACACAACACACGCAAAAAAAATTCTCCTGGTGCCTCTATCTCCTCCCCCTTGCATATACACACTCAAGGGAAGGGAATCTCTCGTCGTGATGTCATATTCGTCTCTCTCTCTAGAGCACTCTCATTTCTCGTGCTATCTCTCCCACGCCCCCCCGCCGGCCCCTCTATCCATGCCTCTCTCGAATACGTAATACACACACATACCTCTTTAGGCCCCGCCAAATGCATCAACTACACATTCACACATGTTACATCACGTACCCCATTGATCTAAAAAGCCCTTTCTTCATGTTTATTTCACATACAACATGCCTTTTGAATAAAGTGTGGCCAAAAAATTATTTTAGAGTTTCTACGTATATACAACATGACAGAGTTATATGGAGGAGTACGAACGCTAATTTGCATTGCATGGTGCCCACAATGATATTTATTCCGCACTGTGAATTTGTATATTTTTATACTATATACAAAGTTAGTCATAATAAAGAGAAACGAAGAGCATCTCTCTCTCCATCGCATACCCCCCCTGTACGCCCCTTTCACGTATGCACACAAACTATCTCCAGGTCCTCTAAAAGTAAGCCCCCAGCACATTCACGCATGTTTCATCTTTCTCTCGAGATATATACAATGACGATCATTACGGTCACCATTTACGTTTAGTGGTTATTATACAGTCACGGGCTCACCGTACAACTCTGTATTTGCTCAAGACATGACTAGTTGACCAGTTAAACGCTCCACGTGGCACTTCTAGTGTTGCATCACATTATCTCACTACCATGGTGCCCACCTGTCGGCTTGTATCTACTCTACATCTACACTCTTATAAAATACACTCTTATAAAAAACAGAGTTGGTGATGATGGTGTGCCTACCATCCAGCAATATAGGCCGTCCGATTTATATCTGACGGATAGGAAAGAAACTATGGCAATTTTGCAAAAAGATACCCACACACCTCTCCACATTTGCAAATAAGGCTTTCCCTCATTCATCCTCTTCTCTCAGAAGATAAACTAGTCATACAAATGCATCTTGATGTTACGTGCATCGCACGAGCATATTGCTAGTAAGAATGAAAACAAATGACAAAAAAAATATTTGGACGGTGGTTCGAAGTCATGATCGTGAGCAGAGCGGACAAGGTGGCCTTGTATTGGTATGCTGAGCCGTCTGTTTTAAGTTTTAACACACATGAGCTGGTGTGGTGATTATACACACACGCACGCATGCACACGAACTGCATGCACACAACACTCACACAAACACATGCACCAACGCACGCAAACAACACTCACACATACACACGCAGCCACGCACACATGCAACACTCACACACACACACATGCATGCACACACCAGTACACCACACCACCAACACACACTCTCACGCTCAAGTGATCAACCTACACGTGCATGCGCACACATCAGGCCCTGACAGACACATACACAACCAGGTGATTCCCGTGCACGGGTTGGAGTCTTGTCGCGCCTGCATAAATTTGTGTTTATCTGACCTTTTCCCTATGCGAACTGACAGGTGGGACCCACAAGGAACGTGGTCAATTTAACTAGTCAACATGGCGCCATGCAGACTATTTGGCCGGTCAACAGAGTGCAATCCGATGCTGAACCGTGAGCAAGTGACCGTATAATCACCGCAAAACGTATATAGTGACCGTAATCAGCTTATTCTGAAGTTCAGTGATCGTATTACGCTTTTCTCTCTGTAGGCCCTCCAAAACTACATCTCTACACATTCTCGCATGTTACATCTAACAACTATGCAATACAGCACTACTACTACACTCTAACACAATAAATCATATGTGTTTTTAGTTTTACTAGATATCATATTGTTACTTAATTATTCAGTTTGCATACATTGAAATTGCCTTTGAAATGTATGGCCAGTATCATCTACCGCGCGAGAAAAACCCAGCCCTTTCCTATTTAATCGGGTTTGTATCGATGGATCGTGCGAAACAGCAAAACGATAGTACTATACAGTACACGTGATAGTTCACTGGGCCGTCGTGTCGTCTACTCCTCCGTCGTAAGAGTGGAGCGCTCGCTTTCATAAATCTTCTAGTCCCTTTCGCCAACACGTGGGACATCAAGCTACCGGGTCCACGTGCCATACCGGAATACAGTGCAGAGCAGCCGGGGTGAAGCACCCCAGTCATGGCACCCACGTAGTAATGAGCAATGAGGCGTTAAATCACAAAGTTGCACCTTTCCGCAGTTAAGTTGGAGGGACGAAGTAATAATGCTAAAAATAGAAGTTGCAGGGACGAAGCAACCATCATTTCACTCATTGTTGAATCTGCTTCTCCCTCATCTTCTTCAACTTAACCACGTGTTGCTTCTGCCGTTGTTCTGCCTCATGTGGGACGCGGATCGGCTTGGTAAAGCACTGACACGTGGGACCGCATGTTAGCAAACCGCCAGGACAACGTCCTCTAAAAATAAGAAACCTCCCCCGCCATACGCACGCTAAAATCACCTCCTTTTTACTAATCTTGATTCTATAATTTTTTAGATCAATATAATTTAGATTTGTATAGATAGCACACAGGAGCAAAACCAAGTGGTACGGTTAAGGGCATCCACAATGTGTAGCCAAATGTGAAAAATAGCTTTTGGCATCGTGGGAACCATTGTGGATGGTGTTGCCAAAGCCAAAAAGATGGAACCGAAGCTCCCTGATTGATTGATTGAAGGAATAGAAAAATGCAACATCTCTCCTCTTTCTCCCATGCTTGGACGCATGTAGTACAGTATAGAGCACAAAGTCTACTCCCCTGCCCCTTCTATCACAAATCACAAAGTAGTGAGGCATCAAATCACAAAAGCACGGACGAAGCAACCATCATTTCACTATTCACTGACTCCGCTTCTCCATCGTCTTCTTTGAGAAACCATCTCACCGCACTAAGCTGGACGGATGACGCTATTGTGTACTAGCAGTACTAGTACATTTACGCGTCCTTTGGTTTAACAGACTTCCTAGATGCAAATAAGGCGGTTGTCTCGGCTTGCAGGCGGCACTTGCGAACGACTTATCGTGGTCTCCCTCAAGGCCTCAATGGTGTTCTCCGTCGAACGCACTTTGCCAAACCACAACGTTCGAGATATCGTCGATGTCACCGCAATGGGGAAGGAAGTCAAATATAGTTACTACCTCCATTTTTTTGTACACAAGGCCAGTATATCAAAATTACAATTTGCAAAAGGCCACTAATACTAATCGAGGCAAAATTGATGGGGTTTGCCTCGTACTAGGAACCAAGGACATTAATATCCCCTGCATGCATGTGGAAGTGAGAAGGTTGGTTTGCATGGCGCTGCATTAATCAAGCGATGAGGAGTGAGATGGTTAGCTCTTTGGTATTTGGAGAAAAAAATATGCATTAATTGACAGGTAAAACGAGGATTTGTATCCATTAAATACCGTGAAGGAAAACCCCGCCTTTCTTTTCTAACACTAGTACTCCTAGTATGTCCTGTTTGGGTCTAGGCCTTGCATTGCCATACTTCGCCACACATTTTTGCAAGCTTGCCTAAAGTTTTCAAAATGAGAAGGAGGTACACTTGCGCATGGCTGTCGCGGTCGCACCGCACCCTCACACGGTCACTCCTGCACGCCGCGGTCGCATCGCACCCTCACATAGTCGCTCCTGCACGCTGCAAACCCAACCAAGGGAACACACCCTCACTGACACGTGTTGTCGCATGTGAACAAACCAAACTCAGCCATCCTACTGCTGACACATAATTTTCATTCATAGAGTATGTTTATCCAACCGCATGTTGGGGAGTATCCGTACAGCCCGTGCGGTGGTCTGTTGGCTGTTGGGGAAGAAGAAGAGGTGAGGAAGAAGGGTTAGGAGACGTAGGATATTCATCCAACCGCCTAAAATGGTAGACTGACCCAAGTCAGGCGACTTGCATAACAAATGTATGTTTTTACATAGCAAAAGATCCATAAAAACAACAAGATAAAGAAAAACTATCACTGCTCGCGAAACGAGACGGCCTCGTCGTCTTTGGCTGCCGGCGCGAACCAACCATAGCTGCCGACGTGTGTCTCTGCACCGTGGTTGTCCTAGGCCTCCAGCTACTCGTTCACGCGGAGTGTGCGGGTGCTCTGCACGAACGAGAGCACAGCCCGGTTCAAGTCGAGGACGTCCGGTTCCGCCTGCAGGAGGGCCTCGATGACAGTGGCATCCACGTGCTCCGCGTCGAGTCGAGCCTCCGCCACCCGGTTCAAGTCCAGGATGTTCGGTTCTGCCTGCAGGAGGGCGTCGATGAGAGCGGCATCCGCGCGCTCTGTGTCGAGTCGAGCCTGTGCCACCCGGTTCAAGTCCAGGACGTCCAGTTCCGCCTGCAGGAGGGCTTCGATGGCAGCGGCTTCCTCGCGCGCAAATTGAGCCTCCACCGCCTGGTTCACATCCACGGCATCCGGTTCCGCCTGCAGGAGAGCCTTGATGGCAGTCGCATGCGCGCACTCCACGTCGAGTTGAGCCTCTGCCTCCCGGCCTCCTTTAGTATCACCATGTTGAACCGCTGGTCCACCTGCACCATGGGGGACTCGGACGCCGGCACGAAGTCGACGTCCATTGTCTCATACCCATCGGGGGCCTTCTACACCGCGACCTCCGCCATGAACATTGGATCGGCTTCCTCCTCCTCGTAGCTTGGCTCCAGAGAACTCGGGGATTGGCCCACAGCAAAGCGAGCTTGGGAATGGAGGTCTGTGGCGCCGACCGCCGCCGCGATTTCTGCGCGGCGCTCCGGCGTCAGCATCTTGTAGTAAGTGATCTTGCGGCGCACCATGGCTTTCCGGAGAACTAGGGGACGCTTGATGCGGGCTAGGGGATCAAAAGGTGGGGGAATGGCCTGGAGATTAGGAGTGGTTTTAGGGCAGTGGCTGGCGTAGGCCGAGCAACGAAGGTTCTAGTGTGAATAGTGGTTCCGGTGACGGCCGGTCAATCGGTTTTGACAGTACATCGCTCTTGACACGTTCGCGTTGTAGCCCGGCACGCTGCACCCTCCACGTCGCTCACTGAATGGAACGCGCTTCATCTTGCATTTTTGCTCACTTGTGGGATCGCAGTTGAGAGCAAACCGACGTCCCTCCCCTCCCCCGCCCGCGTCATTTATTATACTACCACTCCCTCCATTTTATGCGGAGTAAATAAAACAAAAGGGAGTATACTACGGATGAGGATCCCCTGACGTGGCAGAACCCATTGAGTAACTGACATGCGGGGCCTAGCAAGCATGGGGTCCGCCAGTAAGTGACTGAAAGGGAGGGTAAGGCATGGATACCTACGTCAGAGGATCCACTTCCACTACTACTCCCTCCTTCCATTTACTATACATGGCCTAATGCGTTTTTCCAGGCTAATTTTGACCAAATGTTAGAGTAATAATATATGTCATGCAACTTACCCAAAGCATACGGTCAAATTCGTATGTGAAAGGAGTTTCCAATGATATAATTTTCACATTATACATCTCATGTACTGTTAATCTTGTCAATAGTCAAATGCGGTTTTAAAAACGCATTAGAGCATGGTTAATAATATAGCCAGTAATGGCTATGAGGGACTGCCATGTCATCTATAGCCATCATCTATGGCTATAAGGTTGGCTATTTTCCGCAAAAAAAAGGTTGGCTATTGTATTATTACTTTTTTCCATCTCCTCTCTATCTCTTTCTTCATATTTATTGTATTTAACTAGGAATGCGTATATAGCTAGCCTCTTGCATGAGAGCTCACTCCCCTTACTTTTTCACATCTCTCTCCTCCACATAGGCCCTATATAAATGGAAGGAGGGAGTACTACTATGAGCACTGCATACTCTAGTACATATGTTGTCAGTACTCCACATGTACTATTGGACAGGGAGCTTAAAATAGTTACTATTGGACTGGCTATACGTGGTGAAATCCTAGTAGGAAGAGCATGCGCGAGAAAAAGCACATTCACGTGGTTGAAAACAAATTGGAAACCATCTCGAGTACAAATCTAGGAGTACGTACGAATCTAACAATATTGATTGGGCGTTGTTGAATGTTGATACTTTTTTGATCAAAGTAGAGATACTTTGACTACACATAAAACTTATATGTAAACTAGAAAGGATAGGAGGGAGTATATTGTACGTTCAAAAACGAAACGAACATTGAATACCCATTATATATGATTTGCGGATGCAATGATCACCGGTTCAAAATTTTGAATCCGCCTTAGGTATCACATGCCCCCACTTGTTCTCTCTCTCGATTTCATCTCGGGGTCCGGAGATCGATTGAAGGAGGACTAGGGTGGGTACATGCGAATGATACTCGGCGGAATGTTCAAATGAGGCATGCGGGAGGATGGACTCGACCGGAGGGCGACATGATCGATGGAGAAGAGGGTTGGAGAGGAATGAGAAATAAGCAAATGCCACATGATTATACTTGAACGGCTCAAATAAACAACAAGTTGTCTCGCTTGGCCTACATAGTGAAAGGCCTAATGCGCAACGCGGAGCACTGACGCTCGAATATGGCCGGGAAAACAGGGAAACCGACATCTGGGGCACACCCGTCGGGACGACGTAGCATAGACTAGTCCAATGGAGGAGCTGGCCCACGACCTCCTCGCCAACCGACAACCGTTCATGTGGGTCATTGGGGCCAACAACGTGGCGCAGCTCCAGCACCGCCTCTGGACACGGCGACCGCGGTGAGCGACACTCTCACATTGTCGCTAGACATGGTCAGCTTCAGTGTGCCGAGGGTGGCATTAGTGTCGTGGCACGACCAAAAGTATGTTTGGTTTGTGCCCAAGGTTTCCCCATCAAAGCATTGGGTAGCCAAAATTTTGGTTGAGGTATTGGTTGCCCATGATTTGGCCGACATTGGCAAGAAAAATGAACTAGAGTTGGCTAGAGTTCATTGGCATGCCAAAAAATGGCAACCATCCAAACAAAGACCAATCTTTGGGTCATGACCAAAATTTTGGTAAGGTGCACTTTGGCCACAATCCAAACACACCCCAACACCCTGCTCGTCGAGGATGCACGGGGCGTCGCGACACGTCCGTGGAGTGGTGTAGCGCGGCCAACTGCATCCTCAGGACCTGAGACCATGCCGGGTCGTCTTGCTTTTTCAATGACATGCGGGGATCGCATGTGAGTAAAGGGCATCTCCAACGTCGCCACGACCGCAGTTGACTACCCTGGCACACCAAAACCCTTGTCCCTCGTGCCGTCATGCGGTGCGTTCCCAGCCGGCGCCAGCTACCCGCATTCATGCCGTTCATTCGTATGTTGTCGTTAAGAGGCTCGGTGCCCGAGGAACTAACTTCGGCGACTTAATGACGCACCCAGACGCTTGGCCTCACCGGAATGTGCAACTTAAAGCGGCAACGCCCAGCTAACCTCTACACCATAGTGCAATGTCCTCCTACCTGGCACCACATCCGCCATGACCGCAAGTGCAAATGTTCTGCGGGAGAGCTTGTCTTCGGGGATGAAGCTCGAGGTCGCCGCCCTCGCTCAAGTCGCCTCTCGCGACGCAATAGCGGCGTAGCCGGACGCGGACGCGACCGCACAAGTGGTGGCCACGCTGGCGGCCGACGACGGGAGCACCATCAGCCATGCGTCCTACATGCCGCTGTCCAACATCCGGCACCGCCGAGGTCGGGGACTCCTCCGAGGATGAGTAGGGCATGGGAGGCGGCAGGGCCTGGTGTGCCAACTGGCCGGTCCGTGTCCCGTGTTCTACTCTTCCCTGCCGGAGACTGCACCTTCACTTCATGGGTCTTGAACCCCGCCCCCGTACATAGAGATCGCAGATGGAGGACGTCGGTCGTCGCCGTAGAATAGGTTTAGGGTCGGGTTTCTTTTATTTTTCTGTCCTGTAAAAGTTTGAAATGTAATGAAAATCTGTCGTGTTTGCATTAATCTCGGTCGGTGTATATGAACTTTCACAATAATATAGTATACTGTAGGAGTACTAGGAAGATGCCCGTGCATTGCATGGAAGATCAAGATCTTGTGGGAGAAAAGGATGAACAAGGAGTGTGTGACGCCCCCGATTCAATCGTACACTAATCATGCACGCAAACGTGTACGATCAAGATCAGGGACTCACGAGAAGATATCACAACCCAACTCTAATAATAAAATAAGTCATACAAGCATCATAATACAAGTCGGGGGCCTCGAGGGCTCGAATACAAGTGCTCGATCATAGACGAGTCAGCGGAAGCAACAATATCTGAGTACAGACATAATTTAAACAAGTTGCCATAAGATGGCTAGCACAAACTGGGATACAGATCGAAAGAGGAGCAGGCCTCCTGCCTGGGATCCTCCTAACTACTCCTGGTCCTCGTCAGCGGCCTGCACCTAGTAGTAGGCACCTCCAGTATAGTAGGAGTCGTCGTTGACGGTGGCGTCTGGCTCCGGGGCTCCAACATGTGGTTGCGACAACCAGGTAAAAAGGAAAGGGGGAAAAGAGGGAGAAAAGCAAGCGTGAGTACTCATCCAAAGTACTCGCAAGCAAGGATCTACACTACATATGCATGGTTATATGTGTAAAAAGGCAATATCGGTGGACTGAACTGCAGAATGCCAGAATAAGAGGCGGATAGCTAGTCCTATCGAAGACTACGCTTCTGGCAGCCTCTGTCTTGCAGCATATAGAAGAGAGTAGATTGAAGTCCTCCAAGTAGCATCGCATAGCATAATCCTACCCGGCGATCCTCCCCACGTCGCCCTGTGGAAAAGCGATCACCGGGATATCTGTGGAGCTTGTCTGGGTGTGTTTTATTAAGTATCCGGTTCTAGCTGTCATAAGGTCAAGGTACAACTCTGGGTCATCCTTTTACCGAGGGACACGGCTATTTGAATAGGTTTACTTCCCTGCAGGGGTGCACCACATAACCCAACACACTCGATCCCATTTGGCCGGACACACTTTCCTGGGTCATGCCCGGCCTCGGAAGATCAACACATCGCAGCCCCACCTAGGCACAACAGAGAGGTCAGCACGCCGGTCTAAATCCTATGCGCGCAGGGGTTTGGGCCCATCGCCCATTGCACACCTGCACGTGGTGTGGGCGGCCAGAAGCAGAACTAGCCCCCTTAATACAAGAGCAGGCTTACATTCCAATCCGGTGTGCGCCGCTCAGTCACTGACATCACGAAGGCTTCGGCTGATACCACGACGTCGAGTGCCCATATCTTTCCCGCGTAGTTGGTTAGTGCGTATAGGCCGGTGGCAGACTCATATCAAATACCAAGATCTCGTTAAGCGTGTTATTATGAAGCAACTATGGACGCCGACCAGGGCCAGGCCCACCTCTCTCCTAGGTGGTCTCAACCCGCCCTGTCGCTCCGCCACAAAGTAACAGTCGGGGGCCATCGGGAACCCATGCCCACCTCTACCGGGATGGAGCCACCTGTCCTTCCAGCCCCCACATCGGAATCACTTACAGGTACTCAACGAGCCAACCCGACTTTAGTCACCATCTGTATAGTATGTATATACATATAATATATACCCGTGATCACCTCCCAAGTGATCACGGCCCAATAGTATAGCTAGGCAGACTAACAAGAATGTAGGGCCAATGATGATAAACTAGCATCCTATACTAAGCATTTACGATTGCGGGTAAGGTATCAACGACTGTAGCAACAATGACAGGCTATGCAACAGAATAGGAGTAACCGAACAGTATCATGCTACACTACTCTAGTGCAAGCAGTATAGAGAAGATTAGGTGATATCTGGTGATCAAGGGGGGGGCTTGCCTGGTTGCTCTGGCAAGAAGGAGGGGTCATCTTCGGTGTAGTCGAACACACGGACAGGCACCAGTCTCAGAGTCTACCGGAAAGAAGTAACCGAGGGGGAACACAATAAATAACAGAGCAATCAAATGTAACACAAAGCATAACATGGCAATACGCGATGCTAGGATTGACCTAACGCAGTACTGCGCATGTCAGTCGGAGCGAGAAAATATTCGGAAGTATTTTCCAGCTCTGGGAAATTATCGGTCAGATGAAACAGAGGGAAAAGTTCCATGTTCATCATGCTGGAGGTGTGTGGTAGGTAAGTGAGTGGCATAGTCGGATTCGTCTAATTTTTCAGATCATCTTTCATATATAAATTATTTCGATCCAAGTTACGGATTATTTTATATGATTTTTCGAAGCTTTAAATATTTTCTGGATTTTTCTGCATTTATTTAATCGAATTGACCAAGTCAATTTGATTGGTCAAAAGGGGAGATGGTGGCCCACATGTCAATAGCTATACCTAAACAAATAACTAAAACTAGCTTAAATAAATGAAGGTCCACATGTAATAGGCTTAGACTAATTAATTAACCAACTAATCTAAACTAAATTAGTTTAGACCTAATTAACTAGGCCGGCCACACACGACTGTGGCACAGCCCACGCGCACACATCGCACACACACAATGCTAGGGAGTAACTCTATTCCTTTTAACACAAGATAGCATTTTGTGATTTTTGAAGGATTTAATCGATGCATTATCTAAAGCAGGTCCAATGGAACAAAATGAGGCTTGTTACGTCTACTTTCCGTTCATATAATTATTACCCATGTTAGGACTTGTCTTATCGCTGTTTAGTGGCAGTCTAGAAAGCTAGTCATTATAGCAATACAAAAGCTAGCTACTGCTACAGTAACTGAATGTTACTATAGCTGTGTGGCATAGCAGACAGCGGCTGCGGGAGCAGTGAAGCAAGCGGCATGCACACGGCTGCGCATGCTAGGCGCAGGGTGGGACAGACGCGAGGCGTGGGCGGCCACGGGGCGAGCAGTGGCACGGGGTGAGCGCGACCACGGCTCCGGTGGCGACCAGAGCAGACTGCAGCAACGCAGCGGCAGTAGGCAACAGTGGGCGGGCGCGGGGCGTCAGAGACGGGCCGCGGAAGAGGCGCTACAGGGCGCGTACTGCAGCGTGGACGCAGGGGCGGACGATGTGCAAGCGCGTGCGGGAGGAGAGCTCCGGCCACGGCGGCCTGCGGAGCCGAAGCTCGCGGGTAACGGTGCTACGACGACTACGGTGACGAGGGAAAGGGGGAACGGGGTGGTGCTCACCGAGCAGGCGCAAGGAGGCCCATCGAGTGGCTTAGGAGCAGCAGAGGTGGCCGGCATCGTCGTGGTTCCTCGGGGACCCGAGGAGGAAGAAGCTTCGATCCGGCGCTGCAGCGTGAGGAGCTCCAACGGGTGGCACTAGTTGATGCAGAGGAAGACGACGAAGCGGACGGACGCGGTCCTAGGCGGTGGGGATGCATGGTGGCCGCGGTAGGACGAGATGGCCGGCGACGCGGGCACACAACGAGGTGGATCTAGACCGCGAAGGAGTGACGAGGGAGAGACGGGGCGTGGGAAAAATATCTGCGCAGGGGGAGTGGAGCTGACGAGGCCGAGAGGGGGGAGGGCGCCTGCCTTATCCCCTCACCGACGCCGACGATGTGGTTCGGCGGGGCGTCGCTCCTGTTGCGACCGCGCCAGGGGAACAGGGGGAGTAGGCGACCGGTGGGGGCTAGGTGGGCCAGCTGGCTGAGCTGGGCCGAGGCCCAGGGGCTTCTCTTATTTATTTAACCTTTTGGATCTCTTGTCTTTTTTTAATTACATTTCTATTTTCCTTTTAGTTTCATTTTATTTATTTATTTTAGTTTTGTAAAAAATAATTTTTAGCATCTAAATTAGTAGTAATAATTAGGCCACTGCCACAAAAGTTTAACACTACAATAAAATAGATTTGTATTTGTTTTATTATTAAAGGCATTTAATAATTGCTTTTAGCCCCTGTTTTAATTAGTTAAGGGCATTAAACCACTTCACAAAGATGTTGGGTCACAGCCATAATTAGTTATGCAATATTTGCCACACTTTGCACATTTTGGTTTGCATGTTTGGGAATTTTAAATTTTGACTTTAATTTGAATTTGGAATTTGAACTGTGTCTGAATGCAAAGGGGGATTAGTAATAGTAAGAGTGATGACATGGCACCATTAACATGGGATTACTGTAGCTTAATTATCCGGGCGTCACAATTCTCCTCCACTACAAGAAATCTCGTCCCGAGATTTAAGGGGTGTAGTAAGGGGGAAAGTCCCGGGAAGGACAGAGTTCAACACGTACCTAGGGGCTATCTCAGTGAGCGTGGCATTGAGGCATCTCGAGTTGAAATTCAAGAAAGTCATCGAGAACAAGGCTAGAAGGTGCAATAATAAGCTTCAAGCAGATGGACAATCGTTCGTTGTCTGACACAGAGTGTGAAAACGGGTTCAGAGCATCGAGAATAAGTATTGCATCTGATAGCAGAACAGATCACAAGAAGGTGGCTCTTGAATTACATATGAAGCCAAGCGTGAGGAATAACTTTGGAAACTGGGCGTGTACAGGAGAGTCAGGTTTTGATCCTGTGGAACTGTGGGTTATGGGCCCACCATGTGGGTTAAAGGTAGGAAGGGCGGTGACGTCTTACACGATCATGTAAGCAAGACATGTCAGAGGATAGCCTTTCAGTTATGTCGGCAACAACGTCGGTACCAAGGGCGAGGGACGAAGAGAACCATTTTCCTGCTCGTCGAAACAAGGCGGACCAATAGGCAAAGTTCTCATCCATCGGTGGTTACCGGAATGTCATCAACAATAGTAACAGGGTCTTGCCGATAGAATGGTACACCGAGGTGTTTACATAAGTAGGAGAATATTACTGTTTAGATCATATAGATCACAAGAAAGGTTAAACCAAATAATGGAAAGGAAAATATGATTATCAAATTAAACAGAACAATGGAAACAAAATGTGTTTAAACACATATTTCATGGGTATATCCTTTCCAAGGACAAACAGAACATGATACCCATGACAGGATACAAAGTAGAAAACCAATTAGGTAAGGGGGGAATCTCATGATATTAGCCATACAACGGTGTTTGGATAATTGATAAAGAAAATTTAGCATGGTGCTTCAAATGTTCTTATTGAAGATCGGAGTACCACAGACATGCTTCGAGATAAAATTGACATGGTCTTCAGGAAAAGGTTGGACTTTGGATACACAAAGGATCCATCAGGAACAACTTGTAGAATAAGTTTTACAATTTCCTCATGAAAGAATGGGTAACACTGCTAAAGAGGATACTATAACAATAGGTCCTCCAGTCAAGTGTGCTAGGCATGACATCACCTTACCGGGTCATACAAGGACCAATGTTATAACTCTTGAAAATATGCTCCAACCATCATATCCGACCGTGGTTCAGATCTGATTGGTGTTAGGATACCTCAGACTCAGGATGACCGAGAAGAGAAGGTGCAAAACAAATTGACGAGATGACATGGTAAGATTCTCGGGAAATGTACAATGGAAGCGAGTTCGAAAACAAGAGTTCGTCATTAAACCAAGGGGAGGGTGAGGAGTCGGCTGATGGACTCAGCGACATATCATCGAGATTTCCGAAAAATGGATTTCCACAATTATGTGAACAAGAAGATAACATTTGTCATATCAAATGATATAATGATGTATGCTCGAGGAAAAACATACACACTTAAACATTGGTTGAAAGTTGCACCCGAAATATGGGCTTAGGGTGCATGATCAAGTTAGAATGGTGATCCAATAACCAGTAGTGTAAGAACGACCGGTTGACCATTAACTTGAAAGCAATACGGTCGCTAGAAGTTTTGAATTCACACATCATAGTTCAATTGTCGGTTTTCCGATTAGAAACAACACGGGGGACCAAGGAATGAACGGAGGTGGCAGGAAGTATCACTTGTACCAAGAATGCATAAGAGGTGGTAAAATTCCCACGACATTCTTGACATAAAAGGTGGTAATACTCAAAGGTAGAACACAACATAAGCTGGATAGCAAGGAGCTCAAAGTACAACACAAAACATGAGCAAGTTTGTGTTGGAGAGAAGGCAATAATGTTGTCGATGATAACACAAATCATCGAGGGACAAGGAAGGTATTTGTCATCATGAGTTCGATTGATATCCTGGAAGAGCTCAGAATGTTCATGATGATCATGACACATTTGTCGAGAAGTTTCATGAAGATGTAATCGATCAGCGATGACATCAAGTCAAATGAATGATGAAGCAAAAGGTCATTGGAACCATGGGTACGACACAAACTTGAAATCAAGCTTGATGTTTAAGGTGAAATGATATGATGAGGAAAATGGACGTAAGCATAGCTCATCGTCAAAATTTGTGCTTCGGGAAAGACCAGGTAGCATAGTTAAAAAGTTGCACGATAAGGATATAGCTAATCAGGCTAGGAATGGCTTGATCGGGTACAAACTCGTACTTAAAGAAGATTACTACGAGTAGTTGAACCATAGTGCGGACTCGGTTCAGTTATCGGTGTCTTTGAGTGTTTAGTAACTCAGAGTCCATGAAAAATTGTAATCAGTGAGAATGTAGTACTTGATGAAGAACTCATAAGAAGTTATGCAGTTCCAAGATAATCTCGAGATACCAGGGGGGTAATACTCGACGACAGTCCAAAGTAGAGCTTGGACTGGGGTATTGCTCTATAGAAGGTAAGTGCTTAAACATGCTAAGAAATGGTATTTAAAGGAGATCATGGTTGGAACCACGATTGAAAAAGGCCAGATCCCAGATATAAGATATACTTATACCAAGGGAATAGTTAATTTAAGAGAAGCTTTAATGATAAGATCTACATCGTGTCCATGGGCATGAACACAAAGTTCAAGGTCGACTCCCACTTCTATAATGCATAACCTTCCATTCGCTTCTCGTCCTCGAAGAAGTTGTATGGTAGAAAATTATCTTCTACACACTAGAAGGGTATGACTTGTCAAAACCTTCTGGTTCATACGGTTTTTAAGGAAGGTATAGGTTCAACCCATAAGGGAATCTTAGGAACATATACCACAAACTACAGGAGCAAATAACTCCAGCTCGGAAGAAGAGCATGGTTGGCCAAATCAGAGAATAGGATTTACTAATGGCATTATGTATCAGGGAAGAATTCACAAGGCGATTAAATATGAAGGACATTGCCGAATAATAATCCAACAAAGGATTTCATGGTCGATAGCTGAGATGATGTGAGCATCGGCACATAACCAGTTGAAGAAAGAATGCAAGGGCGTCATATTATAGAACATCTGAATGATTCGATGCTTAGATATCAAAGGAATTATGATTTCCAAATCGAAGGATCAAAAGAGGATGCTCTGATCAAGGGTGGATAAGTTCAATAGACCTAAGGGTACAATTTACGGCAAATAGATTGGTTGAGAACAAGCTCATGTTTAAAATGACATCTGAGCCGGAAAGATAATTTAAAAGGATCAACTGATGATTACGTGCATTCGCACTCAGGTTGAATCAATGGGATCAAAATGACAGTGCCTAAGGATACTAACAAATATTGTCAGACATATGGAAAGCATCCATAATGCAAGTAGACAAGTATTGCAGAGCAATAAGCTAATAAAGGTTTTTGGAGGATCGAATAGTATTTCGAAGACCAATGTGAAACACATGAACAAATGGGGATGAACGGATACTCAATAAGGGCGAGAAATTATCCGTAGGGGTATTCAGGTGGCAAGGAACTGCAAGGGAGTAGGAACAAAATATTCTCAGAACAATATAAAGGATTTCAAGGTATCTTGTAATAACAAGATCAACTGGGAATAAAAGTAAGAACGGCAAGTGTATGTATTTATCCATAGAGATATTTCGATGGTAGGGAATTGCAAAAGCAACGAGCACAAAGTCTCAAAAGAGTATCGGAGAGTAACTTCGAAATCTTCTGGTGCAGCAGTTGACCATCGGTAATAAGATGCTCTCCGGGTGAAAGTGATCACAAGATCCTAATGTTAGATTTAGCAAAATTCATTTAACCCGAATAGAAGAGAGATCAGAGTCCCAGAGCATAGATGAGGAATAAAAGATCCTAATACCACCCAATGGCGACGTGGGCCCATGGGCCGCACAGCCATGTTAGTAGAAGTTTTGTAAAGTCTAGACTCAATTTCAGCCAAGGAGTGTGAAAGGGGGATTCCTAAAGGCAGTCGGCTCTGATACCAACTTGTGACGCCCCCGATTCAATCGTACACTAATCATGCACGCAAACGTGTACGATCAAGATCAGGGACTCACGAGAAGATATCACAACACAACTCTAATAATAAAATAAGTCATACAAGCATCATAATACAAGCCGGGGGCCTCGAGGGCTCGAATACAAGTGCTCGATCATAGACGAGTCAGCGGAAGCAACAATATCTGAGTACAGACATAAGTTAAACAAGTTGCCATAAGATGGCTAGCACAAACTGGGATACAGATCGAAAGAGGAGCAGGCCTCCTGCCTGGGATCCTCCTAACTACTCCTGGTCGTCGTCAGCGGCCTGCACGTAGTAGTAGGCACCTCCAGTGTAGTAGGAGTCGTCGTCGACGGTGGCGTCTGGCTCCAGGGCTCCAACATGTGGTTGCGACAACCAGGTAAAAAGGAAAGGGGGAAAAGAGGGAGAAAAGCAACCGTGAGTACTCATCCAAAGTACTCGCAAGCAAGGATCTACACTACATATGCATGGGTATATGTGTAAAAAGGCAATATTGGTGGACTGAACTGCAGAATGCCAGAATAAGAGGGGGATAGCTAGTCCTATCGAAGACTACGCTTCTGGCAGCCTCCATCTTGCAGCATGTAGAAGAGAGTAGATTGAAGTCCTCCAAGTAGCATCGCATAGCATAATCCTACCCGGCGATCCTCCCCTCGTCGCCTTGTGGAAAAGCGATCACCGGGATGTCTGTGGAACTTGTCTGGGTGTGTTTTATTAAGTATCCGGTTCTAGTTGTCATAAGGTCAAGGTACAACTCCGGGTCGTCCTTTTACCGAGGGACACGGCTATTCGAATAGATTAACTTCCCTGCAGGGGTGCACCACATAACCCAACATGCTCGATCCCATTTGGCCGGACACACTTTCATGGGTCATGCCCGGCCTTGGAAGATCAACACGTCACAGCCCCACCTAGGCACAACAGAGAGGTCAGCACGCCGGTCTAAATCCTATGCGCGCAGGGGTCTGGGCCCATCGCCCATTGCACACCTGCACGTTGCGTGGGCGGCCGGAAGCAGAACTAGCCCCCTTAAAACAAGAGCAGGCTTACGTTCCAATCCGGCACGCGCCGCTCAGTCGCTGACATCACGAAGGCTTCGGCTGATACCACGACGTCGAGTGCCCATATCTTTCCCACGTAGTTGGTTAGTGCGTATAGGCCGGTGGCCAGACTCAGATCAAATACCAAGATCTCGTTAAGCGTGTTATTATGAAGCAACTGCAGACGCCGACCAGGGCCAGGCCCACCACTCTCCTAGGTCGTCTCAACCCGCCTTGTCGCTCCGCCACAAAGTAACAGTCGGGGGCCGTCGGGAACCCAGGCCCACCTCTACCGGGATGGAGCCACCTGTCCTTCCAGCCCCCACATCGGAATCACTTGCGGGTACTCAACGAGCCAACCCGACTTTAGTCACCATCTGTATAGTATGTATATATGTATAATATATACCCGTGAGCACCTCCCAAGTGATCACGGCCCGATAGTATAGCAAGGCAGACTGACAAGAATGTAGGGCCAATGATGATAAACTAGCATCCTATACTAAGCATTTAGGATTGCGGGTAAGGTATCAACGACTGTAGTAACAATGACAGGCTATGCAACAGAATAGGAGTAACCGAACAGTATCATGCTACACTACTCTAATGCAAGCAGTATAGAGAAGATTAGGCGATATCTGGTGATCAAGGGGGGCGGGCTTGCCTGGTTGCCTGGTTGCTCTGGTGATCAAGGTGTAGTCGAACACACGGACAGGCACCGGTCTTAGAGTCTACTGGAAAGAAGTAACGGAGGGGGAACACAATAAATAATAGAGCAATCAAATGTAACACAAAGCATAACATGGCAATACGCGGTGCTAGGGGTGACCTAACGCAGTACTGCGCATGTCGGTCGGAGCGGGAAAATATTAGGAAGTATTTTCCAGCTCCGGGAAATTACCGGTCAGATGAAACAGAGGGAAAAGTTCCATGTTCATCATGCTGGATGTGTGTGGTAGGTAAGTGAGTGGCATAGTCGGATTCGTCTAATTTTTCTGTTCATCTTTCATATATAAATTATTTCGATCCAAGTTATGGATTATTTTATATGATTTTTTAAAGCTTTAAATATTTTCTGGATTTTTCTGCATTTAATTTAATCGAATTGACCAAGTCAATTTGATTGGTCAAAAGGGGAGATGGTGGCCGACATGTCAATAGCTATACCTAAACAAATAACTAAAACTAGCTTAAATAAATGCGGGGTCCACATGTAATAGGCTTAGACTAATTAATTAACCAACTAATCTAAACTAAATTAGTTTAGACCTAATTAAACTAGGCCGGCCACACACGGATGTGGCACAACCCACATGCACACCAGCACACACACAATGCTAGGGAGTAACTCTATTCCTTTTAACACAAGATACATTTTGTGATTTTTGAAGGATTTAATCGATGCATTATCTAAAGCAGGTCCAATGGAACAAAATGAGGCTTGTTACGTCTACTTTCCATTCATATAATTTTTACCCATGTTAGGACTTGTCTTATCACTGTTTAGTGGCAGTTTAGAAGGCTAGTCATTTTAGAAATACAAAAGCTAGCTACTGCTACAGTAACTGAATGTTACTGTAGCCGTGTGGCATAGCAGACAGCGGCTGCGGGAGCAGCGAAGCAAGCGGCATGCACACGGCTGCGCATGCTGGGCGCAGGGTGGGACGAACGCGAGGCGTGGGCGGCCGCGGGGCGAGCAGTGGCACGGGGTGAGCGCGGCCACGGTTCCGGCGGCGACCAGAGTAGACTGCAGCAACGCAGCGGCAGTAGGCAACAGTGGACGGGCGCGGGGCGTCAGAGACGGGCCGCGGAAGAGGCGCTGCAGGGCGCATACTGCAGCGTGGACGCAGGGGCGGACGGTGTGTGAGCGCATGCGGGAGGAGAGCTCCGGCCACGGCGGACTACGGAGCCGAACTCGCTGGTAACGGTGCTATGACGACTACGGCGACGAGGGAAAGGGGGAACGGGGTGGTGCTCGCCGAGCAGGCGCAAGGTGGCCCATCGAGTGGCTTAGGAGCAGAAGAGGTGGCCGGCGTCGTCGTGGTACCTTGGCGACCCGAGGAGGAAGAAGCTTCGATCCGGCGTTGCAGCGTGAGGAGCTCCAACTGGTGGCACCAGTTGATGCAGAGGAAGACGACGAAGCGGACGGACGCGGTCCTAGGCGGTGGGGATGCATGGTGGTCGCGGTAGGACGAGATGGCCGGCGAAGCGGGCACACAACGAGGTGGATCTGGACCGCGAAGGAGTGACGAGGGAGAGATGGGGCGTGGGAAAAATATCTGCGCAGGGGGAGTGGAGCTGACGAGGCCAAGAGGGGGGAGGGCGCCTGCCTTATCCCCTCGCCGACGCCGACGATGCGGTTCGGCGGGGCATCGCTCCTGTTGCGACCGCGCCAGGGGAACAGGGGGAGTAGGCGACAGGTGGGGGCTAGGTGGGCCAACTGGCTGAGCTGGGCCGAGGCCCAGGGGCTTCTCTTATTTATTTAACCTTTTGGATCTCTTGTTCTTTTTTTAATTACATTTCTATTTTCCTTTTAGTTTCATTTTATTTATTTATTTTAGTTTTGTAAAAAATAATTTTTAGCATCTAAATTAGTAGTAATAATTAGGCCACTGCCACAAAAGTTTAGCACTACAATAAAATAGATTTGTATTTGTTTTATTATTACAGGCATTTAATAATTGCTTTTAGCCCCTGTTTTAATTAGTTAAGGGCATTAAACCACTTCGCAAAGATGTTGGGTCACATCAATAATTAGTTATGCAATATTTGCCACACTTTGCACATTTTAGTTTGCATGTTTGAGAATTTTAAATTTTGACTTTAATTTGAATTTGGAATTTGAACTGTGTTTGAATGCAAAGGGTGATTAGTAATACTAAGATTGATGACATGGCACCGTTAACATGGGATTACTGTAGCTTAATTATCCGGGCGTCACAATTCTCCTCCACTACAAGAAATCTCGTCCCGAGATTTAAGGGGTGTAGTAAGGGGGAAAGACTCGGGAAGGACAAAGTTCAACACGTACCTGGGGGCTATCTCAGTGAGCGTGGCATAGAGGCATCTCGAGTTGAAATTCAAGAAAGTCATCGAGAACAAGGCTAGAAGGTGCAATAATAAGCTTCAAGTTTTTTTAGGGGGGAAGCACCTAGTTTAAAAGGAAAAAAGGCGGTACACTCACAACACTCCTGTCGCGGTCGCATTGCACCCCACACATGTTCGGTCCTACACACGGCTCACGCAAACGGAACGTGCTTCGGCTTGCCTCTTCACTGACACTTGGGACTGCACTTGGAGAAACCGACCATGCGCCAAACTCCCCCCTCCCACCGCACGAAAATCCTCCCCCCACCCCACCCAAAAATTCCCCCAAATCCTATTCAACCGCCCTTCAGCCAACTAGCCAATAATATTCCCCAAACCCCCTCCCCCCGCCCCCTCCACTCCATTCGCTCCGCCAAAGCCGCCCTCCCCGTCGCACCGATACGTCGGCGCCGCGGTTTGTCGAGGGGACGTACGGCGATCCTCTCGCTCCCACAGTACGCTCTCGTAGACTGTCGTCCTCTGGCCGCGCAACCACCGCTGGCTACGTTCTTGTGGAGGTGGCGGTCAGCGCCACCATCGCTGGCGACGTTCGTGTGGAGACGCACGATGGTCAGCTTCTCCCACGGTAAGCGCATTCTAGACTGAGGCCCCGTTCATGTCGATGTAGCGCTGAATGTTAGCTGATAGACGTTGTTAATCTCACTGTTTGCGGAAGTAGTTTACAGTCAATATGCTCTGCTTAAGAAGCTTCCTTGCCCTGTTCTGCACTCAACCTGCTTAGCTGAGATGGCATGCCAAGGCCGATTAGTTGCTAAAATATCCTGCCATATATTTATTGTGACGTAGATTGCCATGGTCTAGTAGCCAATGTGTTAGGTGAAATAGCTCTACACCATTTTATACTCGATCTTTGTTGATGCGATGGCCTTCGACAATTTGATGGTTGTGTGCTCGGCCTCATTGACTGCTGAAACAGCCTGCCATAATTTAGCACTTAGATCTGTTTGCTGAATTAGCTTTACATATATTTTGTTACTTAGATCTGCTCGTCCAAATATCTTGCCATAGCTTTAGACATCGACCTAGGTATTTTTTTCTGGACTTCATAAAAAACACATATGTTTTTACTTTAATATCTAGTAGAAGAACTAATTTGTATGTCTAACAGATGGACATGACTTGGATAACTTCTATTCGAAGATTCTCCGCTGCATATGTCGAGGGGGTTGAAAACTTCATGAACTTTATCAGAGCTGAGTACGGTGGTCCGAATCAGATGTGCTCGTGTAGCAGTTGTATGAATTCAGTTACAAGACCCCAATCAACTATGCAAAATCATCTACACTTGTATGGGATGTCAGTCACATATACTAGGTGGGTTCATCATGGTGAAACTATGAACGTCAATGTTATTGACTACGTGGAAGCAACAGATCACCATCTTGATCTGCCTGATGCTCAGGTGGAAGAGGAGGAGGAGGTGATGGTGGCGGAGCCAGTGAGTTTGACCAACATTGAAACAATGCTACGAAATGCTCGTGCACTCCGTGAACTTTTACCTGCAGAAGAAAAATGGTGGGCTCGCATGTTGGAACAATGCAACATGGCTGTCACCCCAGGAAATAAGCTGTCAGTATTCTCAGCTATGGTCACCTTTCTTCAGGTGAAGGCATCTGAGCGGATGACCAACAAATCATTCGATGCGATGTTGGCTCCTTTCCGCAAATCTTTCCCAGATGCGTCTGAGCTGCCACACACCTACAGTAAAATTAAGAATTTCCTTCGTGCATGAATTGGATATGATATGATCCATGTTTGTAAGAATAATTGTGTTCTGTTCCGGAAGGATTATGCCAACTTAAGTGAATGCCCGAAATGCAAATCATCAAGATGGAAAGATGGCGATGATGTGAAGAGGATTCCTCATAATGTTCTAAGACATTTTCCAATTATACCAAGATTGCAGAGGTTGTTTCATGATGCTGAAACAAGAGAGGATGTACTGTGGCATTCTAGGAACCAGGAGTACAGAGATCATAATGTAATGAGTCATCCATCTCATGGTAGTGAGTGGAAAAGCTTCAATCATAAACACAAAAAGTTTGCTGCTGACCCGAGAAACATTAAACTTGGCTTAGCTTCAGAAGGATTTAACCCATTTGGCCACCAGAGCGCCACATATAGCATGTGGCCAGTGCTTGTTATCCCTTACAACATGCCTCCAAATGTCTGCACCAAAGAATCAAACTACATGATGGCCTTGCTCTCCTAGGTCCAAAAAGTCCTGGAAAGGATTTTGATTTGTTTATGGAGCCTCTTGTGGAGGAACTTCAACAGCTATGGAGGGGTGTTATCACTCGAGACCTATATAGCAGCCCACCAGCTGATTTCTTTCTGCGTACTATTATAATTTGGTGCATCCATGATAATCCGACTTTGGGCACTATGTCAGGGCGAACGTCACATGTTTACAATGCATGTGTTCATTGTGATAGGAATCTGTTGTCATACGCAATACTTAGCAAGATCTGTTACATTGGACACTGTCGTTTCCTTGCCAAGGACAAGCTGCATCCTAGAAAATACCGAAGACATGTGCTCAATGCAAAGCATGAAAACCGAGATGTGCCAAAGAGGCTCACCGCCGATGAGTTGCAAGTGGAATTAGAGAAGGTCAGGCGTATTACACCAGGAAACCATCCGGGTAATGGTAGCGAGAAAAGGAAGCATGGCAGGGCAGAAGAGAGATTATTGTTTACCCGCAGGTCCACTTTGTGGCACTTGGAGTATTGGAAAGATTTGGATCTGTGGCATAATCTTGATGTGATGCTCATCGAGAAAAATATATGTGACAGCATTATCGGCACACTTCTTAATATTGAAGGCAAGACGAAAGATACCTTAAAATCTAGGATTGATTTGACACACCTGGGTATCAAACAGGATTTGCAGGTGCAAGATGAAGGTAAACCACGGGATATGGCACCAGCTGTGTACGTCTTGGACAAGGTAAAAAGAAAAGAATTCTGCGAGGTCCTGTCACATGTGAGATTCCCACATGGATTTGCTTCCAACCCTGAAAGGAGAGTCAGTGTAGATGGAAACGAGGTAAAAGGGTTGAAAACTCATGAATGCCACGTCCTACTTCAAAGGGTTTTACCTGTTATCCTTAGAGGATTGGGCCGCCCTGACTTATACAGAGCAGTTGCAGAGTTGGGACAACTCTTCAGGGAACTCTGCAGTAGAAATATCAGGATAGATGCTTTGGAGCGTCTTAGAGACAAGATACCAACTATCCTATGCGAGCTTGAGAAGCTATATCCTCCAGCCTTCTTTGATGTGATGGTGCATTTGGCTGTTCATCTACCTGATGAGGCACTACTTAGAGGTCCAGTACAGTATGGCTGGATGTACCCTATTGAAAGGCGGCTAGGCACTTTCAAGGGCTATGTTAGGAACAGAGCTAGACCCGAGGGTTCCATTGCAGAGGCCTACATTGCTACAGAAGCGTTGACATTCTGCTCAAAATACATTGAAACAGCTGATCAACTTAGCAAAGAGGTGGGTGAAGACAATCTCGGACTCAATGTTTTTGATTATTCTGTTCGAGTTACAGGGAAGAGTTGACAAGAGGACAAACCTAAAGATTTGGACAAAATGGTTGGTATGTGTTGAATAACTGTCCTGAGATACTACCTTATATCAAGTAAGTGCAGTACTGCAGCTTATACATCGTAATCTACTAAACTTGCAACACATTCTTATATATTTAGATGTTTGACGCGATCACTATGTTGTGGAGCATCTAAAAAAAGGAGTTACTACCGCAAAATCCAAGAAACATTGACAAACTGGTTATGGCAGGATTTGCGAAATGGTTCAAGAGCCATGTAAGCTTTTGAATTGCACTGTCAGTTTTTTTAATATATTGAGTACATAAGATGATCAGCTTGTCTATTTTCTAACCATAGGTTAAGAAGATGCGGGAGGATGGGCAGGCAGTTGATGATGCCCTTTACTCACTAGCAATGGGTCCTGATACTCGGGTAAGACATTATGAATCTTGTGTTGTTGGAGATGTGCGCTACAACACCCTTGCACGAGACGAAGGCAGGAAGACACAAAACAGTGCCATCATGAGCACGGATACGTATGACAACGAGACAACTGAAATGTATGCTAACATAACAGACATTGTTCAGTTGTAGTATATCTGTAGTTTCGAGGATCATCGGTGTGTGGTTCCGTTGTGCTGTCGTTGGTATAACCTGTTTTCCAGGATCGCAAAACCCAGAGCTGATGATTATTTCAAATCCATCAATCTCAAGGCGGCGTACCAGACCAACGAGCCTTTTATTTTGGCAAATCAAGCAGCACCGATATTTTTCTTGGAAGACACATTTGCGCGTAGCGATAACTGGAGAGTATTGCAAAGGTTTGTGCAGAGGAATTCGTTTAATGAAGTTCCACAACAAGATGATGCTTATACTGCTCCTGATGTACAAGATAACACGGATGTTCCTAATATCTTTGAGAACGATCACGTCAATGACGCCGGCGAAAAGATTGCCTGTCGTGCTGTGGACATACAAGAGTTGATCAAGAAGAAGCCAACGTTCGAGGACGTTGAGGACGAAGAAGAAGATGACACCATGGGGAATTACTTCAGACTGATACACATGGCGAAGATGTTGACGCTGCTACTGCGGATGATGATTACATTGCTTTTGTCGTATTTTCCTGTCAGAAGACGTTTTTTATCTACTATGTGAAATTGTGTTTGCTATGACAACTGAAACCTGATGAACATGTTGTTTATTATTTTGCTGTGAGAACATCACTTGTTATGTATGCTGATTTGTGTTTGGTGATTGTATGACGACTAAAACATGATGACATTGTTGTTTAGTTGTACTCATATTTCGCTGTGAAACTTGAATTTGATGACATAGTTTGCTGTTGGACTGCAATTTTCTCGACGTCTTCGAATTAGAACAAAGCTGACCTGACAGGGCCTCTACTATTTATTTATTTATGAGCAAAAGGGGATACCCCCTAATTTCCATTAATAGAAATCATTAGATGTTCACAACACTACACCCAGCCTGCTACACAGGTTTCATTCATTACTAGTTTCAGCAAAGTGCTCATGTCATAGCCACTGAATACATCACGAGTGCTACATACACTGCAAATAAAGAGACAATCATCCTACAGAGCACATCGATTTTGTCCCATTATCTTCACAAGCTCTTTCATCTCCTCATTGCTGTTAAGGCCGTTCAACAGCTGTTGCTTGGCCATGATCCGAGGAACTGCATCTTTAACCTTCTGCTCTACATCTTCCTCTTCTGCCGTTCCTTCAGTTACTTGTCCAACGCCCCAACCTGTTGGTATTGGGATTCCTTGGCTAACCAAATAATCAGCGTAGTTCCATTCCCCCACATCAGCAACTTCCCAGAAATACAAATCACATGAATCTTCCCTTTTCTGCATGAATCAAATTGGAAGATCACCAACCAAACTATTAAAAAATCAGCAACTGAAAGCAGCAGAACAACACTTAAACATATTATTACCCCATGATTCGGGCATTTGTAGAAGACTCGGCCAGGGTTGAGGATTGTGGTTGAGACGCGACGGATGACTCTGCATGATTTGCAGCAATGGCACTATACCAACGGCGGCGGGTTGCAATGAGCAATCGGCTGCGGTGCGTGTGCCGGCGGGGTGTGATGAGACCCACAGGTGATGGTATGGGTGGCGACTTGGCGCATATCTGGTTGTTGCCTACTGAAGAGCAGGTGGACGAGCAGCCAGCGGACATGGTTGCAGCGGCCAGAGCTTCTGATGCTAGGCAGAGTAAGTAGAGAAGAGGAGAAGCGAACGTTGGATATGTCAGTTTCATTACTTGCACAGTAGCATAGCACCATATATAGTCATAGTCTAGGTTTGGATTTGAACCAGCTACAGGAGCACGTCTCTCTTTTTTCTAAAACTCGGCAACGTCTCTTTACTGGTACACTAGCTTGTTATGTACGCCTTCCCAAGTCTTTGATTTTCTTTCCCTTTTTATTGCGAGGAAGGAAGGAGGACAAAATGGAGAGTTCCTGGGACTCGAACCCAAGACCTCTCGGTTGAAAATCAAGGGTGCTATTCACTTATGTAGCGAACGTTTCTTGGGAGGAGGACGGCAGACGAACGCATTTTCCTCGCAGTTTTAGTTGCGACACAAGATCGAACAGTCGCAATTTCGAGAAAGTTATCAGGCCAACGAGCCCAGTTTTTCTTTTCTTCCTATATATAAAAAAGTATGCTACTTGGTGTCGGCTTAGTCAACAAATGATTGTGCCAACCTTGACCGTTGGATTGACATTCAACGTCTGCCATGTTTCTTCAATCTCTTCTTCCTCGAGCCGCCAAAGCCAAACCAGCGCTGGCAGGACCGCCTGCTCCCGCCTCCCACGGCTGGCTGTGCTGCCGCACACGCATCGTGGCCACATCACACCCTAAAACTCTGCGCATCTTCCCCGGCTCCTGTTCGTTCCCGTCCGAGGCCTCACCATCGTCCTCCACCTTGGTTTGCTCACTGTGGCGCCGCCCTCCGGTGTTGTCAACATGGTCAACAACCAAGAGGAATAAGGAGATAACTGTACATGGTGAGGATGATAGTAGGGACCCAGCAGCGCGCGTAGTAATCTTGTTTTTTCGGGACGAAGAAGGGTATCAACTAGGTTGTGCAGGACCCGTGGACCGTCTAGCCCATGCTTTTATTTCATGTGTTTAGCACATGACCAACCCAGTTTGTTTTGTTTCCTTTCTAAAAATTGCTAGCCAGCTATTTTGTTTTTTGCACAATAACCAACGTAGGCCTACTTGCTTTTCTACGCCCTGCTGGGCCGGAAATCTTTCAAGACGAGGAGGGATGCATTTTGCCAAGAAAATGGGTTGTAAGTAATAAGAAATGGGATATAAGTAATAAAAATGGGCTGTAAAATGAAAAAATACAGCAAACAGGCAATTAGTTCCAAAATATTGTTTTCTTTCGGATTTTGATATTTTAAATTTCATTGTTTTTGTGCGGGTAAAATTTCATTGAATTTAAATTAAGGTATATTTAGATTTAAGATTAATTTGAATCTGGCTAGAAATTTCGGGCTGTATGCTGTTTGGGACAGATTTGGAGGCTGACTTGTCGGTCTACTAGGTTGACGGTATTTTGGCTTTGTCAACTTAGTCCACAAACGATTGTTGCGGCAGTGACCGTTGGATGTTAATCCAACGGCCATGCTGCTTCTTCAATATCTGATCTTCTTGCTCCAGCCGCCCAAACCAGCGCCGGCGGGACTGCCTGCTCCTGCCTCCCATGGCCGGTTGTGCCGCCGCATAGGCTGCACCGCCCCACCCTACTTCAGTGCTAGCCAGGCCATTCCTCCACTCACCCACACCTCCAGTTACTTTCCGGCGACAGCAGCCAGACCAGTAAACCCTCGTACTCCCCACCACGTGGTCAACCATTGCCGATTCTTCCCAGGCTCTGTGTCGTTCCCTTCCTAGGCCTCGCCGTCGTCCACCGCCATGGTGCTCTCGGCGCGGCCTGGTCAACATGGTCAACGAACGACATCCATCGGACGTGGACTGTACGTGGAGAGGCTGACAATTGGGTCCATAGTCGCACACAAGGAAATGCCTCCTTATTACGCGCAAAATAATGATTCCTCCACCTGACAGCTGGGACCCACTAGAAGGGCCTCTGTATTTCACAAAAAAACATTCCCCCCGCTGACAGGTCATACCCACCAGCTATATCTTCACATGCAAGGAAGTGCTTCCTTATTACGCACAAAAAAAATGAATACCCCATGCTAGCTGGGACCCACCATAGTGGGAGGATGACTTGTGGGCCAACTAAGTTGACGGGGATGGAGGGTGTCGGTGTCAAAACCGGCGGATCTCGGGTAGGGGGTCCCGAACTGTGCGTCTAAGCGGATGGTAACAGGAGACAAGGGACAGGATGTTTTTACCCAGGTTTGGGCCCTCTCGATGGAGGTAAAACCCTACTCCCGCTTGATTAATATTGATGATATGGGTAGTACAAGAGTAGATCTACCACGAGATCAGAGAGGCTAAACCCTAGAAGCTAGCCTATGGTATGATTGTTGTTCGTCCTACGGACTAAAACCCTCCGGTTTATATAGACACCGGAGAGGGCTAGGGTTACACAGAGTCGGTTACAATGGGAGGAGATCTTCATATCCGTATCACCAAGCTTGCCTTCCACGCCAAGGAAAGTCCCATCCGGACACAGGACGAAGTCTTCAATCTTGTATCTTCATAGTCCAGGAGTCCGGCCAAAGGTTATAGTCTGGTCATCCGGACACCCCCTAATCTGGGACTCCCTCAGTAGCCCCTAAACCAGGCTTCAATGACGAGGAGTCCAACGTGCAAATTGTCTTCGGCATTGCAAGGCGGGTTCCTCCTCCGAATACTTCATAGAAGATGTTGAACACAAGGATAGTGTCCGGCTCTGCAAAATAAGTTCCACATACCACCGTAGAGAGAATAATGTTTGTATAAATCTAATCTGCTGACGTATTTCGCAGTGTGACATCATGCCACAGCCAAGCCTTTATTCAAATCGTTTTACAGTCCCACCTCAGCGCGTTTAGCGAGGCGGTTTCCTTGGCACGTCTTGTCAAAGCAGAGATTGTGTCCCTTTATTCCAGGGTTCTCATCAATACGGGCATGGGTAACCCAATTGTGCCTGTTGGTATGTCTCCACAATCGAAGGAGAGTCCCAAACGGTCACGGGGAGGGCTCTTGGTATTCAACCTCTTTATAAAGAGACCAAGGCTCGACTCCTTTCTTTCAATCTCAATCAAATACGCCTCTTACCTTGAGTTCCAACACCCAAAGGTTCAGATTCAGGCGCTTCAGACTTCCGACGATGTCTGGCTCCGACCTTCAGGGCTGGTGGATGCCTTCCTCCGTTACGGAAGAAGACGTGTTAAAGTTAAGAGATGCCAGGTATCTAACCGGCGAAATCTCGCATAGGATGCCTGCTCAAGGGCAGGTCATTCCCACTCCCAAGCCTGGTGAGAGCATGGTGTTCGCGTCTCACTTCCTTCGGGGGCTAAGCTTCCCGATTGACCCCTTCGTGAGGGGGCTCATGTTTTATTACGGGTTGGAATTTCACGACTTAGCTCCGGAGTCCATCCTCCATATCTCATTGTTCATTGTCGTGTGTGAGGCCTTCCTCCATATTACTCCTCACTTCGGATTGTGGCTCAAAACCTTTAAAGTAGAGCCGAAGATGATCGCGGGGCAGCACGCGGAGTGTGGAGGTGTTGTCATAAGCAAGATTGCCGATGCTCCATGGCCCGAGGGCTCTTTTCAAGAGGATTTCGGCTCGTGGCAACAAGAGTGGTTTTATATCACAGCTCCCAGGGGTACCAAATGGGTGGCGCCACCTGCCTTTCGCTCGGGTCCCCCACCACAACTAGCATCATGGGTCAATAAAGGGCTTAACTGGGGGCTGTCCAAGGACGTGCCCTTGTTGCAGGGCCGCGTTCGAGATCTCCTAGAAAGAGATATCAATCTGGACGTAGTGACGCAGGTTATGTTGATTCGCTGCATCCTGCCCTACAAACGCCACCCCCTCCACTTGTGGGAGTTTAATCCGGAAGGACCACAAGCCCTTCAACATTTTGTGGGCGCGACGCCCATGGATATGTACAAATTGTTCTTCGGATCACAAGCAATGTATCCTGATTCGTACGAGGACGCAGGTATGAGCTGTAATCGCCCGGATACTTAAGTAAGTAGCCCTGTACCCGGACACGCTATCCGTATATTTATCATAAAATTGCCTTTAAAAGAGTTGTCCCTTAAACAGGAGTGGATAGCGAAAGCAAAGCTAATTAGCTGTCCGGCCCCCCTCCCTAAGACTACGCTGGATCCCGTGTTAACCAGGATGCTGGAGGTTGCGCCTTTGGAAGAAGGCGAAGAGGGGAACAAGGAAGCTACTGCCTCCCCGAAGGAGGCTGTCAGGAAAGGAGGAATCGAGAATTCCTCTAACCAGGGGAAGAAGAGGACTGCCTCTGAAGACCCGGAGGCCATGGCCTCAAAGCGGGGGAAGAAATCTTCGTCAGAGGGTCCGGCGCCAGGAGGTGCATCGGTCGCATCGCGTCCCTAAGAAGATCAGCTCTCCACCGAGCCGTAAGTAAATAGGGGTTTTTTAAAATGAGAGATATCCCCGTTCTATTTCTGAGGAAGATAACCAAAAATTTACCTTGTAGTTCGGATCTCCACCCTTCTCAGCAGAGCTCATCTTCAGGGGATCTTCGTCCGGAGATGATGGAGAGCGGAACGCCTCCCCCTGCCATACCGCCTTGCGAGGCGGGCGACCCTGAGGTGTCATCACGGAGGGTTTCTCCGAATCCGGCAGGGACGGAAGGCAGTCGTATGGCACCCCAAGGCCCTCCGTGTCCGACCTTCGAAGAAGGTCATCGGACGAGTCCAGCACCGTCCGGTGCACGGTCGGAGGAGCTGAAGGATCTGCTCGGGCGAGCGTCTATCTCAGAAGAACACCGCGCGTTGATGGATGCGGTGATTAGAAGGGTTTCATCCGTGGAGAGCGGGTTGTACGAGGCCGTCAGGAGTTTACTGACAGGTTTTGAGGTACGTGAAACGATGTACCTTTTGACAGATCCGCATATATAAGATGCGCTCTGTATAGATAGTAGCCCCTGAGACTCGATGCGTTGTCAAAAAGGACGGCGCGCCGAGGATCATAATCCCAGGTATAATATTGCGACTTTCCTATGTAGGTGGCGAAGTGTCCGGTGGCTGGCCGAACTGATGAATTTGCCGAGCTAAAGCGGCAACTTGACGTGGCAGATGCCGACATCGCGCTTGTCAACAAGCGTCTTGACGAGGCACAAGGTATATAATTTCTCCGAAGACACCTGGTAAGAGGAGCTTGATGCCCGTACCTTACAACATATGTGCTTGATGCAGATGGTGCCGCCGCCATGGAGAACCTTCGGGCGGAACTTGCCCGAGCCAAGGAGCAGGCCAGGAAAAGCGATGCGGCTGCCTTAAAGGCGGTTGAAGAGTTGAAAGCCGAACAAGCTGCTCACTGCCAAAGCAAGAAGGAAATGGCCGAGATGGCTAGAAAGTTGAAGAATGCTGCCGACCGCTGCAAGCTTCTTGAAAAAGAAGATCAGGTGGCACAGAAGGACCTAGAGAAGGTCAGTAACGAGGCCAAGGATACTCGCCCTACGATGAGAGCTATGAAGGAGGAGCTACGTCAAGCCGGAGATATCATGGCTGGAAAGCCCTATATGCTGCGGATGAAGTTCGGGGATCCTAAATATGCTCCGTTGGACCGGAAGCGGAGTACGGCAAACACTTACCTAGACTTGGTAGTGAGTGCCGCGGACGCGGCCGAACACTTCCGTGATCAAAATGACCACGAAGTGGAGAAGCTTTTTTGGTCGCAGTTCCATAATCCAGAGCGCCCACTTTCAGTATCCGATCATTTGGCCGCATGGGTGGAGATGAATAGGTTATCCGGACTCGCCATGAATCATGTCGTGAGTCATCTGTGGCCCAAAAGGCCCAAGCCGAAGAGTTATTTTAGCTTGGTGCATCAGTTCCTCGGTGCGATGCCACATATTATTGCAATGAAGAGGTCGGCGTGCATAGAGGGTGCACAGATGGCTCTTGCTCGTGTCAAGACATACTGGGCGGATATGAAGGCCAGTGCTGTTGCATCCCAAGATTCGGACGGAAGCCGAGTACCTGCCGAGCACTATTTTCAGGAAGTTCTGCAGGGCGCTCGTTTAATAGAGACGCAGTGCTCGAAGGATGTTATGTTCGAATAACATGTATCATTGTAAAACAATGTTTCGATGGAATATAAAAGCTTTTTATACTTGTGCTTTCAAGAATTAGAATACCTCCTGTGCGGCCGTTAATGTATATGTGTATATAACCTGAAAGATGGCAGTCTTCGGCTTCAACCCCCACGCATATAATGCGGGGGTGTTTGCAGAAGGCGCATTTTCACACTTGATCGAACGTCTTGGTCCTATAAAGGAGGTGATAGCACAGCGAACTAGGCAACCGGACTATAATGCTTTATCACTTTCACTTAGCCATAGGAGTTTGACAGTGGGGCTACTATATATCCCCTAGGGGCACCGCACTCACCCGAATTCGGGGCGCATGGTTGCCTGACCGGGAAACGACCCTTCATTAATGCGGAGGAATCCTAAAGATTCCGGCGGGTCATCGAGTGGTTGACCAGTCTCATGCTATATCATGACAGTCAGTTTTCGGCTTTCTCTACTAAGGTGCTCGCCTGGCCGAACCGGGGCACAACCGCAGTAGTTCTCCTGGTGCCGCCTTAGCCGATAGAGCGGAACGTAAGGCAGCAAAACACAGGAGCCGGGCAAACCCAACATTTGACCAAAGACATGATTCGGAGCTGATGCATATAAGGCCAAACTCGCGACGCCGAACACTCCCTAAGGTATTCGGTCTTTATGAAAACGGGCTGAACAACGCCCTTGGTAAGAAGCCCCTGGTGTCCAGGTACGTGCAAAATTCTGACGTGGCCACATGCCAAGATGCCAGCCTCCTCCTCGGTTATAAAAAGAAACCAGGGGATGTTATCAACAAGAGACAGTAAAAAGGTTTACGCAGGTTCTTAATCTGAAAAGAATCCTTGGAATGGGTCCCTACTGCACGTCTGCGCCCGTGTCTCTGTTGTGCCGTATCCTGGACGGGTGTAGCACGGTGTTCATCTGTAAAAGAGAGGAACTTAGTTGAAAACGATCGTGCGAAAATCTATGTTATATTAAATAAACAAAGAATAATTCGGACAATGGGTAGAATTGAGCTTTATTGTCTCTTGTTGTACACGCGCGGAGCCCCTTGTACGTGGGTATGCGGCTAATAAGCCTTTGTATGTTTACGCCGGACTCGTCTAGCCATGTCTGGGGTCTGAACAACCTCTTTAGGTGCTTTAACTAGTAGAGTTTGTTTAGTGTGTGGCTGTCAAGGCAGCCGCACGGTCTTCCGCGCTCGAGGAACATTCAATATTTCCCTTTAATGAGATGATGCCTTGCGGACCGGGCATTTTAAGCGTAAGGGATGCATAATGCGGTATTGCGTTAAAGCGGGCAAAAGCTTCGTGTCCTAGTAGTGGTTGATAGCTACTTGTAAATGGGGCGATGTGAAAGTTAGCTTTTCGCGGCGGAAGTTGTTGGGGAAGCCGAAAACAACTTCTAGCAGGAGAGAACCCGTACAATGGGTATCTGGGCCTGGCGTGACCCCTTGAAAGGAAGTGTTGCCGTGGCGAATTTTTGTGGGGTTTATCCCCATTTTGTGGATTGTGTCCTGGTATAGCAGGTTTAGATCACTGCTGCCGCCCATTAGGACTTGTGTAAAGTGGAGTCCGTCAATTATCGGATCTAATACCAAGGCAGTCCAGCGTGCGTTCCGGATACTTCTAGAGTAATCCTGATGGTCGAAGGTGATTGGTTGTAACAACCAGTGGCGGGACTCCTCTGGGACAGGCCGTATGGCGCATATCTCTATAGGCGCCACTCTGTATTTCCCTTTTGTCACGTGAAGTGAGTTTACTGTTTTGACTTCTTGTGGGAACTTCTTTTGTTCTCCGGTACTCTGCTTGTGGGGTTCATCATCGTCCTCGCTTGGCATGTCAAGCCCCTTGTGTTCGGCGTTAAGTTTGCCCGATTGCTTGAAGACCCAACAATCTCAATGGGTATGGTTTGCAGGCTTCCCGGGAGTACTGTGGATTTGGCATGTTTTGTCCAAGATGTTGTTTAGGTTAGATAGCTCATCCCTGCTATCCTTGAGGGGCAGGTTTTTCTGATTCTGCCAAGAGCTTTTGAATCCGGCGTTTACTGCCGCGCTCTTCAGGCTGTTTCCCTTGGTTCGGTGCTGGTCCTTGCTACGTCGTGGTTTCCCGTTTCCATCCCTGACTTCGGATGTACTTGGGTCGCTGGTGCTGCTTCTTGCCAACCAGCTATCCTCTCCTGCGCAAAAGCGGGTCATGAGGCTTGTTAATGCGGCCATTGTTCTTGGCTTTTCTTGGCTAAGGTGTCTGGCGAGCCATTCGTCTTGAATGCTATGCTTGAAAGCTGCTAAGGCTTCGGCGTCTGGACAGTCGACTATCTGGTTCTTTTTACTAAGAAATCTGTTCCAGAGTTTTCAGGCTGACTCTCCGGGTTGTTGAGTTATATGACCTAGATCGTCTGCATCCGGAGGTTGGACATAAGTCCCTTGAAAATTTGCCCGAAAAGCATCCTCAAGCTCTTCCCAACTTCCTATGGTGTTTTCGGGAAGGCTTTTGAGCCAATGCCGGGCTGGCCCTTTGAGCTTGAGGGGTAAGTATTTTATGGCGTGGAGGTCATCTCCTCTAGCCATGTGTATGTGGAGGATATAATCCTCAATCCAGACTCCATGGTATGTTGTTCCATCGTATGCCTCTGTGTTTACGGGCTTGAATCCCGCTGGAAATTCATGGTCCAGCACCTCATCGGTGAAATAGAGGGGGTGTGCGGCACCCCTGTATTGGGGTGTGCCGTGATGTTCGGATACTTGCTTACTAGAGCTTGCTTTCTTTGCCCGTAGATAGATCTAGCGGGGCCATCTTTTTGATGCGAATCCTTGTGCGGATCGCGTGCCGGCTTGAGTGCGGCGCCCCTTGCCGCTCTATGTTGGCCATGGTTTTTTTTATCCGACCAGGTGTCTTATTTGTTTTTTTGATTGTAGGGGCTCTAAGGCCTCCTCATCGAATTCCAGCAGTAATTTCTGCTTCGGATAGCTCTTTGTGTGGCGACTCTCGCCATACTTGTCTGTGGTGTTGAGTACTTTTCCCCATCTAATTGTGAGTGCATCTTCCGCTGTTTTGAGCTTCCACTTCTGCTTTTTCAGGCCACGCGCAGTGGCGACGAGCCTTTTGTGGAGGTTCTTCTGCTCCAGCAACTTGTCCGGCGTGAGGTCGTCCGGACTATTATCTTCGTCGGGGACGGGTTGTTCGGTTTGTTTACCCAAGTTGCCCTGTTCAGACGGTTGCTCGATGGCATGTTCATCGTCCGCCTGTTCGCCCTGCTCTATGGCTGGGTCTCTGTCGAGGTGGGGTTTGGGGTGGCGCTTACGCCGCCGCTTTGATTGCTTTTCGAGGGAACGATCCCTCATTGCGCCCCTTTGTTCCTCGTCGTCGTTTCTTTTGGGTGTGTCCACCATGTATACATCGTGAGATGAGGTGGTTATCCGGTGCCCTATAGGTGCTGATTCCTGTTCGTTTCCTGCATCGTCGTCCATACCGTCGATGTCTTCGGAGTCGAAATCGAGCATGTCGGTTAAGTCATCGACAGTGGCTACTAGGTGGGTGGCGGGTGGGCTTTGAACTTCTTCGTCGTCCGCATCCCAACCTTGCTAACCATAGTCCGGTCAGGGCTCTCCTGATAAAGAGAGAGACTTTAGTGAATTTAGAATGTCGCCGAAGGGCAAATGTTGAAAGATGTCCGCGGCGGCGAACTCCATGATCGGCGCCCAATTGGGTTTGATCGGCGGGGGCGCGGAAGGTTCGGAGTCCGGAAAGGAGTCCGACTCCTTAGAGTCACGAGCTTCGCAAAGGACAAGACAGGTGTTCGGATCGATCGCCGTAGAGATTGCAGCCCCCGAGGCGGTGTCCAGCCACCCGTCCTCGATTGGTGCAGTCGGTTCCGAGCTAAGGGCTGGAGCGGACACTGGGGTGGCCTCCTGGGTACTGTTCGGCGGCAGAGCTAGATCATGCCCATCGTGACAGTGCAACACGCTCGACTGTGGCTCGAACCCGTCGAAGATCAAGTCTCCGCGGATGTCAGACGTGTAGTTCAAACTTCCAAATCTGACCTGATGGCCAGGGGTGTAGCTTTCGATCTGCTCCAGATGGCCAAGCGAATTGGCCTGCAGTGCAAAGCCGCCGAATACGAAGATCTGTCCGGGGAGAAAAGTCTCACCCTGGACCATGTCGTTGTTGATGATCGGAGGAGCCATCGGGCCTAAAGATGACGACACAGAGGAACTCTCAATGAAAGCACCAATGTTGGTGTCAAAACCGGCGGATCGGGTAGGGGGTCCCGAACTGTGCGTCTAGGCGGATGGTAACAGGAGACAAGGGACACGATGTTTTTACCCAAGTTCGGGCCCTCTCAATGGAGGTAAAACCCTACTCCTGCTTGATTAATATAGATGATATGGGTAGTACAAGAGTAGATCTACCACGAGATCAGAGAGGCTAAACCCTAGAAGCTAGCCTATGGTATGATTGTTGTTCGTCCTACAGACTAAAACCCTCCGGTTTATATAGACACCGGAGAGGGCTAGGGTTACACAGAGTCGGTTACAATGGGAGGAGATCTTCATATCCGTATCACCAAGCTTGCCTTCCACGCCAAGGAAAGTCCCATCCGGACACGGGACGAAGTCTTCAATCTTGTATCTTCATAGTCCAGGAGTCCGGCCAAAGGTTATAGTCTGGTCATCCGGACACCCCCTAATCCGGGACTCCCTCAGAGGGCTTTGTCAACTTAGTCAATATGAACGATTCTAGCTCTAGTGACCGTACGATTTCCATCCAACGGCCGCAGTGCTTCTTCAACCTCTGATCTTCTTGCTCCAGCCGCCCAAACCAGCGCCAGTCGTGCCGCGTGCTCCTGCCTCCCGTGGCCAGCTGTGATGCCGCAGAGGCCTCACTGCCCCTACTACTCCCACCGCTGGCCAGGCCATCCCTCTAATCACCCACACCCCCTATTATTCTGTGGCGACAGGAGCCTCACATCGCAGCCGAACCAGTGAACCCTCGTACTCCTCTCCACGCGGGCTTCCACTGCCGCGTCTTCCCCGGCTCTGCGTCGTCCCCTTCCTAGGCCTCGCGGTCGTCCACCGCCGTGGTGCTCTTGGCGCGGCATGGTCAACATGGTCAAGGAACGACTTCCATCGGACATGGACTATATGTGGAGAGGCTGGCAGCTGGGTCCACGGCGACCACAAGGAAGTGCCTCCTTATTACACGCAAAATAATTATTCCTCCACCTGACAGCGGGGACCCACCAGACGGGCCACCGTATTTCGCGAAAAAATGATTCGCCCTCTGACTGCTGGGACCCACCAGCTACATCTTCGCATGCAAGGAAGTGTGCCAGGGCAAAAAAAACTAATTCGCCCCACTGACTGCTGGGACCCACCATCTACATCTTCGCACGCAAGGAAGTGCCTGATAGTCGGGACCCACCTGGTCGAAGCGTACGTAGCGTTGTCATTCTAGTCACGAACGTGTACGTACATATTGGTGGATGTAGATGCACGCACGTGTCATAGTATAGGCGCGCACATAGCATGTACACGTATGTACGGCGGCCAGTGTGCAAGAAAGAAAATACGGCCACGTATGTGTACATACGGGCGGGGTCTCGAACGCCTACTCACGCATACGTATGGTCAGGGCTCGTGTACATGGCTGGGTAGGAACGGAGAAACAGCGTCATCGTCGTGTTCATGGGTAGGCAACGGAATGCGTCATGTTCATGGGGAGGCAATGGAATGCGTCGTGTTCATCGGGAGGCAACTGAACGCGTGGGAGCCAACCGGCTTGGACGGAACAGGAGATGGAAACGAGGCCTAGCGTACCGCAGAATGGAGGAAACGGCCTTGTGTTCGACCGGCCACGTTCGAAATGGGATCCTGTTCATCGGGAGGGGTCTGGCGTACTGCAAAACAGAGGAAACGGACCTCTTACGGTGGAAACGGGGGTCCTGTTGATCGGGAGGGGTGTGGCGTACCACAAAACGGACGAAACGAACTTGTGTTGGAGCGCTACGGTCGAAACGGGGGTCCTGTTCATCGGGAGGGGTGTGGCGTACTGCAAAACGGGACTCCGCGGGATACTGTTCATCTCCACCATCGACATCCTCCAGCCTCCACGGGCTACTGTTCATCCACCATCGACCTCCTCCAGCCTCCACCTGCGACTGTTCATCCACGGGCTCCTGTTCGTCCAGCCTCCACCGTGCGCTACTGTTCAATCACCCCTCTCCATGGGCTCCTATTCAACCACCCCTCCACCGTCTACTGTTCATCCACCCCTCCACGGGGTCCTGTTCATCCAGCCCCAACCGGCTCGATCGATCGGGGTCCTATTCATCCAGAGGCAACGCCATGGGTCCTGTTCATCCACTCCCACCGCTCACTATTCATCCACCCCCCCCCCCCCGCAACGCTCACTGTTCATGCAAACCCCCTGGAATGCTCACTATTCATCCAGAGGCAGCATCGATCAGCTCCAGTTAGCAGCAGTAGCGAAGGAATCGCTCGATCGCTCGGGTTCAGTAACGCGTAGCCTATAGTCCAATCGCTCGGGTCAGTTAGGCGACACCTCGCTCTGGTTCAGTTAGACCCCATCGCCTCGCTCGGGTTCAGTTAGAGCCCAACGCTTCGCACACACGCGCGTACGTGTACGAGAGAAACACGCATCGCTCGGTGCCCGACCATCCACCGTAACCGGGAACTCCCCGAAATTTTCCTCGCCCTCGCTTCTACCACGGTTTTTTCTGTCATGGACGGCCCAAAGAATGTCATGCAACTGAACCTCCAGCCCGCCCAGGATGAAAAGCCCATTTTCTGTGATGATTTTTTGTCATAGAAGTAGGAGCCCATCACATCTATGATGATACCAGGTTTTGTCACAATTATCGTCATAGAAGTGTCATAAGAATGACAGGAAAAAAATTCGTTCGGCCCAAATGTCACGGATGTGTCTTTTCTTTGTAGTGGGGGTAGGTTTGTAACACCCCAATTTTCAATTTGGATGTTCTTCCGATCATTCGTAGGCATCCATGATTTATGCATTTTTGTTGCTTTGTTTTAGTGCTTTTTTATCCAAGAGACCTTAAGCAACTCAAGGACCAATTTGAGAGAGTTGGAGGTTTCATAAAAATCCAATTTTGATTTATCAAAATTTGGTAATTGGATCAAATTGTTTTTCAAAATTCTTTTCCAATTATTTTAAAATAAAGAGAGAAGATAAAATGACTTCTTCAAAATCAGCAAAGAAATATTGGAAATTGAATTTCGAATTTTTGGAGAGTCGATTTGATTTTATTCGCTAGTTTATTTATTTATTAGCGAAGTAATTAGTAATATAATGTTTTTTAGTTTAGGCATTTAGGCCCAGAAAAATGTTCACTAGGTCACTAATAAGGCCATATTATCACATGATTTTTTCTAGAATTTTTAGGATTTTATTTATATTTATTTTAGCTTGTTTTTGTCTCTGAATTTTTTTTTTAAAACTAGTTCGAGCCGACCGAACTGGGCCAAGCCCAGCCCAGCCAGCCAGGCCGCTGCCGCCTCGCTCGTCCGGCTCGGGATAGAGTCCTGAGCGCCGACGCAATCGCTGACCAGGAGTCCGACCCGGAGTCCACTCCACCGCCGCCTCCGTGTCCCCTCCTCCAAGCCGGCTGCACCCTCCCCCTCATTAAATACCACTGCCCCGACCCCCTCTCCTCTCCACCCCATGCACCGCTGCCGCAAGCCGCCCATCGCCGCCCGCACCGCCTCCACCGCCCACAGTTGTCGCTGCTGGTGCCGTCTCCGACCACCGCCACCGTAGCCATTAGAATTTGAAGAGGCTGAAACTTTACTTTCCTTGCCGACGATCGAAAAACTCTAGAGATTCGTAGTAACAAGCTTCGCACTCAAGAAAATCTAGCATAGACAAACAATAGCATACATAAGCACTCAAGCAAATGATGCAAAGAGAAATCGAAGAAAAGATCCAAAGAACTCGAAAACAAACAAATAACTAATCTAAATAGAAAACAAATTTAACAGCATTATATTTAGGTGAATTAGATCTTAATAGTAGGTACATGTGATTAGCTACGATTTGCAAAAAGAATCAACTCAAATGGAGCTATGAAACTCAAGATACGAACAAAACAAGATCAAATTCAAATCTGAATTAAACTCACATTTTAAATTGTCAAAATCATCTTCAAGTTGGTTTACTGGATAGATGAGATCACTTTGGAGATTTTGGCATTGGTTTTGTCGAATTTGGACAAACGAGCAAAAAGTTGCGAGGGTTTAAAGATCAGGGGCTAATCTATGAAGAAAATATTCGCAGATGGGTCCCTGGCTGAAAACGAAAAAGAAAAAGAAAATTCTACAGAACAAACGTTCGCTACCGAACCTAATCTAATGAAACTGTTCACTACAGAAACTAAATGAACAAACATTTGCTAAATAAACTAACTAAAACAATAAATCGGATCTAAAAGAAAATCAAAAAAATCTGGATCAGACCGGGGTTTTTTTACCGGTCATGGCAGTTCGGGTGGCGGGGCGACGAGCTCGACGGCGGTGGCGGCTTGTAGGTGTGGGCGGCGAGGTGGTGGTGGGCTCCGGTGGGTGGCTTCGGCGGCGGCGGTCGGCAACGGTAGCGGCAGCGGCGGCGCAGGCGGCGAAGTGCGATGGCGGCGCTCGGGATGGACAGGAGACGGGGCTGGGGCTGCAGTATTTAAGGAGGGCGAGGGGTGCGACCGGCTTGGAGGAGGGTCAGAGAGGCGGCAACGGAGTGGAGTCCGGGTGAGACTCCCGGCCGGTGGCGGTGTCAGCGCTCAGAACTGTCCCGAGCCGGACGAGCGAGGCGGCGGCGGCCTGGCCGGCTGGGCTGGGCTCGATCCAGTTCGTTCGGCCCGAACTAGTTTTTTTAAACATTTTTTTCAGAGACAAAAACAAGCTAAAATGAATATAAATAAAATCCTAGAAATACCAGAAAAATTCACGTAATAATATGGCGTTATTTGTGACCTAGTGAACATTTTTCTTGGCCTAAATGCCTTAACTAAAAACAAACATTATAGTACTAATTACTCCGCTAATAAATAAATAAACTAGTGAATAAAATCAAATAGACTCTCCAAAAATTCAAAATTCAATTTCCAATATTTCTTTGCTGATTTTGAAGAAGTCATTTTATCTTCTCGCTTTATTTTAAAATAATTGGAAAAGAATTTTGAAAAAAAATTGATCCAATTACCAAATTTTGTTAAATCAAAATTGGATTTTTGTGAAACCTCCAACTCTCTCAAATTGGTCCTTGAGTTGCTTAAGGTCTCTTGGATCAAAAAGCACTAAAACAAAGCAACAAAAATGCATAAATAATGGATGCATATGAATGATCTATGAATAACATCCAAATTGAAAACTGGGATGTTACATAAAGCTTTAACTGTGGTGCATAAGTGTTATACTAGGACACATACGCCTGCTGAACAAATTAAAGTTGAACCTAATGTTGCTATGGTTAAAGATATCTTGGTTGAAAATATCGATGTGCATGTTTTTAATTTCTGTAATGAAGCTACTAGAATTGCCAGACCCAATGAAAAGTTAAACGTAGACCTACTATTGGCATGCATGTTGTCTTTGTTAAAATTATGGATCATTATTATCATGGCTTATGTAATTTTGGTGCTAGTGTGAGTGCTATCCTATTTACTTTATATCAAGAAATTATGAATGATATTGCGCCTGCTGAGATAGAAGATATTGATGTTACTATTAAACTCGCAAATAGAGATACTATTACACCACTTGGAATTGTTAGAGATGTTGAAGTCTTGTGTGGGAAAATAAAATACCCTACTGATTTTCTCGTTCTTGGTTCCCCACAAGATGATTTTTGTCTCATAATATTTGGTAGACCTTTCTTGAACACGATTAATGCTATGATAGACCATGAAAAAGAAACTTTTAGTGTAAGTTTTGGTGACGTGTCTCATGAGTTTAATTTCTCCAAATTTCATAGACAACCTCGTGATAAAGAGTCACCTAGTAAAGATGAGATTATTGGTCTTGCTTCTATTACCGTGCCTCCTATTGATCCTTTAGAACAATATTTGCTAGACCATAAAAATGATATGCATATGGATGAAAGAAATGAAATTGATGAGATATTCTTTAAACAAATGCCTGTTTTTAAACACAATTTGCCTGTTGACATTCTTGGAGATCCTCTACCACCCAAGAGTGATCCTGTGTTTGACATTAAACAATTACCCGATACTTTGAAATATGCTTATCTTGATGAAAAGAAGATATATAATATTATTATCAGTGCTAACCTTTCAGAGCATGAAGGAAAAAGATTATTGAAAATTCTGAGGAAGCATCGTGCCGCTATTGGATATACTCTTGATGATCTTAAGGGCATTAGTCCCACTCTATGCCAACATAAAATTAATATGGAACCTGATGCTAAACCAGTTGTTGATCGCCAATGACAGTTAAATCCTAAGATGAAAGAAATGGTAAGAAATGAAATACTAAAGCTTCTGGAAAGCATGTATAATCTATCCTATTGTTGATAGTAGATGGGTAAGTCATGTTCATTGTGTTCCTAATAAGGGAGGTATTACTGTAGTTCCTAATGATAAAAATGAACATATCCCACGAAGAATTATCACAGGTTATAGAATGGTAATTGATTTTAGAAAATTATATAAAGCTACTAGGAAAAATCAATATCCTTTGCCTTTTATTGACCAAATGCTAGAAACACTATCAAAACATACACATTTATGCTTTCTAGATGGGTACTCTGGGTTTTCTCAAACACATGTGTCACAAGATGATCAAGAAAAACTACTTTTACATGCCCTTTCGGTACTTTTTCTTAGATGTATGCCTTTTGGTTTATGCAATGCACCTGCTACCTTTCAAAGATGTATGACTGCTATATTCTCTCACTTTTGTGAAAAGATTGTTGAGGTTTTTCATGGATGTCTTTTCTGTTTATGGGTCTTCTTTTTATGATTGCTTAAGCAACCTTTATCGAGTTTTGCAGAGATGTGAGGAAACTAATCTTGTCTTGAGTTGGGAGAAGTTTCCACTTTATGGTTAATGAAGGTATTCTCTTGTGGCATAATATCTCTGAAAGAGGTATTGAAGTTGATAAAGCTAAAGTTGATACAATTGAAAAAATGTCGTGCCCTAGAGATATCAAAGGTATAAGAAGTTTCCTTGGTCATGCTGGTTTCTATAGGATATTTATGGAAGACTTCTCTAAAATTTCTAGGCCTCTCACTAATCTTTTGCAAACAGATGTTCCATTTGTTTTTGATGATGATTGTTTAGAAGCCTTTGAAATACTTAAGAAAGCCTTAATCTCTGCACCTATTATTCAACCGCCTGATTGGAACCTACCGTTTGAAATTATGTGTGATGCTAGTGACTATGATGTCGATGTTGTTCTTGGACAAAGAGTTGTTACTCTAGACAGAGCTCAAAGAAATTATGCTACTACTGAAAAGGAATTTATAGCAGTTGTGTTTGCACGTGATAAATTCAGATCTTATATTGTTGATTCCAAAGTAATTATTCACACTAATCATGGTACTATTAAATACTTTATGGAAAAGAAAGATACTAAACCTAGACTCATTAGGTGGGTTCACTTACTACAAGAATTTGATTTTCCTATTATTGATAGGAAGGGAGCTGAGAACGCCATAGCACACAACTTGTCTAGGTTAGAAAATATTCTTGATGACCCACTACCTATTGACGATAGTTTTCCTGATGAACAATTAGCTATCATAAATGCTTCTCATAGCACCCCATGGTATGCACACTATGCTTATTATATTATTGCTAAATCTATACCACCTAGTTTCACATACCAACAAAAGAAAAAGTTTTTCTACGATTTAAGACATTATTTCTGGGATGACCCACATCTATATAAAGGAGTAGATGGTTTTATTAAACGTTGTGTGGCACCCCGGCTCAGAGCAACTAGTTTACCTTGCATTGCCAACCCAGAGAGCATGTCTTCTGGCAATACACAACATCCTACAAAAAATAACCGCTTTATTGAGACTAGCGGAATCATAGTGCAATATTACATCAAGTAGCTAGGCCAAGCTGCACACTTGGTGCGGCTGAACAATATGTGCATTATTTAGTGAACATAAAGGGGCCTCAATCACGACAACTACACGGTAGCGGAACAATGACGTAGCGGAACTCCATAGCACAGGGACACCGATGTGGACATGATCTAGACTCGGTAGCACTCCGATCTAGTTAGACTTTCCTGAAATCTGGCATAACACGCCAGGTTAGTACATTGAATGTACTTGCAAGCTCACAACAAGCATAAACATAATGGCAAACAATATCATGACATTTAATCCAGTTAAATGCAAATAGCAACATGCTACTCATGAAGTGAAACCAAACTTGTGCACTGAGTCACTCGGACTCTCTTACCAACGGGTTGCCTCACAACCAAACGTTGATCATTAATGAATCACAAACGGAACCATACTTGGTTCAAAGGGTTACCTCATAACCAAACAGTGATCATTCACGGATCACAAACGGAACCATACTCGGTTCAGCTGGTTGCCTCACAACCAAACAGTGATCATTCACGGATCACAAACGGAACCACAACGGCTAGTCTCACTGACATCATAATGATTCAACCAGTGCCAAGCAAATAACTTAGTGTGCAAGTGTTACTTTATAAAAGTTGATCCATGGTGTGACTTACTTACGAACTGGGCCCTTATCCGTGGGCACGGCTATCGATAGATTAATACACTCTACAGAGGTAGCGCACTGTACCCACACCATGGAACCCATGGCCTCGCACTCCCATTCGGGTGGACCAATGACATTCCGACAGAACTCTCCCATTGCCATGACACTCCCTCGGCCACTCCGACCAACTCCCCACTAGGCTAAGTCATGGGTGGCCCCGTGCCTACCAAAGGCATCACGGCCACCGTCGTGCAAAACAAGACGGTCCTATACGGCGACAGGTACCATCTCAACAACAACGGGCACACAAGGTTATGTCTACTTACCGGGCCAGGGTAACACACGCCCATAACCTTCCCTCCTTGGAGGCACCGACAAGAGGCATGACAACAGACTAACTAACGACCTTCACATAAAAGGCAAATGTGGTTGCACTGGTCATCCGATTCAGTGGCACCATGACCTGATCAACTTTATGTTCAAGTTCAATTAACATCAGGTTTAACATGAAATAAAATTGCTCGAGTCACCATATGCCATGCTCGTGCAACCATATGACATGCATCACATATCACTTAGAAACAACAGATCAACCTTATCAAAGTTTTACTTGCACAAATCATCACTCAACTTTACTGGTTCTATCTTACTGGTCATTTATACTCATCATTTTTAGTTGTCTTTTATCATACCAAACTCATCATGCATATATGAAAAATAATACCGATGCTCATCATACCAAAGTCATGACAAAATCATTTAGTCCAACTACTCATGCTATATCTCACTAGTTCAAGCACCCATTTCTGTTAACTAAGCATCTTGATCATGACAAAATAACTAACACAAGCATTATTATCCATTTAATAACTATATGCAAGAAATATCATATATTCAATTTGGAAAATCATGGATATTGCAAAGACACCATGAAAATGTTTGTGTAGCTTGCCTTAGTGCAGAGGAGCTTCACACTCCTCCTGGGTAGCTTCAAGACAAGCTTCTCCTTCTGAAAAATAAATTCAAATGACAAAAAGAAAACATCAAATACTTCTGAAAATTACCAGAAAATCTAGACAATAGAGAAAAATCTCATCTTTGGTGTGCTGCTAGGGTTTTCCAGTAAGAACAAAATGCAAAAAGAATCAACACATTTGGACTTGTAGTTAAAAAGTTACAGCAGTTTAAAGTTTCTGTTAAATTCTGAAATAGAATTAAAAAAGAAAAAGAAAAATGGGGGAGGGGTGACATCGAAGGTGTAAACCCGCGGGGCGCCACCACTTATATCGCTTCGGGCACGGCTGAGTGGATGACAGTGGGCCCCCACTATCAGTTTTGAAGAGAGAGAGAGGGGCGGGACTCCGGTGAGGAGGGCTCGGCCGCCGATTTGAGAGGGGGGAATGGGTAGCTGAGGTTCTTGCGCACCTGCACGTACTCAAAACGTGGCTAGGGGTGGCCGGACAGGGTCAAGATGGAGCTCCCTAGCGGCGGCGGCGGGCGGAGCTCGTCGGAATTGGCAATTCTGGTGAGGCAGGGCCGGTCCAGCAACTCCAACAACACCTGCGTGCACTGGTGGTTCACCAGAGTTCACGCCAGAGGAGTCAATTGAGCGCGAGCGGCTCTGGAGAGGGTAGGGGCAGTTGAAGGGGATCGCCAGCGAGCTCGGGTCGGGGACGACGGCCAGAGGCCTGCCCGGCCGGGCTACGGCTACCTACGGCGTCATGGTGGTGATGTGAGTGCGGTGGTGAGGAGAAATGAGCTCGAGAGGGCTCTATTTATAGGCGAGGCCGAAGCGGGGATCGAGTGCTTGTCGGAGTTCTCTGGAGGGGCGCTCAGCGACGAATGGCGTCAGTGAGAGGGGGAGAAGACGTCGTGGCTCACGTGGGAACTGTGGGCGAGCAGCGACAAGCACATGAGCCAGGTACGCTACGAGCACAGGGGAACGGGCGCACTGTTGGCTTGGCCGCGCCATGCCCGTGCTCACTGCGGCGAGCTCTGGCGTCGGCGAGTGCCAGGGCAGCGTTAAGGGGGTGGAGAGAGGATGGGGGTGTAGTTTGGCAAGGTGCGGCTGCCGGGGCAGCGAGCACGCGCGCAACAGAGATGCGGGGGCGTCGCAAAGCGCGTCGGCAACATGCCAACCCCTCTGGACGAACGCGGTCACCACATGAACTCTTGCCTCTAGCCGAGCTAAGAACAAATTCCATGTCTGGTGTGTAGTCCTTAGTGGTTTTGGTTGTTCTATATGTTTGGATGGGTCACAGGCGAGCTATGCAAGTGAGCTTCTTCCTGGCAAGTTTCTGGACAAAAACTTGTGAGGTTAACTGGGAATGATTCAGTAAGAATTAAGGGTTGCGCTTTGTGGTTTAGCATTCACTTAGGAAGGTAATGAAGCTCAGAAAATATCAACCCCAAAGGATCAAGGAAAAATATACTTGTTGTGTAATGTGCTTATTCTGTCTAGAAAAGAAATGATTTCTGTACCAAAAGTATTCCAAAAAGTTATGCAATACTTTTTCTCGGGGAGGTGCCCTAGGTTCCAAAGAATATTCCTGAATTTTCTCAGGATTTTAGGAGCAATAAAAATAGGGGTTGCTTTGGAGCATACTTCTCTGAAGTGATTTTCAGGGAAGAAAATGAATATTTTCTTTTATGAAAAATATTCCTTGGGTTATTTTTGGAGTTTTTGAGAGAAGGAAAGACGATCTAGGGATGGATGGGTCACTTGGATGAAAATAAATGGTAGGCCCAAGTGTTCAAGTCCAAATGAATTGATTCAAAACTCCAAATCCAAAGCAAATGCAAAAGAAAGTCTGGAAATAGAGAGAAGGCAAATCCAGGCTGTCACACGTTGTATACCTGAGCATGAACATGAACAAACCCGACGGAAGTGTCACTCCGAGTCATACGAAGGACGCCATGTGGGAGACCGAACTGCACACAAGGTATTACAATCTGGTTTTTATTGGCCAGCTATTTTCAAAGATGCTCGTAAGTTTTTCTTGTCTTGTGATGAATGTCAAAGAATTGGGACCATTTGTAGACGTCAGGAACTGTCTATGAATAATTCACTTGTTATTGAACCATTTGATTTTTGGGGATTTGATTACATGGGCCCTTTTCCTTCCTCCAATGGGTATACACATATTTTAGTTGTTGTTGATTACGTTACTAAGTGGGTAGAAGCTATTCCAACTAGTAGTGATGATCATAACACTTCCATTAAGATGATTAAAGAAGTTATTTTCCCGAGGTTTGGAGTCCCTAGATATTTATTGACTGATGGTGGTTCACATTTTATTCATGGTGCTTTCTGTAAATTGCTTGCTGAGTATGACATTAACCATATAATTGCATCTCCATACCATCGTCAGTCTAGTGGTCAAGTAGAATTAAGTAGTAGGGAAATAAAATTGATCTTGCAAAAGACTGTCAATAGGTCTATAAAATAATTGGTCTAAGAAACTTGATGATGCATTATGGGCTTATAGAACTGCTTACGAAAATCCTATGGGTATGTCTCCATATAAAATGGTTTATGGAAAATCATGTCACTTACCTCTGGAACTAGACCATAAATCTTATTGGGCAATTAAAGAACTCAAATATGATTCTTGCTGATGAAAAAAGAGGTTATTTGACATTATCTCGCTTGATGAATGGAGAACTCAAGCCTATTAGAATGCCAGGTCGTTTAAGGAAAAGGTTAAAAGATGGCATGACAAAAGGATACAAAAGCGTGTACAATGTAGGTGACCAAGTCTTGCTATACAATTCACGTTTAAGATTTTTTGCAGGAGAACTTCTCTCCAAATGGGAAGGTCCTTACATCATCGAAGAAGTGTATCCTTCTGGTGCCAGCAAGATCAACAATGCTGAAGGTGGTGAATGGGCAAAGAATCAAACATTATATCTCAGGTACACCCTGATACGTCCATTTTCCATCATGTTTACCTACTATTATTTATAATACTTTTATGCATACTAATGCTTTTTGGAGTAATTCTAATGCCTTTGCTCTCATAATATGCAAGGTTCACACAAAGAGGGAGAATTCTGGTAACTGAAAATCTGAACCTGAAAAAGCTACGTCAGGCCACCTATTCTGCACAACTTCAAATGAGCTGAAACTTCACGAGGAATTTTTATGGAATAAATAAGAAATAATGGAGCAAATAACTACCAGAAGGGGCCACTAGGTGAGCACAAGACACCAGGGTGCGCCAGCCCCCCCAGGTGCACCCTGGTGGGTTGTGTTCAACCTAGCCCACCTCCGGTGCCCATCTTCTGGTATATAAGTCATTTTGACCTAGAAAAATAGGGATAGGACTTTCGGGACAGAGCGCCACTGTCTTGAGGCGGAACTTGGGCAGGAGCACTTTTGCCCTCTGGCAGAGCGATTTCGCTGGGGGGAACTTCCCTCCGGAGGGGGAAATCATCATAATCATCATCACCAACAACTCTCCCATCTTGGGGAGGGAAATCTCCATCAACATCTTCAATAACACCATCTCCTCTCAAATCCTAGTTCATCTCTTTAGTTCAATCTTTGTACTGGAACTATAGATTGGTGCTTGTGGGTGACCAATAGTGTTGATTACATCTTGTAAATGATTACTATATGGTTTATTTGGTGGAAGATTATATGTTCAGGTCCATTATGCTATTTAATACCCCTCTGATCTTGAGCATGATTATCATTTGTGAGTAGTTACATTTGTTCTTGAGGTCACGGGAGAAATCTTGTTGCAAGTAATCATGTGAATTTTATATGTGTTCGGTATTTTGATGGTATGTATGTTGTGATTCCCTTAGTGGTGTCATGTGAACGTCCACTACATGGCACTTTACCATATTTGGGCCTAAGGGAATGCATTGTGGAGTAGTTATTAAATGATGGGTTGCGAGAGTGACATAAGCTTAAACCTTGGTTTATGCGCTATTCCATAAGGGACTGATTTGGATCCAAAAGTTTAATGCTATGATTAGAATTTATTCTTAATACTTTTCTCGTAGTTGTGGATGCTTGCGAGGGGGTTAACCATAATAAGGAGGTTTGTTCAAGTAAGAACAACACCTAAGCACCGATCCACCCACATATCAAATTATCAAAGTAGAGAACACAAATCAAACCAATCAGATGAAAGTGACTAGATGAAATTCCCGTGTGCCCTCAAGAACACCTTGCTTATCATAAGAGACCGTTTTGGCTTGTCCTTTGCCTCAAAAGGATTGGGCTACCTTGCTGCACTTTTGTTACCATTACCGTTACTTGCTCGTTACAAATTATCTTGCTATCAAACTACTCGTTACTTATAATATCTGTGCTTGCAGACATTACCTTGCTAAAAACCGCTTGTCATTTCCTTCCGCTCCTTGTTGGGTTCGACACTCTTACTTATCGACAAGACTACAATTGATCCCCTATACTTGTGGTTCATCAAGGCTCTTTTCTGGAGCCATTGCCGGGGAGTGAAGCGCTCTTGGTAAGTGGAAATTCGTAAGGAAAAATTATTACTACGTGCTGAAATTTATTTTCACTTGTTACTTTGGAGAACAATCCGTTGAGGGTTTTGTTTGGGGTATCTTCACCTCGATCGGAACCACAATTAGTTACCCCTCAACCTACTACACCTACCGAAAATATTGAATATGAAATTCCTTTGTGTATGATAGAACAACTGCTAGCTAATCCTTATGCAGGAGATGGAACCGAACATCCTGATATGCACTAGATATATGTTGATGAAATTTGTGGATTATTTAAGCTTGCGGGTTTACCCGGAGATGAAGCTAAGAAGAAGCTTTTTCCTTTATCTTTGAAGGGAAAAGCATTGAAATGGTATAGTCTATGCGATGATATTGGATCTTGGAATTGGAATCGATTGAAATTGGAATTCCATCAAAAACATTTATCCTATGCATCTAGCTCATCATGATCGGAATTATATATATAATTTTTGGCCTCATGAAGGAGAAAGTATCGCTCTAGCTTGGGGGAGGCTTAATTCAATGTTATATTCATGCCCCAATCATGAGCTCTCAAGAGAAATTATTATTCCGAATTTTTATGCTCGGCTTCCTCATAATGATCGATCCATACTCGATACTTCTTGTACTGGTTCATTTATGAAGAAGACTATTGAATTCCGGTGGGATATTTTAGAAAGAATTAAATGCAACTCTGAAGATTGGGAACTCGAGAAGGTAAAGAGTCATGTATTAAGCTTGAGTTTTATTGTGTTAAATCTTTTATGAATACTAATGCTTTTCAAAAGTTTAGCACTAAATATGGACTAGACTCTGAGATAGTAGCCTCCTTTTGTGAATCTTTTGCTAGTCATGTTGATCTCCCTAAGGAGAAGTGGTTTAAATATCACCCGACTATCAAAGAAAAGATTAAAGAACCGGTAATAGCTAAAGATGAAACTATTATTTATAATGTTGATCTAGTTGTTCCTACTGCTTACATCGAGAAACCACCTTTCCTTGTTAGGATGAAGGTACATGCTAAAGTTTCAACTGTGATCAACAAAAGTTATATTGGAACACCTAAACCAGCTGAACAAATCAAGGTAGAACCTAGTGTTGCTATGGTTAAGGATTTCCTGGTTGAAAATATAGATGGGCATGTTATTTACCTCTGTGATGAAGGTGCTAGAATTGCCAAACCCGATGAAAAATATAAACATAGACCGGTTGTTGGCATGCCTGTTGTCTCAGTTAAGATAGGAGATCATTGTTATCATGGTTTATGTGACATAGGTGATAGCATGAGTGCTATTCCTTTTACTTTATATCAAGAAATTATGAATGACATAGCACCCGCTGAGATAGAAGACATAGATGTTACTATTAAACTTGCTAATAGAGACACCATCACACCACTTGGGATTGTTAGAGATGTTGAAGTCTTGTGTGGGAAAATAAAATACCCTACTGATTTTCTTGTTCTTGGTTCCCCACATGATGACTTTTGTCCCATTATCTTTGGTAGACCTTTCTTGAACATCGTTAATGGTAAAATAGATTGTGAGAAACAAACTGTCGGTGTTAGTTTTGGTGATGAGTCTCACGAGTTTAATTTTTCCAAGTTTAGTAGAAAGCATCATAAGAAAGAATTGTCTACACTACAAAAAATACACTTCCATGATGATACATGTTTGTCACAGTAGGTCACATTTTCTGTCATGCATGTACATCCATGACGATATTTTGACAAAATCAAGATAGTCATACTTGTGGTGCCATAGAAGTGTTCCATGACATTACCAAAATTATCATCACGGAAGTGTCCACTTCCATGACTATAAATCATGTGTCATGGAAGTGCTTTCGTCAAGGGTGACTAACACGTGGCATCCACTGTAATGGGTCGCCGTTAAGCTATCGGGTCCAGTTTTGGATTCGATAACCCGCTAACAGGCACGACCAATGGGGATTTTCCACGTATAAATATCTCATTGGCCAGAGGATCCACATGTCGGCTCATCGTTGGGACAGATGTCATCCCTACAATGGACGAGATACGCCTATGATATGTCACCACGTGGCATGGCCCAACGGTGGCCCATTTAAGGTAAAAAGGCCGGCTCAGCTAAAGGCCCACCATATTTTTTCAGACACTAGTGGGCTGGCCCGTTAACAGCCTGGCATGTTTTGGGTCAAATTGAGGCCCTTTTCAGATCACGCCCGTTCACAGCCTGCCGTGTTTTGGGGCAAATTACGGCCCATATCGGATCATGCCCATTAATAGGCCTCTGTTCTTTTGGGCCCATTCTAAGCCAGGTTTGTATTTCAGCCTGTTAAATGCCCGTTTACCAGTTCGGCCCGATAATAGTTTCGGCCTGTTAGCGGCCTGTGGTGCAACTGGGACGTTTTCGGACCGGTTTAACTTTAGTCTATTTAATGGCCCATGCAGAAACTGGGCTGTATCTTGTCTGACGTAACTTTAGGCCTCTTAACGGCCCGTAGTCTTTGTGGATAAATTTCAGCCCAACTGTCATATCAGCCTGTTAATGGCCCGTGTAACAGTTGGGCCTAATTACAGCCCGCGTTGAATCCGGCCTGCTTACATCCCATCCGATAATGGCCCATGACACTGTTGGGCCTACGACCGGCATTGATACCAGCCTGCTTAAAGCCCATAATTTTATTGGCCCAAATAGGGATCAGATATATTTTGGCCTGTAAACGACTCATCCTATTTGGGCCAAACATGGGCATGAGGCAGTTTTGGCATGTATTGGCCCGTGAATTTTTCGGCTCTAGCCCAATCTAGTTTTTAGCCTGTTAAAAGCCCATGGTATTCTTTGGCCCAGCTGGCCACAACTTTACTCGGCCTATTAAAGGCGGAAAACTACTATATGATTAGACCTGCTAATGGCCCAAGATGATGATAGGCCCATGTTTTGGCCCATATAAGTAACGGGCCGGTCTGAAGACCGACAACATTGAGATCCGTTGAACCTTCCGGCCTAAATTACAGCATACCGACGAAGAACAAACCTAGACTATACAATAAAGAAATTACGGCATAATAAAGCGCAACATGACCGCAGATTACATACACTAGGCATCAAAGGTCGCCACCAATGCATACAAACGAGCCGACAAAAGAATATACAAAACTGAGAGCACTTCAGAAGGCATCGGGCCTGGACGGGATGGCCACCGCAAGCAGCTGAACAAGCTGACGAGACCTCAGTTTTGTCAACGATAAATGATGCATCCCTAGCTTTATAGCACCAAAGCTCACAAGGTAGTCCTCTGAGATCTTCATTGCATCTTTGACATCAAGTCGGAGCTTAGCTGAAGCAAGCCTTTCTGCTTTAAGTTGAGACTGAAGAAGTTGAACTGATTGAGGCAGCGACTGCACAAAGGTTGTCTCACAGCTACTGGAGAGTAGCTTCAACTCACTTTCTTCATCAAGACAGGACCTTGGGGTCATCTCGCTCTCTTCAAGATGGTTTGTCTCACGATCTTCCCTAAAGTTCTGCCTGGCATAAGAGATACGACTCTGAAAGAGAAACAAAGAGACACGTAACAGGTTTCACAATTATATAAGCAAATAAATGGATCTGTTTTGCATAAGGAACATGTTTTTACAACTACAATTTGAAACTGGTAGTTGTTGCAAACATCCAATCAGATGTAAACAGCAAAGTAAACAGAAGTGGAGGAAATGATGCCTATCCAAATCTATACTAGAATAAAGTTTGAAGGCTTGATAAGGATGAACCTACATTACATGTTAACATGGGTTGGACAAAGCCCTTCTCCATGTCGATGGAAGGACAATTCAATAATTTCCCCAAAGAAACTTCTTTATAAGCATTGCCATTATTCTACATTTTGCGAAGAGTAAATATAGATCACATAATATATGAAGAAATAGAGGATAATGAAGCTCAGGTGTAGACTGATGATACATAATCAAATAGAAATTAAATAAGTACAACATTACAAGGCAAAAGGCACTGAGAAGAGGAATGCAGACATCAATGTGTGCAGTGGCATTGGCTTTATTCAACATTTTGGTAAGAGTAAATGTAGATCTGATAATTTGGAGGAAGTGGAGGGTAGGGCAGATAAGATGCAGAGTAATGCTAGATGATAAACTATCTCGCGATGCAAGTACAGTAATACCACCACCGTCTGTTATTACTTGTCGCTCAAATGGATGTATCTGGCACTATTAAGTTCTAAATACATCCAATTGATCAACAATTAATTCGATATAGAGGGAGTACATGACAACAGGTACTTACATGAGCAATCCAAAACTTCATAACCATTGTGTTAATTCTACATTTATCTAAGAGTAAATATAGATCTTATAATTTTGATCAAAGGGAGGATAAAGAAGCGGACATTTACAGTGATGCTACATAATCAAACAACAATGAGTGTAAGTGTGCTGGCAAAGGGCAAGAGGTACTGACAAGAGCAATGCAGTGCCCAGTATTGTTGTGAGATCCTATGATCCTTTGAGAAAGGAGATTTATCTGAAATTAGTTTTCATACAAGAGAGAAGGTAAGGCACATGCAGAAATTTAGGAGTTCAAATTTTGAATTGATATCATAGACAGTACCTGACATTGGACTCTCAACAATTCTAATAGGGGTTCAGCCTGTGGAGTAGGGGTAAAGTGTGGTACAGTTGGGACTGTGTTTTCTGTGGCTGCTGATCTATCTGATTTAACAGTTACCACTACCTTTTCCAAATACCTAGTTTGTAGTCCTTGAGGATCTCACCCTCTTCCTTTTGGACATATATTACATAGGAACAACATTTGACTAGAAAAACGTAGTATGATGAAACATGGAATAGGTACAAAAAATGGATAGGTATGGTATATACTCATATATGATGCTTAAACTAAGCAGGTGGTGGTGTAACAAAGTAGAAGTAATGCAAGAGGTCATATGCAAAATATGTGCGACCAATACAACCTTGCCAAGTTAGAGCAAGCACCTTGATGGGTGAATAAGATAGGCCATCCTCCACCATGCCAAGTTTTTTAGCCAGTGGATTGTTCTGCAATATTCCTCTCATGCGCCCATTCTCATATTCATTTTGATCAAGTTCAATACTTGACATGCATGAAAACATAAAAACAAGAGAGATTATCTTTGTAATGCAGAAGTGATTCTAATCCAATACTGCCTCCCTGTAAACCCCTTTGTGTTATCTCTGCAATTCTACTGAGAGATGCCATGCATGCTGTAATTTGGGGTGTGCATTAATATAATGTGGCCTACTACTCAGAATATGAGAGCTCCAGAAGTGATGATACTTCGCAGATGACAACTTCAACATATAGTTAAGAAGAACAAGTCGACCTGGCGTGACAGGTTCAAAATATACGAAGGGAGAACAACTCAACCTGACCATTCGACCGCAAATGTCTCTGCTACTCTTCCCAACAAGGAACATACTTATTAAATAAGAGAAGAAGATCATGTTAAAGTAGAGCAGAAGAGCAAGAAGATTGAAGATATTACAAGGTTTTCTATACAATGTCTGTTGCCCACCCATGATGAACCAGAGCTCACATAGAAATACTATTCCTTCCAGTCTCTCCATATGTGGCTCACATGCATTTCGAAACTGAAGTAGGAAAATTTAGCTGACCAATTAAACATGTCTCAGTTTTACTAATATGAGCATAATATCATATTCGAATTTGTACAAGTAAGCTTGTTTAGCTCGATGGGTGGAGCAGTGCTATTACGACACAAACCATGTAGCTAATTGTGGTCTTCATAAAATGGGGAAATCGTAAGCATGATGAGTATAGTATTGACTGTGGCAGTGGGATGGAAGATCTGATACTGCAAACCGTGCAAAGAGTAGTTAGCAACCGATTTTTGGATTGAAATAACAACTAAGATTTGGTATGGACAAGAAAGTACAGTCAACAAGTGACAAAGAAATGCAATTTTGCTGTCTCTCTATATGTCTTGACATGCATTTGGAAACTCAAGTGGGACCTTTAGCTAACCAATTAAATGTGTGTGTTAACTAATATCAGTATCATATCACAATCATATTTGAACAACTAAGCTTTGGAATTATGAGTGCTGTGTTGTTTAGGTTGAAGGGTGGAGTACTGCTAGTATGACAGAAAGCACCTAAGCAGATCATAGTAGAGTAGATAAAAGGGGAAAACCCTAAGCATCAAGAGTAAAATCAGGAAAGTGGAACTAGCTGGACCATATGGTCTTGTATTGCCGGTACGACAAGAAAGAGCTACATAAGAACAAAACAAAGCCATGGCCCGCCCAACCCTAGTCCAATATACAAAGGAGTGAAGGTAAATTTGTACAAAACTTCGGGATCCCCTATAGTCTAGGCCATCTGGGCCGCCCAATATTTTAACTGTAGCTCCGCCGGTGTGTGGCACACATGCTTTTCGAAACGAATATAGGAAGATTAGGTGACCAATTAAACATTCTCTATTTTAGTAATATATGAGCTTCACATCAAATATTTATATCAACAACTAATCTTTGGAATTATGAGTGGCATGTTGTTTCGCTTGATGGGTTGAGGTCTTGAGGAGCAGTGTTAGCACGACACGAAGCACCTACGATGATGGTAGTGAATATACAGGGGGAACCATAAGCTTTACGAGTATAGTGAGCATGCCATGGCGGATCTGAAAGTGCAAACCGGACAAAGGCTACTTCGCGACCAATGTTTGCTTTCAACTAGCCACTATGATTTGGTAGGGACAAGTACAGTAATCAAGTTAGATCTATTTTCCGAGTGAGATCAATAACTTAAGTAGACATGAAAGAGTACCGCCTCTCTTGCGAGACCGTGTATGCCCCTGCTGATATGTTGAGGGTGTTGCGGGTGCGATGGCTATCGGTGGCGCGGAAGAAGACTTTAGACAGTAGACGCCCTGGTCGGGGGATAAGTCATGTTGTCGTGGACGAGGCAGTCGTAGGAATGACAACGACAAAGTGGAAAATGGTGCCGATGAAGCAAGAGGACGCGATGAAAGGATCTTGGTCTGGTGTTGTGGATGAGAGATGTCCATCTCTTGAAGTGGATGGCGGGGTAGGGGTAGCGGCTCCGGCAAGGTGGAGGATGGGGTGGCGGATGGAGGAGGCTGGCCGCGGTGGGGAGGTTGTTGTGGCGCCGATGGTGTATGAATGGGGAAATGGAGGGGCATCTGAAACTTTGGGACGCGCTTGTCTGAAATGTGGGAAAGTTACAAACTTATCCCCCATTTAAAATTTCAGACATCACGTCAGTTGGGGATAGGACGGTAATCTCGCATCTCCCAAATATTTCCCGGTAGTGTCGGGGATATACCCCACGGCGTAACCCAGCCGGAAGTATAACTCGATCGGACTGGAGGACTCAGTAAATGACCCGCCCGAGCCTGGCGAATCATGGGTGACCCGGCGAGTGGGTCAGAGGAATGACAAGACCCGGTGGCCCAGAATGTGGTTTATGGAAGGCCGGATCATGTTATGGTGGGCCGGTTTATGAGGAAAGCACAAGGAATATTTTCCTACAAAGGAAGGAAGACTAGGACTCCACTTGTAATAGAGTAATCCTAATCTAACTAGGTCTAGTCATGTAAACCGCCCCTTCAACATATATAAGGAGGGGCAGGGCTCCCCAAAGAAGGGGAGGAAAAAATAACCTATAAGACTAGACACAACTAAAGGGGAGCCGGCTTATGCGGCGCCTCCCTGATGAGCATAATGAGATCTAGCCACAAACAGCATGCAGGGTTATTACCGGATGATGTTTCTCAAGGCCCGAAGCTGTCTAAATCCTTGTCTTGTGTGTTGCGTCTCTCATCCCGATCAACCCCTCTCAAGCTACCGCATGGATACGTTGGCCTCACGACTAAGTCCTCATACTAGGACATCTGCCGTGACAATTCTACGACAGTTGGCGCCCACTGTGGGGCTACGCACGATGGTGATGAGTTCTTGGAGGGAATTCTTCAGGGATCGAGAAGCTCGCACGGCAAGTTGGATGAGGAATATCCGGCTTGATGATGTAGAACAATTCAATGATGGATAACCTCAGGCAAAGCCGACAAAATTTGTCAATTTTGATTCAACAAGAAATTAGGATTGTTGTCTGTCCCCAGCCGCCGTATGGGTGACCAGACAAATCATAGATCGTGCTAGAGAGGTTGTGTTTTTCTCCGCTAGAATACTGATCCGAATCAGCAACCGTACAATGTGTCAGGACAAGGTAAGACAATGAAGAATTTTTTTAGGCAGAGCTATCTGTCGATCACCGAGTCATTTTGCACTAGTACTACCTCCGTCTCAATTTACAAGTCCTGCGCGTATACCTAGGTTGTTAATTTTCTCACCCTAAAATAAATTATATAACACAAAAATTATACCTTTTGAAAGTAGATACTCCGTAGTTTATGTTGGTATATTTTTTTAATATATGACTTATATTAGGTTGGTCAAATTGACGACCTAGGGGTATGCGCATGCCCTGTAAACTGAGAGAAAGAGGTAGTACTACCAAATACTTGAAGTAATACACGCACGAGTGCCGGAGTCTGATTCGAGGCCTAGTCGGATTTGCGATGCCCGCGAAGACGAGTTATACATCCACTCCTACCTGAGATTGAGAAAAAAAGAGAAAGGGATAACGTGATGAAGGGTCCAATCGATACTGACAGATAACAATACTAGTAGTCAAAAGATCAACCAAGGAATAAATGGCCACACGGATCCCAAGGTTAATAGTAGAGTTTCTTCAAAATTGCTCGGATATATCAGATTTCCAGTATCCAGGACTGCTGTCTGTGCACGCTGAGTCGCCCGCTTGCTTTGCGCTCACGGCCCTGTCGTCTCTCGCGTCGCCGCGCCCGTGTCCTCACCTCGAGGCACCCTTGCTACAACGCTGAACCGCCCACTTCCCCAGCTACTGTGGGTTCGGGCCGCCACTACGGTGTGGCTTTCAAGTCGCCCCTCCGGCCGCTGTTATATCTGCCGCTTCCGTCTGCGAGCTACTGAGCCGCTACTATACCTCGAACTGCCAAATCGCCTGCTGCCGCGTAATTGCTGATAATACTGTCCGCAACTTATCACCGGATTGCACTCCGGACATTGGAACAACTACCGTTCGAGCAAAGTTATCAGGTGCTATCTCTTCTACATCATTGCTCTGCAAATTAATTCTATTAAGAGTTTTATTATCCGTTGTGCAATCTTGCGTACGCAGGTTCAAGACATTTATTGTTTTCTGTGGCCAAGCCGGTTTGCCCTGTTTCACGCCGGCTCACAAACACCACGCTTGACATCCATATTTACGTCGGCTTACAGCACCACGTTCAAGCGTCTACATTGCTGCGACGGCTTATGGTGCCGCGCTCAATGCCCACATCTGCATCGGCGTACAACGTCGCGCCTGATGCTCACGTCCACGTCGGCTTTACCTTGCCGGTTTTACGATCACGGCCTCCAGGCCACCAGCACGGCCGGGCTGCCAAGTCTCCCGCGCACCGACTCCAACATCGTTCTGGCTCGTCAGCCTCCCGTAGAAGCTGACTCTAGTACAACGCAACTACGCTCGATTGAACAATAAATCAGTTTGCACTGACGATCGTCTGTGCCATACTTCTCGACGAACACACGGTCCGGTCTATGTCAACACGCGTGGGTTGAGCTGCTACCTCCGCCTCTGTAACCCGCCAAGGGGGCACGACTTATTTAGAAAACTGGATGGAGGCGTGGTTATATGTTTGGACATGAAGGCCATCATTTGGTAAAATAGTTGTGCAATCACTCCGTCTAAAAAATACATCAGGTGATATCCATTCAGACTATTTTAAATATTACATATTAAATTTTTTTTTCTTTTGATGAACAATTACTCTGGCCTGCGATGTTTTTGGTGCAGGACAATTGTTCACTACATCAACACGACGTAGTTGACTCGCCCGGCCGCGCGGTTTACCGCGCCCGTGATTGACTCGCCCGTCCACGCCGGCTTAGAACACCGTGGCCGATTCATTTGTCTGAGCTGCCTCTGATGCTGCAGCCGTCTTTACCGTTTGTCTTTCACGGCCTGGTCTATCAACATACCAGGCCGCACCTGACAGCATGAGCTATTTATTGTGTATGGGCAAGTCACTGATTGGGTAGCCCGGTTTTATTCCAACAAATTGGAGGCAAATTATCATGTATTATCAGCCGCCGTCTGCACTGGATGGCTCAATGTGCATGCGCGCAAGTCGTTGCCAATACAATTTGGTTAACTTCAAGCAGCCAGTTGGAAGGAACCATTGGCCGAGTTGCTGACACGGCTCATACGGGATCACTTATAACCCGCCGCAATTATTTCAACATTCTATGGATTCACATCGCGCTATCAACGCCAATGATATACACCTTCTGCTATGGTCAAATATGGAGAATCTCAAGCCAACTCCTCGAGTCATCTTGAGACTCGGGGGCTACAATGGCATGACTTGGCAGAATTTGCCGGTTTCAATGCAATCAAAAACTCCGGGTCATTGGAGGGAAAAATATCCCGGCCCTAGAGATTACTGCTCTATCAATGAAAATTTAGAAGGCCATCAGAAAAAATTCCGGCTCACAATGATGCTTTCGATTTACAATCCGGCTCAAGGGAAATCTGTCTCCCACAAAGTTCTAAAGCTCTTAAATCTGGTTTAAAGTTTCGGTTCAAAATGAATTAGTCTCTCGCAAGTTCGAGTCCTGAGAAAAATTGAAGGTTGCCAAAGAGGAACTGTTGCCATGATGCGCGGTTCAAATTTGGGTATCCTGCCTTATTGGCTTATCATATCATTGATCACATGGGGGTTTTCCTACTCATTAAAGTGAAGCTATGATTACCCTTCAAATTCGGCTTATAAAGCCATAACAAAGCTTGGGGGCTTCATACCCAAGGGGCCAAAGAGAGTCTGTTGCCAAGCACAGCTCAAACATAGGCACCCACTGAGCACAGCTCAAAATGTCACCTGGGGGCTCTTTGTGCACAACAACAAAGAGTTTTAAAGGACCCTTGTAATAGGCTATCAAGCCAGGCTTGGAAGCCAGGTGTATTCACCTAAAACCCTGGGTTAACCTGCCTTCATCAAGTAAGTCACTCCGCCCAGGTAATCCTGGTATGACCCGCCGAACGTTTGACAAGTCAATCTTATACAAACCCTGAACTTGTCAAAGTTAAAACGACGATTGGTTAATGTGAGGTCCATCTTAAAAGTCTTTGTAAAATGGTTTAACTCAGTGGCCTAGCAGCCCATGAAGAGTCTCGAATTTGGGCCTGCCAGCCCTTGAAAAGCCTCGACTACAAGTTTTCATTTGCTTTTATTTGTCAAAGTCTTTTCTCCTTTGATAAGGTTTTATGATAAACCGGCGTCTATTGACCCGGCCTAACTATAAGTCATCAATATAATCCGGTGTTTGTTAACCCGGCTTGACTTTCAACTATAAGTTGTTAGTACATAACCAATTATAAGCGGTGTTTGTTAACCCAACCTGGCTTTGACTACAAGTCGCCAGGATGATCATCCGGTGTTTATTATAACCCAGCATGGCTTCATTATAAACCAGCAAAGCATGGTGGGAATTACCAGCAAAGCATGGTGGGAGTTATCGGCACTCCAGATTTGGGTTATCACCCTTACTACAAAAAGTTGGTAAACCAACGATGTGATTCAATGTCACAGGTATGATATATTTCATATTTGATTATTCCTAAGTACAACCTTGTTTATAAACTCGGGTTATATGTTGGGTATTATGACCCGTCCGGCGGTAAACCGCCAGGACACTTTAAACTTGTTGTATGCAGAAACAGGTTGAATAAAGCATAATTATAAATCACCGGAGTTTATTAACCCGGCCTGGCTTTAAGACTATAAGTCGCCAGTATATGATGAGAAATTATCCGGTGTTTGTTAACCTGGCCTGGCTTTGGACTATAAGTCGCCAGTATATATTTGGATTGCGCCATTGGAATCATGCGCTCATAAATCATTGGATTATATTATTCAAGTCTTCAAATAGCCAACATGGCTGGATTTTATTATGGTTATCAATAACCAGTATTATGATCAAGGTTTTCAAAGTCGCTTTAGCGCAATGGCTATCATATTATCAATGGATATGATTTATTCTACAATTGAAGGAATAGTCCCAAGTCGTTGCAGGCTTACAACCCGACACTTGGGGGCTACATTATTCAAGTTGAGATTACATCAAATATGCAAGTCTCATGTCGCCGCAAGCATGCACCATGACACTTGGGGGCTAATGCAAAGTCATTTCACTGGCCTTATTGAAGACCCGATTCATTACATTATAATGAGCCGGCCCTTGGGGGCTACCGATTGCTCCTATCAATAATTCAAGGTACACAAGTTAAATCCATTATTTCAAAGGGTCCATTGTTCGGTTGGTAAAGCACAAAGCTCTTAACCTCGTGGACGTGGGTTCAAGCCCCATGATGGGGGTTACATCATATGATGTTATTTTCAATGAAGTATATATAAAGTCCCTGCTCATTATTGCATAATGACCCGGCCCTTGGGGGTTACACTGGTTGAAGTTTTTATGAGCATCAGACAATTACAAGTCCCAGGTTGCTGCAAGCATGACAACCCTGCACTTGGGGGCTACATATATGGAGTATTCAATTTTTTGCTAGTGACTGAGATGAACAACATGGATTTCTTCAAAGTGGCAGTCATTATATGGAAACAAGTCTCAAATCATCACTTTATTCTGTTCAAGACTAGGGGGCTACAGGTGATGATGCTATGTACCTAGGGTAGGGTCATGGATCTATCCAGGATACCATGCCCAAGGACGTCCTTAGACGAAGCTACCTTCCAGTCGACCAAGAGAGGCTCCACTCGACCGGCTAGAAGACACTCGACCATGAAGACTCACTCGACCATCAGAAGTTCAGGATCTACTCTGCATCCAAACGGTTTGTAATTAAGTAGTCTTAATGGTCATGATGGCACTTTATGTAGGGCATTACCAGTAACGCCAGACCTTAATGTACTTTAACCCTCTGCTAACATGGGCTGGCTGGGGTCTTGGCGTCCTCTATATAAGCCACCCCCCTCCACTGGTAGAAGGGTTCGCACCCCTGTAACTCATATACACAGAGATCAGTCGACCGCCTCCGGGCTCCAGGACATAGGGTTGTTACTTCCTCCGAGAAGGGCCTGAACTCGCTAAACACTCGTGTGTACAACTACTCCATAGCTAGGATCTTGCCTCTCCATACCTACCCCCCATTCTACTGTCAGACTTAGGACCACGACAGTTGGCGCCCACCTTGTGGCAGGTGTCTTAGCGATTTTTTTGGAGAAGTTGCAATTTGTCCGATCGCCTTCATCATGGTTTTCGGTGGAGCTCTGGTCGAGGGCCACGAGATCTGTCTCGGTGCGCTCACTTTCATCGCCGACGACTCCGCTTGGCTCCAGGAGGCACCACTCGACATCGACGCGCTCCCCGTCCGCGGGGTGACGCACTTTCGGGCGTGTGTCCGCGGCGTCTTGCTGCGGTAGCCGTCGACTCCATACCGGTCGACTCCTGCACCATCCTCCCTCCCCGTCTCCCACCAGCGCAAGCGCTCTGGTCGGTCGAGGCTCCAATGATGGGTGAGACACGTAGTGGCTCGCCAATCGGCCACCACCCAAGTCGCGGCGATTGAGCCCGACGAATCTCTCTACGGCTTGTTCTACCTGTCGACTGGCTCCGTAGAGACCGCATCCGAGTGCGATAGCAGTGATCCAGCGGCGGAGGTCCTGATGGTCAACGAGCCCCGTAGTCCTCCCGGTTTCCCCCGCGGTGACGGGATGGACGACGAGGACGACCCCGCTCAAGCCCATGAAGAGTACCAACCCGAGCCGCTCACTTCCCAGCAGAGGGAAGAACTTCGCCGCCGGAACATGGATGCCCTGCATACTCCCATTGCAGGAGAAACACCTGAGGCCCGTGCCTTGGAAGAGGCGCGTTTAGCCAATCTGGCTGAACGCACTCGACTGGAGAACCTTCAGCGAGCACTCGACGAGCGCGCGCATCAACGAGTTACCAACTCCAACCGACATCAACTCTTTCCGCAACCGAATCAGGTATATCGAACCCCAATTCAGAATTTGGCAGCTGCAGCCCGCATAGCAGAGTCAATTCGGCCCTCTCAGTCAGAGGCTAGAAGAGGCTTGATGCAGATCAGAGATTTGCTCCGAGCGGCAGGAGATCAGAATTCAGCTGTGTCACAGTCGCGCAACAGGATTCACAGTCGATCCGTTGCTGCGAATACTGTTCAGTCGGCTCACAGTCCAAGGTCGCCTCCGAGGCGCGTGGGACGTGAGGGCCGGCGGGACCACTATGATGATTGATTTGATTGTGATGACAGGCGTCGAGTGCCCACTCCTCCTCCGAGAAGTGGGTCTAACGCCCATCGGCAGCAAGATGACAGGCGCCAGCTCAGTGTTGGGCGGAGAGCTCCAGTCGACCCTAGAGAGCCAGGCTTTGATGCGAGATCCATCATTGTGCAAGGTTTGGTCGACCGGAACAGAGCTCATAGAGGTGGTCATGACAGAGATGTGCCAACGAGCAGCCGAGTCCACGTTTCAGGTCCAGAATGTTTTAGCAGAGCGATCAGAGCCGCAGTGATACCCCCCAACTTCAGGTTGGCGACTGGGGTGAGTAAGTTCACCGGAGAGTCTAAGCCTGAAACTTGGCTCGAAGACTACCGAGTGTCTGTTCAGATTGGTGGCGGTAATGATGAGGTGGCCATGAAACATTTGCACTTATGCTAGAGGGTTCGGCCAGGGCGTGGTTGAATCAGTTAACTCCCAGCAGCATTTACACCTGGGCAGATCTTTCTCGAGTGTTCGTCAGGACGTTTGAGGGAACTTGCAAGCGACTTGCCGGATTGACTGAGCTACAAGTTTGTGTACAAAAGTCAAGTGAAACACTAAAGGATTACATCCAGAGGTGGATCACTTTGCATCATACTGTAGAGAATGTGTCAGATCATCAAGCGGTTTGCGCCTTCAAGGATGGCGTCAAGAACAGAGAGTTGAGCCTGAAGTTTGGTCGAACTGGAGATATGACCCTGAGTCGGATGATGGAAATAGCCACCAAGTACGCCAACGGCGAAGAAGAGGACCGACTCCGGAGCGGCAAGTACAAGCCAAGTCAGTCGGATAAAGGAAACTCCAGTCGAAAGCAAAAGCGGAAGGCCGAGCCAGCGGCTCCTGGAGAGGCTCTGGCCATGACACAGGGTAAATTCAAAGGGAAGCCCAAAGGATCTTGGAACCCCAAGAAGGTAAAAGATAAGGAAGGTAATGATGTGATGGATCTGCCGTGTCATATCCACACGAAGAAAGACGAAGAGGGTAACTTCATCTACCCAAAGCATACCACTCGCCAGTGCCGGCTCTTAATCCAGCAGTTCCAAGGGAAACAGCCGAAGGACAAAGAGAAGGAGTCGGACAAGGCTGAGGACAAGGAGGACAGTGATGGAGAGTACCCTCATGCCAACTCTACTCTGATGATTTTTGCCGATGTAGAGAGCAAAAGTCGACTGAAAGTGATCAACCGTGAGGCCAATATGGTCGCCCCGGCGACACCAAACTATCTGAGATGGTCGCAAACTCCCATTACTTTCGACCAGTCTGACCATCCTACCCATATTGCCACCCCTGGGAGGCAAGCACTGGTGGTCGACCCGGTCGTCGAAGGCACTCGACTGACGAAGGTATTGATGGATGGCGGCAGCAGGTTGAATATACTGTATGCAGAGATGCTCAAGGGAATGGGCATTCCGATGTCCAGGCTCAGTTCCAGCAACATGATTTTTCACGGAGTCATCCCAGGAAAGAAGGCTGAGTCACTCGGCCAAATAGCTCTGGATGTGGTGTTCGGCGACTCGAAGCATTTCCGCAAAGAGAAGCTGACATTTGAGGTCGTGGATTTCCGGAGCGCCTACCACGCTATCTTGGGAAGACCAGCCTACGCCCGCTTCATGGCTCGACCATGTTACGTGTACCTCAAGTTAAAGATGCCTGGCCCCAAAGGCGTGATCACCGTCACTGGCAACCGGAAGAAAGCAGAAGAGTGCTTCCAGAAAGGCTCAAAGATTGCGGATGACCAGATAACAGTGGTAGAGCTAGAGGGATACAAGAAGAATGCAGATCCGAGTGATTTACTGCGGGCCAAGAAGCCCACCACAGAGTCAGCATTTCAGTCGTCCGGTGAGACGAAGCCAGTTCACATCCACCCGACTGAGCCCAATGCAGCTCCGACCCATATCTCCACAACACTCGACTCTAAATAGGAAGAAGCGCTCATCCAGTTCCTCCGTGAGAACTGGGACATCTTCGCATGGAAGCCAGCTGACATGCCGGGTGTTCCTAGGGGACTGGCTGAGCATCGCCTTAGAGTCGATTCAAAAGCAAAATCTGTTAAAGAACATCTTCGACGGTCCGCCGTTCAGAAGAAAAAAGCCATTGGCGAAGAGGTGGCTTGACTCCTTGCAGCAGAGTTCATCCGAGAGATATACCACTCCGAGTGGCTCGCCAATGTCGTTATGGTTCCCAAAAAGGACAATTCCCTCCGTATGTGCATTGATTTCAAACATATCAATCGGGCCTGCCCGAAAGATCATTTTCCCCTCCCTCGCATCGACCAAATTGTTGACTCGACCGCAGGGTGCGAGAGATTGTCTTTTCTAGACGCTTATTCCGGGTATCATCAGATCTGTCTGTATGGGCCCGACGAAATCAAAACAGCTTTCATCACTCCATTCGGTTGCTTCTGCTATATCACCATGCCATTTGGCCTCAAGAATGCCGGAGCCACGTTCATGAGAATGATTCAAAAGTGTTTACTCACTCAAATCAGTTGGAATGTGGAAGCATACATGGATGATATCGTGGTCAAGTCGCGAAAAGGTTCCGACCTGTTGACTAACTTAGCTGAAACATTTGCCAATCTCAGGAGGTATGACATCAAGCTCAATCCTTCAAAGTGCACATTCGGAGTACCTGGCGGAAAGTTACTCGGTTTTCTCGTTTCCGAACGAGGAATCGATGCTAACCCAGAAAAAGTTGGCACCATACTCCGAATGAAACGCCCTTTGCGTGTGCACGACGTCCAGAAGCTTACTGGATGCTTGGCCGCATTAAGTCGATTCATCTCTCGCCTCGGTGAAAAGGCGTTGCCCCTTTACCAACTGATGAAAAAGGCAGATAAGTTCGAGTGGACTCCAGAAGCTGATGCAGCGTTTGCCGAGTTAAAAACTCTGCTCTCCACCCAGCCGGTGCTTGCTGCTCCAATCAGCAAAGAGCCTATGTTGCTTTATATTGCAGCCACAGGACAAGTCGTCAGTACAGTACTTACGGTCGAGCGGGAAGAAGAAGGGAAAGCCTTCAAAGTTCAGCGCCCAGTGTATTATCTCTCTGAAGTTTTAACCCCATCGAAGCAAAGATATCCTCATTATCAGAAGCTCGTATATGGGATCTACATGACCATGAAGAAGGTTGCTCATTATTTCTCTGAGCATGACATTACAGTCGTCAGCGACGCACCATTGTCAGAAATTCTGCACAACAGAGATGCAACTGGTTGAGTGGCTAAATGGGCGATTGAACTCCTTCCCCTTGATATCAAATTCGAGGCAAAGAAAGCCATTAAGTCCCAGGCTATAGCAGATTTCCTTGCCGAGTGGATTGAGCAACAACAGCCGACTCAAGCCCACTCGGAGCATTGGACCATGTTCTTTGATGGCTCTAAGATGTTAAATGGTTCTGGTGATGGGGTTGTTTTGGTTTCCCCCCGAGGAGACAAGCTCAGATATGTTCTCCAGATCCACTTTGATTCCTCCAACAATGAAGCAGAATATGAAGCACTCTTGTATGGATTACGCATGGCCATTTCACTCGGCGTCTGTCGCCTTATGGTCTACGGCGATTCAGATTTGGTGGTCAATCAAGTAATGAAGGAGTGGGATGTTAGAAGCCCAGCTATGACTGGATACTGCAATGCAGTGAGGAAGGTCGAAAAGAAGTTCGAAGGGTTAGAGCTCCACCACATACCCCGACTGAAAAATCAAGCAGCTGACGACCTGGCGAAGATAGGATCCAAGAGAGAAGCCATCCCTAGTGGTGTGTTTTTGGAACATATCCACACTCCGTCAGTCGTAGAAGATCCTTTTACCGATGAAGCCCCGCAGCCTAAGAGTGTCACGGACCCGACTGAGGTTGAAGTCCCAGTAGTGGTCGACCTGATCATGGAAGTCCTAGTGATCACTCCAGATTGGACAGTACCATATATCGCGTATATCTTGAGGAAAGAGCTCCCGGAGGACGAAGAAGAGGCTCGACAGATCATCCGCCGATCTAAAGCCTTTACTGTGATAAAGGGACGGTTGTACAGAGAAAGCGCGACTGGAGTTGGTCACAAATGCATAACGCCAGAGGAAGGTCTAATAATCCTTGATGACATCCACTCGGGGACCTGTGGCCATCATGCGTCCTCTCGGACCATCGTGGCCAAAGCATACCGAGCCGGGTTTTATTGGCCAAGAGCGAATGAAATGGCGAAGGAGATAGTCGACAAGTGCGAGGGGTGCCAATTTTATTCCAATATGTCACACAAGCCCGCCTCAGCTTTGAAGACTATACCACTCGTCTGGCCTTTTGCAGTGTGGGGTTTGGATATGGTCGGTCCTTTGAGAACAGGCAGAAGCGGTTTTACCCATGTGCTGGTAGTAGTCGACAAGTTCACTAAGTGGATCGAAGCTAAACCGATCAAGAATCTCGATGCCGGTACTGCTGTCAGCTTCATCAGAGAATTGATATTTAGATATGGGGTCCCGCACAGCATCATCACTGACAACGGGTCAAACTTCGACTCCGAAGAGTTCAGAGCCTTCTGCACATCCCAGGGCACACGAGTCGACTACGCTTCAATCGCTCACCCATAGTCGAATGGACAAGCTGAACGAGCCAACGGTTTGATCCTCAAAGGGTTGAAACCCCGTTTAATGCATGATCTTAAGCATGCGGCTGGTGCATGGGTCGATGAACTTCCCTCAGTGCTTTGGGGCTTAAGGACCACGCCCAACCGGTTGACTGGGAGAACTCCATTCTTCTTGGTCTACGGGGCTGAAGCAGTCTTACCAAGTGACCTTCTCCACAATGCTCCTCGAGTCGAGCTCTACACTGAAGCAGAAGCAGAACAAGCGCGGCAGGATGCAGTCGACCTGTTAGAGGAAGAGAGAGAGATGGCTCTGATCAGATCGACAATTTACCAACAGGACTTGCGTCGCTTTCACGCCAAAAACGTGAAGAGTCGAGCCTTCCAGGAAGGAGATTTAGTTCTCAGAGTGGATCAGCAGAAACCACACAAGCTTGCTGCTACTTGGGAAGGTCCCTTCATCGTCACCAAGGTTCTCCACAATGGAGCATACCGCCTTTACAATGTCGAGCATCAGATCGACGAGCCCCGAGCTTGGAACGCGGAACTTCTCCATCCCTTTTACACCTAAGTATTCACTCAGACGAGTTGTAATAAAAGTACTTCTGTAGTTTGTTGATCAAAGACAAGAGATTTATAATCTTCCCTGTAATTGTTATTTCTTTTTTCTACTCAAAACAATCCCTCAGTGGGTGGCTTGGCTGCGAATCCGATTCGCCCAAGTCTGTAAAAAATCCTAACCGAGTGGTGAGCCAGTCTCCCACACAAAGGCTTAGCTGCGAAATCCGTTTCGCCTAAGATAAATAAAATCCTACCGAGTGGTAAGCCAGCCTTCCACTCAGAGGCTTAGCTGCAGTCCAAGTACTCGCCTAAGATAAATAAAATCCTACCGAGTGGTAAGCCAGCCTTCCACTCGGAGGCTTAGCTGCAGTCCAAGTACTCGCCTAAGATAAATAAAATCCTGTCAAGTGGTAAGACAGCCTTCCACTCGGAGGCTTAGCTGCAGTCCAAGTACTCGCCTAAGATAAATAAAATCCTGTCGAGTGGTAAGCCAGCCTTCCACTCGGAGGCTTAGCTGCAGTCCAAGTACTCGCCTAAGATAAATAAAATCCTGTCGAGTGGTAAGCCAGCCTTCCACTCGGAGGCTTAGCTGCGACATTACGCTCGCCTAAGTCTAAATACAATCTGCGCTTCGAAAGGAGGACGAGGTGCAGGTCGACTGCCACCTTCTCTTTCCGAGCTGCGCCACCAATTCAAATCCTACCGAGTGAAGAGCAAACCTCCCACTCGGGGGCTTAGCTGCAGCCCAGTGCTCGCCTAAGTATCTGAAATCCTACCGAGTGGAGAGCAGACCTCCCACTCGGGGGCTTAGCTGCAACCCAGTGCTCGCCTAAGTATCTGAAATCCTACCGAGTGGAGAGCAGACCTCCCACTCGGAGGCTTAGGTGCAGCCCTGTGCTCGCCTAAGTTTCTAAAATCCTACCGAGTGGAGAGCAGACCTCCCACTCGGGGGCATAGCTGCAGCCCAGTGCTCGCCTAAGTATCTGAAATCCTACTGAGTGGAGAGCAGACCTCCCACTCGGGGGCTTAGCTGCAGCCCAATGCTCGCCTAAGTATCTGAAATCCTACCGAGTGGAGAGCAGACCTCCCACTCGGGGGCTTAGCTGCAGCCCAATGCTCGCCTAAGTATCTAAAATCCTACCGAGTGGAGAGCAGACCTCCCACTCGGGGGCTTAGCTGCAGCCCAGTGCTCACCTAAGTGTGTTGGGGAACAAGTCGATTGCAATAAGCGCTTCGCTTTAACCTGCAAAAGACACCTCAAACCAAATGCAAACATATGCAACAACGAATCCAAGTTCTGATAACGCCTAATGGAACCGAAAGTGCTCAGGCGCTAGGCCTGTTAAGGTTTGTCGGTTACAAAATCACTCGGCATACCGAGGCAAATTTAAAGTATCAAGCTCAGAAGTTTTTTACCCCTCCTGTGGAGGGCTGGAAGGTGCCACAAACTCGTCCAGGTCAATTCCATCTGCAATCCGAGTGGCAGCGGCAATGAAGGTCTCCATGAAAGATCTGAAGTCGTGCTTCTTGGTGTTAGCCACCCTAAGGGCCACCAACTTGTCCTCTCGTGCATCCTTGCAGTGAACGCGGACCAGAGACAGAGCAACATCCGCACCGCACCTGGCTGAAGACTTCTTCCACTCCTGCACTCGACTCGGGACCTCGTTCAGTCGAGTCATCAGAGACTCGAGGTCGTTCTGGAGCGTCTCTCTTGGCCAGAGTGTTGTGTCGATATGAGAAGTTGCGACCTTCAGCCTTGCAAGATAATCGATGACAGCAGCAACACGAGATTCAAGCCGGAGCACGTTCATGGCGACTTCATCTTTCACAGGAGAGTTGATGGGGACCAGGTTTACTTCCAGTCGACCAGTCTCCTCTTCAAAGTTCTGACAGAATTCTGCAAACACAACCATCAAGTCAAGACAAACAGTCGGAGGTTACGATTAAATATTTGGTTGATACAAAGGGTTACCTTCAAGCATGAGGAACAGCTTCTTGGCGAGTCCACCCAGATAAGCCTCTAGATCATTCTTCTTTCTCTTCAATTTGCTGGCCTTGTCATTCAGGGAGGTCTTGTCGCTTTTCAGTCGACTGACCTCCTGGTTGACAGCATCCAGAGCAGCTTTCAGATTGGTGTTTTCTTCTTCGAGCTTGGTCACTGAAGCCAGCTTCTCATCAGCAAGCCTGGTCTTCCCTAAAGCAGTTTTTTGCATCTCAGCCAAGTCAAGCTCTTGTTTCTTCAGGGCATCCCTCACTTTATCTGCAAAGTTACAGTGAAGATTAAACTGGGAAGCAAGTGAGAGGCAAAGGCAATCATCAAAGGCCTCACCAAGCATACCTTTAGCTTCCTCCTTCGCCTTCGTCAAGTTCTCTTGGGCCAGTTTTAGATCGAGCTCAAGCTGAATGTGTTTGTTCTCTAGCTCAGTATAATGAGCCGCAAGGTCACAGGATTTCTACAAAGAACCAATCGACAAATGTCAAAGATGATTCACTTCCGAGTGATTAAGGAAAAATCATAACGTTTCTAAGACTACGGCCGAATGCAAACATTCGACCATAGTCTCGGGGACTACACCCAGTGGGTGCACTCACCGTGCCCCCACTAGTTTCATCGGTTAGAGTCGACCAGTCGACCAACAAAAAAAAGATGCGAGATGTTCTTCAGACTATAGTCAACTGCCCGCAGTCGACCACAGTCTCGGGGACTACACCTAGTGGGTGCACTCAGCGTGCCCCCACCGGTCCATGAATTCATTTGACCTAGTCGAATAAGAAAAAACTTAAGACATAAAGCCTATGGTCGACTGCTAGCAGTCGACCATAGCCTTGGGGACTACACCCAGTGGGTGCACTCAGCGTGCCCCCACTCATCCGGAATTTCAATCGACACACCCAGTGGGTGTAGGACAAACTCTAAGAATTGCATAAAGAAGAGTTTGCAGATATCATATCCTAACAGAACAGGCAGTGACCGACTGACCTGAACATTACTTTGAAGAGCCGAACTGGCGTCATAGGCTGCCTGGCTAGCTTCTCGTATTGCCTTCACTTGCTCCATCATGACCCCCGCTTGGTGTATTGCTTCTCTAGCAGCGCTAGCTTGGTCTTCTGGAACGGGGTAGGTGGAGAAAAGCGAGGGTTGAGATGCACTCGACGACGAAGGGCGAGCACTCATCAACGGCACCGCGAAAGTTACGATGGGTCGAGCAACATTGTCTCCCTCCGCGACCAACGTCTCGGGTGCCGGCACATCCTGAGTCGCCTTGCCAGCAGACGTTTTCTTGCTCCTCCTCGGCCGTGGTGGTTCTTCGTCGTCGTCGTCAGGAAGGTCAATAGCAATGTTAGATGAAACTGCAGAAGGAATCAAAATTAGAGACAATGAGTCAGTCAGCTGAAAATTCACAAGAGTCATACCAGGCTTCGAGGTTGCGGCATCCTCCATTTCGTGGTCTTCGGCCCTCGCCGAAGTGTCGGAAGTAGCAGCGCTGCAGTTCCAAAAGTCAGTCGATTGGCCCATGAGTCGACCAAGAACAAGTTCATGAAACGGGGGAAACTCAAAACTACCATTACCCTGAGATTGTGGGGATCACCATCTTCATCTTCGGCAAGACCTTCGCGGGTTTCGACGGTGCCACTTGAGACTGCTTCGGAGCCTTCTCAGTCGGCACCGGAGAAGCCGTCCAAGGGCGCTTGGTCGACTGGGTAGCGGTCGCCACCCCCTTACCGCGCTCAGTCGCGGGATCATGGACAAGCTTCGAGCGTCTCTCTGAGAGGGGAGGCACAACTTCCTCCTCTTCCTCCTCATCTTCCTCCTCACCAGAGTCATCACCCTCGTCGTCATCGTCAGCATTCGAATCCCACTCCTCCGGGCTTTCGCCCCCGCTTACTTCTTCCTCCTTAGTCGGCGTCTGTGCCCCATTGGGCATCGAGTATAACTCAGTGGTGGCCTGTCAGATAACAAAGCAAAAGAAAGATCAATCGACCAAGTCGCGGCAAAGCAGAATGGATAAAGCAAGATCATGATCGGAGATAAGTGGTCATACCATGTCCGGCGTATAAGTACAGTCGAGTGGCGGGATCCTCCTAGCCCCTCGAGGGTTGTCCTTGTTCCCTGTGATGGCGGCCACCCACCTCTCTAGCATGGCATCGTCGACTGCTTCTGGATGGACCCGAGAGGTGTCTTCCGTACCACAGTACAACCACATCGGGTGGCCTCGAAACTGAAGCTGTTGGATGCGCCGCCTAAGGAAGACTTCTAGAAGATCCATGCCCGTCACTCCGTCCCAAACGAGTTGGACCACGCGCTCCATCAACATTTTACCTCGGCTTTCTCCTCAGGGAGCACCTTCAAAGAGGACGGTTTGTCCACTCGGTCCATGAAGAACGGAGGGAGACCGGTCGACTGCCCCGGCGTCGACTCGTTTTGGCAGTAGAACCAAGTCGACTGCCACCCTCTGACCGACTCAGGAAGGGTCATGGTCGGGAAAGTGCTCTTGTTCCTCAACTGAATCCCAAGACCCCCACACATCTGAATGACCTTGGTCCTCTCATCGTTCGGACTCGCCTTTTTCACTGTCTGCGAGCGGCAGGTGAATATGTACTTGAAGAGACCCCAGTGCGGTCGACAACCCAGGAAGTTCTCGCACATGGACACAAAGGCAGCAAGATAGGCGATGGAATTGGGATTGAAATGATGGAGTTGCGCCCCAAAGAAATTCAGAAACCCTCGGAAGAAAACACTCGGCGGCATAGAGAAACCACGATCTATGTGAGTGGCTAAGAGAACGCACTCACCCTCCTGCGGTTGCGGTTGACACTCGGACCCCGGGAGCCTCGCTGACCCGTGGGGGATCAGTCCCTCATTGGCCAGGTCGTTGAGGTCCTTCTCAGTGATGGTCGAGCGGATCCAGTCCCCTTGGAGCCAACCCTTCGGCAGGCGGGACCTCGACGAAGATCCGCCCCGACTAGACAGTCTCCCCTTCGCTTGCCCCGTCGCCGCCGCCTTCTTCGCGCGCTCTAGAGCCGCTGTCTTCTCCTTCACCATTATCGCCGGCGAAGCGCTCGAGAGGTGGATAAGGCGGAGGTGGGAGCAGGCGCTGTGGGCGGAGGCAGAGAGGGAAGAGAGGAGAATGGGGAAGCAATGTTCAAAAACTCCTCCCCGACGCTTTATATAAGGGCACTTCCGGGTGGCTGACGAGTGGGTCCGAGCAGACCTATCAAATCCCGAAATAGTCGTGCACGCACGATACGTGGCGAAAAAGGCGGCGCGGAAATCGAGGCGTCCATGCCTTATCCCGCCCGATTGCCGCGGATCTCCCCGCTTCGCGCGCTTCCCAAATTTCAGATCCCACAAAATCCATTAACAGCAGATCAATCTGTCAGACGATATCCTTCCCGTGATCCGTCGCTCGGAAGTTCACCAAAGTTCAAAAGTTCACTCGATAGAAGATAAGAATGGATCAAGGCGACTGAAGTAAAAGTTAACGCCAACGTCGAAAAGAAGATCGCCGATCCAAGATACGACACAATCAAAACACAGAAAATGAATTGGAGAAAATCATCAACTCCTTCCTGACTCGAACCTCGATCCATTCAGGGGCTAATGATGATGCTATGTACCTAGGGTAGGGTCATGGATCTATCCAGGATACCATGCCCAAGGACGTCCTTAGACGAAGCTACCTTCCAGTCGATCAAGAGAGGCTCCACTCGACCGGCTAGAAGACACTCGACCATGAAGACTCACTCGACCATCAGAAGTTCAGGATCTACTCTGCATCCAAACGGTCTGTAATTAAGTAGTCTTAATGGTCATGATGGCACTTTATGTAGGGCGTTACCAGTAACGCCAGACCTTAATGTACTTTAACCCTCTGCTAACGTGGGCTGGCTGGGGTCTTGGCGTCCTCTATATAAGCCACCCCCCTCCACTGGTAGAAGGGTTCGCACCCCTGTAACTCATATACACAGAGATCAGTCGATCGCCTCCGGGCTCCGAGACGTAGGGCTGTTACTTCCTCCGAGAAGGGCCTGAACTCGCTAAACACTCGTGTGTACAACTACTCCATAGCTAGGATCTTGCCTCTCCATACCTACCCCCCATTCTACTGTCAGACTTAGAACCACGACAACAGGTAATATAGATATAAGGAAGAAATATCTTCTGATTTTCACTTTTGAGCAAACCTGATTGGCCCGGCATCACCAATCATTACGACCCGGTGTCTGCAACAATCATGAATCGGCGTTGGCAATAATCATGAATCGGAATTGGCAACAGTCATGAACCGGCGTTGGAAACAATCATAACCCAGAATTATCAGTTTTTATAACCCGGCGATTTTGGAAATCATAGATCGGTAAGTTCTACATCTTCAAGTCGGTTGAATATCAGTTGGATATTTGAAGACCAATATTTTTGTCAAGTCAGAGCATTGAAGGCCGAGTCAAATGGATTCTTTATTTACAATATCTCTTCTACAAGAAAATTGATTATGAAGCTGGTCTACTGACCCGGATTTTCTAGAAGGAAGAAATGACAAGGATTTAAGGATAATCAAGCGACGGTTTATAAGAATATTTAACCCGGAGCGCAAGCTGCCAAATTTGTTCTTGTGTTGATGTTACAGATCAGTTTAACATGGATAAATCCAAATTAAACTGGGGGCTAATGTCGGGGATATACCCCGTGGCGTAACCCGGTCGGAAGTATAACCCGGCCGGACTGGATGACTCACTAAATGACCCACCCGAGCCTGGCGACTCATGGGTGACCCGACGAGTGGGTCAGAGGAACGACAAGACCCGGTGGCCCAGAAGGCGGTTTATGGAAGGATGGAGCATGTTATGGTGGGCCAGTTTATGAGGAAAGCACAAGGAATATTTTCCTACAAAGGAAGCAAGACTAGGACTCCACTTGTAATAGAGTAATCCTAATCCAACTAGGACTAGTCATGTAAACCGCCCCTTCAACACATATAAGGAGGGGCAGGGCTCCCCAAAGAGGGGGAGGAAAAAATAACCTCTAAGACTAGACACAACTAAAGGGGAGCCGGCTTATGCGGCGTCTCCCTGATGAGCATAATGAGATCTAGCCACAAACAACATGCAGGGTTATTACCGGATGATGTTTATCAGGGCCCGAAGTTGTCTAAATACTTGTCTTGTGTGTTGCGTCTCTCGTCTGATCAACCCCTCTCAAGCTACCGCTTGGATGCGTTGGCCTCACGACCAAGTCCTCCCACTAGGACATCTGCCATGACAATTCCACAACATGTAGCGAGTTCGGGCGAGGAGAGGGTGTTTTGCTGCCCACGGTTGGTGCCCATGGTGTATGAACGGGGCTGACAGGTACGCGGTTGTGTCATGTCTGAGGGAAGTTACACATCTACCCCTATTTATTTCCTACATCGATTTCTGACAAGGAGAGTTTGTTTTGCCGCCCACCATGTATGAATGGGGAAATGGAGGGAGAGACACATGTCTTTCGGACGAGCTTGAATCAAATGTGTTTTGCCGCCCATGTTTGGCCCCCACCATGTCTGAATGGGCTTAGAGGCGGTCGTGTCACGTCTGATTGAAGTTACTAGTCTACCCCTATCGACAACAGTGTAAATCCGGTCGATTAGGATGTTAAGTGTTTGGGGTAGGCAGTAATTTCCATCTCACAAACACTTGCTTCGGGCAGCCTACAAATGATAGTGGGTGTTTAGCCGCTTCATTCAAAACTTGGGAGAATTAGCATTCACGTTTACCATAGGCCTTGTCAACTAAATTAAAATCCAATTTGTATTTGATTACAAATATCCATAGATAATTCTATGTTTTGTTATTTATTTCTTCAAAACAACAACAAAGATTTATTCCACCTTTATATATGATTATGATTTAGAAATTCCATGATCTTCGGATCCAGTAGGTTGGATACACTTTGAGTCAAACCGTTATTTCATCCAATACAATATGGTCACATGAAAAACAGTTCACCTTATGTCAATCATACAAGTACTGAGGATTACCTCGCCTAAAAAATTCTGATCATTACAACACATGGACAACATAGGGGTTCTTACAACATAATCCATTCAAACACATGACACAACATGCAAGTAGAATAATCTAATGACAATTTCTGCTGGTATCTAAAGAAGAGCTAGGATTACCCCGGGCTTCAGATAGCAGAAACAGCAGGACCTCCTCCGTCTTCAAATGCAACATTCTTACTTCCTCCAATTCTTGGGTTGCTTGCATAATTGCGTGCAGCTAATTGCATAATTTCTAGCCTCAAGATCAAGATTACCTCATTCATGGCAGCCACACCATCTCTTTCTACCTCTAGTAGAGCATCAAGAACTATAATATATGTGCTCAGACTGCTCTCCGACGGTGTTGCCTCTGAACTGCTACCACATGGATGGCGCACTGCTTCCACAAATAGATTCTAGGGTTGTAGATTGTGTCCTAGTGTGAACGGCACCCTGAAAGGTTTTCGTTGGACATAAGTAAGAGATAGTTATTGCATGATCCAGGCAGTAAGCTTACATGGTAAACGACATATGAATTATTGTCGAGCATGGCGAGCTATATTTAAATGGTTTGAATAAGCATCAATCAAAAAGAAATTAAAATGGTAAGATGAAACTAGGGATGTAAGTGGCAAATAAACGACATCCGCCAGTCCCATCTAGTTAGTTTTTGCTAGCTCCCTAGTTCATTTTCCTCAAAAAACATAAACTCTTTTGAACTATCATACCACTAGTGGACTTTAATCAGGATTAAACGGGACACAGTTGACATCCCTAGTTGAAAGGGAGTGTACCACCGCTATATTTAAGTTGCCAAGGCATCTAAGAAGTTGAAATAATATGAGAAAGCACTTAACATTGTGGCCTTATATAAACTACGAAGACAGTCTTGTGATGAAGTTCATAGGAAAAGTTAAGGACTCAAATGAACTAGGCATGCATTTCTTGATGATAGTACAACAGGCACTGCTGACATATTGTCCAACTTGGGTATAGCCTAACAAGTAACAAATAAGCATTTGAATCAAGCAATACAACAAAGTAGACAACTTAACTATTTCAAATTATGTAGGATTACAGGTTGAGGGCACAAACCAAGAAATCAGCCCACACGCATTACATTTCACATGTACTAAAACACACTGGCTTGCCATATGTTGCTGCGAAGCCTCGCTGTTGTTGCAATGTTCTTTGAAGATATCGTCAGCATCCCGTGGTTGCAAATCTAGTTGTTGTAGTTTATTCCGCACTCTCTATTTAGGTAAAATTAATTTTAATCGCATGAACTGGTTCGAATTGATCATCAATGGTTGATCTAAACTAATGAAAGAAGGGTGAGTGCTTACACGACAATATATGTGCTTCACTCTATTTTTATGCTTGTTCGAGGTGCCAGCCCCAAAAGAACAAATATTTTGCTTGATGGGGTTGGCAGCTCCATAATTAATAGAAGCATCAAATTAGTCATGCAACTTGGGAAGATGAAGAACACATAAAAAAGTAATGAACAGAGGCTAGGAGTAGTGATGTAATACCTAGCATCAGAAAATGTAGGGTAAAACGAACAAAAAGCAGCGGAACCACATGCTAGTTTGCTGATGTGTAATTAAGCCTAGAGAACATGAAGCAGTCTGATGGAACCAACAGGTGGCATCAAAACAACACCATTATCATAAATAAAGCATGCAAGAAGTAAAATAGTAGGAAGTGATATCTAGGAAGTACAATAATACTTAGGAGAAAACTAAAGCATTGTAACTATATGTGCACTGGTTTGTAATTTAGCACATGTAACATGTTCACTACCAGAAGTATGGCCCTACAGGTGCAAGGAGAATAAGCGTCTGATGAAAAAATGAATGATGCCCCGAAGAAATTCAAAGGTGCAGTGTATATGCTAAGAAAGTTAACGTAGGCGCCGCCCGTTGGATAATAGTACCTGATTCTCAGCGGCATATGGGTATCGTTGTCATACTACATAGCTAGCGATCATTGATGGTGCTCATGTTGCGGTTGAGTTTGGGACGGCTGTCGCCGTTGCTGAAGCCGCTCCGATGCTTCGGTTGCAGTGCCTGTCGACATACAAGAAAGCTCATCCGTGGTAAGTGAACAGTTCCATGATAAAGAAGAGAAAAACCGAAGGAGTACAAATCAAAATAACTTGATGAGGCTGCAGAGTCAGTAAACCAGGGCCGGTGGAGTTGAATATGGCATCCGTGGAGCGGGTCCGGTGTGGTGGATGAAGGCGTCGACGGGTGTGGTGTACAGTGCATTTGATGAGGCTGATCTGTTGCAGCGGACGAGGGCTTGTATGAAGGGCCAACAATGGGGCGGACGAGGGAGTCAGTGAAGGCCCTACACTATGGTGGACGAGGGCACTGGTTAAGTAGATCCGTTGCGGTGGACTATGATGGCGGTCAAGGAGATCTGGAGCGGTGGACTAGCCAGTCGCTGAAGTGGCTCTGGTGAAGTGGTGAGTTGGCAGTTGGGGGTGCCAAGGTGCGGAAGGTAGATCTGGCGGGGTGTGAGGTCCACCGCTGCGGTGGAGGACTAGATTCGGCGGCCTGCGGTGGTTGGGGGGTGGGGTCGGGGAGGGGGAGGGGCTCTGGGAAGAATGTTGGGGGCACAGAGGGGAAAACAATGGAGTTACCAAAGCAGCCCTTTTCTATTCATGTGGCATGGGTAAAACAGGAATATCGCAGGGCTAAACTTTCGAGCGCGAGATATTTCGATGTGAGCGCGAAGTTTGAAAGCTTTTGTTGCCTGAAATTAAGTGTTCTGCTCTTGTATGGCCGACTATGATATCATGGCCGAGAATTTATTTGTTTTGCACGCAAAAAAGTGTAATTTCTGAAAGTCAATGTCTCCAACTCGAAACTTAGATTGTCCATTCAATTAAAATATGGATCATTGAACTTGTATAAGCAAATACCATCATACGGTCCAATACAAATAATTCCAAATGTGTTTATCCTAAATATGATGACAAAAGCAAAAATGTGTATGTGTATGAATAAAGTGGATGATTATAAAGTTTAAACATGCCCGTATGTGTATATCTCTAGGTTTGATATATGAATTTGAAATCATGAAATCCCCGTTTAAATGAATTACAAAAGCTAGTGATGGAGTTGAATTCCAAAATTCCAATCTTAGGTTTGTAATTCTGGTACTTCAAGGTATATCGCGCATGTTCAAAAGTATCATTATCTCATAGTCCAAACTGTGAAACAAATTGATCAACCATGAGTGCACACACTATTGACCATATATATCTCAATTACGCTAAAGTCCCTCAAATATAGAAAACTCACTCATTATTTGAAGCCACCCCCCGTTCCCCCCACCCACAAGTCGTTCTCTCCCCCAGACACGAACACACGAGCACATTAAAACCCCCCTTCCTTCTAAAGTCGGGACCCCAATATAGGTCTCTATCACTTTGTCTCTCTGGCATGCACACATCTCTTCCCCCACTCTCCGGGTCTCCCGACATCTCTCTTTCTCAAGCACACGCACTATGTAGAGTGTATCTTTCCCATACACAGAAAACGTGGCCCCAAACGTCTATCTCCCTAGTTATCTGGTTCTCGCACACTCACCTCACACACACCACCCCCACCGCAAACAAGCACACTTTATCTCCTTGTGCACCACTCTCCTCTTTCTATATCTCCCACATGCGGACCCTCCCCAGCTCCTTCCCTGTATACATATATGTCGTGACTCTTTCCATAGCTCCCTAATGTATCATCATTCTCAATCTCACATGTTGTTCTCTACACCATCTATTCTAGATCTCTCATGAAGTCCCTATCACACACACGATGACTCGCTTCCCTTGCGTCTTCGTACATAGGCCACTTTCGAACAACGTCAACATTGTCTCCCTATCTATACGCCACTTCTGCACACAAACAACCTCTCTCTCTCTCTCTCTCTCTCTCTGCTGCTAGCTCTATCTATCTATCTCTCGCTCTCACACCCCTCTCCCACACACACTTGATGTCTCTTTCAAATAGTCTGCTCCCCGCCCGCACCCATGCTATCCCGCTACTACACATGCCTTTGTCTCTCTTTGACACACATGTCACACCATTCCCCCTTCCCTATACTAGGTTTACATCATTAGTGGTCTCTCTACTCCACATACACACACTCCCTCTCACACACAAACGCGCGCACAAACACCCATCTATCTGGATCCCTATTTTAAGACACACACCCTTGCATATTCTCTCTAGATCTAGGTATGTATATACCCCCCTCTCTCTAGCTCAGATGCACACCAAAATTCTCCATCTCTCTAACTCACACATATCTCCCCATGTCCGCATGTGTATCTCACACACTCACTCTCTGATTATGTCTATGTGTCTCCACGTTACACAATACAAAGCCCCATGTACATGTCTCTCTCTATCCTCCACACACAGAGACACAAAGAATCTCTTATCATTGCCTCGGTCTCTACACATATCACACACCCTCTCTCTCTCTCTCTCTCTCTCTCTCGCACACACGCTCAACAAAGGTTTTCCCGTGAATAACTTACCGTCTATTCATCAACAGTCGGGGCAGTACGGCCAACACAAGACATGAAAAAGAATAAATCTACACGTGCATAGATGATGTCTTTTATGCAACTTTATTCTTGTAGACACGTGTTGGGACTCCAAGCGTAGAGTTTTGTAGGACAGTAGCAGTTTACCCTAAAGTTGATGACCTAGGGTTTATCAATCCGTGAGAGGTGTAGGATGAAGATGGTCTCTCTCAAACGACCCTGCAACCAAATACAAGAAATCTCTTGTGTCCCCAACACACCCAATACAATGGCAATTGTATAGGTGCACTAGTTCGGCGAAGAGATAGTGATAAAAGTGTAATATTGATGGTAGAAATATATTTTTATAATCTGAATAAATAAAAATAGCAAGGTAGCAAATAGTAAACAGGCACAAAAACGGTATTGCAATGAAGGAAAATGAGGCCTAGGGTCCGTACTTTCGATAGTGCAATCTCTCAACAGTGCTAATATAATGGGATCATATAACCATCCCTCAACGTGCGATGAAGAATCACTCCAAAGTTCCTATCTAGCGGAGAACATAAGACATAATTGTTTGTAGGGTACTAAACCACCTCAAAGCTATTCTTTTCGTTCGATCTATTCAAAAGTTCGTACTAAAATAACACAAAGCTATTCCTTTCGTTCGATATATCCTAGAGTTTGTACTAAAATAACACCAAAGCAAATTCCGATTTATAATATTCAATCCAACACAAAGAACTTCAAAGAGTGTCCCAAGATTTCTACCGGAGAAACAAAGACAAGAACGTGCATCAACCCCTATGCATAGATTACCCCAATGTCATCTTGGGAATCCATGAGTTGAGTGCCAATACATATATCAAGTGAATCAATATGATACCCCATTGTCACCACGAGTATTCAATTACAAGACATATATCAAGTGTTCTCAAATCCATAAAAGTATTCAATCCGATAACAATGAAATCTCAAAGGGAAAAAACTCAATTCGTCACAACAAGATACAGAGGGGAAAACACCATATGATCCGACTATATTAACAAAGCCCGCGATATATCAAGATCGTGACATCTCAAGAACATGAGAGAGAGAGAGAGATTAAACACATATCTACTGGTACAAACCCTCAGCCCCGACGGTGGACTACTCCCTCCTCATCATGGTGGCCGCCGGGATGATGAAGAAGGCCACCGGTGATGATTCGCCCCTCCGGCGGGGTGCCGGAACGGGGTCTAGATTGGATCTCGTGGATACATAGGCCTTGCAGCGACGAAACTTCTGATCTAGGGCTACCCCGAAGGGTTTTGGAATATTGGGATTTTATAGGGTAAAGAGGCGGTCCTAGGGGCACCCAAGGTCGGCAGCACCCACCAGGGCGCGCGTGGGCCTCCCGACGTGCCCACCCTGGTGGGTGCTGCTCCCCTCGAGTAGCCCCCCAGGTACTTCCTTGACCCACTGGCTTTCTTTTGCACAAAATATTCCTCCAGGAGTTTCGTTGCATTTGGACTTCATTTGATATTGATTTCCTACAATGTAAAAAACAAGCAAAAAACAGCAATTGGCACTGGGCACTGGGTCAATAGGTTAGTCCAAAAAATGATATAAAGTTTCTATAAAATGATTATAAAACATCCAAGAATGATAATAAAACAACATGAATACTTCATAAATTATAGATACATTGGAGACATATCAGAAGACCACCTAGTACGACTACTAGGACTAGAGCAAGCCGAAAGCGCGCCACCGTCACCCCCTCCTTATCGGCGACGGGAAAACCTTTGTTTTACACAGTCGAGAAGTCATTGTGCTAAGGCCCCACATGCTGAGCCGTTGAATAGAATGTAGATCCAAGTTTACGGAAAAAAGTATCGATAGTACATTTGTATCTCCATACTTATATTTCTTCTCTTACAAAAAAAACTGAGTTGGCGATGATGGTATGCGTGCCATCTTGCAATATGGATGTTCGATCTATATCCGACGGATAGAAATTAAACTAAAATATACCCACACCTCTCTCAACATTTGCATACAAGGCCTTCCCTCGTTCATTCTTATCTCCAACAACCTCATTGTTGAGCAATTAAAAAAGGAAGCCTCTGGAACAAACTGGCATGGTGGTCGCCGCCAGCGTCGTCCATCCCCATGCCTCCGCTCGGTTCGACCACCAATCACCACCACGCCCACTCATTTTCACCTTATCTCCTCTTTCACAAGATATCATTAGTTTTTACACATGTGGTTACTCCCGCATGGGTCAATCACAACAGGTGTTCTATAAAAAAATGCATCTTGATGTTCTGTGAATGCATAGACATCTTGCTAGTACTCCTACAAAAGACATAGTTGGTGATGATGGTGTGTCTGCCATCCGTCATTTCTGACCATTAGATCTACTCTAACGACTATGAGGTAAGTTGTTGCCTTTTCTCACCAACATCCCACTTCTCTACCAATTTGTAGAAAAACCCATAATTAGTTTCTTAAAACCAACCACATCCCTCCCTCACCTCACCAAAACAGCCCAAGGAATATATTTTGATTGAAACATAATATATCTCTAGTGATATATGCATATCAAAATTAGAGTGTTTTCTATCAAGTTTTCGCATAAGTATTACTCTAATTACGATCCGTTGCAACACATGTGAACATTGCTAGTATTTCCAACCATGCAAAAATGCTAGTATTTCCATAGTTTCGAGTTTTCCATCAAGATATTATTCACTCACGGTTCATATTTAGTTTCAATCACGGTTCATATTTAGTTTCAATCACGTACACATAGGCACTATGTAACTAGCCTTGCTTATTGGCTTCCAAAGCTTAACTTTCACTCCTACTTACAGTATGTAGAGTATTTAACAAAAAAATCACTTTCAACTAGCCCTAGGAAGAAAATATTGTACAAAAAATAGCAAAAACATACCCAAAATTTCTTAATCCGCGCCAAAAACTACTACCTAGTGCCGGTTAGGCTCGTTTAAACCCGTTTATGACAGGGTTGGCCCACACATCCGTGCCGACGAGGCAGCTTAAACCAACACATTTTGTTTGACCGTTGACACGAGGGACCCACATATGACCTTCTATCCTATTATTCCCCCTCAAATCATTATTTTTCCTGAACATTATTGCAAATAGTACTGATGCGTGTTCGTCTGTGGCGCCGATGATGACCGAGTTGGCCGTCACTCCACCGGGCGGGCCGGACACCACGCTGGCCTCCGCACGGGTTGGCTGGCTGCCCGAGCGTGACTCACGTGCGAGCAAGCCGCCGCGCTGGCCTTCACTCGAGCCAGATGGTTGGCCTTAGCATGGTGCGCACGAGGAAAGCGTCGCACCATCATGCCAATCTAGCTAGCAAACCTTGCAGACAAGCAGCTGGATGCATCCAGCGGGGTGTGTGCTATCTTGGCTAGCTAGCGGCCGCGAGCGCCGGACGAAGCTGGCATCCGGGCTGCCGCAAGATGGGCTCCGCACCGCCGGCAGCTTTGGCCTCACCTTCTGCCGGTGGCAGTAGTTGCGTACCATGGCCGAGGATGACTAGGTGGACGGGCCAGAGGTAGGAGGTCACTCGGGGATTTTTGTCCAGACTGACATGTAGGTCCCATAAGTCATAACGCCTAACTTGTCGGTCGAGTAGAAGGCATTGACTTAAGGGGCGACATGGGTTGAAACGTGCCTATAACAACACTTTGTTTCTTGGTAGGGTTGGTTGGTAAGGGCATGTACAATGGTTGATAAGGTAGTCTTATCTTAATTCTGCCACGTATGCAAGTGGTAGTAGTTTCTTGGCATTATTGGTGGTTTCTTGTAAGGAACAATGTACTAGCAACAAAAGGCGATTCTAGGGTTGCGTTGTACTCCAATGAGTACTACCCACTTGCTTCACTAAGAGAGAAAGGAATCTAGGTACGTGATCTCCATGACCAAACATCAGACGTGGTCGCGGGAGTGTATAGCTCGTTTTGTGGGTTCGATCCCGGCCGAACGCACGACAAGCTCTTTAAATAGTAAGTTCGCTTCGAGCCAATATTGGACACTGGTAGTTTGACTTTTGAAGTCGAATGGACGTGTTGCACCACAATCTGGGTGCACTAGATAGCCCAGCCACGTGAACGAGTTTTCCCTCCCATCATCTCATGGCTCGCGTATTAGAGTAGTACTCCTATATATCAATTCATAGCATGCAAAATTTCCTGCCTGCGTGCTCTCCCTAGCAGCACCTCGTTTGCAGCTTCCTCATCAGTTAGCATATTTAAACTAGCGCCTCCCAATTAAGCCCGAGGAGCCGGAAAAGCCTGGCGCGGCATTGGGAACTATGCAATATGGCTCTATAGGTAAAGTGATAGTAATCTACTACTCTGTAGCTTGTGGCGTTGCATGCATGGACTTCTCTCCATTATCGGCTCTATAAAAGAAATTCCACTCACCGTGATTTTTTTTGTTTTGAAATGGAGGCAAAAGCTTTACCTCATCTCATTCATAAAGAAGGAACTACTAACAAAGTTCGATGAGATCCATTACACCTCTACAAATGGAAGCGAAAAGCCAAGTCTTGTTGTATCAAATAACTCAAATGTTCTGCCCCACAGTAACTGTCGCTGATAAACAGGCTGCTAGTGTGTGCGTGAGAGGAGCGGCTGAGTAGGCCAGTTATGCGCTTGAATAGAGCACCGAGAGTACCCACTATGCAGGTGTACTTTCCCTGCATTGATAGTAAAACGATGGTTCTAGAGAACAATAGTACCCTCCACTTCCAACTGTATCTCCTTGGCCATGTGATTCAAGAGTTCAAAACTGGTGCACTATACTAGAAGTACAGTACATCGCAGTACTAGTTGAGAAAGTAGTACTAGTACTGCTACAGTACGAGTACGTAGTAAATAATAGTGTCACCCCTTTGCTAAGGAACGATCGAGGCGCTACATTTGGAAGGGATGAGGCCATGCGGTTACTACGCTCTTATCTCCTCCTCACCAATTCCTCTTCCTCCGAAGAGAAGGCAGTTCGTCACTGCTCCCATTGATTCTCAAGGCGGTTCTCCTCCTCATCGGGGCTACGAGACCTTGGAGGATGATCCTCTGGGAGAAATCACATGCTGCTCTTACGTCCTCACCACCGCAAGACTCGGTGCTTCCTTCACCAACTTTTTTGAGACGGTTCTTAAACATGCTTGGGAAAAGGCCATGCTTGTTGGTATTCCATGCGTCCTCAAGGAGAAGGTTCTTCTATGGGACATTCCTTCGAACAGTCCCCCACTCCCTGGCCATGGTTGCACGTTGACTCTGCTAGAGTTGCCGATGTTGAGAGGTAGTCGTATTTTGTTTGACGAGCAGGTCAGTCATGGAGTTTGATCATGTACTACTACTTAGTTATTTCATTTCCATCCCGTAATTTCTCCACTGCCCACCGTCTTATATATAGGTCTGGGTCGGTGCCAACGAAGATTGGCTTGCATACCTCCGGCCGGATACCATCATCATTTTGCACAACATCCACACCAGTGCGGCCATTCCCGTAGACCCCTTCTCCACCATTGGGATCACCCTTCCGGATTGGCTGGGCTTGAATACATATGATGATGCCTACATGAGATTGAAGAAGATAGCAATTGCAAACCCGCCGACAAAGCGATGCGGCTATGATGATTACTACCTCATCGCGATGTTCGACATAAGGATTGCCATCAATACAAGAGGCAGTAAAGGCAGAGGCTGGCACATGTCGGCCGCGGCAGATTTGTACCCCTACACGTTCGAAGACGCCGTGCGCCATGTAGGCCGCATCTTTGCGGTGACAAGCCAGGGGACTTGTTTCATCTGGTTGCCATCCTACGGTACGGGAGATTACAAACGGAATGCACAAACCATCATTTGCATTCCTAACGGAACTCCATTATTTTGCATCGACCAGTCATCCCCCGATCAAAATAAGATCGCCGATCCTGGATGTGCATTTGCATCCGTGATTTGGTCTAACCTGGAACCTTGTAGCTGACTTTGGCATATTGGGATCAACTATATTAGCAGTTGTTACCCATGGTACCACTGATGTGCAACATGGTCACACAATCTACCACGTTTGGACCATCACCATCTACCCAGGTATTCCATTTTCTCATTGTTGTGTGTAGAGTAGTAGAGTAGTACTTGTTAGTTATTTTCTTTTCTTGACTGGGACATGTTTACTGTACCAGTCGTACAATTTGGTATTGTATTTTTTTAACCTTCGCGCCTTCTCTTTCATTCTTGTACTGCTTACTAGTACTAGTAGGAGTACTTTTTACCTTGGAGGACGCGTATAGCTAGCTAGGCCCTTGAAGACTTGAACCCACTAGCTCCCATCATTTTTGTTTTTCCATGTCTTACTATCTCATCCAAGTAGCCAAGAGTGGCTATATATAATAAGCCGGTTATTTTACTTCCTCTATACCGGAGTAGTACTATTTGCTACACAGTATTACTGACCACCATATTTGAGCAAAACATTATTATGCATGGATCTTGACTATGTACGTCACCATGTGTCCAGATCTGAGATGCCGCATGTACCAGATGAACGGCGCCGAGTTCGACCCCCATGATGCTACGTGTGTTGGGGAACGTAGCAATAATTCAAAATTTTCCTACGTATCACCAAAATCAATCTAGGAGATTCTAGCAACGAGAGAGAGAGAGAGAGAGAGAGAGAGAGGGAGTGCATCTTCATACCTTTGAAAATTGCTAAGCGGAAGCGTTACAAAAACGTGGTTGATGGATTCGTACTCGCGGCGATTCAAATCGCGGAAGATCCGATCTAGCGCCAAACGGACGGTGCCTCCACGTTCAACACACATACAGCCCGGGGACATCTCCTCCTTCTTGATCTAGCAAGGGGAGAGGAGAAGTTGAGGGAGAGCTCCGGCAGCACGACGACGTGGTGGTGGGGCTTGTGGTATTTCTGCAGGGCTTCGCCAAGCTCTACGGAGGAGGAGGAGGTGTTGGGAGGGAGGGGCTGCGCCAAGGGAAGGGTGCTGCAGCCCTCCCACCCCCCTCTATTTATAGGGTGAAGGGGAGAGGGGGCCGGCCCCTCTAGATCCCATCTAGATGGGGGGCGGCGGCCAGGAGGGGGAAACTTGCCCCCCAAGCAAGGTGGAGGCGCCCCCTCCCCTAGGGTTTCTAAACCCTAGGCACCTTGGGACCTTGGGGGAGGGCATACCAGCCCACTAGTGGGCTGGTTCCCTCCCATATTCAGCCCATTAAGTCCCCCGGGGCTGGTGGCCCCACCTGGTGGACCTCCGGACACCTTTCGGTGGTCCCGGTACAATACCGATAACCCCCGAAACCAATCCGACGACTGAAACTGGACTTCCCATATATAAATCTTCACCTGCGGACCATTCCGGAACTACTCGTGACGTCAGGGATCTCATCCGGGACTTCGAACAACCTTCGGTAACCACATACAATTTCCCATAACAACTATAGCGTCACCGAACCTTAAGTGTGTAGACCCTACGGGTTCGTGAACCATGCAGACATGTCCGAGACATTCTCCGGCCAATAACCAACTGTAGCAACTAGACCTCAAACAGTCCAGTCTCTATGCATCAGTGGCATCCCTGGATCGGTAATGCTGACACACACAGTACTTGAGGATTTATAACAGAGTTGCAATCACACACTTAGTACATCGAATATCTCAAAAGAGAACTTATTACAATAATATGGCTTAAGGCCATCTAAATACGATAACAGCGGAAGGATTGGAAGATAAAGTGAGTCCATCAACTTCAACGGCATAGCTGAGTGAACGACAACGGCCTATGGCACCTTTCTCATTGTCTGAAAAAATCTGCAACATGATATGTTGCAGCTCGAAACGGGTGAGCACATGGAATATGCTGGCAATGTAACACATAGAGTAATGAATAGAAAAAAAATGCTATCACTACATGCATATATTGCTGGTGGAAAGCTCTATGGTTACAGTTTTGCATAAAGCAAATTTTTTCCTACATCAAAGGAATAAATTTTATTTAACTATCATGGTGGTTGTTCAACATTGAGAAGGTTCCTCCAACTCAATCCCAAATAAACATCATCAATTACCCAATCAAATAAAATTTAGAGTGACGAGATCAATATGATAATCCAAGAACCAGATACTCAAGATGTCCATAACCGGGGACACGGCTAACCATGATTAGTTTGTACACTGTGTAGAGGTTTGCGCACTTTCCCCACAAGACTCAATCTCGTCCGTTAGAATTCTCACACTACATGGTGTTTGAGAAACGGATGACTGAGACACAGTCTTTCAGAAGCATTAACTCTTTACTTTGTGTAGACAGTACCACCAACATCCCCTACATCTGCTAGTCTACCACTAAAAGAGGTCACACAACGTACTCAACTATGCTAGAGCCCATAATAGCTTGTGGCTGCACACGGAAGTTTCTAGCATGAATAATCTTATGATCCCTTTGAGCCTGGGTGGCGGACCTTAGAATGATCACACGGGTACTCCGAGATATTCTAGGACAATACTGGATTCTCGAGGTGCCCGCAAGCAATCCACCCAGATGTGTATTTAAGAAGCCACCTTAAGTTAACCATTAATTAACAATACTCACATCTGTCATGGATACACTCACCAATCCACGTCTACGAGCATAGCATAGCAATCCTAAGCATAACGTAGAACTAAACAAAAAAACCAAAACAGACTATTCTAAAAAAACAGATCTAGGGTTTTAAAATAAAACCAATCATTTTTTTACCTAACCGAAAAAACTGGTGGATTCAGATCGGATCGGCGATGACGAGGCGGCGGCTCCGGCGAGGCGAGGCACTGCGGGGCGGCGGCGGAGTGCGGCGCGGTGCGCGGCAGTGTGCGGCGGTGGTGTGCGGCAGCACAGGCGGCGACGGCGGGCGTGGCTGCGTGCTGCTGCTGCGGCAGGAGGCGGGGTGAGGTGGGGGTCGAGGCGGCGGCGGCGTCAGCTAATAAAGGGGGAGGGGGCTCGACTTGGGCAGGGGGGCAACCGAGGCGGCGGCGGCGTCCTGGCCTCCGGTGGAGTCTGGCTCGGTCACGGCGTGCGAGCGCGGGAAGGCCGTGCGGTGCCGGGCCGGCTAGGCTTCGGCCCAGTTCGGTCCGTGAAGAGTTAAAAAAAACAGATTCCACCGAAAATCCTAAATAAATAAAAATATAAATATAAAAATGCCAAAACAATTTTTCACCGTCTAAATAAAATATTTAGAACAGAGTGAACATTTTCTTGGCCTAAAATGCAATTTTGAAAAAAATGCATTTTTTCTACTGCAAATAAAATAGCAATAAAACTCCGAAAATAAAATAAAATTTGATTTCAATATTTTTCCTCCAATATTTCTTTTATTTTGGAGAAGTCATATTATCACCTCTCATTTATTTTTGATATTGGAAATATTGTAGGAGAATTTTTTTTTAAAACCAAATGACCCTCTTTTCAAAATTTGAGAAAAAACTAAAATATGAAAATAACAAAATCTCCAACTCTCTGCGTGGGTCCTTAAGTTGCTTAGAATTTCTAGGATCAACCAAAAATGCAATAAAATATGATATGCAATGATGATCTAATTATAACAATCCAAATTGAAAATTTGGGATGTTACACCAACAGCGGGATCTGGATACCCATGTTGGCTCGCACATGTTCCACGATGATCTCATCGGATGAACCACGATGTCGGGGATTCAATCAATCCCGTATACAATTTCCCTTTGTTCATTGGTATGTTACTTGCTCAAGATTCGATCGTCGGTATCCCATACCTCGTTCAATCTCGTTACCGACAACTCTATTTACTCATTCCGTAACGCATGATCCCGTGGCTAACTCCTTAGTCACATTGAGCTCATTATGATGATGCATTACCAAGTGGGCCCAGAGATACCTCTCCGTCATACAGAGTGACTGTCGGTGGGAAACGACACCTATGGGATACCGGGGATCCCTTCTACGATTGCTGGGGCGCGAGGTTGTGAGAAGAGTAGGATTAGCAATCAGCACAAGGATCGTTTACCTAGGTTCGGGCCGCGAGGATGCGTAAAACCCTAGTCCTGCTTTGGTGGATGTATTGAGTGTTCTTGAGCTCTTGAACTAGCTACGGTGGCTGCATGGTTCAAAAGAGCTGAATCCCTCTCCAGTACGCCATGGGCCTCCTTTTATAGTCGACAGGGGCTGCCACAGTGGCACACAGGAGGTGGAAAGGCCTATAGTGCTATGAGCTTATCGCTCGCCTTACAGGACAAGACGCATTTAATGCGTAGCTTAGGTGTCCTCTTGCTTTATTGGGGACGGGAGCGAGGCTCGTCCTGTCCGTCGCCGCTCCTCCTTGCTTTGACACACGCCTTGGCCAGTGATGCATGCGGCACCATGTAGGCAGGCGGGCAGCTGAGGTGGCGCGGTGGTGGAGCCTTCACGAAGATCTACATGCCACCACGCAAGCGCGTACTGAGTTGGACTAGAAGTCGCATGTTGCCACGCAGGTGCCTGCCCAGCTGGTTGGGCTGGCAGCTGCATGTGAACGACATTGGAGACTTGGTTGGTGCGGGTCTGGCTGCGGCCCTGCTGACGCCCTTGGCAAGGGCATTGTCGGGTGGCTCGGCAAGGGTATTGCCATGGTGCGTTGCTGTCCCCGACAAGGATCTTGCCCGGGGTCTTGTGGGTTTCCTTGGCTAAGGTCCCGCCAAGGATCGCCGTCTTCTGATCCTCATCTGATCTCATATGTTCTTTGTCTTCACAAAGATCTGCATGCCACCATAGGAGGTGCCTCCCGAGCCCTGGCCCAACGTGGTTGATGGTGTTGGAGACCGTGGGTTCGAGGGTGGATTACTCAGCCGGTGTGGGCGAGCTGCCCCGGCAAGGGTCTCGCCGGTGCCGCGGAGGCTGCCCCGGCAAGGGCCTTGCTGGGGGAACCTGCTTCGCCCATTTGATCTCTGTGGTCTCGGCCTTTGGCGTTGTCTTGTTTATCTTGGACTTTGGTTTTGCCTTGGTTCACCTCCCCTGCCTTGCCGCTCATGGTCGTGGCGCGTGGCTCTGACTGCCCGCGCACAAGTAAAGGGGTACAAAGGCTATGCCCCTATTGTTGTACACCTACAGGAGCCCCCGGGCCTGGGCCATACATAAACGCGACACGTGTTGGGCCAGGCCTAAAATAGTGCGCGGGTAGGCGGGGTGGTTTTTACCACGGTAAAACTTTTCGGTCCGCTGCGCTTTCCCACGATCTATGTTAAATGCGTGACGTGGGGGCTGTGCGTGCGGATGATCTAAGCATGCTTGCGTCACATGTGATGGATAGCAAAGAGGCGGCTTGCGCATCCCTTTGAAACCGCAGGGCTGCTGCTCATTTACGTCCTCACTTGGGAACTGTCGCTCCACACGTCCCATTACGCCTGTCTCTAGCTCCACGTACGCCGCATGCATGACACAGAGCGAATGGTAGGTGCGTGGGATACGGGAAGACGTGCACGTGTTGGTTGATTCCCATGCACCTTCAATTGGGCGGGGAGGGCGGTCGACGACCTCGCTCGCTGTCAATGAGCCGGACTGGCCAAGAGGGGCGGCCGAGCCCCGCCCCCGTCTCTTTATAAGGAGAGGGAGCAGGAGGAACAGTACCTTTCAGTCCCCCATCCTCCGCCTCTCCCCATCTTTGCTCCTTCCACTTTTCCACCATGGCGAGAGGGTGCGGTGATGCTTCATCGGTGGCGGCGAGGGTCTCCGCTCGAGAACACATTGCTCCTCCCCAAGAGCTCATAGCGGCGGAGCCGGCCGTTAGAGGAAGGGGAGGGGCGAGGCCGAGGCCATCGCTGCGCTCGGGGAAGAGGAGGACATGGCGGTAGATCGGCCTCGCCTCCGCCAGCGGCCCCTCCCCCGGTGGAGGGCCACGTCGGGGATAACCCTTACGAGTTCTTCATCAGGCTGTGCCAGCCGCCACGCCGTGGTCTTTGCCTTCCAACCCCATTTGCGCAGGAGATGTAACTGGACCCGTCGCAGGTGCTGCGGCTGCATATGAGGGGCTACAGGAATAGTGGCACATGGGCCGACGTCGTGTTCCCCGCCCCTCACGTCATGTATCTTCACCGAGGGTGGAAGACCTTTGCTCGCATCCACAGCCTGACGGAGGGGCTCACTCTCCATTTCAAATTAATGGAGAGCGGCCTCCTCTCCGTCAAGGTCTTTGGGCACTTCGGGACTCACGTAAGGTGCTGCGCAGAGAGCTCCTCTGACGATGAAGATTCCTCCTTGACGAGAAGATGTCGATGGGAAACGACACCTATGGGATCTCGAGGATCCCTTCTACGGTTGCCGGGGCGCGGGGTTGTGAGAAGAGCAGGATTAGCAATCAGCACAAGGATCGTTTACCCAGGTTCGGGCCGCGAGGATGCGTACAACCCTAGTCCTGCGTTGGTGGATGTATTGAGTGTTCTTGAGCTCTTGAACTAGCTATGGTGGCTGCGTGGTTCAAAAGAGTCAAATCCCTCTCCAGTACACCATGGGACTCCTTTTATAGTCGAAAGGGGCTGCCACAGTGGCACAGAGGAGGTGGAAAGGCCTACAGTGCTATGAGCTTATCGCTCTCCTTACAGGACAAGACACATTTAATGCGTAGCTTAGGTGTCCTCTTGCTTTATTGGGGATGGGAGCGAGGCCCAACCTGTCCGTCGCCGCTCCTCCTTGCTTCGACACGCGCCCTGGCCAGCGATGCATGCAGCGCCATGTAGGCAGGCAGGCAGCTGAGGTGGCGCGGTGGTGGAGCCTTCACGAAGATCTACATGCCGCCACGCACGCGCGTGCTGAGTTGGCCTGGAAGCCACATGTTGCCATACAGGTGCCCGCCCAGCTGGTTGGGCTGGCAGCTGCATGTGAACAGTGGTGGAGACTTGGTTGGTGCGGGTCTGGCACGGCCCCGCTGACGCCCTTGGCAAGGGCCTTGTCGGGTGGCTCGGCAAGGGTCTTGCCGTGGCGCGCTGTTGTCCCCGACAAGGATCTTGCCGGGGGTCTTGTGGGTTTCCTTTGCTAAGGTCCCGCCAAGGATCGCCGTCTTCTGATCCTCATGTGATCTCATATGTTCTTTGTCTTCACAAAGATCTGCATGCCACCATAGGAGGTGCCTCCCGATCCCTGGCCCAACATGGTTGATGGTGTTGGAGACCGTGGGTTTGAGGGTGGCTTACTCCGCCAGTGTGGGCGAGCTGCCCCGGCAAGGGTCTCACCGGAGCCATGGAGGCTGCCCCGGCAAGGGCCTTGCCGGGGGAACCTGCTTCGCCCATTTGCTCTCTGTGTTCTCGGCCTTTGGCGTTGTCTTGTTTATCTTGGACTTTGGTTTTGCCTCGGTTCACCTCCCCTGCCTTGCCGCTCGTGGTCGTGGCGCGTGGCTCTGACTGCCCGCGCACAAGTAAAGGGGTACAAAGGCTGTGCCCCTATTTTTTTACACCGACAGTGACAAATCCCAGTCTCGATTCGTGCCAACCCAACAGACACTTTCGGAGATACCTGTGGTGAACCTTTATAGTCATCCAGTTACGTTGTGACGTTTGGTACACCCAAAGCATTCCTACGGTATCCGGGAATTGCACAATCTCATGGTCTAAGGAAATGATACTTGACATTAGAAAAGCTCTTAGCAAACGAACTACACGATCTTGTCCTATGCTTAGGATTGGGTCTTGTCCATCACATCATTCTCCTAATGATGTGATCCCGTTATCAACGACATCCAATGTCCATGGTCAGGAAACCACAACCATATAATGATCAATGAGCTAGTCAACTAGAGGCTTACTAGGGACAAATTGTGGTCTATGTATTCACACATGTATTACGGTTTCCGATTAATACAATTATAGCATGAATAATAGACAATTATCATGAACAAGGAAATATAATAATAATCAGTTTACTATTGCCTCTAGGGCATATTTCCAACAGTCTCCCACTTGCACTAGAGCCAATAATCTAGTTCACATCACTATGTGATTGTAATGAATCCAACACCCATGGGGTTTGATCACATCATGCTTGTGAGAGAGGTTATTAGTCAACGGGTCTGAACCTTTCAGATTCGTGTGTGCTTTACAAATCTCTACGTCATCTTGTAGATGCAGCTACCACACGCTATTTGGAACTATTCCAAATAACTGTTCTACTATATGAATCCGGTTTACTACTTAGAGTCATCCAGATTAGCATCAAAGTTTGCATCGACGTAACCCTTTACGACGAACTCTTTTACCAGCTCCATAATCGAGAAAAATTCCTCAGTCCACTAAGGATAACTTTGACCATTGTCTAGTGATCCATTCCTTTATCACTCTTGTACCCCTTGACTGACTTATGGCAAGGGACACTTCAGGTGCGGTACACAGCACATCATACTGTAGAGCATAGGGGACGACCTTCGTCCTTTCTCTCTCCTCTGCCATGGTCAGGTCTTGAGTCTTACTCAATACTCACACCTTTTAACATAGTCAAGAACTCCTTCTTTGCCGATCTATTTTGAACTCCTTCAAAATCTTGTCACGGTGTGTATTCATTTGAAAGTACTATCAAGCGATATTGATCTATCCTTATAGATCTTGATGCGCAATGTTCAAGTACCTTAATCCAGGTTTTCCATTGAAAAACACTTTTCAAATAACCCTGTATGCTTTCCAGAAATTCTACATCATTTCTGATCAACAATATGTCAACAACATATACTCATCAGAAATTCTATAGTGCTCCCACTCACTTCTTTGGAAATACAAGTTCCTCATAAACTTTGTATAAACCCAAAATCTTTGATCATCTCATCAAAGCGTATATTCCAACTACGAGATGCTTACTCCAGTCCTTAGAAGGATTGCTGGAGCTTTGTATACTTGTTAGCATCTTTTAGGATTGACAAAACCTTATGGTTGTATCACATACAACCTTTCCTCAAGAAAATTGTCGAGGAAACAATGTTTTGACGTCCTGTCTGCAAGATTTCATAAATAATGCAGTAACTGCTAATATAATTCCAATAGACTCTTAGCATCGCTACGAGTGAAAAAATATCATCATAGTCAACTCCTTGAACTTGTCGGAAAACATCTTAGCGACAAGTCGAGCTTTCTTAATGGTGACAGTTACCATCATTGTTCGTCTTACTTTTAAAATCCATCTATACCCAACAGCCTTACGACCATTAAGTAGTTCTTCCAAAGTCTACACTTTGTTTTCATACATGGATCCTCTCTCGGATTTTTTGGCCTCGAGCCATTTGTCGGAATTTGGGACCACCATCGCTTCTCCATAGCTCGTAGGTTCATTGTTGTCTAGCAACATGACCTCCAAGACAGGATTACCGTACCACTCTGAAGCAGTACACGTCCTTGTCGACCCACGAGGTTTGGTAGTGACTTGATCCGAAGTTTCATGATCACTATCATCAACTTCTACTTCAAGTGGTGTAGGCGCCACGGGAACAACTTCCTGTGCCCTACTACACACTAGTTGAAGTGATGGTTCAATAACCTCATCAAGTCTCCACCATCCCCCCACTCAATTCTTTCAAGAGAAACTTTTCCTCGAGAAAGGACCCGTTTCTAAAAACAATCACTTTTGTTTCCGGATATGAGATAGGAGGTATACCCAACTATTTTGGGTGTCCTATAAAGATGCATTTATCCGTTTTTGGTTCGAGCTTCTCAGGATGAAACTTTTTCACATAAGCGTCGCAGCCCCAAACTTTTGATAGCTTAGGTTTCTCTAAACCATAGTTCATACAGTGTCATCTCAATGTAATTACGTGGTGCCCTATTTAAAGTGAATGTGGTTGTCTCTAATGCCTAACACATAAACAATAGTGGTAATTCGATAAGAGACATCATGGTATGCCCCATATCCAATAGGGTGCATCTATGATGTTTGAACACACCATCACACTATGGTGTTCCAGGCGGTATTAGTTGTGAAACAATTTTACTCATAACTCAAATATTCATCTCTATGATCATATCATAGATATTTTATCCTCTTGTCACAACGATCTTCAACTTCACTCTTAAATTACTTGAACCTTTCAATAATTCAGACTTGTGTTTCATCAAGTAAATATACTTATCATCTACTCAAATCATCTTTGAAGTAAGAACATAATGATATCCACTGCGTGCCTCAACACTCATTGGACTGCACACATCAAAATGTATTACTTCCAACAAGTTGCATTCTTATTCCATCTTACTGAAAATGAGGCCTTTCAGTCATCTTGCCCATGTGGTATGATTTGCATGTCTCAACTGATTAAAAAATCAAGTGAGTCCAAATGATCCATCCGTATGGAGTTTCTTCATGAGTGTATACCAATAGACATGGTTCACATGTCTCAAACTTTTCAAAAACGAGTGAGTCCAAAGATCCATCAACATGGAGCTTCTTCATGCGTTTTATACCAATATGACTCAAATGTCAGTGCCACAAGTATGTGGTATTACCATTACTATCTTATATCTTTTGGCATTAACATGTGTATCACTACGATCGAGATTCAATAAACCATTCATTTTAGGTGCAAGACCATTGAAGGTATTATTCAAATAAACAGAGCAACCATTATTCCCCTTCAATGAATAACCGTATTGCCATAGATATAATCCAATCATGTCTATGCTCAATGCAAACACCAAATAACAACTATTTAGGTTTAACACCAATCCCGATGGTAGAGGGAGCGTGCAATTTTTGATCACATTAACCTTGGGACCACCTCCAACACATATCGTCACCTCGCCTTTAGCTAGTCTCTGTCTATTCCGTAGCCTTTTATTTCGAGTTACTAACACTTAGCAACCGAACCGGTATCTATTATCCTGGTGCTACTAGGAGTACTAGTAAAGTACACATTAATACAATGTATATCCAATATACTTCTATCGACCTTGCCAGCCTTCTCATCTACCAAGTATCTAGGGCAGTTCTGCTTCAGTGATCGTTCCCCTCATTACAGAAGCACTTAGTCTCGGGTTTGGGTTCAACCTTGGGTTTCTTCACTAGAGCAGCAACTGATTTCCGTTTCATGAAGTATCCCTTCTTGCCCTTGCCCTTCTTGAAACTAGTGGTTTCACTAACCATCAACAATTGATGCTCCTTCTTGATTTCTACTTTCACGGTGTCAAACATCGCAAATAGCTCAAGGATGATCATATATGTCCCTGATATGTTATAGTTCATCACGAAGCTCTAGTAGCTTGGTGGTAGTGACTTTGGAGAACCATCACTATCTCATATGGAAGATTAACTTCCACTCGATTCAAGTGATTGTAGTACTCAAACAACCTGAGCACATGCTCAACGATTGAGCTTTTCTCCCTTAGTTTGCAGGCTAAGAAACTAGTCAGAGGTCTCATACCTCTTGACGTGGGCACGAGCCTGAAATCCCAATTTCAGCCCTTGAAACATCTCATATGTTTTGTGACGTTTCAAAACGTCTTTGGCGCCTCAATTCTAAACCGTTTAGCATTACGCACTGAACTATCACGCAGTCATCAAAACGTGTATGTCAGATGTTTGCAACATCCATAGACGACGTTTGAGGTTCAACACACCAAGCGGTGCATTAAGGACACAAGCCTTCTGCGCAGCAATGAGGACAATCCTCATTTTACGGACCCAGTCCGCATAATTGCTACTATCAACTTTCAACTAAATCTTCTCTAGGATCATATCTAAAATAGTAGAACTAAAGCGCAAGCTACGACATAATTTGCAAAGACCTTTTGACTATGTTCATGATAATTAAGTTCATCTAATCAAATTATTTAATGAACTCCCACTTAGATAGACATCCCTCTAGTCATCTAAGTGATACATGATCTAAATTGATGAGGTCGTGTCCGATCATCACATGAGACGGACTAATCATCAATGGTGAACATCTCCATGTTGATTGTATCTACCATACGACTCATGTTCGACCTTTCGGTCTCTCGTGTTCCGAGGCAATGTATGTACAAGCTAGGCTCGTCAAGTCAACCTAAGTGTTTCACGTGTGTAAATCTGGCTTACACCCGTTGTTTGCGAACATTAGAATCTATCACACCTGATCATCACGTGGTGCTTCGAAATAATGAACTTTCGCAACGATGCACGGTTAGGGGGAACACTTTCTTGAAATTTTAGTGAGGGATCATCGTATTTATGCTACCGTCGTTCTAAGCAAATAAGATGTAAACATGACACACATCACATGCAAATAATAAAGTGACATGATATGGCCAATATCATCTTGCGCCTTTGATCTCCATCTTTGAGGCACGTCATGATCACCTTCGTCACCGGCATGACACCATGATCTCCATCATCGTGTCTTCAGGAAGTTGTCTCGCCAACTATTACTTCTACTACTATGGCTAACGATTAGCAATAAAGTAAAGTAATTACATGGCATTTACATTGACACGCAGGTCATACAATAAATTAAGACAACTCCTATGGATCCTGCCGGTTGTCTTACTCATCGACATGCAAGTCGTGATTCCTATTACAAGAACATGATCAACCACATACGTCACATATATAATTCATCACATCCTTTTGGCCATATCACATCACATAGCATACCCTGCAAAAACAAGTTAGACGTCCTCTAATTGTTGTTGCATGTTTTACGTGGTTGCTATGGATTTATAGCAAGAACGTTCTTACCTACGCAAAAGCCACAACGGTGATATGCCAATTGCTATTTACCCTTCATAAGGACCCTTTTCATCGAATCTGATCCGACTAAAGTGGGAGAGACAGACACCCGCTAGCCACCTTATGCAACAAGTGCATGTCAGTCGGTGGAACCTGTCTCACATAAGCGTACGTGTAAGGTTGGTCCGGGCTGCTTCATCCCACAATGCCGCCAAATCAAGATAAGACTAGTAACAGTAAGCTAATTAAACAAATCATCGCCCACAACTACTTTGTGTTCTACTCGTGCATAAAATGTACGCATAGACATAGCTCATGATGCCACTGTTGGGGAACGTAGCAATAATTCAAAATTTTCCTACGTGTGACCAAGATCAATTTAGGAGATTCTAGCAACGAGAGAGAGAGAGAGAGGGAGTGCATCTTCATACCTTTGAAGATCGCTAAGCGGAAGCGTTACAAGAACGCGGTTGATAGAGTCGTACTCGCGGCGGTTCAAATCGCGGAAGATCCGATCTAGCGCCGAACGGATGGTGCCTCCGCGTTCAAGACACGTACAACCCGGGGACATCTCCTCCTTCTTGATCCAGCAAGGGGAGAGGAGTAGTTGAGGGAGAGCTCCGGCAGCACGACGACATGGTGGTGGGGCCTGTGGTATTTCTGCAGGGCTTCGCCAAGCTCTACGGAGGAGGAGGAGGTGTTGGGGAGGGCGGGGCTGCGCCAAGGGAAAGGGTGCTGCAGCCCTCCCACCCCCTCTATTTATAGGGTGAAGGGGAGAGGGGCCCGGCCCCTCTAGATCCCATCTAGAGGGAGGGCGGCGGCCAGGAGGGGGAAACTTGCCCCCCAAGCAAGGTGGAGGCGCCCCCTCCCCTAGGGTTTCTAAACCCTAGGCGCCTTGGGCCCTTGGGTGGCGAACCTTCCAACTAGGGGGCTGGTTCCCTCCCATATTCAGCCCATTAAGTCCCCCGGGGCAGGTGGCCCCACCCGGTGGACTACCGGACACCTTTCGGTGGTCCCGGTACAATACCGATAACCCCCTAAACAAATCCTGCGACTAAAACTGGACTTCCCATATATAAATCTTCACCTCCGGACCAGTTCGGAACTCCTCGTGACGTCTGGGATCTCATCCGGGACTCCGAACAACCTTCGGTAACCACATACAATTTCCCATAACAACTCTAGCATCACCGAACCTTAAGTGTGTAGACCCTACGGGTTCGGGAACCATGCAGACATGTCCGAGACATTCTCCGGCCTATAACCAACAGCGGGATCTGGATACCTATGTTGGCTCCCACATGTTCCACGATGATCTCATCGGATGAACCAAAATGCCAGGGATTCAATCAATCCCGTATACAATTCCCTTTGTCCATCGGTATGTTACTTTCCCGAGATTCGATCATCGGTATCCCCATACCTTGTTCAATCTCGTTACCGACAAGTCTCCTTGCTCATTCTGTAACGCGTGATCCCATGGCTAACTCCTTAGTCACATTGAGCTCATTATGATGATGCATTACCAAGTGGGCCTAGAGATACCTCTCCATCATACGGAGTGACAAATGACAGTCTCGATTCGTGCCAACCCAACAGACACTTTTGGAGATACCTGTAGTGCACCTTCATAGCCACCCAGTTATGTTGTGGCGTTTGGTGCACCCAAAGCATTCCTATGGTATCCGAGAGTTGCACAATCTCATGGTCTAAGGAAATGATACTTGACATTTGAAAAGCTCTTAGCAAACGAACTACACGATCTTGTGCAATGCTTAGGATTGGGTCTTGTCCATCACATCATTCTCCTAATGATGTGATCCTGTTATCAACGACATCCAATGTCCATGGTCAGGAAACCACAACCATATGTTGATCAACGAGCTAGTCAACTAGAAGCTTACTAGGGACACGTTATGGTCTATGTATTCACACATGTATTACGGTTTCCGGTTAATACAATTATAGCATAAATAATAGACAATTATAATGAACAGGGAAATATAATAATAATCATTCTATTATTGCCTCTAGGGCATATTTCCAATAATGTGGGTGCCGAGGAACACTCTTGGAGAGTACTCGCTTTTCATTGGTGACATCTACCCTATTGTGAAGCGGATGCCACCTTTCGTGCATGACACTGAAGGCCTGCTGTCGGTGTCAAAACCGGCGGATCTCGGGTAGGGGGTCTAGAACTGTGCGTCTAGGCGGATGGTAACAGGAGACGAGGGACACGATGTTTTTACCCAGGTTCGGGCCCTCTTGATGGAGGTAAAACCCTACGTCCTACTTGATTAACATTGATGATGTGGGTTACAAGAGTAGATCTACCACGAGATCAAGGAGGCTAAACCCTAGAAGCTAGCCTATGGTATGATTGTTGTTCGTCCTATGGACTAAGGCCATCCGGTTTATATAGACACCGGAGAGGGCTAGGGTTACACAGAGTCGGTTACAAAGGTAGGAGATCTACATATCCGTATCGCCAAGCTTGCCTTCCACGCCAAGGAAAGTCACATCCGGACACGGGACGAAGTCTTCAATCTTGTATCTTCATAGTCTTGGAGTCCAGCCGATGATGATAGTTCGGCTATCCGGACACCCCCTAGTCTGGGACTCCCTCAGTAGCCCCCGAACCAGGCTTCAATAACGACGAATCCGGCGCGTATGTTGTCTTCGGCGTTTGCAAGGCGGGTTCTTCTTCATGCTCCATGTGTTTGCCGGATAGTGTCCGGTTGCTTCATAAATGCTGCGCTCCTTGGCTTCCGCGTCCAATAATGGTCTTCGTCCACGCGTCACACGAATGCGAAAAGCCAGGGTATTTTTATGTTTTACACCCTAGCTGCGCAAATAAGCTGCCTATAAGAGAGGCGAGGATCCAGATCCAAATCACATCATCCTCCTTCCGCAAGCACTCATCGAGGCGCATCTGACACCAAACCCATTCCAACATGGACAGTCGACGCGGCTCCTCTTTTCGCGCTCCCAGCCCTAAGCCAGGAGATTGGAGGAGATGCTTAGTCCCGCACAGCGAGTTAGTGACGCTCCAAGCAGAGGGATATCTTCCCCCGGCCTTCATGGTTCCGGTTCGAGCCGGACTGGCCACCTACAAAGGTGGGAAGCAGGCGGAGAGCGCCCCCAATCCCTCCAAAGGAGAGCGGGTGTGCTTCGTCTCCTACTTAATAAGGGGACTCGGATTTCCTATACATCCGTTTCTCCGGGGGCTCCTAGAGTTCTACGGACTCCGGCTTCATCACCTTACACCTGCCTCCATTTTGCACATCGCGGGCTTCGTAGCTTTGTGTGAGCTGTTCTTGGGCATTGAGCCCCATTTTGCGCTGTGGAAGAGGCTGTTTTGCCTCATACCCCGCTCTCACGAGGGGTCGATATATCAAGTGGGCGGAGCCGAAATATGGCGCATCGCCGGGACCGGATACCTGTCCGGGACCCCGAAGAAGATGTCCGAAGATTGGCCTTTAGAGTGGTTTTATATGGAGGACGCTCCGCTGCCGGATCCAATCCGGATCGGCCTTCCAGAGTTCAGCGATGCTCCCTTGAAGAAACGCCTAAGTTGGCGCCCACGGAGCCCTCGACGAGAAGATGATAGTAGCGTCCATTACTTGATGGGCCGGATACGGCTGCTAGCCCATTCCGGATTAACCATGGTCGAAGTCATGGCCACATGCATTATGCGTGGGGTGCAGCCGCTCCAATATAGGGGCCACCCCATGTGGGACTTCAACGGAGATGACGACGCCACCCGTCACGGCCGCAAGGGACCTGGCTCGGCCGACGATCTGGTGAAGATCCTGTCCGGCTTGTACAAGGGGGAGAAGGAGGACTTCCTCCGCATGAATCCTCTGAACGGTTTTTCCATGAACAACCCTCAGAGCTGGGTAAGCGGTCGCATGCATATCTAAACCGTGCCTTTAAAGGCAATTGTCTTATTGTATGATTTTGACACAGGAACTGCGTCAGGATGTGGAGGGCATAAAAAGCCCAGCCCCACAACCCGAAGACCCAGAAAGGTCCCTTGATCCGGCCTCCGAAGAGGATCCGGACTTAGCGGTGGAACTGATCGACGGGGTGTACCACCAGCTCAGCATAGATAATGCTTTAGTCGCCATTATGGCTGACTACCCCGGTTTGTGTCCGGCTTCCCCGGTGAGTACGACCGAAGTCCTGGCGCCGTTACTTCTTTAATGCTTAGTTCTGACCACCGTGCACCAATGGTGTTCGACAGGAAGTGCCTTTACGGCAGGAAGTCGAGCCCGCGGCGACCGGCCAACAAGGGTCAGTCCGGCCCAGCAGGCAGAAGAGGAGTGCGACGCAAACTGAAACGTCGCCGCAACGGTACGGAGCACCGCTATTTTTTAAGGGAAGGATTCCCGGGAGGTATATTAATGCTCATAACTTTTCTAGAAAGAGCACTCGCCGGACAGTGTCCGGAGAGGTTGCCAATCAAGCCTCCGCCCGCCATGCTCCAACGCATGGTCCGGAAGGGGAGGCGAATACAAGGCATGAGTCGGACGCTCCTCCGACGGAGGATGCCGACAGGCTGTCCGCCACCCGGTCTGAGGTGGAGAGCGCCATGAATCACAGGCGTCGCCGGACAGTTCTTCGTGACGCGTGTTTCTCCCCGGAGGCGTTAAATGCCTTTGATGCGGGAAACGCGCACCTCTGTGCCGCTCACGATGGGTTAACCAGAGCCACGGAGCAGTATGTGAAAGACATACGTGTAAGTAATTTTAATAGTTATATATGCCAGTAGCCCCCGAGACTTAAAATGGTTAAAATAACTGATTTAAGGATCAATTTTTATGCAGGATCTTACGGAGAAGAATACCCATCTGTCCCAGGAGCTCCAAGAGTGCAAGGCCCAACTTGAGGCCGCACTGGCCGCCATAGGGGGAGCCACAGAGACCCCCGCTGGTAAGACGTACTTTGAAAAGATAATTAATTAACAAAGTGCAGCGTGAATCTGACAATAATATTGCAGAGGGCGCCGGACTAGATCCGGACAAGCAACAGCTACTGCGTCAGCTAAAGGCTGGCGAGAGGGTGCTTATGAAGGTGCAGCAGGAGAGAAACAAGCTCCAAGATGCCCACACCCAGCTAGGAGAAGAGCTGAAAGGTGTTCGGGCCCAGCTGTCTGGCTCCTTGAAGGAGAATCAGCGACTTCATCGCAGCATTTATAGTAAGTGCTTGAGAAAATTCCTTTGAAAAGAAGAATTCGGCGAGGAAGTCGTTTGACAGAAATATGTCTTTAGGTGTGCTCACAGGTCGCCCTGCGGAGGAAATGCCTGGGTCAACAGGTGACCAACTTCCTGAGCTGGTGCAATTGTTCGAACGTGTTCGGCAGGCGATGAGTGGCGTCGTTCAGGCTTTATGGCCATCTGTCTCCCTACCCGAGGGCCTTGGTGAGCTTGCTGAGAAGCTCCAGGGAGCACGGCGACGCCTCCGTTTGTGGAAGATATCGGCCTACCGTCAGGGCGCCAGGGAGGCCTGGGCCATGGTGAAGACGCGCTACCCGAAGGCTGACCCAAACCACATGGCCGAGGTCGGACCTGCGGGGCCTGATGGGAAGGAGATCCCTATGAGCTTGATGTATGGCCAAGTAGAACTGGCCGCGAAATATTCCCAACAGGACTGTAAATTAGACAACCTGTTAGATGGGATTGAGGAGGAGTACAATCAGTCGGTTTGACGATGTAATTTGAAATGACATGTAAGATGCCTTCTAGCCGGATTGTAGATCGTTTGTCTTTGCGGACCGTTTCGCTTCAACCTCGGGACCCAACAGTCCGGAGTGTGTCCGAATACCCCTACGGTTATAAAAGAACCGGGGCATGCATGGAGACAAGGCGTCGGGGTCATAATTGCTTTATCAGACAAGTGCCCAACTAGTTATGTTATATTACATGGTTAGTAAGAAACATCTTCCAGGGAGAATAGTTCCGTTAAGGGTTCCTTTCCCTGGGAGGCATGCCCTAAGGTGCAATGCCGGACTGCGAAAATAGCAGAAAAAGCATCTGGGGGCTTATAAATAAGTAAGTAATAAATCATCTTTCAAGTCACCGACCGAATATTCTCTTAAGAACGCTAGCTTTCGGCTTCACCCAGTCTGAGGTACACATCCGGCTGACCCGGCAGTAACAATCGCAGAGGTGCTCCCTTTACCTCCTAGCCGAACAATCGAGAACGTAGGGGTAAGCACAGGAGCCAGGCAACCCAGCTTGGCCAAAACTTAAGCCATATCGATGCATATAATGGTGAATAAAAGGTACATGCGGAAGTATGACACATGTATTGGGCGTGAAGCCCATATTAATAAGCTTCTGGTAAAGAAGCCCCCAGGTATAATGAGTGCTAGGAGCACATCAAAAGCGCAAATCAGCCTATAAAAGGTATTGAAAAAAGTGGGAAGAAGGAGGGGGACAAGAGACAGTAAAAAATATAAAAAGGTGGACGTGGGAGTGAGACGAACTCTGAGTCCGGTGTTTAGGCGTAGAATCTTCGGAGACGGGCTGCGTTCCATGGGTTTGGCTCGAGTCGGTTGTCAGATGCTTTACATAGACGGTATGCTCCGCCGGTCAGGACTTAGTTGATGATGAAGGGACCTTCCCACTTGGGCTTAAGTTTGTCCTTTTTCTTGTCCGGCAGGCATAGAACGAGTTCGCCGACATTGTAAGTTTTGGCCCGTACTTCTCTGCTTTGATATCTTTGAGCCTGCTGCTGATAGAATGCGGAACGAGCCTTTGCCACGTCCCGCTCCTCCTCTAAGGCATCCAAACTGTCCTGCCGATCCAACCCGGCTTCTCTTTCTTCGTACATGTGCACACGAGGTGAGTCATGAATTATATCGCAAGGCAGAACTGCCTCTGCGCCATACACCATGAAAAATGGTGTGAATCCAGTAGTTCGGTTTGGTGTGGTCCGCAGCCCCAGAGTACGGAGTCGAGCTCCTCTACCCAGTGCGTGTTAGATTCCTTGAGGGACCGCACTAGTCTGGGTTTGATGCCGCTCATGATTAGACCGTTAGTTTGGGGGTGATAGACTGAAGTGTAATCGAGCTTGATGCCCATGTTTTTGCACCAGAGTTGAACCTCGTCGGTAGTGAAGTTCGTTCCGTTATCAGTGATGATGCTGTGGGGGACGCCAAAACGGTGTACTACCCCGGATAGGAAGTCTATCACCGGTCCGGATTCTGCCGTTTTAACCGGCTTGGCCTCAATCCATTTGGTGAATTTGTCCACCATGACCAATAAGTATTTGTGCTTGTGGGTTCCCCCTTTAAGGGGTCCAACCATGTCAAGCCCCCAGACCGCTAACGGGAAGGTAATGGGTATAGTTTTGAGGGTGGTGGGTGGCATGTGGCTCTGATTAGCAAAGAGCTGGCAACCGACGCATCGTTGGACTAAGTCCTGAGCATCTGTCCGGGCTGTCGGCCAATAAAATCCTGTACGGAAGGCCTTGCCTACGAGTGCCCGGGCTGCAGCGTGGTGCCCGCCGACTCCGGCGTGAATTTCAGCCAGGAGATTCCGCCCCTCCTATTCAGAGATACACCTCTGAAGGACTCCGGTTGTGCTTTTCTTATAAAGTTCTCCCTCATGGACCTTGTAGGCTTTAGATCGCCAAACTATGCAGCGGGCCTCATTTTGGTCTTCGGGAAGTTCCTGCCGAATTAAGTAGGCTAGGAATGGTTCTGTCCACGGGGCAATTACTGCCATTATTTCGTGAGCTGAAGGTGTTATTTTGTTGGCTGAGCCGCCGATTGTGTCAGAATGGTCTGAGTTCGGTGATGCAGCTGGCTCCAAATTGTTATTTCCGGACTCCTCTTCCCATAACACGGATGGCTTAAAGAGCCATTCTAGGAAGATGTTTGGAGGGACGGCGTCTCGTTTCGCGCCGATGCGTGCTAACATGTCTGCTGCCTGGTTATTATCCCGGGCTACATGGTGGAATTCGAGTCCTTCGAACCGAGCTGACATTTTTAGGACTACGTTGTGGTAAGCTGCCATTTTTGGATCTTTGGCATCAAAGTCTCCATTTACTTGGGATATTGCGAGGTTTGAATCCCCGCGCACCTCTAGGCGTTGAATGCCCATGGAGATTGCCATCCGGAGGCCATGTAGAAGGGCCTCGTATTCGGCTGCGTTATTGGAGTCCATGTACATTATTTGAAGTACGTATTGGATTGTGTCTCTAGTTGGGGACGTCAGGACGCCAGCCCCCAAGCCAGCCAACATTTTGGATCCGTCGAAATGCATGATCCAATTGGAGTATGCGCCGTACTCTTTAGGGAGTTCGGCTTCGGTCCATTCGGCGACGAAGTCGGCCAGAACCTGCGACTTTATAGCTCGCCGTGGTTTATAGGTTATGTCAAATGGTAAGAGCTCAATAGCCCATTTTGCAATCCTGCCCGTTGTGTCGCAATTGTTTATAATATTGTTGAGAGGTACTTCGGAGGCCACCGTTATGGAACACTCTTGAAAGTAGTGCCGCAGCTTCCGGGATGCCATGAACACCGCATATGCTATCTTTTGATAATGTGGGTACCGGGACTTGCATGGAGTTAGAACAGTGGATACGTAGTACACTGGTTTTTGAAGAGGGAATCTGTGCCCTTCTGTCTCTCGCTCGACGACGAGTACCGCGCTGACAACTTGATGTGTTGCTGCGAGATATAATAACATAGGTTCGCCCAGGTTGGGTGCGGCCAGGACCGGATTTGTTGCCAGTATGGCCTTTATTTCTTCGAGTCCGGCTGTGGCAGCATCCGTCCATTCGAAATGTTCGGTGCGCCGGAGGAGGCGGTAGAGGGGCAGAGCCTTTTCTCCCAAACGGGAGATGAAGCGACTTAAGGCCGCTACGCATCCGGTTAGTTTTTGTATTTGCTTGAGGTCTTTTGGAATATCCAATTGTGACAGAGCTCGGATTTTGGCCGGGTTTGCTTCAATTCCTCTACCAGATACGATGAAGCCCAAGAGCTTTCCGACTGGTACGCTGAAGATGCATTTTTCCGGATTGAGCTTAATGTCATATGCTCGGAGGTTGTCGAATATCACCCTCAAGTCTTCTACTAGAGTTTCGACGTGTTTGGTCTTGACGACCACATCGTCTATGTATGCCTCTACTGTTTTGCCTATCTGGATAGCCAGACATGTTTGAATCATGCGCTGATATGTTGCGCCGGCATTTTTGAGTCTGAAGGGCATTGTGTTGAAGCAGAATGGCCCATATGGAGTAATGAATGCCGTTGCGGCCTGGTCTTTCTCCGCCATCTTGATTTGATGGTATTCGGAGTATGCGTCGAGGAAGCACAATGAATCGTGCCCTGCGGTAGCATCGATGATTTGGTCGATGCGAGGGAGGGGGAAAGGGTCCTTTGGACAGGCCTTGTTAAGGTCTTTAAAATCGACGCACAGGCGCCAGGATTTGTCCTTTTTTGGTATCATTACTAGATTGGCTAGCCAGTCCGGATGTTTTATATCTCTGATGAATCCGGCTTCTAAGAGTTTGGCTAGCTCTTCTCCCATTGCCTGTCTTTTGGGTTCGGAAAATCGCCGAAGAGCTTGTTTGACCGGCTTGAATCCTTTTAGGATGTTTAGGCTGTGCTCTGCCAGCCTGCATGGGATTCCTGGCATGTCTGAACCGTGCCAGGCAAAAATGTCCCAATTTTCCCGAAGGAATTCTCGTAGTGCGGCTTCGACATCAGGACTTAATTGTGCCCCAATGGAGGCCGTCTTTGTGGGGTCCGTTGGATGGACCTGAAATTTGACTATTTCGTCTGCTGGTTTAAAAGAGGTGGACTTGGACCTCTTATCGAGTATCACATCGTCCCTATCCACCGTGGAGCGCAGCGTAGTTAGTTCCTCTGCTGCCAGGGCTTCGGACAATGCCTCTAGGGCCAGTGCGGCTGTCTTATTTTTAGCGCGGAGTGCTGTATCTGGATCACTGGCAAGAGTGATTATCCCATTGGGTCCGGGCATTTTGAGCTTCATGTACCCGTAGTGGGGTATAGCTTGGAAGATTGTGAATGCCTCTCGTCCTAACAAAGCGTGATATCCGCTGCCGAATGGGGCCACTTGGAACGTGACCTCCTCGGACCTGTAATTGTCCGGTGAGCCGAACACTACGTCTAGTGTGATTTTTCCTATGCAGCGTACTTCTCGACTAGGGATTATCCCTCTGAAGGTTGTGGTGCTTCGCTCGATGCGGCTCGAGTCAATATCCATTTTTTGAAGGGTTTCCTCGTAGATGAGGTTTAATCCGCTGCCGCCATCCATGAGTACCTTGGTAAGGCGAAAGCCGTCCACTATCGGACTGAGGACCAATGCGGCTGGTGCTCTAGCTGTTCCGAATTTAGGTTCGTCGCTAGCGTTGAAGGTGATAGCCGTGTCACTCCATGGATTTGCTGTTGCTACATGGTAGACTTCGGCGAGGCCACGGATTGTTCGTTTTCGCATGTTATTTGATGTGAAAGTCTCGAAGACTGTTAATACCGTACCGGTACTGCTGGGCTGTTTGCCCGGGGCTAAAAAGCCTTCGCCACTTTTGGCCACCTGCCGTTGTATCCAACATGCTCGAAGGCTGTGTGTTGGAGTGGCGCCCTTCGTACTGTGGATTTTGCAGGGTCCGTTGAGCCAGCCCTCCAGTACGGTTCCATGCCCTTTAGGGGGTCTTTGCTTTTTGGTTTTTAACCCAGGTGCTTGAGTATGGCGCACCCTTTTACTTCGGACGAGGGTTGTGGTCAAGGCCGGACTGTCCCAAAACCTTGTTTCGGTGTTCCTGGCACTCTCCACCGCATAGTATTTTTGTATGATAGTCGCTAGGTCAATGAAGCGTATAACTTCGCGACAACTTATGGCGTTCATGATTCCCTTGTCCGTGCAATTGTTGCAGAAAATTGAAATCGCGCTTTCTTCGCAGCAATCCTTTATCCTGTTCATAACCAGGAGGAATCTGGCCTAGTAATGATGTACTGTTTCATCGGGCTCTTGCCGTATTCGAGATAGATCGCTTATGTTTGGGTGGGCGGGTGGAATCAATTTCGGAACCCCGCCCGATCTGAGGCTCAAAGGCCAAGAAGTTTCTGGATTTGGAAGCTTGACTTGCTGGATGCTTTCCAACGAATCTAGTCCGATGCCTGACTCTAAGTTCAGTATTTGATTAGCGTCCGTCCCTTCGCGGGAATCCGGCTTGGAGGGATCGGGAATCCGGACATAGTTGGTTTTCAACGTAGAAGAAGGGTTGCCGCATTGTTCCTCTACCACGAAAACATGGTGGGTGGCCTGAGGAGAGTTAATCTCTCTCAGATCGGGTTTAAGCCCAATCTGATCGTAGTTTGTAGCGACTCCCAGGGCGGCGATGCGATCCAAGAGCTCGTTTACAGAGGAGAGCTCAATCGGATCTAACTACTCGGCGAATTCCGGGCTGACGTGAAGATCGCTTTTGATAACCTGAGAGGTCATCGTCGGAGCGGTGGCCGAACAAGCGGTCATAAGAAAACCACCTAGCTGGACAGTTTGGCCGGCGGCCAAAGCTCTCTTGACGACAGTGCCGTCTTTAAAGACGGTAGAAGGCATCCTTCCTGATCGCGACGACACAGAGGAACTCTCAATGAAAGCACCAATGTCGGTGTCAAAACCGGCGGATCTCGGGTAGGGGGTCTCGAACTGTGCGCCTAGGCAGATGGTAACAGGAGACGAGGGACACGATGTTTTTACCCAGGTTCGGGCCCTCTTGACGGAGGTAAAACCCTATGTCCTGCTTGATTAATATTGATGATGTGGGTTACAAGAGTAGATCTACCACGAGATCAAGGAGGCTAAACCCTAGAAGCTAGCCTATGGTATGATTGTTGTTCGTCCTATGGACTAAGGCCCTCCGGTTTATATAGACACCGGATAGGGCTAGGGTTACACAGAGTCGGTTACAAAGGTAGGAGATCTACATATCCGTATTGCCAAGCTTGCCTTCCACGCCAAGGAAAGTCCCATCCAGACACGGGACGAAGTCTTCAATCTTGTATCTTCATAGTCTTGGAGTCCGGCCGATGATGATAGTTCGGCTATCCGGACACCCCCTAGTCCGGGACTCCCTCACCTGCCGTTCATGAAGCATGGTTGTGTGTTCTGTGCACACTGCTGGATGACCGACATGCTGGGACACGCTATCCCCGATTTATGCCGCTTCAGCTTGGACGAGTCTTCATCGTGTGGAACCGGCCTAGAAAGCTGCGACAATGATTCCCGTTGCCCACTGCTATGGATCGTGCCATCCATGAAGAACACCTGGGACTGGAACCTGGAGGAGGACATGTAGCCCATCTTTAACGTGTAAGTGGAGTATGGTAAATTGTGAATGGTAGTGTTGTGAATATATATAGACTAGTCGTGCACAAATTTATCACATGAAGTGGCGATAAACTTGTGTGGCTATTGCACAGGATCCAACACACTCTTTGAGAAAAAAAGGTGGCACAACTTTGGATATAGGTGACGTGGCAGCATCATATAGTAGCATCATTCGCTATAGTTGTAGTACTCCTACTAGGACGACAACTCCTATAAAACCTTGTGCTTGGCTCTTTGCCTCTTTGGGAGGTTTAACAGTTCGTACTCGTGCGAACCTTGCACTTGGCTCTTTGCCTCTTCGAAGGGTCCAACAATGATGATACTACAGTACAATATGCTTCAGGCAACCTAACACCGAATGAACTGTTGCACGTCCACCGCGAGGGCGAGGGTGAGGGAGAGGGAGATGGAGTTGTAGTCAAAACCCTCTCCTCGTCCTGCGAGCCACCACACGCGTGGGCGAGGGAGAGGGCGTAGTAAGTAGGCTTCTCCTCATTCGTCGAGTTGATGGGACACATCAAAGCAGTACTAGTCCATACTGCGTCCTTTCCGGTTAATATGGCTTAATTTGAAACGAAAAAATACACTGACAGTCAATGTATGTAACAATACGCTCATTATGGTCACTATATAGTTTTGCGTTGATTATACGGTCACTAGCTCACCGTAGAGCATCGTAAACTACTGGCGGGCCACATAGTCGACGTGGCACTTTGTTGACTGGTTAAATTGACACCTAGTTTCTTGGTCCCAGCTGTCAGTTGGAAGAGCAAAGAAATCAGTTAAACAAAACTTTACCCAGGGTGACAGGAGTCCAACCCATGCGTGCGAACCACCTTGGTTGTATATGAGTGCATGCACGGGTACTCACCCTCGGTCTGTGAAAAACTGTACATCTAGCATTAGAAAAATTTCCAACAAAGAGTGTACATCTACACTTCCAATGCACTTAGCCTTTAATATAATCGATATTGATTGACTAATGCACCAACTTGTGCCCTAGCTATAGGCTGCATGTCTATCCTTAATTACAGCATGCAACAACCGTCATTTAATCTTCTTCTCTCAATGGTCGCATGCACACATAAGTCTGCTACTTTTGAGCGTTAATTATGCCATGAAGTTCTGGTTCCTCTTGGTCAATGTGTAAATCTCTATATGTACAGTCTTTCACGGACGGAGGGAGTAGGTTGAGCACTTGAGCGTGAGCGTTCGTGTTGCATCGTGTGTTGTGTGTCGCATGGATGCGCGAGTGTTGCGTGCACGCATGTGTATGTGTGAGTGTTGCATGTTGCATGAATGCATGAGGCTTTTACTCCATCCCATTGACATGTTCATATTTCAAGCTTCATTAAAACATTGCGTGCAAGAATTAAGAGAAAACTCACCAATGCGTGTAAAATTTCTGGTCATTTGTTCCTCACGCATGCATTCCAATTAATACGTTCGTAAACACAATTTTCTTGAGGAAAATGAGCCCATTCTTGAGTACTTTGAAAAAAACAATTCTTCGGGCACTCATCATTTACTACTACATTGGTTAATGATTTTCTTATTGACCTGTATATAAACCTCCGTCCTGGTTTATTGGTCCCCTACATACTTAGTGTAAAATTTTGACCATAAGTTTAACTAACAAAGTGTCAATGCATGTCATAAAAAACTATACCATTAAAAACTATCTTCAAATACGAACCTAGTGATATGTTTTTTGGTGAAATGCATTAACACTTAGATGGTCAAAATTTGACACCAAATACAACTAGTACTCCTACATTTGGCGCCCGGTGCCTTGGCCAATGTTTTATCTTGTTGGACAGGATGAGAGTAGACGCATAGGGATACTGTAGATAGGAAGTCTTGGCGATCCATTATTCCCCATCTCAGTCAGAGAGAACTATTCAACTAGTCTTCAAAGTGAAGTGACAATACACGCTACAGCAGATGGGGCACTTAATTAATAAGCTAAATCAACCTTACCCAGTAATTCCATCATGTTTGCTAGTGGAGCACGCTACCGCAAATACGCCTACACACCTCTATTTTCCATTAGCTGACATATGGGCCCTCTTGAGGTAGACCCACATGTCATCGGCTTAACTATTTACACTCTGAAGGACGGTATATCCTGGTAGTAGTACTAGTAGAATTGAGGTTTAATGCACTTTCTTCCCCGTCTTTCCCTCTTCTTCCTCCTCTCTTCTTCTTCCTCCTCTCTTCCCCATCGTCGGCCGCACACCATTTCCCCCCGCTCATAGCTCACCCGCCTGTGCCATCTTCCTTGGTAGCTCGCGCGTACCATATCCCCCCCGCTCACTGCTCAGCCACACACGCCATCTTCTTCGCTCGCCCGAATCCACTTCCCCGCTCGCTCGTAGGCACCGAAAACCCCAATCACTCAGTGCCCTAAAAAACCCTATGGTAGAACTGACTGACACGCACATTCGCGATTGGAATTCCCACCATGTTGTTCTCTTGGAGAAGATATGTAATCGTATGGACCTGCTCAGCACCGTGCGTCTGGCGCATGCTTGGTGTCTTTGTACCGTCTACTCATCTGCAACCGGCCGGTCCTTTTCAAGACACCCTGCTTGCTGATGCCCGGTCCTCGCAGGTGGCCCAGACACCGACTTGATGATCCTATGGAGGTTGCCGTGGTGCCCCTCGACATGCTACCACTCCCGTCACCCTCTCCTTCATGCGCAGCCACTACTGGGCGAGCATGAAGGCCAACTAGATCGTCCTCAATCACCAGTCTAGTAGTCCATGGCATCTCGTGGATATCTACACCCAGTGAGAGATCACCCTTCCATCATTGGATACCGCCACCATCGAGCCTCGCGGCCTGCTGGACACTCCTGCCTACTACGTACGAGACGCATTGAGCTTTTGGTGCGACCTCTGTTTGCTGAAGGTTGTAATCTGCGAAGTGCCCACACCATCAGAAGACTACATGGATTACAAGCTGATTGCCTTGTTCGACATGGGATTAGTCTATCTGGAATCTGGTTGCCATACATGGTTATGGCTCATCATCAATCTTGTTGATCATACATTTCTGTCTGATGCTATAGTGCATGATGGCATCGTTTACGCGGTCGACGCATAGATTGGTTGCCTATAATGGTGGAATCTATCGTCGTGTAATTGTTCTATATCATTCTCATCTTATCTTTACCTTATGAATACGACTGCCTGTTGATTGTTAGAATTTTAGAATTGATGGTATGTCTATAACCACATCATTGCTATATGTTCCTCTCATTTCCTCGATTTTTATGACCACACATGTTATTCTTAGAGTTGATATGAGAACAATTTGCATCTAATGATTGTTAGAATAGATATTATCAGTATAACCTCATGATTGCTATATGTTACTCTCATTTTCAAGATTTTTATAACCACGCATGTTATGGTTTAAAGTTGATATGAGAACAGTAGTAACTGCTATGGTAGAATATGAGTAGGCCCTGTCATAGCTGTTTTCCCTCATTTTTACATGATGTTTGAACCATGACATATTGCTAGAATATGAAAGCCATTGGCTTAATTATTTTAACTTGGGGTATGATTATGACCATGCCATTGCAATTCTCTGTCTATGATATGTGTCACTATTATTATAATCTTAATTCCACACATACTCTGAACATGATTGTATATTTTTGTCCTTTTGGTCTCTAATTTTATTTGTTGCAGCAGACGCAAATGCGCTGGCCTTCATGATTCCAGGACCTGGAATCATACCAGTCGATGGGTGGTGGTTTATCACTCGTTTAGCTAATGGCGGTCATTTTATGCTCATTCGCACGTACCGAATTGAACAAACCATTACATCAAACCACATGTAGTACAATGCCTGGGGCGTTCGTGAATGTGATGGATATGGCTGCTTTGTGTTCGAGAAAGAGCCCAACTCCGTCAGGCCAGACGTATTCAACTGGAGGCGGGTTTACAGTCTCGGCAACCACTCCATGTTCCTCGGGCTCAATTATCTGATCATCCAACCAATCATCGATCATATCACCGACGATGATTACCGTATGCAACTTCCATTCACCAGAGGGAACTGTGTTTACACATCATACCATGGGTTTCATGAATCACCATATCCAGATATTCATCGAGACAACTTGTTGCCAGATAATCTTCAGTGTGTGAAAGGCATCAAGCTTCCATGCGATGGATGGCTTTTGCAAACCCGACATGCGGCGATGTGGTTCATGCCAACAGAAAATATGCACAACTTGATTCGTACTGATATCTAGACTCGACAATTTTTTGAGCAAAAGAGGGAGTCTCCCCCTCCGATTTCATTAGCGAAATCACCAGGAATCCAGGTTCAGACCAGAACAACCCTACCCAACTACTAAAAACCATGTATACTGCTACTGTAGCATGACCCTCTTTTGTTGGATATTATGTATTATTGTTAGTTTGAAGCACTCCATTGGTTTGAAGGATAGATACCTTTCTAGGATCAAGTGCATCCTATCAGTTAGGCTTGAAGTGCGTACTTGTTGGTGAAAGTGTTGTCCAATGGGAATTATATTTTGTATTACTCATGTAGCCTACAAAGTCCGTCGCACAGCCTTGTAACTTCTTACCCCATTTCTAAATTTGTACTAGTCCTCTATACCGTATATTGCGCTACTCGTACTACTACCTCCCTCCTAGTTTATTGGTCCCCTTCGTAATTTGTGTCAAATTTTGACCACAAATTTCACTAACTAAATGTTAATTCATGCCACAAAAATTTATATCATTTGATTCGTATTTGAACATAGTTTCAATGGTATAATTTTTGTGACATGCATTGACATTTTCTTAGTTAAACCTATGGTTAAAATGTGACACTAAATACGACTAGTAAGTACAGTACAGTAGTAGTACTAGTATACGTCAGTCAAATTATTCATCATGTCCTCACATTGAATTGATGTGACAACACGCTGCGCGTGAGGTGACATAAGAGTCCCGACAGCGTATTCGGGTATTGTGGACTTTAGATTTGGAGTACCACTTATCAGTCGAAATCTTTCATCATTCACTTAAAACAGTCGATTGAACATACATTGAGTACCATATAACTGGAATTAACCGATGCGAGTCCAAGAAGGATTGGCCAGTGCTGTCGGCTAGCATCAAGTTCGATCCCATGGATCAGGACCTGATCGAGCACCTTGAGGCCAAAGTGAGTGCTGACAGCGCGAGATCTCACCCTCTCATCGATTTTTTCATACCAACCATCAACAGCGAGCATAACATATGCTACACACATCCTGAGAAACTTCCAGGTGAGACACCGATCGGCCGTCTACTTGCACAAACATATTCCTTTGTTTATATCTCTATTTTTCTTGTTAGACGCAAACCTAGTGAAGCAATTACAATTTGACAGTTAATAAAAGTGAAACAAGTGACTGCAACATGCCAAAGATGTTATGAAAATGCCAACTACATACACTAAAAAATGTATTCAACAATACTGCAGGTATCACACTGAGTGGCCTAAGCAAGCATTTCTTCCAGCACAACTCCAGGGCGTTCAAAAGGGGCAAATGGATGTGTCGCAAGATATAGTTGGAGTGCGGCATGCACACGATGTGGCACAAGACCAAGAATACCTTGCCGGTGATGGTCAACGGCCGGTAGACGGGCAACAAAAGGTTCTGGTGCCGCACACCAACAAGAACTTCGAGGTGATGCACCAGTACCACCTCGGGCACCTGGAGAAAGAGAAGGAGAGGGAGCTGGTCCTCTGCAACATTTTCTACTAGACGAACACTAGGGCCAGGACTAAAAAGATTATAAGTTAGTTTGGTATTGGTACTTGTACTACCTGGTCGTCTGCAAGTTGGTATTGTTGTTAACGATCTTTCGGAATGAACTTGGCATTTGCTTCCAACCATCATGCGAGGGTCAACATGGATATAAAGCTGAATCATTTGTTTCGAAACAAAATTTCAGGCACCTGATTTTTATTTGATGGGTAGCATAAGCACTTGTCGTTCGAATTACCAGTTCTCCAATTTTTTTACATCTTTGAAGTATGCAGGGGATCCATTCGGTTTCACAGGCTGATAGTTGGATGCAACATGTTGGAACTAGGCTATGGCATGCCAAGCCTAGCTGCAAATTGTTAAAAGAGAGGAGCGATGGATTTGGGCCTTCTAGAACAGTTAAGTGTCGCGACCTTGATCGTGAAGCGCCTCCCATGGACTAAAAAAGGCCTAGTCCGTTATTATTAGTTGAAATATGTAAAATATTCCATAATGAAAATAAATATGTAAAATTCAATGAATTTTGTTCGCTTTCACTAAAAACCATCCAATTTGCATGAAATTTGTCTGTGGAACCACAAGACATCTATCCATACATAGCCTAACCGTACAAAACCAGCAGGTCCATGGCCATACACAAGCAAGTACATGCACTTATTATCACTGTGGAAAAATAAGGCTGACGTCTGAGATGGTGAAACCCATGAAGTCTTCAACATACTCAATAAACGAGAAAATTCTGCAAGTACAGATTGATAACTGGGATCCAACAGGTATATTGTTTTTTCAGGTCGAGCAAGTTTCAACTGGGTTGTAGACTGCCCAAGCTTGGTTTTGTTTTTAATAGGCCCAGCCCATGACAACAACGGGACATGAATATCCAACATCTATCTACTGGCCTTTGGCCCGCCATCGTTAGTTATATTTTGTCTTAGAACATCCGCAGGCGGTTTTATTACCGAATCAAACACACAGCCCAGTTCTATTTTCCTCTTGAAACGCCATGTCCTACTTTCGTTTTCTAATATCTACCTATGATTTACTAGTTCATATACACGTATCATTATGTTGAAAATACATAAAGTTCCCTTGTCATATTTACATCCTTATTTTTTGTTGTTGTTTTCCCTCCCAGCGCTGATTTTTTTACAACTAGTTTTCCCTTAAACCAACTCAACTATCCCACATCTTATTTGCTTACAAAAACAAAATGATTTTTTTGGCAAATCAATAAGTTCTTAAAAAATAAATGTTTATCATTTCGGGATTACAACAGTTCGGACTCCACCGAAATATGCAAAATAAGGTTGAACTTTTTGACCATGGACCTGGGCAGAAAATGGGCTATAATAAATTCCTTAAGAATTAGCAAATGGGCTGTAAATTATTAAAAAAATAGCAAATGGGCTCTATGTTGTCTGCCATAGATTTGGAGGCTGACTTGTGAGCCTACTAAGTTCATTCGTATACAAGGTTTCTCAAAAAAAGAAACTTAGTAAACAATCGACTCTACCAGCGTCAGACCATTAGATGTCAATCTAATGGCAATCATGTTGTCTCTGATCTTCCTGCTCCGGCCGCCCAAACCAGCGCCGATGAAACCGCCTGCTCCCGCCTCCCGTGGTCGGCTGTGCTGCCGGCCAGGCCTCATGGCACCACCATACTCGCATCCCTGGCCTAGCTATCCCTCTACTCACCCACACCTCCTGTTATTTTTCGGCGACCGCAGCCGAACCAGTCAACCCTCATACTCCCCATCGCGTGGGCAACCACTGCCGAGTCTTCCCCGGCTCTGTGTTGTTCCCTTCCTAGGCCTTGCCGTCGTCCACCGCCCTGGTGCTCTCGACGCGGCGTGGTCAACATGGTAAATGTGGTAAACGAACGACATCCATCGGAAGTGGACTGTACGTGGAGAGGCTGACAGCTGGGTCCACGGCCACACAGAAGGAAATGCCTCCTTATTATGCGCAAAATAATGATTCCTCCACCTGACAGCTGGGACCCACCGGAAGGGCCTCTGTATTTCACGAAAATAATATTCCCCCCATAGACAGCTCAGACCCACCAGCTATATCTTCGCACGCAAGGAAAGCCCTCCTTATTACACATAAAAATATTAATACTCCCCCTGCTAGCTGGGACCCACAATAGTGGGAGGCTGACTTGTGGGCCTACTAAGTTGACGCGGATGGAGGCTTTGTCAACTTAGTCAATATGAACGATTCTAGCTCTAGTGACCGTAGATGTCTATCCAACGGCCGTAGTGCTTCTTCAACCTCTAGTCTTCTTGCTCCAGCCACCCAAACCAGCGTCGGCCATGTCGCGTGCTCCTGCCTCCCGTGGCCGGCTGTGTTGCCGTGGAGGCCTCACCGCCCCTACTACTCCCACCGCTGGCCAGGCCATCCCTCTACTCAGCCACACCCCCTATTATTCTACGGTGACGGTAGCCTCACACCACAGCCGAACGAGTTAACCCTCGTACTCCTCTCCGCGTGGGCATCCACTGTTGTGTCTTCCCCGGCTCTGCGTCGTCCCCTTCCTAGGCCTCACCGTCGTCCACCGCCTTGGTGCTCTCAGCGCGGCGTGGTCAATGTGGTCAAGGAACGACTTCCATCAGAAGAGTACTGTATGCGCAGAGGCTGACAGCTGGGTCCATGGCAGCAGCAAGGAAGTGCCTCCTTATTACATGCAAAATAATGACTCCTCCACCTGACAGCGGGACCTACCAGAAGGGCCTCGAAAAAAACGTTTCCCCCCTGACAGCTGGGACCCACATGCTACATCTTCGCACGCAAGGAAGTGCCTAACAGTCGGGACCCACCTGGTCGAAGCGTACGTAGCGTAGTCATTCTGGTCGCGAACGTGTACGTACAAACTGTCGATCGATCTGTCTGGAGGCTGCAGCAATGAACCGTGGCTGAGTAAGGAAGGGCACATGTCGTAGTAGAGGCGCGCACGTGTCATAGTAGAGACGCGCACATAGCATGTACCACATAAGTACAGCCAGGGTGCAGGAAAGTAAATACGTCCACGTACGTACATATGGGCGGGGTCTCGAACACCTACTCGCTCATACATACGGCCAGTGCTACATGGAGATGCAGTGACGACTTCCTGTTCATGGGCAGCCAACCGGCTGGGTCGGAATGGAGAAACTGCATCGCCGTGTTCATCAGGATGCAACCGGCCTGGACGGAACAACCGATTGAAACGAGGCCTAGCATACTGCAGAACAGAGGAAACGACCTTGTGTTCGACCGCCTAGGGTCGAAACGGGATCCTGTTCATTAGGGGGGGTCTGGCATACCGCAAAACGGAGGAAACAGACTTGTGTTCGAGTGCCTATGGTCGAAAGGGGTTCCTGTTGATCGGGAGGGGTGTGGCGTACCACAAAGAGGAGGAAACAGACTTGTGTTGGAGTGCTATGGTCGAAACGGGGGTCCTGTTCATCGGGAGGGGTGTGGCGTACCGCAAAATGGGACTCCACGGGCTACTATTCATCTCCACCATCGACCTCCTCCAGCCTCCACGGGCTACTGTTTATCCACCGCTGACCTCCTCCAGCCTCCACCTGCGACTGTTCATCCACGGGCTCCTGTTCATTCAGCCTCCACCGCTCCTCCATCGGCTACTATCCAACCAGCCCTCTCCATGGAGTCATCTTCAACCACCCTTCCACGGGATACTGTTCATCCAGCCCTCCACCAGCTACTTTTCAACCAGCCCTCCACGGGTTCGTGTTCATCCAGCGCTCTATGGGGTCCTATTCATTGATGACCCACAAGTGTAGGGGATCTATCATAGTCCTTTCTATAAGTAAGACTGTCGAACCCAACGAGGAGCAGAAGGAAATGATAAGCGGTTTTCAGTAAGGTTTCTCCGCAAGCGCTGAAATAGTAGGTGATAGATAGTTTTGTGATAAGATAAATAGTAACAAGCAAAAGTAAATAAAGTAAATAAGGTGCAGCAAGGTGGCCCAATCCTTTATGTAGCAAAGGATAAGCCTGGACAAATTCTAATAATAATGAAGGAGCTCCTGAGGACACATTGGGAATTATCGTCAAGCTAGTTTCATCACCTTCATAAGATTCACGTTCGGTACTTTGATAATTTGATATGTGGGTAGACCGACACTTGGGTACTGCCCTCACTTGGACAAGCATCCCACTTATGATTAACCCCTATTGCAAGCATCCGCAACTACAAAAAGGAGTATTAAGGTAAACCTAACCACAACATTAAACACATGGGTCCATATCAACCCCTAACGAAGCAACTCATAAACTAGGGTTTAAGTTTCTGTCACTCTAGCAACCCATCATCTACTTATTACTTCCCTATGCCTTCCTCTAGGCCCAAATAATGGTGAAGTGTCATGTAGTCGACGTTCACATAACACCACTAGAGGAGAGACAACATACATCTCATCAAAATATCGAACGAATACCAAATTCACATGACTACTAATAGCAAGACTTCACCCATGTCCTCAGGAACTAAAGTAACTACTCACAAAGCATAATCATGTTCATATTCAGAGGTGTAATAATATGCATTAAGGATCTGAACATATATTCTTCCACCAAGTAAACCAATAAGTATCAACTACAAGGAGTAATCAACACTACTAGCAACCCATAGGTACCAATTTGTGGTTTTGGATACAAGATTGGATACAAGAGATGAACTAGGGTTTGAGAGGAGATGGTGCTGGTGAAGATGTTGATGGAGATTGACCCCATCCCGATGAGAGGATCGTTGGTGATGACGTTGGTGATGATTTTCCCCTCCCGGAGGGAAGTGTCCCCAGCAAAACAGCTCCGCCAGAGCCCTAGATTGATTCCGCCAAGGTTCCGCCTCATGGCGGCGGACTTTCGTCCCGTAAGCTTGCCCACGAATTTTTTCCCAGGACAAAACCCTTCATATAGCAGAAGATGGTCGCCGGAAGCCCACCAGGGGGCCCAGGAGATAGGGGGTGCGCCCTATAGGGGGGGAGCCCCCCTGTCTCCTGGACAGGGTGTGGGCCCCCTGGCCTATTTATTTCGCTCATAAATTCTTAATAAATCCAAAAAGTGGTTTCGTGGAGTTTCAGGACTTTTGGAGTTGTGTAGAACATTGTTGAGGAAATCGTTAACTGGTAGCTGCTCGGTTGGCTGGCGAGTAGGGGATTAATCGGCTAATCGGCAAGTTAATCGGCCATTTAATCAATTACTCGGACGATTTATCAGTTAATCGGCTACTCGGTGACCCTACGAGTAGGGATTAATCGGCAAGTTAACTGGTTAATCGGATGAATTCTTGAAGAGGGGTGTAGAATAGGTTTCCAATGTTTGCTCCTTTTTCAGCCAGAATTCCAGCTGCCGGCATTCCCCCTCTTCATGGTAAACCTTGTAAAATAAGAGAGAATAGCCATAAGTATTGAGATATAATGTGTAATAACAGCCCATAATGCAATAAATATTGATATAAAAGCATGATGCAAAATGGACGTATCAACTTCCCCAAGCTTAGACCTCGCTTGTCCTCAAGCGGAAACCGAGATCGAGAAATATGTCCACATGTTTAGAGATAGAGGTGTCAATAAAAATAAAATACGGACATGAGGGCATCATGATCATTCTAATAACAGCAACATATATATATATATATATATATATATATAGATTTTGTCATATGATTTCCTATGTTCAAGTAATAAGCAATTCACAATGTCAAGTATGGTTCATAAACTTCATTGGGAACTAACAAACTATAATCTCAGTCATTGAAGCAATTGCAATTTATCGTAATATCAGAAAGAGTCAATAATAGAGCTTTTCAGCAAGATCACATACTCAACTATCTCATAGTCCCCCATAATTGTTAACACTCACGCAATACTTGTGGTTATAGAGTTTCAGCCGGACACTGAGAAAGATAGGGGCTTATTGTGTTGCCTCCCAATGTATTCACCTTTAGGTGATGTCAACAATAATAGCCTATGCCAACTTACATTAAATTTGATATATGTATCATGACCTTTCAAACACGAGGAGCTTGCCAAAGGATAAAATGAAAAAGTGGAAAGGTGAGGATCACCTTGACTCAAGCATAAAATAAAAACATAAAGTAAAAGATAAGCCCTTCGCAGAGGGAAGCAGAGGTTGTCATGCGCTTTTAGGGTTGGATACACAAAATCTTAATGCAAAAGAACGTCACTTTGTATTGCCCCTTGTATGTGGACCTTTATTATGCACTCCGTCGCTTTTATTACTTCCACAACAAGTTCGTACAAAGCTTATTTTCTCTGCACTAATAAGTCATGCATATTTAGAGAGCAATTTTTATTGCTTGCACCAATGACAACTTACTTGAAGGATCTTACTCAATCCATAGGTAGGTATGGTGGACTCTCATGGCAAAACTGGGTTTAAGGAAGTTTGGAAGCACAAGTAGTATCTCTACTTGGTGCAAGGAGTTTTGGCTAGCACGAGGGGGAAAGGCAAGGTCAACATGTTCAGAAGGTCACTGACAATATACTTTAACTGAGATGTCGGAAGACATAAACCATTACGTTGTCTTCCTTGTCCAACATCAACTCTTTTAGCATGTCATACTTAATGAGTGCTTCACAATCATAAAAGATGTCCAAGATAATATATCTATATGTGAACCCCTCTTTCCTTATCACTTCCTATTAATTGCAATGATGACCAAGGCTATGTTCATCAACTCTCAACAATTTTTATGCCTCATACTTTCTATGTGTGAAGTTATCACTATCCATAAGATCAATATGAACTCTTTTGTTCTTTCTACTTTCTCAGGATCATAGCAACATAGCAAAGCCCTTGAATCAACATTAATCTTTATTATAGATAGCACACGGACTCGCTTACAAAAAGAGATCACAATGAAAACTCAAAACTACTTGATATCAAAACTTCTAACTAATAGATCAAGATACTACTAAAAGGATCGAACTAAATAAAGCGGTAAAGAAAGGAGTGTGATGGTGATACGATACCGGGGCACCTCCCCCAAGCTTGGCAGTTGCCAAGGGGAGTTCCCATACCCATGTGATTATTTATTCTTCTTCATGGTTGGTGTTGTAATCTTCTTGGCAATGATGCCCTTCAGGATACGGTTCTCCTCCTCGAGCTTATTGATTTGTCGTTTGAGGTCCAAAATTTCTTTATGGAGCTTGCCCGTAACGGCCAAGGCTCCTTTTACCCAAGGATGCTGCATAGCTTCTGGAGAACACAGGAAACTCTTTTTCATATTTTCATAAGAAAGAAATCTGGAGTTGGAAGGGATAACCAAAGCAGGGACAACTAGGCTAGGTAGTTCCCCCATAGCGAAATCTGCTTGGAGATGAGAGGTAACTTCTTGATCTTCCTCCATGTCATCTATCCTTTTCAAATCAGCCTCCATCTCATCCTCCGTTGATGGTCCAAAGTGATAGGCATCGCCGTTCGCTCCTGGACCTGGCGTTGGGTGAGACACTCTGCCCTCCCCAACTGATTCTTGAGAAGACATCTTGCTTAATTCTGCAACAGGAACAGCTCGAAACAAAAATAGAGGATAATTGCGTGATACGGTGGTCAAAACCTTCGGGAGTATATATAATGAATTTTTACCGACCAAAATACGTAACATACAAGAAAACAGAGTCCGGGGGGCACACGAGGTGCCCACGAGACAGGGGGTCACGCCCTCCTCTCTCGTGGAAGCCTCGTGTCCCTTTCGGACTGCTTCTTTCTTCCTAAAATTATTAAATAATCCAAAACTGATGAAAATTGCCATTAGAGTTGTTCTGGAGTTAGTATACTTACCGTACCACATACCTATGCCTTTTCGGTGTCTGGAATGTTCTAGAAAGTGTCTCTTATGTACTCCTCTGGGGTTATGGTTTCACTAATATTAGTTTCAACATTGATAGGGTTACCTGAAATATAATGCTTGATTCTTTGACCATTAACCACCCTAGGATTTGTGTCTTCAAAGTTGTTAATTTTTATAGCACCGGAACGGTAGACCTCCTCGATAACGTAGGGACCTTCCCATTTTGAGAGAAGTTTTCCTGCAAAAAATCTTAACCGAGAGTTGAATAATAAGACATAATCTCCTACGTTAAACTCACACTTTTGTATCCTTTTATCATGCCAGTGTTTGACTTTTTCTTTGAAGAGCTTGGCATTCTCATAAGCTTGGGCTCTCCATTCATCAAGTGAGCTAATATCAAACAACCTCTTCTCACCGGCAAGTTTGAGGTCATAATTGAGCTCTTTAATAGCCCAATATGCTTTATGTTCAAGGTCAAGAGGTAAATGACATGCTTTTCCATAAACCATCTTATATGGAGACATACCCATAGGATTTTTGTATGCAGTTCTATAGGCCCATAATGCATCATCAAGTTTTTTGGACCAATTCTTTCTAGATCTATTCACAGTCTTCTGCAAAATTAATTTGAGCTCTCTATTGCTCAACTCTACTTGACCACTAGACTGCGGGTGATAAGGAGATGCAATTCTATGATTGACATCATACTTAGCAAGCATCTTACGAAAAGCACCATGAATAAAGTGTGAACCACCATCAGTCATAAGATATCTAGGGACTCCAAACCTTGGAAAAATAACTTCTTTAAGCATTTTAATAGAAGTGTTATGATCAGCACTACTAGTTGGAATAGCTTCTACCCACTTAGTAATGTAATCAACAGCAACTAAGATATGTGTATAACCGTTGGAGGCAGGAAAAGGTCCCATGTAATCAAAGCCCCAAACATCAAATGGTTTGATAACAAGAGAATAATTCATAGGCATTTATTGACGTCTACTGATGTTACCTATTCTTTGGCATTCATCACAAGATACGACAAACTTACGAGCATCTTTGAAAAGAGTAGGCCAATAAAAACCAGATTGTAGTACCTTGTGTGTAGTTCTATCTCCAGCGTGGTCTCCTCCATAGGATTCAGAGTGACACTTGCGTAGGATTTGTTCCTGTTCATGCTCAGGCACACAACGTCTAATAATACCATCTACTCCTTGTTTATAAAGGTGTGGATCATCCCAAAAGTAATGTCTTAAATCATAGAAGAACTTTTTCTTTTGCTGGTATGTGAAAGTAGGCGGTATATATTTAGCAACAATGTAATTAGCATAGTCAGCATACCAAGGAGCCGTACGAGAAGCATTGACAACCGCTAATTGTTCATTAGGAAAACTATCATTAATAGGCAGTGGGTCATCAAGAACATTCTCTAACCTAGACAAGTTGTCTGCAACGGGGTTCTCAGCTCCCTTTCTATCAATAATATGCAAGTCAAAATCTTGGATCAAGAGAACCCATCTAATGAGTCTAGGCTTAGCATCTTTCTTTTCCATAAGATATTTAATAGCAGCATGATTAGTGTGAATAGTAACTTTGGAATCAACAATATAAGGTCTAAACTTATCTCATGCAAACACAACGGCTAAGAATTCTTTTTCAGTGGTAGCATAATATCTCTGGGCAGTATCAAGGGTCTTACTAGCATAATGGATAACATTCAATTTCTTATCGACTCTTTGCCCTAAAACAACATCTACAGCATAATCACTAGCATCACACATAATTTCAAAAGGTAAATTCCAATCAGGTGGCTGAACAATAGGTGTTGTGATCAAATCTTTCTTAAGTGTTTCAAATGCGTCTACACAATCATCATCAAAGACAAAAGGAATATCTTTTTGCAATAAATTAGTCAGAGGCCTAGAGATTTTAGAAAAGTCCTTAATGAACCTCCTATAAAAACCGGCATGACCAAGGAAACTTCTTATACCTTTTATGTCCTTGGGACATGGCATCTTTTCAATAGCATCAACTTTGGGTTTATCAACTTCAATGCCCCTATCGGAGATCTTGTGCCCCAATACAATGCCTTCATTAACCATAAAGTGACACTTTTCCCAATTCAGGACGAGACTAGTGTCTTCGCATCTCTGCAAAACTCGATCAAGGTTGCTCAAACAATCATCAAAAGAGGATCCATAGATGGAGAAGTCATCCATGAATACTTCACAAATCTTTTCACAAAAATCAGAGAATATAGCCATCATGCATCTTTGAAAGGTAGCAGGTGCATTACATAAACCAAAAGGCATACGTCTATAAGCAAAAGTACCAAAAGGGCAAGTAAAAGTAGTTTTAGATTGATCCCCCGCTGACACAGGTATTTGAGAGAAACCAGAATAACCATCTAGAAAGCAAAAATGTGTGTGTTTGGATAGCCTTTCTAGCATTTGATCAATAAAAGGTAAAGGGTAATGATCTTTCTTAGTAGCTTTATTTAACTTACGGAAATCAATTACCATCCTATAGCCTGTAATAATTCTTTGCGGGATCAATTCATCTTTATCATTAGGAACAACGGTAATACCTCCCTTTTTAGGGACACAATGGACAGGGCTTACCCATTCACTATCAGCAACGGGATAAATAATACCTGCCTCAAGGAGTTTTAGAATCTCCTTTCTTACCACTTCCTTCATTTTGGGGTTTAATCGTCTTTGAGGATCTCTAACAGGTTTGGCATCTTTCTCCACTGAAATTTTATGTTGACATAATGTGGGACTAATGCCCTTAAGATCATCCAGAGTATATCCAATAGCAGCTCGGTGCTTCTTCAGAGTTTTCAATAATCTTTCTTCTTCTTTCTCTGAAAGGTTAGCACTAATAATAACAGGATATATTTCTTTTTCATCAAGATAAGCATACTTGAGATTATCAGGTAAGGGTTTGAGTTCAAACACGGGATCACCCTTGGGTGGAGGGGGATCCCCAATAATTTCAATGGGAAGATTATGTTTTAGCATAGGTTCTTGTTTAAGGAACACTTCATCTATTTCTTCCCTTTCCTTCATAAACATATCGTTTTCATGGTCTAGCAAATATTGTTCTAACGGATCAGTTGGAGGAACAGCAATAGAAGCAAGACCAATAATCTCATCCTTACTAGATGGTTCCTTTTCACGAGGTTATCTACTAAACTTAGAGAAATTAAACTCATGATACATACCATCTATACCAACAGTGACAATATTCTTTTCACAATCAATCTTAGCACTAGCAGTATGCAAGAAAGGTCTACCAAAAGTAATGGGACACAAATTATCTTGTGGGGAAGCAAGAACAAGAAAATCAGCAGGGTATTTAATCTTTCCACACAAGACTTCAACATCTCTAACAATCCCAATAGGTTTAATGGTGTCCCTATTAGCAAGCTTAATAGTAACATCAATGTCTTCTAATTCAACAGGTGCAATATCGTGCATAATTTCATTATAAAGATCATAAGGTATAGCATTAGCACTAGCACCCATATCACATAAACCATGATAACAATGATCTCCTATTTTAACAGAAATAACAGGCGTGCCTACAACAGGTCTACGTGTCTTAGTATCGGGTCTAGCAATATTAGCAGTTTCACCCATGAAAGAAATAACATGCCCATGTAAGTCTTCATCCAAGAGATCTTTAATCATAGCAATACTAGGTTCAACATTAATTTGCTCAGGAGGTGTATAAGTCCTAGTATTACTCTAAAGAACAACAATCGAAGCTTTAACATGATCTTTTATCCTAACAGGAAAAGGAGGTTTTTCAACATAAGTAGTAGGAATAATAGGATCACTATATGTAATAGTCTTTTCTTTGACTGTAATAGGTGCAACTACTTTCACTTCAACAGGAGGATTATATTTAAACCACTTCTCTTTAGGGAGATCAACGTGAGCAGCAAAAGTTTCACAAAAAGTAGCTACTATCTCAGAGTCAAGTCCATACTTAGAGCTAAATCCACGGAAAGCATCGGTATCCATAAAAGATTTAACACAATCAAACTTAGGTGTCATACCTGACTCCTTACCATCGTCGGAACCCCAATCTTCAGAGTTGCGTTTAATTCTTTCCAATAAGTCCCATTTGAAATCAATAGTCTTCAGCATATAGGAACCAGTACAGGAAGTATCGAGCAGGTTGCGATTATCAAGAGAAAGCCGAGCATAAAAATTCTGAATAATCATTTCCCGAGAGAGCTCATGATTGGGGCATGAATATAACATTGACTTAAGCCTCCCCCAAGCTTGAGCGATGCTTTCTCCTTCGCGAGGCCAGAAATTATATATGTAATTACGATCACGATGAACAAGATGCATAGGATAGAACTTCTGGTGAAATTCCAATTTCAATCGCTTATAATTCCAAGATCTCGTATCATCACATAGCCTATACCATGTCATTGCATCTCCCTTCAAAGATAAAGGGAAGACCTTCCTTTTGACAACATCATCGGGAATACCTGCAAGCTTAAATAATCCACAAACTTCATCCACAAAGATAAGGTGTAAGTCGGGATGCAAAGTTCCGTCTCCTGCAAAAGGATTAGCTAGCAGTTTTTCTATCATACCCGAAGGAATCTCAAAGTGAATATTTTCATAAAGTTCAGTAGGTTGAGGAACATCTCTTTGCTCCTCTGGTTGGGGTGAAGATACCCCAAACAAGCCACTCAAAGGATTAGTTTCCATAGTGACAAGTAACAGAAAATTTCAGCACACTATATAATTGTTTCCTTACCAAGTTCCACTCACCAAGAGCGCTACGCTCCCCGGCAACGGCGCCAGAAAAGAGTCTTGATGACCCACAAGTGTAGGGGATCTATCGTAGTCCTTTCGATAAGTAAGAGTGTCGAACCCAACGAGGAGCAGAAGGAAATGATAAGTGGTTTTCAGTAAGGTTTTCTCTGCAAGCACTGAAATAGTAGGTGGTAGAAAGTTTTGTGATAAGATAAATAGTAACGAGCCAAAGTAAATAAAGTAAATAAGGTGCAACAAGGTGGCCCAATCCTTTATGTAGCAAAGGATAAGCCTGGACAAATTCTAATAATAATGAAGGAGCTCCCGAGGACACATTGGGAATTATCGTCAAGCTAGTTTCATCACGTTCATAAGATTCGCGTTCGGTACTTTGATAATTTGGTATGTGGGTAGACCAACACTTGGGTACTGCCCTCACTTGGACAAGCATACCACTTATGATTAACCCCTATTGCAAGCATCCGCAACTACAAAAAGGAGTATTAAGGTAAACCTAACCACAACATTAAACACATGGGTCCATATCTACCCCTAACGAAGCAACGCATAAACTAGGGTTTAAGCTTCTATCACTCTAGCAACCCATCATCTACTTATTAATTCCCTATGCCTTCCTCTAGGCTAAATAATGGTGAAGTGTCATGTAGTCGACGTTCACATAACACCACTAGAGGAGAGACAACATACATCTCATCAAAATATCGAACGAATACCAAATTCACATGACTACTAATAGCAAGACTTCACCCATGTCCTCAGGAACTAAAGTAACTACTCACAAAGCATAATCATGTTCATAATCAGAGGTGTAATAATATGCATTAAGGATCTGAACATATAATCTTCCAAAAAGTAAACCAATAAGTATAAACTATAAGGAGTAATCAACACTACTAGCAACCCACAGGTACCAATTTGTGGTTTTGGATACAAGATTGGATACAAGAGATGAACTAGGGTTTGAGAGGAGATGGTGTTGGTGAAGATGTTGATGGAGATTGATCCCCTCCCGATGAGAGGATCATTGGTGATGACGTTGGTGATGATTTCCCCCTCCCTGAGGGAAGTGTCCCCGGCAGAACAGCTCCGCCAGAGCCCTAGATTGATTCCGGCAAGGTTCCGCCTCGTGGCGGCGGAGTTTCTTCCCGTAAGCTTGCCCACGAATTTTTTTCCAGGACAAAACCCTTCATATAGCGGAAGATGGTTGCCGGAAGCCCACCAGGGGGCCCAGGAGATAGGGGGCACGCCCTATAGGGGGGGCGCCCCCTGTCTCCTGGACAGGGTGTGGGCCCCCTGGCCTATTTCTTTTGCTCATAAATTCTTAATAAATCCAAAAGTGGTTTTGTGGAGTTTCAGGACTTTTGGAGTTGTGCAGAATAGGTTTCCAACGTTTGCTCCTTTTTCAGCCAGAATTCCAGCTGCCAGCATTCCCCCTCTTCATGGTAAACCTTGTAAAATAAGAGAGAATAGCCATAAGTATTGAGATATAATGTGTAATAACAGCCCATAATGCAATAAATATTGATATAAAAGCATGATGCAAAATGGACATATCATTCATCCACCCCCAACTGGCTCGATCGGGGTCATGTTTATCTAGCGGCAACAGCCTCTACTACCACGGGGTCCTATTCATCCAACCCCCACTGGGAACTGTTCATCCAAGGAATTGCTCGATCCGGTTCAAGGGAAGGAGGCAGCTGGTTCGATCGGCTTCAGTTAGCAGTAGTAGCAAAGGAATTGCTCGATCCGGTTCAGTTAACAGCTAGGGATTGATCGATCGCTCGGGTTCAGTAACGTGTAGCCTGCAGTGCAATCGCTCGGATTTAGTTAGAGCCCAACGCCTCGCACCCACGCGCGTACGTGTACGAGAGAAACGCACAATACCTCTATGCATCGCTTGGCCCCGACCACCCGCCGTAACAGGGAACTCCCCGAAATTTTCCTCGCCCTCGCTTCTACCATGATTTTTTCCGTCATGGACGGCCCAAAGAATGTCCTTCAGGTTCGTCTCTAGCCCGCCCAGGACGAAAAGCCCATTTTCTATCATGATTTTTTGTCATAGAAGTAGGATCCCACCACATCTATGAAGATACCGGGTTTTGTCATAATCGTCGTCATAGAAGTGTCATAATTGTGATAGGAAAAAAATTCATTCGGCCCAAAATGTCACGGATGTGTCTTTTTTTGGTAGTGCTAGTAAGAATGAAATAATTGGTCTAGCTTCTATTGTTGTGCCTCCTACTGATCCTGTAGAGCTAGTGGGCCCATAACCCACAGGTCCCAGGATGGAAACAATCCGTAATTCCCGAGTAGTTAAGCTACAATAACCACACACTAATGGTGCCATCTCATCGCGATTAATTTCATAAACCTCACCTTGATCCTAACCGAACTTGAATTCAATTCAAAAGCAAGTCAAACTATTAATTTTCAAATAATAAAATAAAAATGTAGGCTGGGTTGAAAATATTTCCTAACTATTTGTCATGAATTATCCAACATATTTTGAATTAATAAAATGTCCTAAGCTAATTAAAATAGAGTTAGCAACAATTAAATTTACCAGTCCAATTAAAAAAATATCCAACCTTTTCAAAATTAAATTTTAACTTTGTGTGCTGCTTTAAAATATTGCCTAGTAATTATGTGCTAACTGGAACATTTGACAAAGTTCGTTTGATAACTAAATAAATAGAAAAGCATAGAGGAGATAGCAAACAAAAAATAATAAATGAAGAAGGAACCTAAGTACTGTGCACTTTCACCCATCATACATAGTACTGGCCCAGCCCAACCTCTCAATCATCTCCTTCCTTATGCTACAGTGGGGCAGGGGGTGGCCGTGGCGGCCATCCCGCGGCCATGGCCATGTTCTGGCCATCGCTGACCTCCCAAGTGCCGGAAGGCATCCCCTCTTTCGTCTTCGTCTATCGGTAACTTTACTTTAGGCTATATTTTTATTCACCACATGATATGTGTTTTGCTTGGAGCGTCTTGTATGATTTGAGTCTTTGATTTTTAGTTTATCACAATCATCCTTGCTGTACACACCTTTTGAGAGACACACATGAATCGGAATTTATTAGAATACTCTATGTGCTTCACTTATATCTTTTGAGCTAGATAATCTTGCTCTAGTGCTTCACTTATACCTTTTTAGAGCACAGTGGTGGTTTTATTTTGTAGAAATTATTGATCTCTCGGGCTTCACTTATATTATTTTGAGATTCTTTTAGAACAACATGGTAATTTGCTTTGGTTATAAAATTAGTTCTAATATGATGGGCATCCAAGTTGGGTAAAATAAAAGCTTTCATATAAAGTGCATTGAATACTATGAGAAGTTTGATTCTTTATGATTGTTTTGAGATATGAAGATAGTTATATTAGAGACATGCTAGTGGAGTAGTTGTGAGTTTGAGAGATACCTGTGTTAAAGTTTGTAATTCCCGTAGCATGCACGTATGGTGAACTGTTATGTGATGAAGTTGGAGCATGATTTATTTATTGAATGTTTTCCTTATGTGTGGAGGTTGAGGTCGCGCGATGGTTAACTCCTAGAAACCCTTCCCCTAGGAGCATGCGTGTAGTACTTTGTTTTGATTACTTGTAGATTTTTGCAATAATTATATGAGTTCTTTATGACTAATGTTGAGTCCATGGATTATACGCAATCTCACCCTTCCACCATTGCTAGCCTCTCTTGTTCCGCGCAACTTTCGCCGGTACCATACACCCACCATATACCTTCCTCAAAACAGCCACTATACCTACTTATTATGGCATTTCCATAGCCATTCCGAGATATATTGCCATGCAACTTTCCACTGTTCCGTTTATTATGGCACACTCAATCATTGTCATATTGCCTTGCATGATCATGTAGTTGACATCGTATTTGTGGCAAAGCCACCTTTATATTTCTTTCATACATGTCGCTCTTGATTCATTGCATATCCCAGTACACCACCGGAGGCATTCACATATAGTCATATTTTGTTCTAAGTATTGAGTTGTAATTCTTGAGTTGTAAGTAAATAAAAGTGTGATGATCTTCATTATTAGAGCATTGTCCCAGTGAAAAAAGGATGATGGAGACTATGATTCCCCCACAAGTCGAGATGAGTCTTCGGACTTAAAAAAAAATAGGCCAAAGAAGCCCAAACCAAAAAAAGGAGGCCAAAGAAGCCCAAATAAGAAAAAGGCCAAAGAAGCCCACAAAAAACAAAAAAAGAGATAAAAAGAGAGAAGCGACAATGCTACCATCCTTTTACCACACTTGTGCTTCAAAATAGCACCATGATCTTCATGGTAGAGAGTCTCCTATGTTGTCACTTTCATATACTAGTGGGAATTTTCATTATAAAACTTGGTTTTTATATTCCAATGATGGGCTTCCTCAAAATGCCCTAGGTCTTCGTGAGCAAGTGAGTTGGATGCACACCCACTTAGTTTCTCTTTGAGCTTTCATACACTTATAGTTCTAGTGCATGCGTTGCAATCCCTACTCACATTGATATCTATTGATGGGCATCTCCATAGCCCGTTGATACGCCTATTTGATGTGAGACTATATTCTCCTTTTTGTCTTCTCCACAACCACCATTCTATTCCACCTATAGTGCTATGTCCATGACTCACGCTCATGTATTGTGTGAAGATTGAATTTTTTTGAAAATGCTAAAGTATGAAACAATTGCTTGTCTGAAACCGAGGTTGTGCATGATTTAAATATTTTGTGTGATGAAGATAGAGCAAAGCCATACTATATGATTTTGTAGGGATAGATTTTTTGGCCATGTTATTTTGAAAATACATGATTGCTTTGTTAGTATGCTTGAAGTATTATCCTATTTTATGTCAATATTAAACTTTTGTTTTGAATCTTATGGATCTGAATATTCATGCCCCAATAGAGAAGATTACATTGATAAATATGTTAGGTAGCATTCCACATCAAAAATTCTGTTTTTATCATTTACCTACTCGAGGACGAGCAGGAATTAAGCTTAGGGATGCTTGATACGTCTCCAACATATCTATAATTTTTGATTGTTCCATGCTATTATATTATATGTTTTGGATGCTTAATGGTCTTTATTATGCACTTTTATATTATTTTTGGGACTAACCTATTAACCGGAGGCCCAGTGCAAATTGCTAATTTTTTTTGCCTATTTTAGTGTTTCGTAGAAAAGGAATATCAAACGGAGTCCAAACGGAATGAAACCTTCAGGGAAATCATTTTTGGAACAAACGCAATCCAGGAGACTTGGAGTGGACGTCAAGGAAGCAACATGGTGGCCACCAGGTAAGAGGGCGTGCCCAGGGGGGTAGGCGCGCCCCCACCCTCGTGGGCCCCTCATGGCTCTACCGACCTAGTTCTTTTGCCTATATATACAAATATACCCCGAAAACATCCAGGAGCACCACGAAACCCTATTTCCACCGCCGCAACCTTATGTACCATGAGATCCCATCTTGGGGCCTTTTTTTGGCGCTCCGTCGGAGGGGGAATAAATCACAGAGGGCTTCTACATCAACACCATAGCCTCTCCGATGATGTGTGAGTAGTTTAACATAAACCTTCGGGTCCATAGTTATTAGGTAGATGGCTTCTTCTCTCTCTTTGTTTCTCAATACAAAGTTCTCCTTGATCTTCTTGGAGATCTATTCGATTTAATACTTTTTGCGGTGTGTTTGTCGAGATCCGATGAATTGTGGGTTTATGATCAACATTATCTATGAACAATATTTGATTCTTCTCTGAATTCTTATATGTATGATTTGATATCTTTGCAAGTGTCTTCGAATTATCAGTTTGGTTTGACCTACTAGATTGATCTTTCTTGCAATTGGAGAAGTGCTTAGCTTTGGGTTCAATCTTGCAGTGTCCTTTCCCAATAACAGCAGGGGCAGAAAGGCACGTATTTTATTGTTTCCATCGAGCATAAAAAGATGCAGTTTATATCATATTGCTTGAGTTTATCCCTCTACATCATGTCATCTTGCTTAATGCGTTACTCTGTTCTTGTGAACTTAATACTGTAGATGCATGCTGGATAGCGGTCGATGTGTGGAGTAATCTCTACTCCTTATGTCTCAGTTGGTAGTCTCCGTTTCGGGTTTATTTTCGTCCCACCACTTTCGTCTGGTTTTTTTCATCGGTTTTTTCGTCCCCTTCTCACACTCCGAACTGCCCGACCCGCTAAAAAAATCCCCTCGTCCGATCCCCAACCTCCCCCCATCCCGTCGCCGTTGCTGCCTACCTTGCCTCCTACCGGTGCGCCACCGCTCCCGCCTATTTCCGGCGCGCCATCATCCCCGCCTCCTACCGGCGCGCCGCCGGACCCTCCTTCTTCCCTGGAGCGCCGCCACCCCGCTGCCCCCGCCATCTTCCCGAGCGCGCCGCTGTTGCCGTCTACCCCGGAGCGCCACCGCCCCGCCACCCCCGCCCATGGGACCAGTGGTCCCATCACCGGTCCACCCCCACCCAGATCTGCCGGAGGTGCACTAGATCCTTCCTCACGGCCGGTTCCCACGACTCGGTCGCCGCCCCAACCGCTGTAGCAGCCGAGCACCTCCACTAGGTGCCCCGGCGGTTCGGACCCCCACCTGGCTCCTCCCTCGAACCCAGCGAGCCTCCGCCCCGGCCTACTTCCCGCGCGAGGTCGCCTCCGCCTCCTCCTGGTGCACCGCCGCCTCCACCATCTTCCGACACAAGGCCGTCCCCTCCTTCAGGGTGAGGTGGATTTGCCTGTAATGAAATCCAAAGACATGGCTCAATTTTTTTTCTTTGAATGGCTTCTACCAAAGAAGCATGTCAACACACACCCATGGATGGATGGGGATGGGGCGACGACGGCGGCTGTGGCGGCCTTCTCTCGGTGCTTGCTGATGTGGTGGATATCGATGTCGGTGACGGGTTGCAGCACGTAGATGTCAAAGGTACTGACTCCTTCCATCCTACTTCCCTCACCTCCCCTCCCCTCACCTCATCTTCTTCTTCTGGATTTTTTGATTTGATCCGTGCGGTTAGTTTCTGCAGGCTGCGGGTGTAACGGAGGAGCACCATGGCGGGTGTGCAGGCCATGGCTCGCTATGGAAGGCCCTTCCCTTCCCTCTCTCTGTTCGGGCCATGCTCAGGCACGACGACCTATGGAAGGAAGGGGACGCCAACGACCTATGGAAGGGAGGGAAGGGGAGGCCGGTGAATTGGGGTAGGGGATGCGGGTGACCTGGGGAAGGGCGGTCGGGGGCTGTTTAGCTCGCCGTCGCTGTCGGCAGCCGGCGGACACCACCCGTCGCTTGGAGGACGACAGTAATGGAGTAAGAGGGGGCGTATCGGGAAGGAGTTTTGGGCGATGGGAGGAGGGGAACAGCAGCCGCGCTAGGCAGCAAGCCTCGCCGTGCCGCTTGGTGGCCGAGATGTGGCCGCCCCATGCTCTGATCCGATGGGCCTCCTCTGCTTGATGGTTGCACTTGTTGAGGTTCGTCCTTCTCTGGTTCGCATCTTCTTCATCTTTGCTTTGGATTGGTCGTGCTAATTTCACATGTTTTCCTTTGTTTCGTTCATGTGCAGTTTGGTACGGTTTCCTATTGTTAGCTGTGTCGAGCCTTGGGTCTTGTCTCTTCTTTGCATTGAGGTTAGTCCACTCCTATGTGCTTGCCTATATAATGCTCGGTGAAATGTGTGTGTGTTGATGCTTGTTCTACGGTTCAACCTACTTCTCCTATCACTGTTGCTTCTTCTTCTCGTCCGTCCTGCTGCTTACCCAATGTGCTTCTGCTTGCTGCCTGAGGTAAATAGGCCGTTCTGTTCCTTCTGTGACCGGCGAGTGTTCATTGCATTCCTGTGTGTCATTGTGCTCTGACCATTTTTTTGTGTATTTCATAGGTTGTACGATCTCTTCTGTCGCTGTGTCGTTCGACTCATCAAGGTTTTCTTCTTTCGTTTCTACTACATTTGTGCGTGTTTTACATTCAGTATCTTTTATGTCATGATGTTTGCCTTGGTGATCTTTTAAATATCTGAATGTCGTGTTGATCATTTAAATGTTCCGGATATGGTCGGGGGTTGTGTGTTGTTGGTTCTCGTGCTACTTAGGTTTCATGTATGCGTGTGAGCAGGATGTGTACGCTTGTTTTCTTTGTAATACCTGTTTTGGAGGCCATGGTAGCTCTATGCCCCACGCGCTCCCTCTTTTTGTTTTACACAAAAGCATATTTGTCAAATTCTCAGACTAAATTTTTGAAAGAAACCACAGTTCATTACAACACCAATTATGGATATGGATCCATCTTGCTGCACTGGATGTAATAAGAATTGCATGTGATAAGCAGGCGCCTCCTGTAGGTATGAATTTTTGCTAATATCATTGAATTTCTCCTGAGATCTCTCTAGACCTTTCCAAATGTATTTTAGTTCAGTGTTTGTATTAACTAGCAGAAGAAGGGATGCTAATGGAAAGAATTTGAGATGCATAAACATGAAAGCACTAAAAGATTTGCTCGAAGCAAAGATGGCTAGCCGAGATACATATGGCAAGAATCTTCGGAGATTGACATCTTTTCATCTTCTATTGAGATATACTTGCCCATGGGTCACAACTCATGAAGTTACTTCCTTTTGGTTTTGATTTTGAATTATATGTGTCATAGGTCTCAACTGATGAAGTTACTTCCTTTTGGTGAAGGTCTGAATGTCATCACGATCTTGGCTGAGAGGCAGACATTTTGGAAGGTTCTTGTCTGTATAGATTAGTTGATAGGATGACAATTTAAGTTTATTGAAGCTCTTGTTTAGAAGGCGGGGGTCTGCTTTGGTTTCTTGCTATTTGCCTTTCTCTTAAAGTAATTGACTGGATGCATCCGACAGTTTATAAATCAATAATTTCAATGGTTCTACTTTTTAAATTTATAACTCTTAGGATTTTCTCTTAAAAATAATGTGAGAGTTATTTTTTAGGGGGAAATAGCTTTTGTTCACTTGATAAATCATGTTCGTTGTAATCAGTGTTGCTATATCAAAAAGTAGTGCCTCGTGCCGGGTAGCATCCATGTTGCTATTTCTCCATGTCTTCTTCACCTGAGTAGATTGCCTTCCATCGAACAGGGCTACTATTCTTGATCATAAGAACTGTTATTGTTCTAATTTTACTAGATGAAGCTACAATGGTTAACATATGAAGTGCAGGTTCTAGGTTTGTTATATTAATCATGGCTACAGTTCTTGATCATATGATCTTATATCCTATATGTGCAAATCATGCCTTTAGGTTACTGGAATTTCACTATTGTTTAATTTAGGAACAGTAGATTGATCCGTTATCAAGGGCAACATGAATTATATGTGATTCCGAACCTTTATTAAGTTTCCCTTCTTTTAGCATATTTGTTGCTAACTGAGATAGTACCAAGCACGATCTTTGGTTTGCCATGTACGACACCGCGGAGTCATTTTATTAAGCTGGCATTAGTAATTTTGCATTTTACATAGTTCATGTGCAAGTTAAACGTATGTCCAATAATTACTAATATTAAGTTTATAATGTTGGCACAGTCTGTTATTGCCGTTATCTTCTTGGGAGTACTTGAGAAGGCGTGGCTGGGAATGTGGGGACACGCCATGGCAGAGGCGCATGTTCGGCAGGAGGAGTCAGGGAGGCATGAAGGTGGACATGTGGATGTTATCGTGGCATTGACACATTTCTCTCCACCGATGCTATATACCAGGGTGAGTGAATGCTATCGTGGCCTTAGATGCCCTGTCTAATTCTTGCTTGAATTTTTGGTTTTGTATGCTTGGATGTATGTTCAGTTCCTACATTGTTTTTCTCATGTGGAGTTGAAACCACATTTGGTTGCTCCAATAGCAAATAATTGTATGTTTCACTCTGAAATCATATTGCATATAGAGAGATGTTCATTGTTAGTCATCGGGTTGTGGTATGAATTGACAACTTTCATAGTCAGCTTACCATGTCATCTATTAAGAATCAAGCAAATTTGGGCCTCTAAAAAACACTCAGGTTGACGCAGTAATTTTGGCAAAATGAGATACTATGATTTTCCTCTCTTTAATTTTGAATTACCTTTGACAAGAAAATGTTTCCTGTTTTTTGGTCTAACCTGTCGTAATTTTGTCTTGTTGGTCCATCTATATGAGAACCTTCTAAGTGGAAGTCACATGGTGGAGCCTTTGACAGGAAAATGTTTGTCTTGTCGGTCCATCTATATGAGAACCTTCTAAGTGGAAGTCACATGGTGGAGTCTCAGTATGTCAAGTACAGTTTGATTAAGTACAGTTTGATTAGTATGACAAGTCATGTCAGCGGGATGAATATTTACGAGGTTGATTATCTCCCAGGAAGACAACTAGAAAGTATGTTCGCAATTTCATGACTAAATTATACAATTATATAAATTGTGTTCTACTTGAAGTTTGTCAGTTAAAATCATGTTGACTCGCCTACTGTTTAGTGGCTCTATTTTGATCATATAATTAGGTTTACATCTTGACTCGCTTGATTTGATAAATTCCATTCTTACCAAGGGTCATCATTTGTATATTTCCTCTTCGGAGGGTGATCTCGTCGCCCACGGAGAAGCAATCCAAGGAGAAGATAGTAGGTTCTGCGCCCAACCTCTGCTCCCTATCAAAGGAGGGGAAGTGGTTGCGAGCATGCCATCAGCGTTGGGTCGATGGTGTTGTGCCTCGGCAGCTGGGATCATGCAAGGCAGATGGGAAGCAACAGTGCCGCCTCTCCCCCCGAGCTCCAAATACATGATAGCAGCATCGAGGTGAGCAGTGGCAAAGGTTCCCACCTGAACATATCGAGCCGTGACACCAGTACAGCCACAACCTCCAATACTACTACGACTGATGGCTATCCTCTACCCATGAGTGTTATGCAAATTTGCGTAATTTAACTCCAGTGATGTGGATTTCATTATGTGGTAATTTTGTTTATGTAGAAATTGATGCGTTGGAAATAGTAAATCTGTTATCTTGTTTACAAGTGTGGTGATGCCGATTGTAGAAATTGGGCAATGTGGGATCTCCGATCCTCGTGTTGGTTTGATTTCGCTTTGTTCATCTGACTTAGGAATCATGAGGCTATTCATGTCCAACTGAACACAAGGGTTTTTTTAATACTTTTGGAATATATGCTACTTATGCTTATCTATGCTGAAACTGCATCTGCAAGGCATTGTTTGTCCTGCGTTCCAGATCGATGCCGCTTTATTCATGGGTTGGGTTGTCAGTTTCAAGCCACTTAATTTTTGGGTTGCGATTGTTGTCAATGCTGTTGAATAGTACAAATCAATGATCCTGCGTTTGTAGGTTCTGACCTGGTAGTATCATGTATGTACTCAACAAAACGTGAACTGACAGCCATGGTAGTATTATGATTCCTGGCAACCATGGTAGTATTATCTGTAGTGTTGGCCAGCATGTTTATTTCACAATTTTACAAATATCTTTTCTTCGTTTTGTGTTGGAAAGTTAAGCATGAACCATTTAGAGAATTCAACAATATGACTCATGCTCATCTCCATGTCAATGCTAGGAGGAGAAAAACTGCATTCAGAGGTTACGGAATGGCAATGGGTGGGTTACCTCCCAGGAGCAGATGACTGGCATGGTTAGTGCTCTAGGCCATGAATCTCATGGATCCCATGATACAGGTACATCAAGGAAATTGTAATAAGTTCATGGCACAACATATAATTTAACGTTAGCTTTCTACATTAAATATCAGGAAAAATTTCTTACAATTCATTTACATGATGGTCGGTCCTGTTACATGAATCTTAACAATAAAGATACAGTCGTCTACATTTAGTTTGCTTTTCTATTGCTGGGTAATCCTCTTATGCCATCATTTTCTTAGTATTTTTATGGTGCATGTATCTGGTCCAAATCCGACGGAGACAAGCAAAATCGTGCTGCTTCTTCTTCTTTCGATTGTAAGTGAATCCTTTGATGACAGTGCTATTTTTTGTTGTATTAATACTGCATCTGATTCACACACTTCATCTATCCTTGTTCGAGAAATTGTGCATGTTTTTGCTTCATTAGTCCAGGAAAATCCAGTTGAAAACATTTAGGAACTCAGGACGACACGTATTGATTATATTTCATTGTGATGGCCGTTGCCGACACAGCTACTATGGGTACAAGCAACTTCTATTTCGCTCGTCACCGGAAACCACCGCCCAGATCCATCTCTTCTCAACCATGCCGACGTGGTGGTCAGGGGCGCTTACAACTTGTGAGGGCCTGCATTCTCGCTGTTGATCCGTGATGGCATGTCCTCCCCGCGCCCTAGCCGCGTTTTAGCTGATGGTTTGGGTCTGCCGGTGGAGGGAGAGGGGGCGACCTCTGTCGCTCCTTCTCTCTAGCCTCTTCATCTTGATGAAGCTGTAGGAGTAGAGGGGCATGCGCGTGATGGATCTGCTCCAAGCACCTCAAGCCACGCATCTTCAAGGTGATCACTTCATCCACATTCAATCTCAGTTCCCGCGTTTACTCCTTTTTTGGGGTGGATGGATGCATGATACTCTGATAGTAGCGGGCAGCTGTAGTACATACTACACATTGGCACGCTGAAACAAGCATGTAATTTTCTCAGAAATTTTTATGTCACATGCTAGTGGAGTGGATTATAACATTTGAATGGAACAAATTGTAGGTATTTCTTTTGCAATGGCAGCATAAAGCAACAATTGATATATCATATTTCATTAATGGTTGCTTGAAATATATTAGGGTGTAGATAATTAGCTATTTACCTTCACTTCCTTTTCTTTCCTTTTACATATATTGGGCTGCATAATAGCTTAATTTTGTAAGGTTGACACAAATGATGTAGGGATTAAACGATTGATGAAAAGGCTTGTCATAGAAGAGAGATGGTGAGAGAGAACATAATGGAGTGGAATTTCATGACAAGCTTCCACAAAATTCAAAGAATCTACGGGGATATGAGACAAGAGAGTGAATTCTTTTCACTTGTATCATCTTGGCCCTGTATTAAAAAAGAGAGTCTGGGACTATTATAGGGGTCTTATTTTGAGAAATATTATAAGGGACTATGGGACGGTGCGATCAGTTGCTACCATGGTTATCAATGTATTCGTGAGTAATTGCAGGTTTTCTTTGCCACAAAGGTGCACACATATTGTAGTAAGCCACATGGTTTTGTAGCTTCAGGCATGAGACTAAAACCGTTCTCTATTTTTTCCTTAATTGTAGTCAGTGGGTACCACATATTTCTTTTGATAGATTGTGACATGTTTCTACTTTTTACACCACAATCGTACTCTCGTAGATGGACATGAAGAATATTTGCCTGGTGAAAATGCGATTTTGAGTGCGGTGAATTTTGCCTGATATGTATTCTTGTTGTATGGTGGATGGGAAAGAGCGACACGGCCTTTCCATTTATCCATCACCAATTCCTTCTGATCTTTCCATTCACATCAGCCCTCCGTCGCCGGTGGATGACAACGGCGAGGTGCGGCTGGGACTCCATGAGGAGGCCGCAAATAAGAAATGTGATGGTTTTGTTTCTCTCTTTACATATTTCTTTTTCTTAAGGGCAGACGAGAAAAATTGATGAAACATGTAAGTTGTCAAATTCTTTTGCTTTATCTTGAGAAGTGCAAGTTTTCTAAAAATTGTGATGCAAATTTGGTAAGGTGGTAGAGATCCTCAACATATAATATTGTATATGCTCCTCCTCAGGATGTAGCGAACTAGGGATCTATTATGCTTTTTCTTGACCAAATCCAAAGTACTATTATTAGGAGGTCCACCTGTTCTTAAACCATGTGTACATGATTTCCTTTTTGTATTTGTTTTAGTATATCTTCCAGTCTTCTTAATGATTTTTCACATATGTGTTTCTATGTCAGTGCTGCTCGGAGTGGTGCATACAACGTCGAGTTTTGCTTGGCTGATACACATGTGGACCATGACTTGCTTCCCTTTATTTTGCTCACTGAACAGGTGCCATTAACTCCTACAATTGCAGGTTTCATCTTCTCAGATGCCAGATTATATTCAGTTGAGAGAGATGACAACGAGGTGCATGCAAGTAATGATAGGTACCCCTATCTTACACCTTTTTTGCAATAATTTTTTTGCATGCTTTCCTTGATTTGGTTTCCTTTTCCATGTGCAATGTCAATTTGTTATTCCTTCAAAGTGAGATGAAAATGAAGATTATACTTGTATAACTAAAGTTTGATCTTCAGTCCTACTCCCTCCGTCTGGAATTAGTTGACACTCAAATGGATGTATCTAGATGTATTTCAGTGCTAGATACATCCGTTTGAGCGCCAACTTATTTCGGACAGAGGAAGTACACAACATCCTTTTTAACAGAATAAAAGGCCACAACTTCACCACATATGAGTGTAACTAAATCTCATGTTTCATGCTATAACTTATGTACTAAATTCTATTAACATGACTAATTTTTTTGGTTTTATTTAATATCCCTCTATAACATCTTCAATTATCAAACATGCCAGCATTCATGTGAATGTTGGTAAAATATTCCTGTCCATTTTGGTTCAGTATCAATTAATGTATTTTTCATTAGATATAGGCAGTGGTGGGTGGCGGAATGGCAAGGCGTCCAATCAGATGTCCTGGGTCCGTGAGGAGTTGGTGGCTCTCAACTACAACAATATCATCATGGCAATCTATATTGGTTGATCAATTGCTAACATCCTAACACAGCATGTTTTGAATTGCATTTATTTATGACTAAAAGTAGCCGTTTCTACTGTTGTATTAAGATTTCAACGAGAATGCAGAATCGGCTCTAAGGGAGCAAGGGTGTTCGGCGCCTAGAGGAGTGTTCAGGTTCAAGGATCTGGCCCTCGCCGTTGAGACCAACGGGGTCGTCGCCGAGTACATCTGGTATGTACACATGAACCTCCCTCGACTACAATGTCGCTGATGTTTATTTCTTCTTTCATACTATGTTCCTAGAGAGCACAGTAGTAGCTTCAGGATAGGGGACCAATCCTGCATCTTTTTCTGATTTCTTTTTTATTAGATTAGCACGAGAGCGAGCAGTGCATTGAAGATTTGACCCCTTAAAGTTCATACTACTTATATCCAAAGTTTCCAAGACTTGGTGGGTGATAAGTGACGTTTGTAGTTTGTAGTCTATAATCGTCTTGGTCCCGGTTCCAACTGGTTGGATACATGTTTTACCAGAAAAAGAAAATTGTGTGTTACTAATTCATGTACTCTCAGAAGTAATGTTCCTTTTTCCCTGTAATTGGGGTTCGCTTCATGTTAAATTTACTATAAATTGTATGTGGTGGGATCTAGGATCCTACCTGGTCTAGGGCGTAGGTTGTACGGGAAGGGGGAGGGTTGACGGAGATGCGATTGCGGCTGCCGGCGGTGGGGTGCCGTGTCGTGATGAAGAAGAGGCGGCGGCGGCGCAAGAGGTGGCTAGCAAGATGAACAACACAAGGGACGCGAGATTTATACTGGTTTAGGCCACCATTGTGGTGTAATACCCTACTCCAGTGTGTGGTGTGTGGATTGCCTCTTGGGATGATGAGGAACAGTACAGGGGGAAGAACTGCCTCGCGAGGGGAGGAGTACTTGTGCTGGTGTGGGTGATTCTGGTCAGGGTTCGATTGGTCGATCCCCTGCCTTGAGAGTGGCTAGTCCTATTTATAGAGGCCTTGGTCCTCTTCCCAAATATTGAGCGGGAAGGGATTCCACAATGGCGGGATTTGAAGGGGGACAGCTAGTACAAGCTATCACTACAAAAAAAAGAAACATCCGTGACATTTTGGGCCGAACGAATTTTTTTCCTGTCATACATATGACACTTCTGTGACGATAATTGTGACAAAACCCGGTATCATCATAGATGTGGTGGGATCCTACTTCTATGACAAAAAATCATGACAGAAAATGGGCTTTTCGTCCTGGGCAGGCCGGAGACGCAACTGCATGACATTCTTTGGGCCGTCCATGACGGAAAGAACCGTGGTAGAAGTGAGGGGGAGGAAAATTTCGGGGAGTTGCCGGTTACGGTGGGAGGTCGGGGGCCGAGCGATGCGCGTTTCTCTCGTACACGTGCGATGCCTTGGCTCTAACTGAAACCGAGCGAGGCATTGGGCTCTAACTGAACCCGAGCGATTGCACTGCAAGCTACGCGTTACTAAACCCGAGCGATCGATCGATGGCTGTGAACCGAACCCGATGGAGTGATTCCTTTGCTACTGCTGCTAACTGAAGCCGATCGATTGGATGAACAGAGAGCATTGCAGGGGGGGGGTTGGATGAACAGTGAGCAGTGGCGTTGCCTCTGGATGAATAGGACCCCGTGGTGTGGAGGGCTGGATGAACAGTAAATGGTGGAGGGGTGCCCGTGGAGGGGTGGTTGAACAGGACCCCGTGGTGTGGTGGAGGGCTGGATGAACAGTATACGGTGGAGGGGTGCCCGTGGAGGGGTGGTTGAACAGTAGCCGGTGGAGTAGCGCGCGGTGGAGGCTGGATGAATAGGAGCCCGTGGAGGCTGGAGGAGGTCGATGGTAGCCCGTGCAGGCTGGAGGAGGTCGACGGTGGAGATGAACACTATCCCGTGGAGTCCCGTTTTGCGGTACGCCACACCCCTCCCGATGAACAGGACCCCCGTTTCGACCGTAGCGCTCCAACACAAGTCTGTCTCGTCCGTTTTGCGGTACGCCACACCCCTCCCGATCAACAGGACCCCCGTTTCGACCGTAGCGCTCCAACACAAGTCCGTTTCGTCGGTTTTGCTGTACGCCGCACCCCTCCCGATCAACAAGACCCCCGTTTCGACCGTAGTGCTCCAACACAAGTCTGTTTCGTCCGTTTTGCGGTACGCCACACCCCTCCCGATCAACAGGACCCCTGTTTCGACCGTAGGAGATCCGTTTCCTCCGTTTTGCGGTACGCCACACCCCTCCCGATCAACAGGACCCCGTTCTGAATGTAGGAGGTCTGTTTCCTTACGCCAGGCCTCGTTTTCATCGCCTGTTCCGTCCAAGCCCTCCCGATGAACACGACCATGCATTCCGTTCCAACCCAGCCGGTTGGCTCCCCATGAACACGACGACGGCGCTGTTTCTCCGTTCTGACCCAATCATGTACGTATAAGTGAGTAGGCGTTCGAGACCCTGCCCGTATGTACGTACGTGGCCGTACTTTCTTTCTTGCACCCTCGCCGTTGTATGTACGTGTACATGCTACGTGCGCGCCTATACTACAACACATGTGCGCCTCTACTACGACACGTGCGCGCCTCTACAACGACAAGTATGTACGTACACGTTCGCGACCAGAATGACAACCCTACGTACGCTTCGACTAGGTGGGTCCCGATTGTCAGGCACTTCCTTGCCGGCGAAGATGTAGCTGGTGGGTCCCAGCAGTCAGGGGGGCGAATCGTTTTTTTTGCCCGGACGTACTTCCTTGCGTGCGAAGATGTAGCTTTCTGGTGGGTCCCAGCAGTCAGGGGGAAACGATTTTTTTGCGAAATACGGTAGCCTGTTCGGTGGGTCTCCGCTGTCAGGTGGAGGAATAATTATTTTGCGCATAATAAGGAGGCACTTCCTTGCTGCGGCCGTGGACCCAGCTGTCAGCCTCTCCACGTACAGTCCACGTCCGATGGAAGCCATTCCTTGACCACGTTGACCACGCCGCGCCGAGAGCACCAGGGCGGTGGACGACGGCGAGGCCTAGGAAGGGGACGACACGGAGCCGGGGAAGACGCGGCAGTGGATGCCCACGCGTAGAGGAGTACGAGGGTTCACTGGTTCGCTGCGGTGTGAGGCTGCCATCGCCGCAGAATAACAGGGGGTGTGGGTGAGTAGAGGGATGGCCTGGCCAGCGGTGGGAGTAGTAGGGGCGGTGAGGCCTCCGCCGCATCGCAGCCGGCCACGGGAGGCAGGAGCACGAGGCACGACCGGCGCTGGTTTGGGCGGCTGGAGAAAGAAGACCAGAGGTTGAAGAAGCACTACGGCCGTTGGATGGACATCGTACGGTCACTGGAGCTAGAATCGTGCATATTGACTAAGTTGACAAAGCCCTCCGTCCCCGTCAACTTAGTAGGCCCACAAGTCAGCCTGCCACTATACTGGGTCCCAGCTAACAGGGGGAGTATTCATTTTTTTGTGCGTAATAAGGAGGCACTTCCTTGCGTGCGAAGATATAGCTGGTGGGTCCGAGCTGTCAGCGGCGGTAACGTTTTTTCGCGAAATACAGAGGCCCTTTCGGTGGGTCCCTGATGTCAGGTGGAGGAATCATTATTTTGCGCGTAATAAGGAGGCATTTCCTTGCGTGCGGCCGTGGACCCAGCTGTCGGCCTCTCCACGTACAGTCCACTTCAGATGCATGTCGGTCGTTGACCACGTTGACCAGGCCGCGCCGAGAGCACCAGGGCGGTGGACGACGGCGAGGCCTAGGAAGGGAATGACACGGAGGCAGGGAAGACTCGGCAGTTGTTTCCCACGCGGAGGGGAGTACGACTGTACGAGGGTTTACTGGTTCGTCTGCCGTCGCCGGAGAATAACAACAGGTGTGGGTGAGTAGAGGGATGGCTAGGCCAGCGATGGGAGTACGGTGGGGCGGTGAGGCCTGCGCGGCAGCACAGCCGGCCGCGGGGAGGAGGGAGCAGGCAGTCCCGCCGGCGCTTGTTTGAGCGGCTGGAGCAGGAAGAGCAGAGATTGAAGAAGCACGACGGCCGTTGGATGGACATCCAACAGTCACTGCTTGTGCGTCAACCTTTTTTTAGGAAAGCCTCAAATCTGTGGAAAACAGCATACAACCCATCTGCCATTATTTCTAATAATTTACAGCCCATTTGCTAATTCTTAAGGTTTTTTTGGAGCCCATATTCTTTTTGTTAGCATTACAGCCCATATTGTGGCCACGGTTAAAAAATTATACGAAATTTTGCATATTTCGGTGCGGTCCGAACTGTTTTTAATCCCGAAATTTCGACTCACATTCAAACTGATTTTAAAAATAAATGTATATCAATATAAAATCCAACAAATTCTCCACGCATAAAAATTAATGTAATTTAAAATCTCGAAATGAAAAAAAGATATTTGAAACTAATTGCCGGTTTGATGTGTTTTAAAAATGTACGGCCCATTTCTCATTACTGATAGGCCATTTTCTCGGCCAGCCGAATGAAGCTCTCCTCGTCTTGAAAGATTTGCAGCCCAACAGGCCTGACAAAGCGACTTACTTGGCAAATCACAAAAAACTGGGCTGTGGCCTTGGACCCAGCTGTCAGCCTCTCCACGTACAGTACTCTTCCGATGGAAGTCGGTCGTTGACCACATTGACCACGCCGCGCCGAGAGCACCAAGGCGGTGGACGACGGCGAGGCTTAGGAAGGGGACGACGCGGAGCCGGGGAAGACGCGGCAGTGGATGCCCACGCGGAGAGGAGTACGAGGGTTCACTGGTTCGGCTGCGGCGTGAGGCTGCTGTCGCCGCAGAATAACAGGGGGTGTGGGTGAGTAGAGGGATACCCTGGGCCAGCGGTGGGAGTAGTAGGGGGCGGTGAGGCCTCCGCGGCATCACAGCCGGCCACGAGAGGCAGGAGCACGCGGCACGACCGGCGCTGCTTTGGGCGGCTGGAGCAAGAAGACCAGAGGTTGAAGAAGCACTATGGCCGTTGGATGGACATCGTACGGTCACTGGAGCTAGAATCATTCATATTGACTAAGTTGACAAAGCCCTCCGTCCTCGTCAACTTAGTAGGCCCACAAGTCAGCCACCCACTATGGTGGGTCCCAGCTAGCAGGGGGTATTCATTTTTTGGTGCGTAATAAGGAGGCACTTCCTTGCGTGCGAAGATATAGCTGGTGGGTCCGACCTGTCAGCGGGGGGAACGTTTTTTTCGCGAAATACAGAAGCCCTTCCCACGTACAGTGCACGTACAGTGCGTAATAAGGAGGAACTTTCCTTGCGTGCGACCATGGACCTCGTGGGTCCCAGCCGTCAGGCTCTCCACGTACAGTCCTCTTCCGATGACTCTCGTATGTTGACCACGCCGCGCCGAGCGCACCGAGGCGGTGGACGATGGCAAGGCCCCAGACTGGAACGACCCAGAGATGGGGAAGACGCGGCAGTGGAGTCGCAGACGGAGAGGAGTGGGAAACTTGACTGGTTCGGGTGCGGGGTGGGCCTACACTCGGCAGAGAATAACAGGAGGTGCGGAGTGGAGGGATGGCCTGGCCGTCGGCGGGGTAGCGTTTCACTGAGGAGCGCAAAACAACGCCGCTGGACGCCGAAGGCTGGAGCAGGCGGTTCCGGCAGCGCTGGGGGAAGAAGACGAGAGATTGAAGAAGAATGCCGGCCGTTGGATGTAAATCCAACGCCTTCTTAGGCTTCGACCTACTGGCCCACATGTCAGCCAGTCCATTTGTTTTTTAGTCCATTTGGTGGGCTGGGTGAAACAATGATGTAGCATCTATGCAGCCCGTTTAAATCCCATTTGCATTTTTCTCGAAATCCGCGGACTTGCTGGGCTGGGTGAAAATATCATGTTGGGCTAGACGGAGAAATGTTATAAAAACATAAACACATGATTGCACGTCAGTAAAATCTTTGCAAGCTTATGTACGCAATCACTAGGAGTTAACTTGGCAAGTTATATATAAACAATTATTATTATTATTTTGTAAGAACTTTCAACTTACGAAATAAAATATCATTTTAATTTGATGAGTTAATAGTACGTGGGGTGTTATTATTTTTTAGGCTAGACGTGGGACAGTTGAGTTGGTTCTAGGGGAAAGTACTGGGAGAAAACTCAGTTTACATCGAAAAAGAAAGTGGGAGAAAATTCAGAGACCTGCTGGGTCCACCTGAGGAGAGGAATATGTTGGGAGGAAGGAGATTCAAAGCACGGCAGCCGAGTGAACTAGTTTTTTTTACGGACAAGTGAACTAGTTTACATACATAAGCAAATAGCCACTAAAAAAGCAATCAGGTTAATGGGTTCTTAAAAGAAATATTTCGGACAAAACAGATAATTACGACACATAGGCTAATGCATGAAACACTCAGATGATAAAGGTGCTTATAAACAGATAAAGTACAACATCTAGACCTTCCTGGCACGCTTGATCATGACGCTGCGGCTGTCCGTGTACTCGTCGGTTACGGGAAGCAGACACGCCCTCATGTCCAAGATCTGCCTGTACATGTCGTAGCATGCGTATGCGTCCTTGGCCGCGTAGGTTATGTAGGCTAGATTCAGAGGTACCTCCCACGTGTTCAGGTCGTCTTCTTTCATGTTGGCGTATCAGGGGTCGATGATGGTCTCAGCGAGGTCAACCACGGAGTCCTTCTCCTGCCCGTTGCTGATGATCTTGTATTGCTTCTGGATGTCGACAAGCTTGTTGCACCAGATGGCCGAATCGTCGCGTTCTTCCTTCTCTCCACCGTAGCGAAGGTGCAGTCGGCGCTGCCGATGAAACGGGCGAATGCTCCAGAACCTGGTGCAGCCATAGGACTGAGGCGAGGCAGAGCTTCACCGAGTCCGTATCGTTGGTGTACATCACATTCAACTTGGTGCAGCCATAGGACTGAACGGCGAACTAACTCCTTGCTGAAGTCCATATCCAGCAGGCTCACCCCTCGGATCGCCATTGGAGTCTCTTCGAGTGAACGAGTGTGTAGGCGGCGGCAGCAGTTCGTTTTTCAGCTCTTGGGGAACTGGATTCAACAGTAAGCTGAGTGTGTACAGGCGACAACAGTTACTACCCCTCCCTCGTCCGCTGCACGCCCGGCAGAAGATGCACCCTCGGCGCATTCAAACGCCTCCATTAAGAAACCTACTCCGGCCACACGTCGGTTCACGAGCGGGTCTGTATTGGTACTGTAATAACAGGAGTTAGTGGTCACTTTACTTAAATTTAATTAGCTTTAATAGAAATTTATACTTAAAACAAGCAATGCATTGGCTCGTTCTATCAGTGCCACGGGATCAACATGCACAACAATTAGAATTATTATTCTCAGGACGCACACGATCAGCACATTTGTCGCACTTTCACAAAGATAATACTACCAAGTTTGAACTGTTTGTTATGGTTGTTGTCCTCTGCATCATCATGCCGTGTTTCCCAGCTTGCAAGATTCAGAACCAACAAATAAGATCCAAATAATAAGTACAACAAAGATGCCTACACATCTCATTGATTCCCAGCTTGCAAGATTCAGAACCAACAAATAAGATCCAAATAATAAGTACAACAAAGATGCCTACACATCTCATTGATTCCCAGCTTGCAAGATTCAGAACCAACAAATAAGATTCAAATAATAAGTACAACAAAGATGCCTACACATCTCATTGATTCCCAGCTTGCAAGATTCAGAACCAACCCATTAGAGCCTTTTGATAAAGTGAATATCGGGATTAAATCCATCTTGGCTAGCCATGTCATACAATCGAAGAACTTGGCGAATGCTCTTGACCGTCACAACATCTGTAGTTGAGTATTCCCGTTTGCACAACATGTTTGCACAGCACAAACAAGGAGACAGGAGAGCATGATTTCACTTTAATAGCGGCCTCCTTGAACTCAACCTCCAGCTCCACTAGGATGAGGTCTGCCTGGAGTTCCATGATTCAATTCATGCGCCTTTTTCTGCGGTTCACCTGAAATGAAGCAAAGATTGCATCATTCAGCTAGCAAGAAGTACTTGCTCTTGTGAGCTGGCAGGTTCTTCTTTAGTAGTTGCACTAAAATTGAGGAACATTAAGGTTGGCTGTCCGGCTCATGTAAGGTGCAACTATAATTTTCTTATCCTTTTGTGCAGTTCCACTAAAATAAAGTGCCATTGTGGTGACAGTGACGGCTCCATCTTGCAAAGGCTAATAAAATGTTGCACGAGATTACCAGCAGAACTTGACGGAGATTTTGGAAACTCCAATCACCATTTTGTGCAGTTCCACCAAAATTGAGAGATGTTGCCCACGTGACATTTTAGTTGAACTGCACAAGACACTCATTCCAAAAAAAGTGTTTTGTGCAGTTCACCAAAAGGTCACAATAGCAACAAGGTGAAATGGATATCCCTATCTGCACAAAATGATAGAAAGTAAACAGTTGCTGGTCAATAAGAATATACGAAACATATACAAAATGAAAAGAAGCATCTTAATTATGTTCATGGCAATCACGCAAGGACAGTAGAAATTTTAAAACGTCAGCAATGCTTCATGTTACCAGAAGCATTACGATCAACAATGAGATTCCTCAGATATGGGATTACTTTAATGGTGGCATTGCTTGTTTACCAGACACAGTAAATCAACAGCAGCTAAAGAGTTGGTTTAAGGGCATGGGACCGTGGGGACACCAGGACACTCAGCAGCGTAAAGGAGCAACTTACTTATCATACTGGGGAAAACAGCAGGAGTGCCATTTGTAACACAGTTTAATTGCATCTTATCACTGGAGGCATTAGATTAACAATAACACTGGTTAGACATGTCCCTAAGGTAACAGTGTGATCGCTTCATTTTACATGCGCCCTTACATTAACAACAGCAAAAGGTTGGTATAAGGACATGCGACAGTGGACGCATCAGCACAATGTACCTACAAGGAGGCATAAAGTGGTGATGCCGAGCTTGTTCACGCTATGTGAGGGCAGCAAACCTAATCCTGGAGACCTTTTACTATGTGAGGGCAGCAAATCTAATCCTGGAGACCTTTTACTATGTGAGGGCAGCAAATCTAATCCTGAGACCTTTTACTATGTGAGGGCAGCAAATCTAATCCTGAGACCTTTTACTATGTGAGGGCAGCAAATCTAATCCTGAGACCTTTTACTATGTGAGGGCAGCAAATCTAATCCTGAGACCTTTTACTATGTGAGGGCAGCAAATCTAATCCTGGAGACCTTTTACTATGTGATGGCAGCAAATCTAATCCTGGACATACTCTGTTGACTTGTCCACCAGCCGCCACTTTCTATCCTTTTTTCAACCAATAATAGATCTGTTCCTTATCCAGTTTGTACTGCGTTTTCCCATTATTTCCCTTTTCAACCAAGAGACCGGTTGGGTATCCGGTCTCTACTACTTTCACCATATTATTTCCTCTTTGAATCAAGTCCTAGATTCATGCTACAACTTTCCCCCCTTTCTTCGTTGTTTGAACAAAGCCCTAGATTCGAATGCATGAAGTAGCTTTACCTCTAATAATACTAAAAATTTAGGTGGCTTTGGAAGAGCTGATGGGAGTAGAAAAAGATGCACATGCAGACACGTGGGAGCTGGGGCAGTAGAGCAAGGCCGCTTTCGAAGAACTTATACCTGAGGGTCGCCGGGATGTCGGCGGCGGCAGGTCGGATCTGCGGACAATACGGCAGGGAGGAAGAAGGGTCGGAGGACCTCCCGAGCCGGCGCTGTGTCGGAGAGAACGGCACAGGCAGAGGATCGGGCCCCTCCGACAGCTGTGGGTTTCCTCCCTCGGCGGCGATGACCGCGTGAACGATGCACCTTTTAGTCCTCTACACACACCGGCCGAAGGGATCCGGCCGGATCTATGACCAGCGGTGAGCAGAGAGAAAATGTCGCTACCGCTGTCTTGTTTATATCTGGAGAGGATGAGAGAATGAAGAGAGCAACCCTAGTAAAGCAAGCGCTCAGGCCCCTGCGTCCATATATAGTGGAGTGATTATCTTTTTTCTCTCCACAACAAGCGTTTCAATTTGTGTACGTGGCATTAAAGAAAAGAAACTCTCTATTTAAGGTGACTACTCTACGACTCCTACTTACTATTACCTCCGTCCTGGTTTATTAGTCCCCTATGTAGTTTGTGCTAAATTTTGACAAAAGATTTAACTGACAAAATGTTAGTGCATGTTAACAAAAATTATAACGCGGGGTTCATATTCGAACATAGTTTTCAAATATATAATTTTTTGTGACATGCATGAGCATTTTGTTAGTTAAATTTATGGTCAAAATTTGGCACAGATTACAATGAGGACCAATAAACCAAGACGGAGGTAGTACTACAGTATTGTTCACTTGTGCTCCCCGCCCCTCCATTCATTGAACAACCCCACGGGTGAATAAACATACAGTAAGTACTGTATTTATATAGAACGAACAAGCTCGAACTATTTTCGCTAGTTAAAAGTTGAGGGCGGGGCTTTTCCCAGGCAGTACGTGCGGCAGTTTTTGGGTAGGCGGTTTGACAGAGAGGCGAGGAGGGTGAGCGAGTGGGGCTGTGCGATTTGACGGCGCGTTACTGCTGGAAAGACTTGTGATATGACCACTCACTATAGTCATGAATTACTGGCGCTCCGACCGGGGTGATGCCCCCCTTCCGTTCCACGCTCTAATCTGGTGCATGACACGTCGACCCGGATGCTGGCTCTCCCACATGTCGGAGTAGTAAGAAGGAGCAAAGAATGATGCGGTATATACTAGTACTATACTACTCCCTCCGTTCCTAAATATAAGTCTTTGGAGAGATTTCACTATGGACCACATACGGAGAAAAATGAGTGAATCTACACATAAAATGCATCTATATACATCCGTATGTGGTCCACAGTGAAATATCTACGAAGACTTATATTTAGGAACGGAGGGAGTACTACTCAGGTCGGAGGAGTGCGAACCACGGCAGCCCAGTGAACCAGCCGTGCGAACCACGGTAGCCCAGTGAACCAGCAGTAGAAAACAATGTGGTGATATGGCCATAAAAAACAATGTGCTACGGTCCACACTGTAGCATGTACAGTAACACTCCTCTTTGTTTGGATCCCTGAGTTAGAGCTAGTTTGGGTTGAAATAGCCTCAAATTATCGAAACAAGAGGGGTTAGTTTGAGCTAGTTTGCTCTAACCCAGCTAAAAAAACTAGCCCGGTGGAGAGGTTCTAATTGGGTTAGTTATCCTCGGGCCCACTAAAAGAGAACTAAAAAATCTCACCTGCCCGTACCAGATCGCTCCCCTAAAAAATCTCACCTGCCCGCACCAGATCGCTCCCCCCTCTCGCACGACTCCTCTCTGTTCCCCATAGGGCCGCCCGCCCAAGCGCCGCTCGCCCTCTCTCTCCTCCGGCCGCCCTCTCCTTCCGGCCTCCGCCGCCCTACTCCGGCCGCCCTCTCCCTCCGACCTTCGAAGGTCGCCCCGCTCCCCCTTCACCAGTCGTTTTTCTCCCTCTGTCGTGCGCGGCGGCGGCGCATCTACCAGGGAGGTCGCGAGAGGGGTGAGTTTGTTCGTTCCTTCTCTGTCTCACGGCCATATCATTGATCTTGCTTGCTCTAGCGCTAATTCTGATTTGGAAAAGTAGATCCTGATCAAACTTGCTATAGATTTGCGGTGCACGCATGGAATTGTTTGATGCTGCTTGAGGAGGTAATAAATCTTTCTAGAGGCCCAAAGATTCAGGTCACCTTTCTAGGTATTTCAATTTCAGGCTTGCATTATTTGTAGAGGCCCAAAGATTCAGTTCACCTTTCTAGGTATTTCAATTTCAGGCTTGCATTGTTTCTAGAGGCCCAAAGATTCAGTTCACCTTTCTAGGTATTTGAGTTTCAGGCTTGCATTATTTCTAGAGGCCCAAAGATTCAGTTCACCTTTCTAGGTATTTCAGTTTCAGGCTTGCATTATTTCTAGAGGCCCAAAGATTCAGTTCACCTTTCTAGGTATTTCAGTTTCAGGCTTGCATTATTTCTAGAGGCCCAAAGATTCAGTTCACCTTTCTAGGTATTTAAGTTTCAGGCTTGCATTATTTCTAGAGGCCCAAAGATTCAGTTCACCTTTCTAGGTATTTCAGTTTCAGGCTTGCATTATTTCTAGAGGCCCAAAGATTCAGTTCACCTTTCTAGGTATTTTAGTTACAGGCTTGCATTATTTCTAGAGGCCCAAAGATTAAGTTCCCAGTCGGCGGCAAGCGGCCCTGCTACCCATGCCGGTGTCGACCTCAACTCGCAAGGGCCGGCGTCGGAGGGGTTCCCGGGGCTTGGGCTCTACAGAGCCTTCCTCCAGAGCGACGATGGCGAGCTCCTCCCTCGGTGCGTGAGGGGCTCCGGGCTCCCTCCCTATCGTGAACGACTTCCGTGATGAGTTAGCTCATTCTTTGTTTCATGAAGTGTTTTTTTATTTTGTGAAGCTTGATTGACGACTTGTATGTTTAAGTGGGATATCTCATTTGTATGGACAAAGTAAAAATTATCATGTTTTGCATGCTTGATTTGTATAGATGGTTCGTTTATGTCAATTGTGAGCGGGAGGAGGCCACAGAAGAGCCGGCCACACCAAGAGGGTGCTTGGATCCAAGGGACTTATTTTAGTCTGACTAAAAATAGGGTCCAAAGTAGTCAAATGATTGAGATAGAGCATTTATTGTCAATCTAACCCTGCCATCCATACACCTCTTTGGTTTAGAGTTAGTTCAGGGTTAGAATCTAACTCTAACCTCTAACTGAGTTAGAGTTCTCCTCGTCTCGGTTCATCGCCATCATACTTTCCCCATTCCTGTGTTTTCAGTATCCTGCGAATCAAAGAGGCCCTTTTTTCGGGAAAAATCAAAGAGGCCCTTAGACTGGTTTAGGTCCGGTCATTTTTTATAAACGTGTTATGTCCAAAATTTAATGAACGTGCTCCGGTTTCCATGAAAATAATCCGGTTTCATGTAGTAATTCATTGATTTATTTATTCTTCTGCGGGGGGTTTGCATGTAATTCGTGAGGTCTGAAATGTAAAGTACCCCGGCATATGCTCCGAGTCGTGCATGCACTACGACCCAGATGCTCTATGTCCCACATGTCGGCGAATGGGAGCACGTGGAAATAGCCTAGGAGTACATATAGGAGGATATAAATGCGTGAAAAAATATGTACTGTGAAGCGTAGCCGCGGTTCGAAAAGGAGATCTAAAGTGATGACATCTATAGGTCGCACGCACCCAACTAGTGGTACTAGACATACGACTAATTTTTCCCTCAAAAAAAGAGGCACGAGTGCTCAGTACTCCTATTCTATAAACACGAGTCCCATCTGACAACAGCGTCCGTGCTACAGCTAGCTCTCCTCCCTCGTTTCTCTCTTCTAATTCTAAACTCGGCCGACGCCCGGTGGGTGGGGTGGGTTGCTCAACTGCGGCCCCACCTCACAGTGAAAACGTTACGACTGGAATAAAAATGCCATATACTCCCTCCGTTCGTAAATATAAGCCTTTTTAGATACTAGTTCAAATGGAATACAACATACAGATGTATGAAGACATAGTTTAGAGTGTAGATTCACTCATTTTGCTCCGTATGTAGTAGTCACTTGCTGGAATCTTTAGAAAGACTTATATTTGGGAACGGAGGGAGTACTATACTAATAAAACATTAAGGCCACGAGGCGATGCAGTGCTGGTTACAGGAGGCAAGAAGAAGAGATGCATCCATCGACGACGTCCACCTCCTCGACTCAGGGCGCCGGCCCACCGAACGGCGCCTAAGTAGCAGCGGCTTTCGTGGCCAGGTCGACGTGCTTCTGAACAATGGCGTCCAAAGATTCCAGCCGCTGGAAGAAGGCCAACGTCTTTCTGTCCTCGCTTGCCTTGTAGTGGCCTATGTAGACGATTTCCTCGTAGACGTGGATGTGCAGGTCGACGGTTTCTTGCATGGCGAGGCGCTGCGCGGCGAGCGCGGCCTCGAGGTGCACATTCTTCGTCGCGACCTCCGGCACCTGCAGGGCCACCAGGGCTTGAAAGAGTTCGTCACCATGTAGGCCGATGAGGGTGGCAGGCAATGAGGAGCCTGGGCGCGCGGGCTGGAGCAGTACGGCAAGGTCGTCCGCGCGCTTCTTGACGGCGGTGAACTTGCGGATGGAGTTGACCATCATGTCGTCCATGCGAGAGGCGAAGCCGGCGTCGGCGAGGGCTACGATGCCTGCGGTCGCCAGCACCGTCTGGAAACGCTGCACGGTGCGGGGCCGCAGGCCGGCGCCTTGGATGATTTGGCACAGCCGACTGCCGCTCGCGTCCATCGCCTCCATAGGTGCTTGTGGCTTCTGGTCACTTGGTCTTGGATTGGAGTGAGCAGTGTTGCGCAGAGACTTGGGAGTAGATGGATTGGAGTGGTGGGGCGCCTTTATTATATGAGAGTCCAAACTCTGTTGCATTCACATCATGCTGGCTCTAGTCTGCTTCTCCAATTAATTCCCTCTGCATGTAATTGAGGATGCATCATTGACCGTTCAACGTCTCGGGAACCGCTACCCTCTTCCTCCTTGGCATTCAAGCACCTATGGACCCGTCGACGACGAGGTGCCTATGGTGACTTCGTAAATTTCAAGATGATAGTGCCGTGCGTGTGTGCGTTCATAGGGGTGAGTGTATGCGCGTGTATATGAGCGCTTGCGTCTGTACTGTGTCAAAAAAAACGTAAATGCGTGTCAAAAAGAGACTAGTCAGTATACTCAATATTGTGCACCTCGGAGAGGAAAACGATAGAACTAGTACGTATTTATTTACGGTGCAGATTCACTCATTTTGCTCCATATGTACTCCGTCTCGGTGTAGTCTAGTCACTTGTTGAAATCTCTAGAAGGGCAAATACTCCTTTCTGGTTTACAGGGCTATACTAGCAAGTAGTTGTACGTACTAGTACAATAGTGGGCTCACATAGCAATTTTGTCTCATGCAAGAGCCTGGCTATATGCGTGCTCCAATGTTCGCAACTGCAACGTTCGGTTTGCGCTTGGCTCTTCGCCTCTTCGAGAAGACGAACAATGATGTTACTACTACTGCTTCTACAGTGTCGAATCCACTGCTGCATGTCCGTCCACCGCGAGCGGGACGGATAGCTTGTTGTAGAAGTACTACTAAGCAAAAGCCTGTCCTTGTTTGCGAGCAACAGAGCGCATGGGCGAGGGAGAAGGCGTGTAGTAAACTCAAGCTTCTCCTCGTTCTACAAGTTGACGCGACACATCATAGCACTGGCCCCACATGCTTGCCTCTAAACTTGGCTGAAAGACCCGCAGTGTACAATATATTTGCTGCAACCTCTAACATTTACCCACCACAAATTAAAATATATGTGGCCGTATGCATCGTTCTGATGCAGAGGCCGGGGAGTCCCCCCTTTTCGAAAAAAACAAATTAAAATATATATTCCTGTCTTGACCAGATGAGCGTGCAAACTACAATCACCAGGGTGACAGGTAGGGCCAGAAGACTATTTTAATTTAAAAAAACTTCGAGACGGCCACATAGCATGGAGCCGACCCCAACGATTTTAAGCTTACAGGCACGGTACACGCTATCTAGACTACTCTACACATGAAACTGCCACACGAGCGTCCGGGCTGCGCTTGGCTCTTCGCCTCTTCGGGAAGTCGAACAATGATGGTGTACTACTGCACTGGAGGAGTACTACAGTACGCTTCTGGCCATCTGACACCGATTGAACTGCTGCATGTCCACCGCGTGCGGGAGGGAGAGCGTGTAGCGAAAGCTTCTCCTAGTCTTGCCAGCCACCACGCTCATGGGCGAGGGAGGGACGCTCCTGTCTTTGCGTGTATGACAGGTGGGCCCGACAGGTGTGTGGCCAACCTGTCATACAGCCAAAGGCAGGTGCAGTTAAGTCCGCGAGGGAGAGGATAATCAAACTTCTCGTTGATGTACGAGTTGACGCGACACATCAAAGCACTGCACTCGATATATTTCAATAATTTAGGGTTACCGATGCATTAATTACAACGCATGCATGCATGCCGTGACTCTCCTTTTGATACTTGCATGTGTTGATTTAATGCACCTTGAAGTAGTACTCCCTCCGATTCCTTTTACTTTGCGTATAACTTTTTCTTGTTTTTCTCAGATTAGTCTGCGCGTCCGCGTTGGTTTCCATCTGTGCCCCCGCTCGATTAGTTCTGCCCCCATTAATCGCGCCAGTTTCCAAAGCAGAAAATGGCTACAGGCAAACGCGTGCAGCGCCGGATGCGGCTTGACCGCCTGGGGAAGCCAACTCAAGCGAAAAGGAAGGAGGACCAGCCAACCATTGCATGCGCATTTACTGTCGATATTTATGCAGCTTACTCATGCGCAGGGGCAAATTTGTCCAAAAAACTCAAACTACTGCCTTCCTTGGTATGCGGGAGGACAGTTATGCGCAGAGTATAAAATATGTGATGGTAAAGCTTTGTAATGCCCCGGCCCAAGCGAGAGATGGTTGTGCACGAGGAGGGCGAGATCATGCAGACGGAACAGGAACCGACGAGGGAGCTCACTAAGGTCTCGATGGACCTCACCGTGCTCCACTGCCCCTTGTGCCTCCGCCCCTTGACGCCTCCAGTGTATGAGGTTCGAATACACCTCGTCCATTCGGCTGATTGAGCAAGGTGCAGGTTTCTTGATTGATGTGCTGTTCGATTGATTTCTGCAGTGCAAGGGAGGGCACCTGGCCTGCGCGGACTGCCGCGTCGAGCGCCCCGGGAACCAGCGGCAGTGCCAGAAGTGCGAGCGCGGCGGTGGCTTCGACGTGCGGAACACGGCGGTGGACGCCGTCGTTTCGTCGCTGAGGGTGGAGTGCCCGCACGAAGGCTGTGGGCTCTACGTCACTTACCACAAGCTCGCCGATCACCAGAGCGTGTGTCCGCTCGCGCCCTGCAAATGCCCCGTGCCCGTCTGCGGCTACGAAGGCCCGCCGCCGGCGCTCTACCACCACATCAGCAACGCGCATCCCATGCCCGTGCACAGGATCCAGTACGGCAAGGTGCTCCAGCTGCAAGTGCCACTGTCGGAGCCACGGCTCTTGCTGTTCGCGGAGGAGGACCGCCGCGCGTTTTTCTTGGTCGGCGGCGTGCTCGACATCGGCGCGCCTATCGCCGTGTCGGTCGTCTGCATCAGAGCGGGGGCGTCCCCACTGCCGCACTACTGGGCCAAGCTGTGGGCGAACGGCCCGCCGGGGGAGCCCAAAGGCACGACCGACGCCGTCGAGGTGGAAATGGAGGTGACAAGCAGCAAGGATCCCGGCGACGTCGACGTGCAGGAGCTGACCTTCTTGACAGTTCCGCCCAAGCTGCTGGCCGGGGCTAAGCTTGTGTCCCTCCACATTCAGATTGACAAGCTCACGTCCTAAATGTTTCGACAGTGCCTTCTGTTTATCTTAGTAATATGCTAATATAGGGATTACCTTGGTCTACTTTAGCTTAAGAAATGGTGGGTTTTGGTGGCGATGCAGCAATTACTTCGACATCAGATCAGTAATTTCCAACAGTCGAACGGATATTTTGTGTCTGTTGGATATAAAGTTCCTTTGGGTAAGAAGTACTACTTGTCATCAAAATGGATAAAAGGAGATGTATGTAGACGTATTTTAGTTCTAGATACGTCCCTTTTTATCCATTTTGATGACAAGCACTCCCTCCGTTCCACAATACATGCCTTCCATTTGTCAAAATATAGATGTATCTAGACATGTTTTAGTATATAGGTACATCCATGATAGAGCCAATCGGATGGTTGAGAACACTACAATTCGTAGCTACAGATGCGTGTGTGACTCCCAGATGCAGAGGCCGGGGGTCATCATCCTCCTTTTCGAGAAAAAACAGACGCGTGTGTGAGAGGACGAGTGCGTGCGTGCACCTCTTCTCTTCCTGTATAACGTACTACTAAACTCAGAGTACAAGTTTTTGTGGGTGGCACGATGGTGCGTGCGAGAAGTCCCGAGAGATAGGTTTAATGCGTCTGAAAAAAGGACTAGCCTAGAGCTCGCCACGCGGGTATTTATAAATTTTGAGCTTGCGTCTCGTCACATTCCAAATTACTCCACGCTATATTGCAGACCTGTTCACACCGATCACAACCTAAACGGTTTCCCACTTAGGAGCGTATTAGTACCACGCTATATTGAATTCCAAACCTGTTCACACCGATCACAACCTAAACGGTTTCCCACTTAGGAGCGTATTAGTACTCGGTTATAAATACTAGTATGCCAAGATGACTGCACATTCCTCCTCAACTCCTCATCCACAAAAACAAACAAGTCATTCAGCATCCTTCCCTTGCGTCTGCCATGGCCAGCGTGAGTTCTGGGTCGAGAGATTGCCACCAGGGAGAGGCAAGCATGGAAGCGGAAGCACGAGAGATGTCCCGCCTTGCTGCGAGAGCAGCCGACATGTCCCGCCGCACGGAAGTAGCAGCACAGAGGTCCCGCCGCGCCGCTGAAGCAGCACGGAGGTCCCGCCGCGCCGTCGATGCAGCAGACTGGTCCGGCCGCGCCGCGGAAGCAGCAGAGATGTCCCGCCGCGCCACGAATGCAGCAGAGATGTCCCGCCGCGCCGCGGCGGCCTGGGAAAATTTCTCGCGGGCAGGCGACGACTGTTACAGGCGCATGCATGCGATCGTCCATAGCCAGATGGATCAGATCTCCGGCTTGGCGAGGTTGCAGGACGACGTGAAAGCCTCGTTTGAACAGGCTACCGGCGTCATCCGGCAACTAAGGGAGGGCAATGAGAGGCTCCGGGCCAAGCGCGACCTGCTGAGGGAGAAGATCGTCCGAAGTGCAGACCAGCAGGAGGAGACCAGTGCCTTGTTGAAGAGGACCGGCGTCATCGTCAAGAAACTTATGGACGAGAATGACATGCTCCGCAACGAGCGCCAAAGGCTGGTGGAGGAATCCGTGGATGTTCTCAAGCAGCGTCTTGAGGACACGAAAGAGCTCATCGCCGCTCGCCGCGGAGACTAGTTCCCGCGGCCTGCAGCAACGCATCAAGAAAGTAGAGATCAGCGAGCCAGATCCTTGTCTTCCTTCTTCTTTTGCCCTTGTGTATTTCGGGCGTAGCCGCATGTGGCTTTTTTAATTATCTTTCTAATTATGTAAGACAATTAATCGTCCTTATCTTTCTGTGGAAGATCAATGTTGCGAGGCTGGAATGAAGAAAACTCTTGCTGTGGCGACCCTGGCGTTGCTGTTCTTCTAGTTGCTGCTGGGCTTCCTTCAGTTTCCTGGTTTCTTTTGATGTAATAATCGGTTTAGGATGTGGATTGTGTCGTCGGTTGTGAAATGTTGGGTTCTAGCACGGATGTTTGGCCTTTGTTGGCCTCTTGGGATGTTGCGATTTCAATCTGGTACTCCCTCCGTCTCATAATGTAAGACGTTTTTTGACACTATACTAGTGTCAAAAAGCGTCTTATATTATGGGACGGAGGGAGTAGCTTTTAGTCCTTCGTGTTAGGCTGGAGTTGTGCTAAACTTCTTGTGAATTGTGGTGGTTTTCAGTAATGAAAATCTGAAGGGGCAAGCCCTTCTTTGATAAAAAAATCGTCCTTATATATTCATCAGTCTTGCTATAAGTCGCAGTAGATGCTATATAGGTCCGTCGGATCTTACATCAAGATCCGTGCTTTCAGATTTTCTTTTTTCTCTCTTAAATCTCAGTCGAGTGAGACATAGCCACGCCATTAACAGAGGCTCGGGCCCATTAATGGAGACCTTGGGAGAGAGGTGGACGGCAGATGGAGGTCAAAGGGCTCTCCTCCCGATAAGCACGCGCAGGGGTCTGATCGCACGCCTCTCGTACTCAAATAGCTACCCTGCACGGCGCCTCCTAGCTAATAAAAAATGGGGACGCGTGGCGGCACGTAAATGGTACTAGTAAGTAGAACGCCCACGGTTTCAATAATACTTGTGTTTCCGATTGTAACGTGACAACACTTGTTCCAAAATGACTTTGTTGATTGTTAATGTGTGCGCCTTCGCAAATCGGACTGCAAATTTACCACAGCATGTTGGTGCCATGTCATGGCACCAAGCCAAGTTTCATTATTTTCATGCGTGTTTTGGATTTACAGGAATTAAAAAACTAAGTTTCTCAATGTTTCCAACCCAGCCACGACGCCCAGAATTTTGAATTTCATTCCCATTTCTTGCATGGAACCTAGAAATTTACCCGAGGACACACATGTGATTTTCAACCAACTTTGGTGCACTGGAACATGTGCTTGTATTTCAAATTTGAATTATGCACACAAAGGTGACACGTTCCCTCCCAGAACCACGAGCCTTCTTGAGAGAAGCTCCGATTTGCAAGAAGCTTATACCAAAATTTGTTCCTATTCGGCCAATTTTTTTACCACGGCATGGTACTACCATGACATGACACCATGCCAAGTTTCATGATTTTAAAACCAAGTTTCTCAATGTTCTCGACCGAGCCACGATGCCCAAATGTTTGAATCTTATTCTCATTTTTTGCATGGGAGTAGAAATTCACCCGAGGACACAAATGTGATTTTTCAACCAACTTTGGTGCATGGGAGCACGTGCTTGTAGTTCAAATTTGAATTATGCACATTAAATGACCAAAAACTCAATTAATGTGTAAATAAGGCCAAACGAAGCCGGAATAATTCCAAAATTTAACAATGCACTCATGTAGTTCTATGTTGCCTTTGTAAATAAACTCAAGGGGGACAACATATATCGTTTCGCACTCAAAGGTGACACGTTCCCTCTCAGAACCACGAGCCTTCTTGAGAGAAGCTTCGGTTTGCAAGAAGCTTATACCAAAATCTGTTCCTATTCGGCCATTTTTTTACCACAACATGGTAGTACCATGACATGACATCCATGCCAAGTTTCATGATTTTCAGACGTGTTTTGGATTTACAAGAATTTTAAAACCAAGTTTCTCAATGTTCTCGGTCGAGCCACGATGCCCAGATGTTTTAATTTTATTCTCATTTCTTGCATGGGACATCCCGAGGACACAAATGTGATTTTTCAACCAACTTTGGTGCACGAGAGCATGTGCTTGTAGTTCAAATTTGACTTATGCACATTAAATGACCAAAGGTGACACGTTCCCTCTTAGAACCACGAGCTTCCAAATCGGCCCAATTTTTTACCACAACAAGTTAGTGCCATGACATGACACCATGCCAAGTTTCATGATTTCCAGCCGAGTTTTGGATTTACATGAATTTAAAATCTATGTTTCTCGATGTTCTCGGCAGAGTCATGACACCCTGATGTTTGAATTTCATTCTCATTTATTCCATGGGACCTAGAAATTCAACCAAGGACACACATGTGATTTTTCAACCCACTTTGGTGCACCGGAGCATGTGCATGCAATTCATATTTAGATTATGCACATTAAAAGTCCAGAAACTCAATTAATGTATAAAAAGGCCAAATGAACCCAAAATAATTCCAAAATTTAATAGGGCACTCATATAGTTCTATGTTGCCTCTGTAAATAAAATCAGGGGGGAGGCAGCGTATATCGTTTCGCACACAAAGGTGACACGTCCCCTCTCGGAACCATGAGGCTTGTTGAGAGAATCTCCGGTTTTGCAAGAGGCTTATACCAAAACTTGTCCCAATTCAGCCAAAAATTATACGTATGAAAACAGGGTTTAGATTATCCCGAACATCTCGCTACCTAGACCAATAATGTACTATGATTTGAATTCAACATAAAATGGATATAGATATTTGAATTGGAGAGCGTATGGTACATGCAGTTCATAGTGAAATATGATTACTGCTATATGCATGTCTTTTTGTTATCAAGATAATATTTAAATTATTGTATAACTTGACAACAATCGTATTCAAATAAGGAAAATTGATTCAAATTTAGTCCATATGGTAGACGACAATATATATGTTCACATGGTGGAGTAAAATGTTCATATATGATGGAAGATCAAAATGTACGACTACATCAATTATAAACCGCAAGGTCACCTAATGATATATTCGAATTCAACATAACGTGGATTCAAAAATTGAAATTCAAGATCATGGCATCTGTAATCATATAAAAAGGGACATTACTCTTTCTTAGGTGGGTTTGATTTGTTTTTTGTTGTTGTTGAGGGAAGTGCGAATTGATTTGGTACTGTGCAGGGTAATCTTGTTCTATTGATCTTTTTTTACATTTTTCTTGTAGTTTTTTCAGTGGCATCTATAGCAATATAGTAAAAGGGGACATGACTCTCTTGTGTCTTGTATGATAGTTTACACGTTAAGTTTGTTCTGCCGAACAAGGAATCCGCACCTTGTTATCCCGAAATTTTCAAGCTCGAGTATCTTTTGTCTCACCTGCTTTGAAACTCCCGCTTCTTCAACCCGCGCCGCGCCTTGTTCTCCCGAAATTTGGACGCGCGCGAGAACTCCCTCCTCATCCGAAATCACTCCCGCAGCCCAGACACGCGAAATCCCCCTTCTACCCCTCAGCCAGAAATGAAGCTCCACGTCGCGGTGTCAAAACCGGTGGGAGTACGCTGGTAACTTACCCTACATTTTAGAGAAGCGCGTCCCTAAGCTTGGATCCCCCCTCCCCCTTCGCCCCCCATTCGTACATCGAGGCCGCCAAAACCCGCGAAACCCCATGCTCCTCCATCGGCCTCCCAACTTCCGTCGGCCTCCCAAAGCCAGAGGTGAGCAGCCCGAGGTCACGATGCTCAGGAGGTCCCCTTTAGCGCGCAAGCAGCCGCCGAAAGATGAGAAAGGAAACCAACGTTGCCGCCACAGAGCTACATTTAGGTGGGGGTTATGTGTTGCGTCGATCGACTGTTGCAGGCGCAAAATTTATCTCAAAAGTGCGGAGCCATTCCATCGCGTTGCGCCAGGCTTGGTCGTCGGCACCTGGGTTAGGTATTCGCGAGCTCCTCCTCTCCTCCCCTTGCTTTCCTTTAGGCCCCGGCCCTCGAGTGAGCTCAGCCACCGCTGGTATGCCAGGTCGCGATGAAGTGGTCAAGTCCAGGGGGTGAGGGCTGGAGAGCCAGTAAGAGCTCTTGAGTCGCGATGCTCAGGAGCCCCCCTTTTAGGGTGCAAGCGGGCCGCTCAGGAAGGAGAGAGAGAGAGAGCTTGTGATCCCACCCGCGGTTGGCCTCGTAGGAGTTCCTGCAAACCAACACAAGAGGGGCATGGATCGCCACTATGATTGTCGGCCGGCCATTGGTTGCTCCGAGAGTGGCGAGGGCACTGAGGGCCTGGTGAGGTGACGCTTGCGGGGCTGCCTCGGGCCAGAGCTTGACCACTCAAATTTGTCAGCGTTGCAGGGACGGACCCATGCACAGAAACCGTGCTAGCGTGAGAAGCTCCAGTGGTAGGTGCCAATCGAACAGGTGATAATCGCGGCAGATTAAGCATGCAAGGCAAATCACCTTAGATAATGCAGGAGAGAGTACAAGTCACAGGGTCTAGCCCAAGCGACTTAGGGGATGATGCAGCCCGAGGGGCACCCCCTAGCAAAGTAAGCTTAAGACATAGGCAAAATGGGATACATGCCGCAGGGACGGACCCATGCGGCCTAGGAATGATGCAGCCCTCGGGGCGCTCCCAGTTGAAATGAACTTGGAAGATGTCACCTGGTTCCATTGCAGATGAAGGGGTGTTGGAGTAGCTGGGGACACATAGTGAAGAGCTCGGCCCTCACGAGCCACCAGAGTCCTGAGCCTCGGGAGGCTCCGGGGCCCCTGGTGGTTCTCTAAGGACCGCCTCCATCTCCTCCAGAACCTCCTGATGCCTGGCCTCCTAAGCCGCCAGAATGCTCCGCAGATGTCGCTGGTGGACTGCAGCCGCGTTTGGCAGGCCGAGGGGCATGCGAACGTAGCTGTACGGTGGACCCTTGCAGTGTCCTGAGCACGTAGGCCAGAGGCGCTCCTGAGACGCGGCTCGATTGAGCCCTGGTACATCGACGCAGACGCGCAGCCCGCCATCCTCGCCTGGATGAGGAGCCACGCCAGGCAGGCGGCGATCGTCGCGTATGACTCGTGATTCTTGAAGCTCCTGAGTGATCTCGGTGATGAACTCCTGAGGGTTAGGTCTCCCTTGCCTCATGCCTTCCTGAGGGAAACTTGCTGCAAAGCACGCCTCCAAGTGGTTCCCGGGCGCCTCCCTCATGTTCCTGGCAAAGTCTGAGGCCGTCCAGAAGAGAGCCCACGAGCCCTGCCCGAGGAGGGTGCTGGGCGCGCCTTCCTATGCGTCGGAGGGAGGCGCCCCTTGCGCGGGCGCAGATCTTGGTGCCACACCTCCGGAGACGCCAATGTCTAGGATCCTTGAGCTGGGCGATGTTTTCTTCTTCTTGAGAGCTACTCCAGGGGGGTTCTCCCTCTTGCAGTCTGGGTCTTCAATTGAGGCAGCTTGAAAGGCGCGCTCGAGCAAGCACACCGCGTTCTTCTCTTCATAGGGGACTGTGATAACCCCGCCGCTTCCTCGCATCTTGAGAACATTGTAGCCATGGTGGGTTACCTCCATGAACTTGGCCAAGGCTGGATACCCGAGGATGGCATTGTATGGCAGTCGAATATGAGTGACGTCGAAGTCAATGAGCTCAGTTTGGTAGTTGTTGCGCTGTCCGAAGGTGACAGGGAGGCGAACCTGCCCTATCGGAAAGGTGGAGCCGTTAGTGACTCCAGAGAAAGGCTTGGTAGGGTGGAGCTGATCATAGGGCACTCGAAGGTTGTCGAACATCTCGACGGACAGGACGTTCAGGCCTGCACCGCCATGGGTGAGAGTCCGGGTGACTTGCACATTGCTGATGACTGGGGAACAGAGCATTGGGAGGATGCCGGCTGTGGCCGCACACTTGAGTTGGTCTGCTGAGCTAAAAGTGATGGCGCACATGGACCATATGAGTGGGCGTGTGGCCTCGAGCTTGGGGAGGACTGCATTCACCTCGCGAGCAAACTGCTTGAAGATGCGCTGAGAGGCTGGGGCTTGGGCACCACCCAGGATACAAGCGACGGCTCGCGGCTCCTGGAAGCCCCCAGCCCCCTCGTCCTGGTGGTGGTCATCATTCCTTCTTGGCAGCGACAACTGAGGGAGGCTTGCGTTGCCCTGCGGGCGGTCCTCGCGAGGCTGATCTCTCCAAGCTCCCTCACGAGGCTGGTCCTGCTGGCGATCCTCACGAGGGCGGTCACGCCACTCCTGGTGAGGGCCTCGGTCTTCCCAGCGTCCTCCGCCTCTTCCTCCTCCGCGGACGTAGCCCTGGTCGTTACGCTCGGGGCGCCGACTGATGCACCCTTTGCGAACGGCTCTGAGCTCTTGGCATTCATTGGTGTTATGGGTGTAGAGGTTGTGGTAGGTGCAGAATCAGCTACCCTTGGACAACTCCGGCTGGTCCCTATCGCGCTTCATGTCTAGCTCTGCAGCAAGCATGGCTGCTCCTTTACGCTTCATGTCCTTGGCCTTGGCCTTCTTCTCCTCTGGGTCTGCAGCTGGAAGCTCGAGGAGGGAGAGACCTCCCTCGTCAGCTCTTGCGCACTTGGTCGCCAGGTTGAATAGCTCTAGAGATGTGCACAGATCCTCGTGGATGGCTAGCTCTTCCTTCATCTTGACGTCTCGGATGACATCGGAGAATGCTAAGATGATGGCCTCCTCTTTTACCCTGGGAATCTTGAGACGAGCGTTGTTGAAGCGCTGGATGAACTTCTGCAGGGTCTCTCCAGGCTGTTGCTTGATGTGGCGCATGTCACCCACGGCTGGCGGGCGATCGCGAGTGCCCTGGAAGTTGGCGATGAACCACTGTGCATCTCATCCCAAGAGGAGATCGAGCCCGGGATCAGGTTCAGGAGCCAGGTGCGGGCTCCGTCCTTGAGCGCCATGGGAAACCAGTTTGCCATGACCTTTTTGTCTCCACTTGCAGCCTCGATGCCCAGCTCGTAGAGCTGCAGGAACTCTGTGGGGCCTTTGGTGCCATCGTAGCGAGGAGGCAGGTCCGGCTTGAACTTGCCGAGCCAGGCGACGCTACGCAACTCGGTGGTGAAGGCGCGACGGCCTACCGTGGCTACCAGAGCCTTCAGCAGACGCGGGGCCTGCTCTTGATGATCCTCGCGCGCTGCCGCCCGTGGCAACGCAGTGTCTTGGAGTGCTGGCGCAGGGATGCGGTCGTGACGCGCCGATGCGGGGAGCACGTGTGCGCCTTCTTGAGGACGAGGAATCTCCTGACAGATCCTTTCTTATCGCACGGGCGCTGGGTGCGGCGGGTCACGTCGAGGGGCCACGCGTGTTGGAGCCAAGGCGCCTTCTTGGGGAGTAAGTGGCGGAGGCGCCCCCTATGCCACATCGCCCATGGCAGACTGTGGGCGAGGAAGCAAGAGGGACTGCACGGGGGAACCCCCTGCGGTGCTGACGAGCTCGGTGATGCGAGCGAGCCACTCCTCGTAGAGGTCGTCGATGGGGCGGTAGTGCAGGAGCTCACGTGCCAGGAGCTCCATGGCGTGCGCGTCTGCGGGGGCGCAACGAGCGTGAGACGACGAACCAACTGGGGTCAGCGACGGAGTGGCGGTGCGGCCTTCCCGTTGCACTGAGGGGTGCAGTGAAGATGCTTGCTGTTCGTTCACCGCCAGGCCGGTGGCAGCGTGCACGGCGGGCGATGGAGAACGACGAGGAGCCCCACCGACGGGAGCCATATGGGCGACGTGGGCGGCGAGAGCGGCCCGGCGCTCGGCGTGAGCTTGGCGACCGTCCGCCATGGATGCAACGGAGCGGTGGGACGCAGACGAGCGGAGGAAATATTCCGGCGCACCCCTACCTGGTGCGCCAAATGTTGGATTTTGGGTTCCGGCAAAACCCTTAAGGTTCGAACTCTCGGGTCCGCGTGAAGATCTTTCTCCTATCGATCTAGTCCCTCGCCACGCCGTGGATCCAAGCTAGCAAGATGAACAACACAAGGGATGCGAGATTTATACTGGTTCAGGCCACCATTGTGGTGTAATACCCTACTCCAGTGTGTGGTGTGTGGATTGCCGCCTGGGCTGATGAGGAACAGTACAGGGGGAAGAACTGCCTCGCGGGGGGAGGAGTTCTTGTGCTGGTGTGGGTGATTCTGGTCAGGGTTCGATTGGTCGATCCCCTTCCTTGAGAGTGGCTAGTCCTATTTATAGAGGCCTTGTTCCTCTTCACAAATACTGAGTGGGAAGGGATTCCACAATGGCGGGATTTGAAGGGGCACTGCTAGTACAAGCTATCCTGACTAAAGGTGGTCTTCGACTGTCAAAAGCACTCGCGATTACGCCGCCTTGGGCTCCTGGTCCTGATCTTGTTGCACCGATAGGGAAACCTTTGCCTGACGCCTTGGTACTCCGCACCTGCGCTTGCCCCCTTAGCACCAAAGGGGAAATAAGGAGACTGCACTGGCCGACGCCCGCCTGGCGCCCGCCCGGTCTCGAACGTCATGGCTTGCATCATGTGCACCTCGCGAGGTACTCCTCGCCTTGATCTCTCCGCATCCTCGCGAGCCTACCTGGTGAGGCCGCTCCTGGGGAGGCCTTTTGCCATCCACCCCGCGAGGCTTGGCCCCTCGCGAGGGTCTTGTACCTGGGTTGATGTAGACGGGCCGAACTGGGCCACTGGTGAGCCACGCTGTAGGCCGAAGGCAGGCAAGTGTGGATACCCCCATATCCATGACGCCCCCAAATTTCTTCTAAATTTGTTAGATAATTTAGTGTAAGAGAAAATTGAGTGTTGTACGAACTTGTGATGTCAAAGAATAAAAGCGACAGACTACATAATAAAGGTTGCTATCATAAGGGGCACTACTGGAATCAGGATCTTTGCCGTCAGCTAGCTCTTTGCCATCTGCTAGCTAACAACAAAGAAGGTCTTTGCCATTAGCTTACAGAAAGCCGACGGCAAAGAAAGAACGGATGACAAAGAGGGTGTTTGCCGTCAGCCAGCTCTTTACCGTTCGCTAGCAGACAACAAAGAGGGAGGGTGGGCCACTAGCGAGAACCACCTCACGACCACTTTCTTTGTCGTCTGCTAGCAGACGGCAAAGCTTCTTTGCCGTCCATGAGCAGACAGCAAAGCTTCTTTGCCATCCATGAGCAGACGGCAAACAGAATAGCCAACCTAACGGTCGTTCCCCCATCCCCACCCCACAAGCTACGCTCTTTGCTGTCTGCTAGCAGACGACAAAGAAATTAAACCTAACTAAAAACATTCGGTCCCGTGGCCCACCCCTCTCTCTCTCAAGCACCTCACCCGCGCCGCCCCCGTGCCCGCCGGCCCCGCCGCCAACCCCCACCACCCCGCCGCCCCCGACCCCCACTGACCCCGCCTCCCCCGACAACCAGCACCCGCAATGCCCCCAACCCCCCATCGGCCCGCGCCCCCGCCGCCCACGACCCCCGCCGCCCGCTGCTCGTCGCTGCTCCACTCCGCCCCGCATCCCCGACACCCCAGACCCCCCGCCGCCCCGACGCCCTGCCTCTCAGGCCACCCCCGCCGCTCAGGCCACCCCCCGCTGCCCGGCGCCGCTCCGCCCCGTGGTGAGGTCTCTTTCCTTTTTTGTCTTTTTTTGTTGTTTTTTGATTTAGGTTTATTAGTTAGTTAGTTAGTTAGTTTTTTAGGTTAATTAGTTAGTTGTTTTATCCTACTATACATAGGTTAATTAGTTATTTAGTTATTTTTTTATGTTAATTACTTAGTTTTTTTAGGTTAATTATTTAGTTAGATAAGCCCAAGAACAAGGAAAGAAAGAAAGAAAGAAATAAGCCCTAAAAGGAGTAGGAGGAGAAAACATAGAAAAAGAAGAAGAAGAAAAAAGAAAACAAAAAAAGAAGAAAAGAAGAACTAAAGTCTACTGTCACTGGGACAAGCTTATTTCCACAGTTGTCGCAACTAAACCAAGTGTAGCTGGCGCTGCCGCTGCCGCTAGAGATGCGACGGATATAATAAGTCGGTCACAACCCCTCTTTAGTGTGGTTTGGTTTAGTTGCGACATTGATGTTTTCATGTTCTTCGTCAATCACCATTCCAGATAATCTGCCTTATTCTTGTAACTTGTCTCGAGCGAGGGAATAAGCCAACCGTTTGCTTTTTGGTTGAGGGCAATGCTTGCTTTTCCTCGTTTTTAAGGGATGATGACACTGGTTGTATCTATAGTGGGGCAAGAGTGGTGATCGACCTAGCCACTATCATTATCCAGCCACATTCCAATTGCAACCCATTTTAATACACCTTTTACTCGCAATCTGCTTCAACCACTGTGGGGTGTATTATTGGTCTCACGACGTGGTTCTTACTACAGCTAGTGTAGGATTCAAGTAGTTGATCCCATTTACCTTCATTATGAAAGACCATTGTTTGGGTGCATCCAACTGTTAAGAGCAACCTAAGCATTGTTAAGAAAACGTACGAGACCAAGTGTCCATGCACACACATGCCGTATCCAGATACAGTGATAGAGGAGTAAGTCATCAAACCATAGACATCAAATAAGTGTTGGTTCTTTTAGCGCTTATAGCTAGCTATGGAAATAAGCTGCCCCTCCCCAACTGATTTTAGAAACCCATCATAAATATTTTAGACAAGAGGAAGATGGAAAATAAGGAAAATGAAGATGAAAAAGAAGACAAGAGGAAGAAGGAAAAGAAGGAAGAAGAAGAAAAAGAAGTAGAACTGGAGATGAAAAAATAAGTAGAAGTAGAAGATGAAAAAATAAGTAGGGGAAGAGGAGTCGAGGGTCTAGGAGTCGAGAATCGAGGTGTCGAGGGGTCGAGGGTCGCCGAGGGGTCGAGGGATCGAGGATTTGCCATCCCGACCCCGACACCCCAACCCCGACACGACACCCTGACCCCGCCTCAACACCCCGACACTATGATACCGACACAACACCCGACCCCGACACGGCACCCCCGACCCTGACACAGCACCCCGACACAACACCCCCGACACCCCGACCCCCGACACGACACCCCGAGACCCCGACACGGCACCCCTGACCCCGACACCCCGACACGACACCCCGACCCCGCCTTGACACCCTGACACCGCGACTCCAACACAGCACCCCGACCCCGACACGGCACCCCGACCCCCACACAGCACCCCGACATGACACCAATGACACCCCGACATGACACCTGAGACCCCGACACGGCACCCCGACCCCGACACAGCACCCGGTGAAAGTGCAACTATCCGTAGGTGGTTTTGGTAATTCATAAACAACATATAGCTCATTGAGCTAATGCTATTCCAAGACTATTATTTCAGGAAGCTCAATGAATGGCATGGCATGGATGATGAAAGTGGATCCCCAAAATATCAAGGACAAAGGATTGGCTCAAGCTCAAAAGCTCAAGACTCTACATTTTATATTTCAGTGATCCAAGATCACATTGAGTCTATAGGAAAAGCCAATACTATCAAGGAGGGATGAGGTGTTGCTTAATGAGCCTCTTGCTTCATGTGCTTAGTGATATGCTTAAAATACCCTCAACTACTTTCTCACATCCTCATTTGACCTAAACCTAAAGCCAAAATCGGTCACACCGATTCTTTCTATCCGGCGCCACCGAGTTCAAATGTCATAGCCACTGCCACAAACCCTAGGCAAATCGCTCTCACCGATAGGGATCTCAGTCTCACCGAGATGGGATTGTAATCTCTCTGTTTCCCTTCGTAATGTTTCGATCTAACCGGAGTGAGCGATCGGTCCCACCGAGATTGCAATGTAAACTCTCTGTTTCCCTTTTGTAACATTTCGGTCTCACCGAAAAGAGCAAATCGGTCCCACCGAGTTTACCTGACCAACTCTCTGGTTAGCTAATTAACAAAATCGGTCTCACCGAGTTTGTGTAATCGGCCTCACCGAGATTACGTTATGCCCTAACCCTAACCATATCGGTCCTACCGAGTTGCATTTCGGTCCCACCGAAAATCCTAACGGTCACTAGGTTTACTAAATCGGTCTCACCGAGTTTGTTGATTCGGTCCCACCGAGATTGGTAAATTGTGTGTAATGGTTAGATTTTGTGTGGAGGCTATATATACCCCTCCACCTCCTCTTCATTCGTGGAGAGAGCCATCAGAACGAACCTACACTTCCAACTTACCAGTTCTGAGAGAGAACCACCTACTCATGTGTTGAGGCCAAGATATTCCATTCCTACCATATGAATCTTGATCTCTAGCCTTCCCAAGTTGCTTTCCACTCAAATCTTCTTTCCACCAGATCCAAATCATATGAGAGAGAGTTGAGTGTTGGGGAGACTATCATTTGAAGCACAAGAGCAAGGAGTTCATCATCAACGCACCATTTGTTACTTCTTGGAGAGTGGTGTCTCCTAGATTGGCTAGGTGTCACTTGGGAGCCTCCGACAAGATTGTGGAGTTGAACCAAGGAGTTTGTAAGGGCAAGGAGATCGCCTACTTCATGAAGATCTACCGCTAGTGAGGCAAGTCCTTCATGGGCGACGGCCATGGTGGGATAGACAAGGTTGCTTCTTCGTGGACCCTTCTTGGGTGGAGCCCTCCGTGGACTTGCGCAGCCGTTACCCTTCGTGGGTTGAAGTCTCCATCAACGTGGATGTACGATAGCACCACCTATCAGAACCATGCCAAAAACATCCGTGTCTCCAATTGCGTTTGAATCCTCCAAACCCTTCTCTTTACTTTGTTGCAAGTTGCATGCTTTAATTTCCGCTGCCTATATACTCTTTGCATGCTTGCTTGATTTGTGTGATGATTGCTTGACTTGTCCAAAGATTGCTAAAATCTGCCAAACTCTAAAATTGGGAAAAGGTTAAGTTTTTAATTGGTCAAGTAGTCTAATCACCCCCTCTAGACATACTTCAAGGTCCTACAAGTGGTATTAGTGCTTTGGTCTCCATTTGCTTTGATTTCCATAGCTTTTGGTGGTCATAGCCTTGGTTTCACAACCTAGGAGAGTATGGTGTCTAGCGAGGGAAATTATCACCATAGAGGTCCTTACTTTGATGGAACTAATTTTGCTAGTTGGAAGCATAAGATGAAAATGCATATTCTTGGACATAACCCCACTGTTTGGGCTATTATTTGTATTGGCTTGCAAGGTGAATTCTTTGATGGGAGAGAGCCGAACCGTGAAGCTAATGCGGAAGAATTGAAGATGCTGCAATACAACGCTCAAGCTTGTGATATCATCTTCAATGGATTGTGCCCTGAAGAATTCAACAAAATCAGCCGTCTTGAGAATGCAAAGGAAATTTGGGACACTTTGGTTGATATGCATGAAGGTACCGACTCCGTCAAGGAATCCAAGTTGGATGTGCTCCAAAGTCAGCTTGACAAGTTGAAAATGAAGGATGGTGAAGGTATCACTGAAATGTACTCTAGGCTTGCTCTTATCACAAATAAGATTGCCGGCTTAGGGAGTGAAGAGATGACTGATAGATTCATCATCAAGAAGATCCTAAAAGCATTGGATGGAAAATATGATACCGTGTGCACATTAATTCAAATGATGCCCAATTACAAGAATCTCAAGCCAATGGAGGTCATTGGTAGAATTGTTGCTCATGAGATGTCACTCAAGGATAAGGAGGAACTTCACAACAAGTCAAGTGGTGCTTACAAAGCCTCATGTGAAGCCCCCACATCATCAAGTGAGAAACAAACCTTCAATGAAGAATTGAGCTTAATGGTGAAGAATTTCAACAAATTCTACAAGAGTAGAAGAAAAGAAAGAAGCTCTAAGTCAAGGTCCTACAATGACAAGAGATCTTCCAGTCGAGAGCGCAATTGCTACAATTGTGGGAGACCCGGACACTATTCCAATGAGTGTACGACACCCTACAAAAGAAGAGAAGATTCTCCAAAGAGAAGAAGTATAAGAGAAGAATCACCACCAAGAGAGAGAAGGAGTAGAGATGATCGTTATGAACGAAGACCCTCACGGAGAAGCAATGATTCGGAAAGGAAGGACAAGTCATCAAAGAGCTACACCAAACAAAGACATCAAGCTCATTTGGTGAATGGGTATCCGGTTCCGACTCTGAACATCACTCCGAGAGAAGCTATCACTCCGACTCTGAACATACTCAAGATGAAGGTGTCGCCGGTATAGCACTTGTGTCAACCAACTCCTATGACATATTTGACTCACCAAATGAAGGAATTGGAAGATGCTTCATGGCTAAAGGCCCTAAGGTAACTCATCCCGAGTATGTTGATTTCAATAGTGATGAAGATGACTTGCTAGGTGATGATGATTTACTTGTTGACAACTCTTGTGATGAATACTATGATGAAACGTCAATTAATCATGCTAAACAAGATAAAACGAATGACAATGATAAGGAGAAGATTGAGCATCTAACTAAAGAACTAAACACTCTTAAGTTAGCTCATGAAACTATCTTCGAAAATCATCGAGAACTTTTAAGGGCTCATGAGAAGTTACGCTTTGAAAAGCTCAATCTTGAGCAAGAGCATGAGTTCTTAAAGGCAATCAATGATGATCTTCGCAAGAAAAGTTCTTCTTATATTGCCAAGCGTTTACTCTTATCTACTTACATGCCTCAAGTCAAGTCTAGTAACAAGAACAAGAAAGATTCTTCCTCTAGTAGTAACAATGATTATGCTAAATCCAATATTGTTGCTTCTAGTAATTCTCTTGATTCCACTAATGATACTCTTAGCCAAGTTACACTTGAGCAAGAAAATAGCTTATTGAAGGGAATTATAGAGAAAGGTGTATACAAGAGCCTTGCCGGGAGTAAGCAATTCGAGGAAATTGTACGCAAGCAAGGAAGGCACCGGAAGAATCAAGGTGTTGGTTTTGAACGAAAGTTCAATGCCAATGGAGTTGAGTGGGAAGAAGATCAATACCCCAAGACGAAGTTTGTTCCTCAACAAGAGAAGTATGATCCTACTTCCTTCAAGGGGACACAAGCACAAGATGATCTTCCACCACAAGACCACAAGAACAAAGGCAAGGACAAGCTTCAAGAGGAGATTGATACATTTGAAGAAGCACCTAAGGCCTTGGTCAAGTGGGTTCCCAAGACTACGTCAAGTTCTACTTCATCAAGCACAACTACTACACCAAGGATTCCCATCAAGATGATGTGGATCCCGAAGAAGAAGAACTAGAGAGTTCTTGAGGGTGACTCCGCCAACATTCTTCACTCATATCATTATGGCAAGGACAAGTGCAATCAACTTCCACATCTTGCACTAGTTCAAGGAGTCACAAACCCTCATGTTGGTAAGGCAAGGGACAAGGTAACCTAATGTTTTCATGGACATCATATTATGTGTGCATCACTCTATGTCTATGGATATTCTTGTTTGTTCCTTGTGGGACTAACCCGTGTAGGTATTGAAAGTGCAACTCACTCCAAAGGATTGCTCCAAAAGATCTACATCAATATTGAGCATCCACATCTTCAACACCTACATGAAGTCATCATCGACAAAACCCAAGGTTAGTTCATCCCTCTAAGGGGGGATCTCACATCTAGGGGGAGATTAACTCTAAAGAATTGAGTCAAAGCAACTCTAATGATGTGAACATATCAATGCATTATGTAAAAGTGGTAACCCCACTTGAGCTTAAACGATGAGTATGACCTATGATCAAATGTTCTCATTTGACTCCTAAGTCAATATACTCATATATAGATGACCTAGTCATCACCAATTGTTTGATAGATGCTAGAATTGGTTGTGCATGCTTTGCCACATATTTCATTTGTCATTTTATTGTGTGAGCATGTTGGTTGCATATTTTACTCATTCAAGGACATCCACTTGTTGTTTTGATTGATTGGTTTCTTTTTCTTTGACCAAGCGGATGGACAAGAATGCCTAAGAACCTTCTCTAGCTATCTATGCTTTTCTCGTCTCAAACTCTGTTCATGCTACATCACAAAATTTGATCAAGTCAGATTCGAACCACTCTGTGTGAGGAGCACTTGGAGTCCCCGATTCGTCATAGACTTAAACTTCCAAAAATTCTTTGTGATTTTCGGTCTGACCGATTCCTCCATTTCGGTCCTACCGAGATCACTAAGTCGATCTAGGTTTTCAATCTCGATGCAATCGATTTGAACATTTCGGTCACACCGAGTTGCTGTAACTGTTAACAGTTATGCATCTCGGTGCCACCGAGTTGTTCCACTCGGTCACACTGACAGTGTCGGGCTATATATACTCATGGGCAAATTTTGGAAAACTTTCTCCGAAACTCCTCGCCCGCGCATAGCTCGCTCTGCCTACTAGGTCTACGGATCGTCGATTTCGGTCTCCAGCCGCCTCCTGTCGCTGGTCTCCGCCGCCGTCAACGGATTTCTTCTCCGCCATTGCCGCCATAGCGAGTTCACCGCCGAACTAGGGTATGAACTCGATCACAGTGCTATCCTCATCTAATTCTCAGCACATTGTGTTCGTAATGCATCTTGCCACGATTGTGATACGCCTATCCAGTCAATATGATCCTTAGAATAGATGGGATTCGAAAATTTAGGGTTAGGTTTCCGCCGAAACCATCTCAGACCCACCGAGTTGAAAAACTCGGTCCCACCGATTTGGCTAACACCATTCCACTAGTAAGTCTCGGTCTGACTGAGAATTACAAATCGGTGTGACCGATTTTAGAACTTTGTGAAACCCTAGCAGTCTCGGTGCCACCGAACTACTCGGTCTGACCGAGTTCACTAGTTTAGGTTCCAAAACTGCTTCGGTATCACCGAGTTTGAAAATCGGTAGATCCGAAATGCTTTCTGTGGAAATTAAAACTAAGTTTTTTGAATCATTCTTTTGCAAAAATCTCTGCATTTTGTGATGCTCATCCACTCTATCTCATCTATAACTATTCACAGCGTCAGCAATCAGTGATTTGCAGCATGTCAGACCAAAGTGATAGCCAGGACAAGTCAGCAGAGCATATTCACATGAGTGAGGGCACTAGTCCCTCTAGCAGCTCAGATGAAGGGAGCAGAAGCACTCCAAGCAACTTGCCTAAAGCAGCCACAAGAGCTAGAAGGAAGAGAACCTCAGACTCTGAGGATGAGGATTATGTTGCTGTTGAAGATGAGGCTACTTCCAAGATGGTAGTGCTCAAGAAGGTGCTCAGCTCAACTGCAATAAAACCATGCATGAAGATCAAAAGGCCAGCAGGAAGACAACCAATGTCCAAAGCCAGAGGATCAACTCAAGTATCTGAAAAGCCTGATCCCAAAGAGCCAGCTGCAAAAGGAAAGAAAAGGAAGGAAAGGGTCAAGAAGACCATGGCCAGAGTTGTTGGGAAACCTTCCATGATGGAAGAGGGAGAAGAGGTTGCTAAACCAGCACCCAAGGCACAAAAGCTGATGGGTGATGCTTTAAAGTCAGGGGCTGCAACATGAAAGCCCAAAGAAGCACCCAAAGCTGCCTCCAAGCCCAAGATTGCACCAAAGAGAAATACCAGGAGTATACCAGCAGCTGAGAAGAACAAGGCCCCAATGCCTGAGGTTGCTGCTGAGGAAGATGAAGAAGGGCAGATCTTAAGGAAACTCAAACCCAAGATTCCAGACCACAATGATGCTCATCCTGTGGCTGAGAACATGAAGATCAGGAGAGACTCAGGGTTGAGGCTATGGAGAGAGTCAGATCCATATGCCACCAGGAGAAGGACTGTTGTAGATTACAGGTTCCACACCAAGGAGCAGCAGACTTCTATGAGACAATCTTGTTGGACAAGAAGCCCATAGTGTGTGATATGAGGTGGGTCGACTGGACCTACATGAAGGAAAATGAGGAACACTATCCTCGAGTGCAAGACAGTTTCATTGCTTGTGGAGTTGCAGATTTTGTTGGGCAGAAGCTCACCAACTGGAATGATGAACTCATTATGCAATTCTACTCCACAGCACATTTCTATCCAGATGGCAGGATAGTTTGGATGTCTGAAGGAACGAGATACCAGTCAACCATTGAGGAATGGGCAAGTCTGATCAATGCCCCAAAGGAGAGTGAAGATGACTTGGATATTTATGCCAAGAAGAAAATGGATCATAACTCAATGTCACATATGTACAAGGAGATCCCTGATGAAGCACTTGAGATTTTCAAGTTTGGATCAGTTCATTTTCTTCTGTCAGGGCTGCCTACGATCAGTTCCTAAGGCACACTCTTTTTCCCAAATGAGGTGATCACAACATGATTCGAGGGCATGCAATAAACTTGCTACATGTATTTGATGTGCCCCAGAAATTCAAGGTCATGAGCCTTATGGTTGAAACTATCAAAAGGACTGCAGCAGACCAGAAGAGAAGTTGTGGATATGCTCCACAGATTCAGGAGTTGATTAACTCAAAGATGGGCACAGGAAAATATCAGTTGGATAAAGAACATTTTTCTCTCTATCCAGACTTTGAGGACAATCAAGTTGTCATGAATGAGGATGAACCATCATCAGTGCAAGCTCAAGCAAAGAAGGAGAAATCAAGGAAAGAGAAGGGTGCCAAGATGCCAACTCAAGAGGAGGCATCTGAGTATTTCTTGAAGAACAGGCAGGAGCAGCTTGGTTACTTGATAGCATCAACACTAAGGATTGAGAAGGGGTTGGCCACCCTAACTCAAAACCGGGAGAGCCTGGAAAGGATCATGGAACAAAAATTCGATGATCTTGATGTCAAAGTAACTGAGATTCAGTCTGTTGTGGAACAACTTCAGGATGACATGCAGGAGAGGAAGGGCAAGACAACCACCGATGCATTTGCCAGAGTGCCTAGGGCTCAGAGTTCAGCTGCAGTGCCTGTGACAGACACACGAGCCACATCATCTGCACCAGCTACAGCTCCTACAGCTCCAGTGCAACCAGCTCCAGCACAAACTCCTCCAGCTCCATCTACATCAACTGAAGCCTTCGTCTAAGGAGTTATCAGGACACCACCACCACCACCACCTGAAGACCAAGCCTGAGAGATGATCTAGAACTATGCATTTTCTATGAACTTTTTGGTAACTTGTTGCCAAAGGGGGAGAAAAATGTATAGATCATAGGCTTCGAGAGAGATTTGCTGTTTTTTGTTCTCTCTTGTCTTCTTGGTTAAACTTGTTTGATTGCTTGAGATACTATGCAATTACCTGTGAGACATTGATGATCATGTGTTTGATCATAAGCTACACTTATGCATGTTTGATGATATTATCTTACCTATCCTTATATGATCATTCACTTTGCTTGGTGATAAGTGCATGTATTCAATCTTTATTATTTTGAGCGCTCCACCAAGATGTATGTGACATGGAAGAGTAACCCATAAGCCTAATTCCTTGTGCATTTGCAGTCCAAAGCAAATCTTAAAATATGCACAAATTTAGGGGGAGCTCTTGCTTATCACATACTTCTCAAAGCGACAATGTTTTTTAAACCTTATTATCATTTGTCGAAGCTTTGATCTATATGTTGTCATCAATTACCAAAAAGGGGGAGATTGAAAGTGCAACTATCCCTACGTGGTTTTGGTAATTCATAAACAACATATAGCTCATTAAGCTAATGCTATTCCAAGACTACTATTTCAGGAAGCTCAATGAATGGCATGGCATGGATGATGAAAGTGGATCCCCCAAAATATCAAGGACAAAGGATTGGCTCAAGATCAAAAGCTCAAGAATCTACATTTTATATTTCAGTGATCCAAGATCACATTGAGTCTATAGGAAAAGCCAATACTATCAAGGAGGGATGAGGTGTTGCTTAATTAGCCTCTTGCTTCATGTGCTTAGTGATATGCTCAAAATACCCTCAACTACTTTCTCACATCCTCATTTGACCTAAACCTAAAGCCAAAATCGGTCACACCGATTCTTTCTATCCGGCGCCACCGAGTTCAAATGTCATAGCCACTGCCACAAACCCTAGGCAAATCGGTTTCACCAATAGGGATCTCAGTCTCACCGAGATGGGATTGTAATCTCTCTGTTTCCCTTCGTAAAGTTTCGGTCTAACCGGAGTGAGCAATCGGTCCCACCGAGATTGCAATGTAAACTCTCTGTTTCCCTTTTGTAACATTTCGGTCTCACCGAAAAGAGAAAATCGGTCCCACCAAGTTTACCTGACCAACTCTCTGGTTAGCTAATTACCAAAATGGGTCTCACCGAGTTTGTGTAATCGGCCTCACCGAGATTACGTTATGCCCTAACCCTAACCATATCGGTCCTACCGAGTTGCATTTCGGTCCCATCGAAAATCCTAACGGTCACTAGGTTTACTAAATCGGTCTCACCGAGTTTGTTGATTCGGTCCCACCGAGATTGGTAAATTGTGTGTAACGGTTAGATTTTGTGTGGAGGCTATATATACCCCTCCACCTCCTCTTCATTCATGGAGAGAGACATCAGAACAAACCTACACTTCCAACTTACCAGTTCTGAGAGAGAACCACGTACTCATGTGTTGAGGCCAAGATATTCCATTCCTACCATATGAATCTTGATCTCTAGCCTTCCCAAGTTGCTTTCCACTCAAATATTCTTTCCACCAGATCCAAATCATATGAGAGAGAGTTGAGTGTTGGGGAGACTATCATTTGAAGCACAAGAGCAAGGAGTTCATCATCAACGCACCATTTGTTACTTCTTGGAGAGTGGTGTCTCCTAGATTGGCTAGGTGTCACTTGGGAGCCTCCGACAAGATTGTGGAGTTGAACCAAGGAGTTTGTAAGGGCAAGGAGATCGCCTAATTCGTGAAGATCTACCGCTAGTGAGGCAAGTCCTTCGTGGGCGACGGCCATGGTGCGATAGACAAGGTTGCTTATTCGTGGACCCTTCTTGGGTGGAGCCCTCCGTGGACTCACGCAGCCATTACCCTTCATGGGTTGAAGTATCCATCAACGTGGATGTACGATAGCACCACCTATTGGAACCACGCCAAAAACATCCGTGTCTCCAATTGCGTTTGAATCCTCCAAACCCTTCCCTTTACTTTCTTGCAAGTTGCATGCTTTAATTTCCGCTGCCTATATACACTTTGCATGCTTGCTTGATTTGTGTGATGATTGCTTGACTTGTCCAAAGATTGCTAAAATCTGCCAAACTCTAAAATTGGGAAAAGGTTAAGTTTTTAATTGGTCAAGTAGTCTAATCACCCCCCTCTAGACATACTTCAAGGTCCTACACCCGGACCCTGAAACGACACCCCCGACACCGCGAGACCCCGACACGGCACCCCCGACACCGACACGACACCCTCGACACCTCCCAAAAAAGGTGCTCTTCGACCTTCCAGAGGCTGAAGAGGTCATGTATTTGTGAATTATGAGTTAGGTCGGGTATTCAATTATTATTATATATATATATATTATTATTAATTAGTTCATGTTATTAGGTATTCAATTTTTTATTATCTTCATGATGATGATACACACTTAATTTTTTTAATTATGTCTATGTTGTACTAATTTCATTTACTCTTTGTCATTGCAGGTGTTGACAGATGTTGGGAGCGGGTCGAAACCGCTCCGAGCCTCCTTCGTCGGTGCATGCTGGGAGGTGTGTTGTTATTCCACCCCCAGCACCTTCGGAGAGCGCTGGTAGACAGCATGCAAACACCAACGGGCGCTTCTTCTTCAGCCGGGAGAGGTCGGGGGAAGACCAAGAGGGGTGCAGCTAGAGGTGGACGTGGCGGAGGGAGAGGTAGGAAGGTTGTTGCTTCTTCCTTGCCACCCCCCTAGCTAATTCTCTGGACCACCGGAGTCCTCCGTCTCAGGTGGACCCATCTTACTTGGACCCGTCTTTGACTCCGGTCCACGAGCCTCAGGCCGACGAGCCTCGGGTCACCGAGCCTACGTCCGACGAGACTCGGGTCCTAGAGTCTTCGTCCCAGGAGACTCGGGTCCCAGAGACTTCGTCCCACGTGACTCCGTAGACTAGTGTCCATGCTGATGGTGGCGAGGACACCTTTTCTGATGATAGCTATAGCGAGGGCGAGCTGGTAGAGGGGGGCAAGAAGGTCTACCGGTGTGGTGGTAAAAAGCTCCCGTCCATGCAGGTGACCCGTGACCAGAGGTGGTTGATTGAGCCTAACGGGGAGAAGTAAGTGCATTTACTATTTTGTAACATTTTTCTTTCATGTTTCTCCAAATTAATATCTAATGTGTTGGCCTTGTCATACTGCAGGGGTTGGATACACGGCTCTGGTGTCTGCAGGCCCAACCAGGTCCTTGGTGTGCTTTCTCGGCACCACTTCACGGGGTGGGTCACGTTTCCCCGTGAGGGTGAGGTTCCACAGCTAGCACTGACCTGGGAGTTGTACGAGGATGCCCCGGCCCCGCTAGAGGAGAGGGTCGTTGGTGTTGTGTGTGAGACGGTGGACGACATTGTGAGACGGCGGTTTTGGGTAATTTCTCCTTTACAGAATTAAAAATCAATAGTACCTAGTGATTGTACTAAGCAATGTTGTCTTGTTTGATTGCAAACCTTTTACAGGTGTCTTGAGGAACACGAGGCGGACACGGCTATGGTTCTCGAAGCTGAGTGCAAGCGTCTACTTCAGAACTTACAGCACAAGGCTCTGGTGCAGGCTGTTCGAGACTACTACACCTCGACTAACATCAGGAGGGCCAAGAAGAAGTGTCGCGGCAATTATCTGAGTAAGGGGTGAAGCAAATATGCCCTAGAGGCAATAATAAAGTTGTTATTTATATTTCCTTATATCATGATAAATGTTTATTATTCATGCTAGAATTGCATTAACCGGAAACTTAGTACATGTGTGAATACATAGACAATAGATAGTCTCTCTAGTATGCCTCTACTTGACTAGCTCGTTAATCAAAGATGGTTATGTTTCCTAACCATAGACATGTGTTATCATTTGATGAATGGTATCACATCATTAGAGAATGATGTGATGGATAAGACCCATCCATTAGCTTGGCATTATGATCATTACAGTTTTATAGCTATTGCTTTCTTCATGACTTATACATGTTCCTCTGACTATGAGATTATGCAACTCTATAATACTGGAGGAACACCTTGTGTGCTATCAAATGTCACAATGTAACTGGGTGAATATAAAGATGCTCTACATGTGTCTTCGAAGTTGTTTGTTGGGTTGGCATAGATCGAGGTTAGGATTTTTCACTCTGTGTATCAGAGGTATCTCCGGGCCCTCTCGGTAATGCTCATCACTATAAGCCTTGCAAGAAATATGACTAATGAGTTAGTTGCGGGATGAAGCATTACGAAATGAGTAAAGAGACATGCCGGTAACGAGATTGAATTAGGTATGAAGATACAGACGATTGAATCTTGGGCAAGCAACATACCGATGACAAAGGGAACAACGTATGTTGTTGTGCGGTTTGACCGATAAAGATCTTCGTAGAATATGTAGGACCCAATATGAGCATCCAGGTTCCGCTATTGGTTATTGATCGGAGATGTGTCTCAATCATGTCTACATAGTTCTCGAACCCATAGAGTCTGCACGCTTAACGCTCAATGACGATTTATATTATGAGTTATGTGTTTTTGATGCCCGAAGTTTGTTCGGAGTCCCGAATGAGATCGTGGACATGACGAGGAGTCTCGAAATGGTCGATACATAAAGATTTATATATTGGAAGGTTATGTTCAGACACCGAAATGGTTTTGGAAAGGTTCGGACATTTTCCGGAGTACCGGGAGGTTACCGGAACCCCCCGGGGATTAATGGGCCTTCATGGGCCTTAGTGGAAGAGAGGAGGCAGCGGCCAGGTGGAGGCGCCCCCCAGCCCAAACCGAATTGGACTAGGGGTGGTGGGTGCGCCCCCCCCGTCCTCCTTCTCCTCCACCTCTTTCCCTCTTCTCCTATTCCGAAAAGGAAAGGGGAATCCTACTAGGACTAGGAAGTCCTAGTAGGACTCCCCACACTTGGCGCACCCCCTAGGCCGGCCGCCTTCTCCCCTCCTCCTATATATACGGGGGCAGGGGGCACTGAGGGAGTCCTGGATTAGGGGGTGTCCGGATGACCGGACTATAACCTTTGGCCGGACTCCTGGACAATGAAGATACAAAATTGAAGACTTCGTCCCATGTCCGGATGGGACTTTCCTTGGCGTGGAAGGCAAGCTTGGCGATACGGATATGTAGATCTCCTCCCATTGTAACCGACTCTGTGTAACCCTAGCCCTCTCCGGTGTCTATATAAACCAGAGGGTTTTAGTCCGTAGGACGAACAACAATCATACCATAGGCTAGCTTCTAGGGTTTAGCCTCTCTGATCTCGTGGTAGATCTACTCTTGTACTACCCATATCATCAATATTAATAAAGCAGGAGTAGGGTTTTACCTCCATCGAGAGGGCCCAAACCTGGGTAAAAACATCGTGTCCCTTGTCTCCTATTACCATCCGCCAAGACGCGCAGTTCGGGACCCCCTACCCGAGATCCACCGGTTTTGACACCGACATTGGTGCTTTCATTGAGAGTTCCTCTGTGTCGTCATCTTTAGGCCCAATGGATCCTCCGATCGTCAACAACGAAGCGGTCCAAGGTGAGACTTTTCTCCCCGGACAGATCTTCGTATTCGGCAGCTTTGCACTGCGGGCCAATTCGCTTGGCCATCTGGAGCAGATCAAAAGCTATGCCCCTGGCCATCAGGTCAGATTTGGAAGTTTGAACTACACGGCTAACATCCACGGAGACTTGCTCTTCGCTGGATTCGAGCCACAGCCAAGCGCGCCGCACTGTCACGATGGGCATGATCTAGCTCTGCCGCCGAACAGTGCCCAAGAGGCCGCCCCAGTGTCCGCTCCGACCCTTTGCTCGGAGCCGACTGTGTCAATCGAGGACGGGTGGCTGGACACCGCCTCGGGGAATGCAATCTCTACGGCGATCGAGCCGAACACCGGCCCTATCCTTTGCCAAACTCATGACTCCAAGGTGCCGGACTCCTTTCCGGACTCCGAACCTTCCGTGCCCCTGCCGATCAAACCCGATTGGGCGCCGGTCATGGAGTTCGCCGCCGCGGACATCTTTCAGCACTCGCCCTCCGTCGACATTCTGAATTCACTAAAGTATCTCTCTTTATCAGGAGAGCCCTGGCCGGACTATGGTCAGAGAGGATGGGATGCGGATGACGAATAAATTCAAAGCCCACCCACCACCCACTTCGTAGCCACTGTCGATGATTTAACCGACATGCTCGACTTCGACTCCGAAGACATCAATGGTATGGACGATGATGCAGGAGACGAACAGGAATCAGCGCCTATAGGGCACTGGACAACCACCTCATCTCACGATGTATACATGGTGGACACAACTAAAAGAAACAACGACGAGGGACAAAGGGACGCAACAAGGGATCGTTCCCTTAAAAAGCAATCAAAGCGGCAGCGTAAGCACCGCGCCAAACCCCACCTCGACAGAGACCTAGCCACAGAGCAGGGCGAACCAGCGGACGACGAACATGCCATCGAGCAACCATCCGAACAGGGCAACTTGGGTAAACAAACCGAACAACCCGCCCCCGGTGAAGATAATAGTCTAGACGACCTCACGCCGGACAAGTTTTTGGAGCAGAAGAACCTCCACAAACGGCTCGTCGCCACTGCGCGTAGCCTAAAAAAGTAGAAGCGGAAGCTCAAAACAGCGGAAGATGCACTCAGAATTAGATGGGGCAAAGTACTCAACACCGCAGACAAGTACGACGACAGTCGCCACACAAAGAGCTATCCGAAGCGGAAATTACTGCCAGAGTTTGATGAGGAGGCCTTAGAGCCCACGCAATCAAAAAAAGAAAGAAGACACCCAGTCGGATAAATAACCCCATGGCCAACATAGAGCGGCAAAGGGCGCCGCACTCAAGTCGGCACGCGATCCGCACAAGGATTCGCATCAAAAAGACGGCCCAGCCAGATCTATCTACGGGCCAAGAAAGCAAGCTCTAGTAAGCAATGCAACGCAACAAGTATCCGAACATCACGGCACACCCAAATATAGGGGTGCCGCACACCCCCTATGTTTCACCGATGAGGTGCTGGACCATGAATTTCCAGCGGGATTCAAGCCCGTAAACATAGAGGCATATGACGGAACAACAGACCCTGGAGTCTGGATTGAGGATTATATCCTCCACATACACATGGCTAGAGGAGATGACCTCCACGCCATAAAATACTTACCCCTCAAGCTAAAAGGGCCAACCTGGCATTGGCTTAAAATCCTTCCCGAAAACACCATCGGAAGTTGGGACAATCTAAGTCATATAACTCAACAACCCGGAGAGTCAGCCCGGAAACTCCGGAACAGATTTGTTACTAAAAAGAACCAAATAGTCGAATATCCGGACGACGAAGCCTTAGCAGCTTTCAAACACATCGTTCGAGACGAGTGGCTCGCCAGACACCTCGCCCAAGAAAAGCCAAGAACAATGGCGGCATTAACAAGCCTCATGACCCGCTTTTGCGCAAGAGAGGACAACTGGTTGGCAAGAAGCAGCACCAGCGACCCAAGTACATCCGAAGTTCGGGATGGAAACGGGAAACCGCGACGTAGCAAGGACCAGCACTGGACCAAGGGAAACAGCCTGAAGAGCACGGTAGTCAATGCCGGATTCAAAAGATCTCGGCAGAATCAGAGAAAGCCGCCCCTCAAGGATAACAGGGACGAGCTATCTAACCTAAACAAAATCTTGGACAAAATATGCCAAATCCACAGTACTCCTGGGAAGCCTGCAAACCATACTCACACAGATTGTTGGGTCTTCAAGCAATCCGGCATACTCAACGCCGAACACAAGGGGCTCGACATACCAAGCGAGGACGACGACGAACCCCACAAGCAAAGCACCGGAGAACAAAAGAAGTTCCCACAAGAAGTCAAAACAGTAAACTCACTTCACGTGACAAAAGGGAAAAACAGAGTGGCGCCTATAGAGATACGCGCCATGCGGCCTATCCCAGAGGAGTCCCGCCACTGGTTGTTACAACCAATCACCTTCGACCATCAGGATTACTCTAGAAGTATCCGGAACGCAGGCTGGACTGCCTTGGTATTAGATCCGATAATTGACGGACTCCACTTTACACAAGTCCTAATGGACGGCGGCAGTGATCTAAACCTGCTATACCAGGACACAATCCGCAAAATAGGGTCAAACCCAACAAAAATTCGCCATGGCAACACTTCCTTTCAAGGGGTAATGCCAGGCCCAGATACCCATTGTACGGGTTCTCTCCTGCTAGAAGTTGTGTTCGGCTTCCCCGACAAATTCCGCCACGAAAAGCTAACCTTTCACATCGCCCCATTTACAAATAGCTATCAAGAACTACTGGGACGCGAAGCTTTCGCCCGCTTTAACGCAATACCGCATTATGTATCCCTTACGCTTAAAATGCCCAGTCCACGAGGCATCATCTCGTTAAAGGGAAATATCGAGTGTTTCTCGAGCGCGGAGGACTGTGCGCCTGCCTTGACAGCCACACACTAAACCAGCTCTGCTAGCCAAAGCACCTAAACAGGTCGTTCAAACCCCGGACATGGCTAGACGAGTCCGGCGTAAACATACAAAGGCTTACTAGTCGTATACCCCCGTACAAGTGGCTTCGCGCGCATACAACAAGAGACAATAAAGCTCAATTCTACCCATTTTCCAAATTATACTTTGTTTATTTAAATATAACATAGATTTTCGCACGATTGTTTTCAACTAAGTTCCTCTCTTTTACAGATGAACACCGTGCTACGCCCGTCCAGGATACGGCACAACGGAGACACAGGCGCAGACGTGCAGTAGGGACCCGTTCGAAGGATTCTTTTGAGATTAAGACCCTGCGTAAACCTTTCTCACTGTCTCTTGTTGATACACATCCCCCGGTTTATTGTTATCACCGAGGAGGAGGCTGGCGTCTTGGCATGTGGCCACGTCAGAATTTTGCGCGTACCTGGACACCATGGGCTTCTTACCAAGGGCGTTGTTCAGCCTATTTTCATAAAGACCGAATACCTTAGGGAGTGTTCGGCGTCGCGAGTTTGGCCTTATATGCATCAGCTTCGAATCATGTCTTTGGTCAAATGTTGGGTTTGCCCGGCTCCTATGTTTTGCTGCCTTACGTTCCGCTCTATCGGCTAAGGCGGCACCAGGAGAACTACTGCATTGTGCCCCGGTTTGGACAGGCGAGCACCTCAGTAGAGAAAGCCGAAAGCTGACCGTCATGATATAGCGCGAGACTAGTCAACCACTGGGTGACCCGCCGGAATCTGTAGGATTCCTTCGCATTAACGAAGGGCCGTTTCCCGGTCAGGCACACACGCGCCCCGAATTCCGGTGAGCGCGGTGCCCCTAGGGGCTATATAGTAGCCACACTGTCAAACTCCTATGGCTAAGTGAAAGTGATAAAGCATTATAGTCCGATTTCCTAGTTCGCTGCGCTATCACCTCCTTAATAGGACCAAGACGTTGTATAAAGTGTGAAAATGCGCCTTCTGCGAACACCCCCACATTATATGCGTGGGGGCTGAAGCCGAAGACTGCCATCTTTCAGGTTATATACACATATACATTAACAGCCGCACAGGAGGTATTCTAATTCTTGAAAGCACAAGTATAAAAAGCTTCTATATTCTATTGAAACATTGTTTTACAATAATACACATTATTCGAACATAACATCCTTCGAGCACCGCGTCTCTATTAAACGAGCGCCCGGCAGAACTTCCTAAAAATAATTCTCGGCAGGTACTCGGCTTTCGTCCGAATCTTGGGATGCAACCGCACTGGCCTCCATCTCCGCCCAGTATGTCTTGACACGGACAAGAGCCATATACGCACCCTCTATGCACGCCGACCTCTTCATTGCATTAATACGCGGCACCGCACCAAGGAACTGCTGCACCAAGCTAAAATAACTCTTCAGCTCGGGCCTTTTCGGCCACAGATGACTCACGACATGCTTCATGGCGAGTCCGGATAACCTATTCATCTCCGCCCATGCGGCCAAACGATCGGATACTGAAAGTGGGCGCTCTGGATTGTGGAACTGCGACCAAAAAAGCTTTTCCACTTCGTGGTCATTTTGATCGTGGAAGTGTTCGGCCGCGTCCGCGGCGCTCGCCGCCAAGTCCAGATAAGTGTTCGCCGCACTCCACTTCTGGTCCAATGGAGCATACTTAGGATCCCCGAACTTCATCCGCAGCATATAGGGCTTTCCAGCCGTGATATCTCCGGCCTGACGTAGCTCCTCCTTCATAGCTCTCATCATAGAGCGAGTATCCTTGGCCTCGGGAGTGACCTTCTCTAGGTCCTTGTGTGCCACCCGATCTTCTTTTTCAAGAAGCTCGCAGCGGTCGGCAGCATTCTTCAACTTTACAGCCATCTCGGCCATTTCCTTCTTGCTTTGGCAGTGAGCAGCCTGTTCGGCTTTCAGCTCTTCAGCCGCCTTTAAGGCAGCCGCATCGCTTTTCCTGGCCTGCTCCTTGGCTTGGACAAGTTCCGCCCGAAGGTTCTCCATGGCAGCGGCACCATTTGCATCAAGCATACATGTTGTAAGGTACGGGCATCAAGCTCCTCTTACCAGGTGTCTTCGGAGAAATTACATACCTTGTGCCTCGTCCAGCCGCTTGTTGACAAGCGCGATGTCGGCATCTGCCACGTCAAGTTGCCGCTTTAGTTCGGCAAATTCATCAGTCCGGCCAGCCACCGGACACTTCGCCACCTACATAGGAAAGGCGACATATCATACCTGGGATTACGATCCTCGGCGCACCGTAATTTTTGACAACACACTGAGTCTCAGGGGCTACTATCTATATAGGGCGCATTTTATATATACGGATCTGTCAAAAGGTACATCATTTCGTGTACCTCAAAACCTGTCAGTAAACTCCTGACGGCCTCGTACAACCCGCTCTCCACGGATGAAATCCTTCCAATCACCGTATCCATCAACGCACGATGTTCTTCGAAGATAGACGCTCGCCCGAGCAGATCCTTCAGCTCCTCCGACCGTGCACCAGACGGTGTCGGACTCGTCCGATGGCCTTCTTCGAAGGCTGGACACAGAGGGCCTTGGGGTGCCCTATGACTGCCTTCCGGCCCTGCCGGATTCAGAGAAACCCTCTGTGACGACACCTCGGGGTCACCTGCCTCGCAAAGCTGTGCGACAGGGGGAGGTGTTCCACTCTCCATCATCTTCAGACGAAGATCCCCTGAAGATGAGCTCTGCTAAGAAGGGCTGAGATCCGAACTACAAGGTAAAGCTTCGGTTATCTTCCTCAGAATTAAAACTGGGATGTCTCTCATTTTAAAACCTCCCTCTTTACTTACGGCTCGGTGGAGAGATGATCCCCTTGGGGGCGTAATGCGACCGGGGCACCCCCCGGCGCCAGACCCTCTGACAAAGATTTCTTCCCCCGCTTTGAGGTCGTAGCCTCCGGGTCTTCAGAGGCGGTCCTCTTCTTCCCCTGGTTAGAGGAATTCTCGATTCCTCCTTTCCTGATAGCCTCCTTCGGGGAGGCCATAGCTTCCTTATTCCCCTCTTCGCCTTCTTCCAAAGGCGCAACCTCCAGCATCCTGGTTAACACGGGATCCGGCGTGGTCTCAAGGAGGGGGGCCGGACACCTGATTAGCTTTGCTTTCTCTATCCACTCCTAAGGGACAACTCTTTTAAGGGTGATTTTGTGATAAATATACGGATAGCGAGTCCGGGTATAGGGCTACTTACTTGAGTATCCGGGCGATTGCAGCTCAGACCTGCGTCCTTGGACGAGTCCGGACACATTGCTTGTGATCCGAAGAACAATTTGTACACCTCCACAGGCGTCGCGCCCATAAAATGTTGGAGGGCTCGCGGTCCTTCCGTATTAAACTCCCACAGGCGGAGGGGGCGGCGTTTACAGGGCAGGATGCGGCGAATCAACATAACCTGCGTCACTACGGCCAGATTGATATCTCTTTCTAGGAGATCTCGAACGCGGCCCTGCAACAAGGGCACGTCCTTGGACGGCCCCCAGTTAAGCCCTTTATTGACCCATGACGCCAGCTGTGGTGGGGGACCTGAGCGAAAGGCAGGTGGCGCCACCCATTTGGTGCCCCTGGGAGCTGTGATATAAAACCACTCTTGTTGCCATAAGCTGAACTCCTCTTGAAAAGAGCCCTCGGACCATGGAGCATCAGCATTCTTGCTTATAACAGCACCTCCGCACTCTGCGTGCTGCCCCTCGATCATCTTCGGCTCTACTTTGAAGGTCTTAAGCCACAACCTGAAGTGAGGAGTAATACGGAGGAAGGCCTCGCACACGACAATGAATGATGAGATATGGAGGATGGACTCCGGAGCTAAGTCATGAAATTCCAGCGCGTAATAAAACATGAGCCCCCTCACGAAGGGGTCCGTCGGGAAGCCTAGCCCGCGAAGAAAGTGAGACGCAAACACCACGCTTTCACCAGGCTTGGGAGTGGGAATAACCTGCCCTTGAGCAGGCAGCCTGTGTGAGATTTCGCCGGTTAGATACCTGGCATCTCTTAGCTTTTGCATGTCTTCTTCAGTAACGGAGGAAGGCATCCACCGGCCTTGAAGGTCGGAGCCGGACATCATCGAAGGTCCGAAGCGTCTGAATCTGGAGCTTTGGGTGTTGGAACTCAAGGCGAGAGGCGGATTTGATTGAGGATTGAGAGAAAGGAGTCGAGCCTTGGTCTCTTTATAAAGAGGTTGAATACCAAGAGCCCTCCCTATGACCGTTTGGGACTCGCCTTCATGAGACTGGTTCTACCGACGTGCTTTGCACACATGTGCCTAGCGGGTGGTTGTTTCTCCAACTTTAGTTTAATCGAATTTTACTACGGCCGGTCCTTGTTGAAGGTTAAAACAGCACACTTGACGAAAAATTGTTGTGGTTTTGATGCGTAGGTAAGAACGGTTCTTGCTAGAAGCACGTAGCAGCCACGTAAAAGTTGCAACAACAAAGTAGATTATGTCTAACTTGTTTTTGCAGGGCTTGTTGTGATGTGATATGGTCAAGACATGATGATATATAAATTGTTGTATGAGATGATCATGTTTTCTAACAGAGTTATCGGCAACTGGCAGGAGCCATATGGTTTCCGCTTTATTGTATGAAATGCAATCGCCTTGTAATTTCTTTACTTTATCACTAAGCGGTAGCGATAGTTGTAGTAGCAATAGTTGGTGAGACGACAACGACGCTACGATGGAGATCAAGGTGTCAAGCCGGTGATGATAGAGATCATGACGGTGCTTTGGAGATGGAGATCAAAGGCACAAGATGATGATGGCCATATCATGTCACATATTTTGATTGCATGTGATGTTTATCTGTTATGCATCTTATTTTGCTTAGTATGGAGGTAGCATTATAAGATGATCCCTCACTAAATTTCAAGGTATAAGTGTTCTCCCTGAGTATGCACCGTTGCTACAGTTCGTCGTGCCGAGACACCACGTGATGATTAGGTGTGATAAGCTCTACGTTCACATACAACGGGCACTACAAAAAAATACACTTCCATGATGATATGTGTTTGTCACAGTAGGTCGCATTTTTTGTCATGCATGTACATCCATGACGATTTTATGACAGAATCAAGATAGTCATACCTGTACTGTTGTAGAAGTGTTCCATGACATTACCAAATTTATCATCACGGAAGTGACCACTTCCATGACGATAAATCGCGCGTCACAAAAGAGCTTTCGTCAAGGGTGACCGACACATGGCATCCGCCGTAACGGAACGCGGTTAAGCTATCGGGTCGGGTTTTGGATCCGACAACCCGTTAACAGCCCTGACCAATGGAGATTTTCTACGTGTAAAAGCATCATTGGCTGGAGGAGACATGTGTCAGCTCCGCGTTGGCACATGTGTCACTCATCCAATGGGCGAGACGCGCCTATGATATGTTGACACATGGACCGGCCCATCAAGTTTAAATGGGCCGGCCCGACTAAAGGCCCACAAGATATTGCGGACCATAATGGGTCGTCCCAGCTAAAGGCCATCAAGATTTTGCATACCATAATGGACTGGCCCAGCTAAAGGCCCACAAGATTTTGCGGGTCATAATGGGCCGGCCCAGGTAAAGGCCCACAAGATTTTTGTGTGCCATAATGGGCCGGCCCAGGTAAAGGCCCACAAGATTCTTGCAGATCATAATGGGCTGGCCCAGCTAAAGGCCCACAGATTTTGCCGACATTAATGGGCCGGCCCAGCTGTAGGCCCACAAGATTTTGAGGACCCTAGTAGGCCGGCCCATTAACTGGCTGCCATGGTTTGGGCCAAATGCTGCCCCATATTTGATCCGGTCCATTAATGGACTGCCATGTTCCGGGCCTAATAATGGCCCATATGAGATCCGGCCCGTTAAAAGCCTACCATGTTCTGGGCCAAATTATGGCCCAGATCAAGCCCTGCCCTTTAAGAGGCTTTGGGCTAAATTATGGCCCATATCAGATTTGGCCCGTCAACAGTCCGCTATGCTTTTGGGCCCACTTACTAAAGGCCCATTTAGTAATTCGACCTGATATTAGTTTTGGCCTGTTAAGGGACCGTTTAACATTTCATGCCTATATTAATTTCGGCCTGTTAAAAGCCTGTCATTGATATGTCTCCAACTTATCTATAATTTTTGATTGTTCCATGCTATTATATTACCCCTTTTGGATGTTTATGGGCTTTATTCTACACATTTATATCATTTTTGGGGCTAACCTACTAACCGGAGGCCCAGCCCGTATTGCTGTTTTTTTGCCTTCAGGAGCGTGATTTTTGGAACGAACGTGATCCGAAGAGCTTGGAGTGCAAGTAAAGAAGCTCCCGAGGACCCCACGAGATAGGGGGCCGCGCCCCCTGTAGGGCGCACCCCCCTGTCTCGTGGGCCCCTCGGGCGTCCGCCGACGTACTTCTTCCTCCTATATATACCTACGGACCCCGAAAACATCCAGGAGCACCACGAAACACAATTTCCACTGTCATAACCTTCTGTATCCGCGAGATCCCATCTTGGAGCCTTCGCCGGCACTCTGACGGAGGGGGAATCGACCATGGAGGGCTTCTACATCAACATCCTTGCCCCTCCTATGAGTTGTGAGTAGTTTACCATAGACCTACGGGTCCATAGTTATTAGCTAGATGGCTTCTTCTCACCTTTTGGATCTCAATACAATGTTCTCCCCCTCTCTTGTCGAGATCTATTCGATGTAATCTCTTTTTGCGGTGTGTTGGTCGAGATCCGATGAATTGTGGGTTTATGATCAAGTTTATCTATGAATAATATTTGAATCGTCTCTGAATTCTTTTATGTATGATTGAGTTATCTTTGCAAGTCTCTTCGAATTATCAATTTGGTTTGGCCTACTAGATTGGTCTTTCTTGCCACGGGAGAAGTGCTTAGCTTTGGGTTCAATCTTGCGGTGTTCTTACCCAATGACAGAAAGGGTTGCAAGACACGTATTGTATTGTTGCCATCGAGGATAACAAGATGGGGTTTACATCATATTGCATGAGTTTATCCCTGTACATCATGTCATCTTGCTTAATGTGTTACTCTGTTCTTATGAACTTAATACTCTAGATGCAGGCAGGAGTTGGTCGATGTGTGGAGTAATAGTAGTAGATGCAGGCAGGAGTCGGTCTACTTGTTATGGATGTGATGCCTATATACATTATCATGCCTAGATAATCTCATAACTATGCGCTTTTCTATCAATTGCTCGACATTAATTTGTTCACCCACTGTAATACTTATGCTATCTCGAGAGAAGCCTCTAGTGAAACCTATGGCCCCGGGGTCTATCTCTTATCATATTTGCTTTCAATGTACTTTTATTTGCATCTTTACTTTTTGCATCTATATGATAAAATAGCAAAAATATATTTATCTTATCATACTATCTCTATCAGATCTCACTTTCGCAAGTGGCCGGGAGGGGATTGACAACCCCTTTATTGCGTTGGTTGCGAGTTCTCAGTTTGTTGGTGTAGGTGTGTGGGACTTTTGAGGAGCCTCCTACTGGATTGATACTTTGGTTCTCAAAACTGAGGGAAATACTTACGCTACACTTGCTGCATCACCCTCTCCTCTTCGGGGAAAACCAATGCTAGCTCAAGACGTAGCAAGAAGGATTTCTGGCGCCGTTGCCGGGGAGGTCTTCGCTCAAGTCAAGACATACCAAGTACCCATCACAAACCCATCTCCCTCGCATTTACATTATTTGCCTCTCATTTTCCTCTCCCCCACTTCACCCTTGTCGTTTTATTCGCCCTCTCTTTCCCAATCTCCTCCTCTCTTTTCGCTTGCCGTTTTTCTGCTTGCTTGCTTGTGTGTTGGTTTACTTGTTGCCATGGCGCAAGATAATACCAAATTGTGTGATTTATCGAATACCAATAATAATGATTTCCTTAGTACTCCGATTGCTCCTCTTAATGATGTTGAGTCTTGTGAAATCAATGTTGCTTTGCTAAATCTTGTTATTAAGATCAATTCACCGGCCTTCCTAGTGAAGATGCCGCTACTCATCTAAACAATTTTGTTGATTTGTGTGATATGCAAAAGTAGAAATATACGGATAAGAATATTGTCAAATTGAAGTTATTTCCATTTTCACTTAGAGATCGTGCTAAAGTTTGGTTTTCATCTTTGCCTAAAAATAGCATTGATTCTTGGAACAAGTGCAAAGATGCTTTTATCTCTAAGTATTTCCCTCCCGCTAAGATTATCACTCTTAGGAATGATATCATGAATTTTAAACAACTTGATCATGAGCATGTTGCCCAATCTTGGGAAAGAATGAAATTGATGCTTCGCAATTGCCCTACTCATGGTTTGAATTTATGGATGATCATACCAAAATTTTATGCCGGTTTGAACTTTGCTTCTAGAAATCTCTTAGATTCGGCCACGGGAGGCACCTTTATGGAAATCACGTTAGGAGATGCTACAAAACTTCTTGATAATATTATGGCTAATTATTCTCAATGGCACACCGAAAGATCTTCTAGTAAAAAAGTGCATGCTATAGAAGAAATCAATGTTTTGAGTGGAAAGATGATGAACTTATGAAGATGTTTGCTACTGAAAATACTCCTCTTGATCCTAATGATATGCCTTTGTCTTCCTTGATTGAGAATAATAATGAATCTATGGATGTGAATTTTGTTGATAGGAATAGTTTTGGAAACAATGCTTATAGAGGAAATTTTAATGCTAGACCGTTCCCTAGTAATTCCTCTAATAATTATGGAAATTCCTACAATAATTATTATGGTAATTTTAATAAGATGCCCTCTGATTTTGTGAATAGTGTGAAAGAATTCATGATTTCTCAAAAGAATTTTAATGCTTTGCTTGAAGAAAAATTGCTCAAAGTTGATGATTTGGCTAGGAACGTTGATAGACTTTCGCTTGAAGTTGATTCTCTTAAAATTAGATCTTACCCTCCTAAGCATGATATCAATGAGTCTCTCAAAGTAATGAGAATTTCCATTGACGAGTGCAGGGAAAGAACCTCTAGATTGCATGCTAAAAAAGAAAGCTTTATAAAAGCGTGTTCTTCTAGTTTTTGTGAAAATAATGATGAGGATCTTAAAGTTATTAATGCGTCTCTGATTAGATCTATGTTTTGCAATATGAATTTTGATGATTATGGGACTGATGATGAATCAACTTTGCCTAAAAGGCGTCCCAAGAATTCAGAGTCTTTATATCTTAATACTAAAATTGGTAAGAGTGAGATTGGAGAATCCTCAACTTCTAATAATGTTGAACCCACTATCTCGGATTTCATGGAATTTGACTATGAGAATTGCTCTTTAAAAGGTTGTATTTCCTTGTTGCAATCCGTTGTTAATTCTCCTCATGCTTATAGTCAAAACAAATCTTTTACCAAACATATTGTTGATGCCTTGATGCAATCTTATGATGAAAAACTTAATTTGGAAGTTTCTATACCTAGAAAACTTAATGATGAGTGGGAACCTACTATAAAGATTAGAATTAAAGATTATGAGTTTTTTGCTTTGTGTGATTTGGGTGCTAGTGTTTCCACGATTCCGAAAACTTTATGTGATATTCCAGGTTTCCATGATGTTGATGATTGATCTTTAAATTTGCACCTTGCGGATTCCCCCATTAAAAAGCCTATGGGAAGGATCAGTGATGTTCTTATTGTTGCAAATAGAAATTTGGTGCCCGTAGATTTTATCGTTCTTGATATAGATTGCAATCTTTCTTGCCCTATTATTCTTGGTAGACCTTTCATTAGAACAATTGGTGTGATTATTGATATGAAGGAAGGGAACATTAGATTCCAATTTCCCTTAAAGAAAGGAATGGAGCACTTTCAAAGAAAGAAAGTCAAATTACCTTATGAGTCTATCATGCATGCTACTTATGAATCAAGTGCCAAAGATGGCACTACTTGAATCTATCTTCGCTTTTATGCCTAGCTAGGGGCGTTAAACGATAGCGCTAGTTGGGAGGCAACCCAATTTTTCTTTATGTTTTTTGTTTTTCTCCTGTTTAGGAATAAATCTTGCATCTACTCTCTGGTTAGATGTGTTTTTATCTTTTATTTAGTGTTTGTGCCAAGTAGAACCTATAGGATAAACTACGATGATAGTTGATTTGATTCTGCTGAAAAACAGAAACTTTGCGCTCACGAGAAAAAATTCAATAAATCACAGAAACGTGATTTTGCATTGATTCTTCTTGCTGCTGATCAATAAATAAATTGTCCAGTACTTCCTATTTTTGTAGGATTTTTAGACCTCCAGAAGTTTGCGTTAGTTACAGATTGCTACAGACTGTTCTGTTTTTGATAGATTCTGTTTTTCGTGTGTTGTTTGCTTATTTCAATGCATCTATGGCTAGTAAATTAGTTTATAAACCATAAGGAAGTTGGAATAAAGTAGGTTTAACACCAAAATAAATAAATAATGAGTTCATGGCAGTACCTTATGTGGTGGTTTTGTTTTCTTTCACTAACGGAGCTTATAAGATTTCCTGTTGAGTTTTGTGTTGTGAAGTTTTCAAGTTTTGGGTAAAGCTTTTATTGATTATGGAATAAGGAGTGGCAAGAGCCTAAGCTTGGGGATGCACATGGCACCCCAAGATATTCAAGAATAGCCAAAAGCCTAAGCTTGGGGATGCCCCGGGAAGGCATCCCCTCTTTCGACTTCCTTCATTGGTAACTTTACTTGGAGCTATATTTTTATTCGCTACATGATATGTGTTTTGCTTGGAGCGTCGTGTATTATATTAGTGTTTGCTTTTTAGTTTACCACAATCATACTTGCTGTACACACCTTTTGGGAGAATACTATTTGATGATAATTTGCTAGAATGCTCTAGTGCTTCACTTATATCTTTTAGAGCAAGGCGGTGGAATAATTTTGAAGAAATTGCTAGTCTCTCATGCTTCACTTATATTATTTTGAGAGTCTTTTAGAACACCATGGTATTTTCTTTGGTTACAAAGTTGGTCTTAGAATGATGATCATCCAAGTTTGGTATAATAAAAACTATCATAGAAAAAGAATTGGATGCTATGATCAACTTGATGCTTGATAATTGTTTTGAGATATAAAGGTAGTAATGTTAGGGTCATGCTAGTGGGTAATTATGAAATTGAGAAATACTTTTGTTGAAGTTGGCAAGTCCCGTAGCATGCACATATGGTAAAAGTTGTGTGACAAATTTGTTGCATGAGGTGCTCTTTTGAGTTTCTTCCTTATGAGTGGCAGTCGGGGACGAGCGATGGAATTTTTTCCTACCAATCTATCCCTCTTGGGGCATGCGTAGTAGTACTTTGCTTCGAGCGCGAAGTAGACTTTTGCAATAAGTATATGAGTTCTTTTTTGACTAATGCGACTCCATGGACATATGCACACTTATCCTTTTACTTTTCCATCCTTTATTATTACCGCGCAACTCTCGTCGGTATTGAACCCTTTATTTACCTTCCTCAAAACAACCACCATACCTACCTATTATGGCATTTCCATAGCCATTCCGAGATATATTGCCATGCAACTTTCCACCGTTCCGTTTATTATGACACGTTTCATCATTGTCATATTGCTCTTTGCATGATCATGTAGTTGACATTGTGTTTGTGGCGAAGCCACCTTCATAATTTTCATACATGTCACTCTTAATTCATTGCATATCCCGGTACACTGTCGGAGGCATTCATATAGAGTCATATCTTGTTCTAGCTTTGAGTTGTAATTCTTGAGTTGTAAATCCATAAAAGTGTGATGATCTTCATTATTAGAGCATTGTCCTAGTGAGGAAAGGATGATGAAGGCTATGATTCCCCCAAGTCAGGATGAGACTTCGGACTTTACAAAAAGAAAAAAATGAGAAAGGAAAAAAATGAGAAAGGACAAAAAGAAAAAAAAAGAGGCCAAAGAAAAGAAAAGAAAAAAAGAGAAAAGAAAAAAAGAGAAAAGAAAAAAAGAAAAAAAAGAGAGAAAAATAATAAAATGGGAGAAAAAGAGAGAAGGGACAATTGCTACTATCTCTTTTTCCACACTTGTGCTTCAAAATAGCACCATGATCTTCATGATAGAGAGTCTCATATGTTGTCACTTTCATATACTAGTGGTAATTTTTCATTATAGAACTTGGCTTGTATATTCCAATGATGGGCTTCCTCAAAGTGCCCTAGGTCTTCATGAGCAAGCAAGTTGGATGCACACCCACTTAGTTTCCTTTGTTGAGCTTTCATATATTTATAGCTCTAGTGCATCCGTTGCATGGCAATACCTACTCACTCACATTGATATCTATTAATGGGTATCTCCATATAGCCCGTTAGTACGCCTAGTTGATGTGAGACTATCTTCTCCCTTTTTGTCCTCACAACCACCGTATACCACCATAGTGCTATGTCCATGGTTTGCGCTCATGTATTGTGTAAGAGTTGAAAAAGCTGAAGCGCGTTAAAAAGTATTAACCAATTGCTCGGCTCATCATCGGGGTTGTACATGATGGGAGTATTTTGTGTAATGAAAATGAACCATGGCCTAACTATATGATTTTGTAGGGATAAGCTTTCTTTGGCTATGCTATTTTGATAGGACAAGATTATTTGTTAGTATGCTTTGAAGCATTATTATTTTTATGTTTTATAAGCTTTTATTTTGAATCATTTGGATCTGAACATTCATCCCACAATAAAGAAAATTACATTATGAATTATGCTAGGTAGCATTCCACATCAAAAATTTCTTTTTTATCATTTACCTACTCGAGGACGAGCAGGAATTAAGCTTGGGGATGCTTGATACGTCTCCAACGTATCTATAATTTTGGATTGTTCCATGCTATTATATTACCCCATTTGGATGTTTATGGTCTTTATTCTACACATTTTTATCATTTTTGGGACTAACCAACTAACCGGAGGCCCAGCCCGTATTGCTGTTTTTTTGCCTATTTCAGTATTTCGAGGAAAAGGAATATCAAACGGAGTCCAAACGGAATGAAACATTCGGCAGCGTGATTTTTGGAACGAACGTGATCCGGAGAGCTTGGAGTGCAAGTCAAGAAGCTCCTGAGGACCCCACGAGATAGGGGGTCGCGCCCCCCCCCCCTGTAGGGTGCGTCCCCGTGTCTCGTGGGCCCCTCGGGCGTCCACTGACGTACTTCTTCCTCCTATATATACCTACGGACCCCGAAAACATCCAGGAGCACCACGAAACACAATTTCCACCGCCGTAACCTTCTATATCCGCGAGATCCCATCTTGGAGCCTTCGTCGGCACTCTGCCGGAGGGGGAATCGACCATGGAGGGCATCTACATCAACATCCTTGCCCCTCCTATGAGTTGTGAGTAGTTTACCACAGACCTATGGGTCCATAGTTATTAGCTAGATGGCTTATTCTCTCTTTTTGGATCTCAATACAATGTTCTCCCCCTCTCTTGTGGAGATCTATTCGATGTAATCTCTTTTTGCGGTGTGTTTGTCGAGATCCGATGAATTATGGGTTTATGATCAAGTTTATCTATGAATAATATTTGAATCTTCTCTAAATTCTTTTATGTATGATTGAGTTATCTTTGCAAGTCTCTTCGAATCATCAATTTGGTTTGGCCTACTAGATTGGTCTTTCTTGCCATGGGAGAAGTACTTAGCTTTGGGTTCAATCTTGCAGTGTTCTTACCCAGTGAAAGAAAGGGTTGCAAGACACGTATTGTATTGTTGCCATCGAGGATAACAAGATGGGGTTTACATCATATTGCATGAGTTTATCCCTCTACATCATGTCATCTTGCTTAATGCGTTACTCTGTTCTTGTGAACTTAATACTCTAGTTGCAGGCAGGAGTCAGTCGATGTGTGGAATAATAGTAGTAGATGCAGGCAGGAATCGGTCTACTTGTTATGGACGTGACGCCTATATACATGATCATGCCTAGATAATCTCATAACTATGCGCTTTTCTATCAATTGCTCGACATTAATTTGTTCACCCACCGTAATACTTATGCTATATCGAGAGAAGCCTCTAGTGAAACCTATGGCCCCCGGGTCTATCTCTTATCATATTTGCTTTCAATCTACTTTTATTAGCATCTTTACTTTTTGCATCTATATTGTAAAATACCAAAAATATGTTTATCTTATTATACTATCTCTATCAGATCTCACTTTCGCAAGTGGTCGTGAAGGGATTGACAACCCCTTTATTGCGTTGGTTGCGAGTTCTCAGTTTGTTTGTGTAGGTGTGTTGGACTTTTGAGGAGACTCCTACTGGATTGATACCTTGGTTCTCAAAACTGAGGGAAATACTTACGCTACACTTGCTGCATCACCCTCTCCTCTTCGGGGAAAACCAATGCTAGCTCAAGATGTAGCAGTCATATAGTTGGGCCTAACTACGGCCCGGTTTGCATCGGCCTGCTCACAGCCGATATCTGATTGGTCCAAACAAGGACCGAGACAATTTTGGCCTGTTAAAAGCCCATGATTTTATTCGCACAATCATGGGTCGGGGTCCATTTCAGGCTGATGCCGGCACGTGAGCTGTTCGGCACGTTTCATGCCCAACCTACTTCTCAGCCTCCTGAAAGCCCATTGAGTTTTCTTGCGAAAAGAGGATCGGGGGTTACTCGGCCTGTTAAAGGGCCCAATCTACTAGTGGTCGGGTTTACTTTTGGCCTTTTAATGGACCAAGATGACGGGGCCCATGATGCGGATCATATACATCGTGGTTGCATGACAGCCCGATTATGTACCATAATTTTACGGTTTGGTCGGTTTACTGCGAAGACAGGATATATATACAATAAAATAACTGCAGCATCGTGAATAAGAAAAAACCTAGACTATACAATAAAGAAATTACGGCATATTACATCCACTGGGCATCAAAGTACACCACTATGATAATAAAGCACAAGCAGACAGCAGACTACATACACTGGGCATCAAAGATCGCCACCATTGCAAATAAACACACCGACAAAATAATATACAAAACCGACAGCACCTCAATAGAGTTCAAGAAAGGTTAGCCCTGCTGGGGAGCTGCAGCGCAAGCAGCTGAGCAAGTTGATGAGACTGCGCTTGTTCAACACTTATATCTTCCTCACTCTGAAAGATAAACAAGCAGACAGATGACAGGTTTTGCACATAAAAGTATCAGTGCTGACAACTCATCACATTTCTTACTAACGAATAAAGTGACACAATTTAAAATTGCATTAACACAATATGGTATTGTTTAGGTCAAGACATGGCAGGAAATGGCATTGTTAGGAGTTGGCAGCTTCACGACACCACTGGATTACAGATCAAGAACTCAGAAATATCAATGGTTAGTGTGCTGTCAATTTATCCCACTTCAGATTGGCAAATAAAGAGACGGTTTAAGTAATAATAGAATGATATGACATTGTTCATAGTTAAGACATTGCAGAATATGACATTGTGCTGTAGTGTGTAGGTTCACCACACCACTGGATTACGGATGAAGAACAGAAGCATACATGCAGTGCAAAAGAAGATCACTTGCTCTGTATAGTTTAATTTACATGGTATGAAGAAGGAACTTGGTTGTACAACTGAAAACTTAAATTGAGAAGGACAAACTTTTGTTTATGAACTACATAATAAACTTTAAACATGCAATTTGATGCGAACACCAAAAATAAACAGTTGTTGCAGTCATGCCTAACCAAATATACACAAAAAAGTTTGAAAGCTTGAGAAGGACAAACTTACATTATTGGTGAAGACAGGCTCTATAAAGCCCTTGTCCATGCTGATGGGGGGGGGGAATTCAAGAAGTTTACCACAGAATCTTCTTCATAAGCATTGCCTTTATTCTACATTTTGTTAATAGTAAATATAGATGTGATAATATACGAAAAAATGGAGAATATTTAAGATAAGATGAAGAGTGATGCTACATAACCAAGTAGCTATAAATGTAACTGCAGCGATACAAGCAAAAGGTATAGCAAAGAGCAATACACAGCTAAACTTCTTTAGTACCAACCTTATGGTAAGAGTAAATATAGATGTGATGTGTAGAAAATGGAGGGCAAAGGAAAATAAGCTGCAGAGTGATGGTACATGAACAACTACCTGTCAATATAAGTACACTGATAAAGGACATCATGTACTTACCAGAACAATGCAGAGCTAAAAAATTCATTGCCATTGGATATATTCTACACTAATGTAACCATTCGTATAGATTAGATAATTTGGAGCGAACAATTGATAAGCAAGCTATCATGCATACTGCTGTCACATAATGAACCAGGTATGTATGCAAGTACAGTGATACAGGACAACAGGTACTAACAAGAGCAAAACAGCGGGCATCATATTTGCGATATCTTGTCGTTCTTTTCAAACCGGAATTCTTCTTCGAGCAGTTTTCCTACAAAAAAGATCCGTAAGGCACATGCGGAAAAGTGGAAGTTCAAATTGTCATGTGGTTTCATAGACAGTACCTCATCCTGGGAACGAGACCAGTGCATAACAAGGTTTTTCCATTCAATGTCTTCTAAATTTAGCACAAGAGACTTCACCAGAAATTCGTTTATAGACTTGCCATCAAAGTGTGATTTCCTCAAGTAACACCGATACTGCTGCAATGCTTCCTTGAAAAGCACAAGCAAGCTTTGCTCGTCGTGACTATCCACATTGACCCTCGCCTAGTTTCAACAATGTAATGTAAATCATTGATGTGTTCAATCAGCAGAAAACGGGAAAATAATAACCATGAATAATAGCACTTACACGTAAGTTGGACAGGAAGATGTGAAAATGGTGTTTGTCTTCACTATAATCTTCCCATGATGGGAATATATGCACGTAGTCCCTAACAATGTTGAAAGCATTGTCTTTTAAACTGGGAATAAATGGAATGGGGTTCCGATCTGCAGGAATTGGCCGTCTCTGTAGTTGTGATAGGTCTTCAGCCGGTGGACTGATACGTCTCCAACGTATCTATAATTTATGAAGCATTCATGCTATTATATTATCTGTTTAGAATGATTATGGGATTTATTATACACTTTTAAATTACTTTTGGGACTAACCTATTAACCGGAGGCCCAACCCATATTGCTGTTTTATTGCTTGTTTCAGTATTTCGAAGAAAAGGAATATCAAACGGAGTCCAAACGGAACGAAACCTTCGGCAGCGTGATTCTTTGGAAGAATATCATCCGGGAGACTTGGAGTTCAAGCCAGGGGAGCTTCGAGGAAGCCAGGAGATAGGAGGGCGCACCCACCTTCCCTGGGCGCGCCCCCGTGTCTCGTGGGCCCCTCGAGCACCCCCCGACCGACTTCTTTCGCCTATATAGTCCCACGTACCCTAAAAACATCAACGGAGAAGATAGATCGGGAGTTCCGCCGCCGCAAGCCTCTGTAGCCACCAAAAACCTCTCGGGAGCCCATTCCGGCACCCTGCCGGAGTGGGGGATCCCTCACGGGTGGCCATCTTCATCATCCCGGCACTCTCCATGACGAGGAGGGAGTAGTTCACCCTCGAGGCTGAGGGTATGTACCAGTAGCTATGTGTTTGATCTCTCTCTCTCTCTCTATCGTGTTCTCTCTCGTGTACCCTCTATGGCACGATCTTGATGTATCCCGAGCTTTGCTATTATAGTTGGATCTTATGGTGTTTCTCCCCCTCTACTCTCTTGTGATGAATTGAGTTTTCCCTTTGAAGTTATCTTGTCGGATTGAGTCTTTAATGATTTGAGAACACTTGATGTATGTCTTGTCGTGCTTATCTATGGTGACAATGGGATATCATGTGCCACTTGATGTATGTTTCGGTGACCAACTTGTGGGTTCCGCCCATGAACATATGCATAGGGGTTGTCACATGTTTTCGTCTTAACTCTCCGGTAGAAACTTTGGGGCACTCTTTGAAGTACTTTGTGTTGGTTGAATAGATGAATCTGAGATTGTGTGATGCATATCATATAATCATGCCTATGGATACTTGATGTGACAATGGAGTATCTAGGTGACATTAGGGTTTTGGTTGATTTGTGTCTTAAGGTGTTATTCTAGTAAGAACTCTTGAATAGATTGATCTGAAAGAATAACTTTGAGGTGGTTTCGTACCCTACCATAATCTCTTTGTTTGTTCTCCGCTATTAGTGGCTTTGGAGTGACTCTTTGTTGCATGTTGAGGGATTGTTATATGATCTATCTATGTTATAACTTTTGAGAGAACTTGCACTAGTGAAAGTATGAACCTTAGGCCTTGTTTCCTACAGTTGCAATACCATTTACGCTCACTTTTACCACTAGTTACCTTGCTGTTTTTATAATTTCAGATTACAAATACCTTTATCTACCATCCATATTGCACTTGTATCACCATCTCTTCGCCGAACTAGTGCACCTATACAATTTACCATTGTATTGGGTGTGTTGGGGACACAAGATACTCTTTGTTATTTGGTTGCAGGGTTGCTTGAGAGAGACCATCTTCATCTTACGCCTCCCACGGATTGATAAACCTTAGGTCATCCACTTGAGGGAAATTTGCTACTGTCCTACAAACCTGTGCACTTGCAGGCCCAACAACGTCTACAAGAAGAAGGTTGTGTAGTAGACATCAAGCTCTTTTCTGGCGCTGTTGCCAAGGAGGTGAGTGCTTGAAGGTATATCTTTAGATCTTGCAATCGAATCTTTTTGTTTCTTGTTTTATCACTAGTTTAGTTTATAAAAGAAAACTACAAAAAATGGAATTGAGTTTGTCTCATATGCTTCATTTTTTAAATATCTTTCGTGGAAATGATGGAAAGGAAAATTGTGCTCAAGTGCTAGAAGAAGAAATCTATAAAATGTTTGTCACTAAATCTTTGAATAATGAGCATGATTGCAATGTTGTTAGTATTAACTCTTTGAATATCCATAGTACTAATGATGATTGCACTAGTCATGATGAAAATATCTCTTATGAGCATGTCAACTTGTGTCGAGTGCATGTTTGCATGAACACGCCGAATAGAGAAGTATTTAGAAACTAAAAGGTTGCCAGAAAGTCTTGATGTTTGTGCTGAAAAATTCAATATTTTTCACGCTCCTTGTGAACTTTGCAATGAACATGGTCATTTAAATCTCCAATGCAAATTGTTTCATGACCAAATTGTATCCAAAAATTGTGATAATTTGATTACCCTTGAGCATCACAAAGCGCTTAGTCTTCTTTTGGGGTATGAAGAAATGAAACGTATAACTGAGGGTAATTCAAAATTTAATCTTGATAGAGTTCTTGATTTTGATCTAGAGAAGATTTATATGTATTGTACGGTGAATTGCATTGAAAATCCTTATATTTCCAATTACCTAAAGAAAAGAAAGCAAATAGAAGATGAATAGAATACTAATGAAAGGGAAGAGACTTCCCATTATCCTCCTATTATTTCTTATGATGAATCAGGTATCGAGGAGGATCCTTCTATTCAACCAATCTCATCAATAAGGAGCTCAAGGAAGAAGGTTGAATCCACACATAATGTGAAGAAAAAAAGGAAGAAATTGAGCAGCAAAGGTAAAAAGGTATCCCTCCCAAATGGTGTTGCTCCTACTACTCATTGTGATGATGATAATTGCTATACTATTGGTGCTATCCATACTATTGATGATGATTATGCTTATGATATGAAAAGGCCCAAGCTTGGGGAAGTTATGTTTGATGAGGATGAAATATTTGAGAATATATTTGCTGAAATTAATGTTTGTCCCAAGCTTTGGGATGTTACATTCAATGAAGATGACATTTTTAGCCTCCTAAGTTTTGATATGCAAAGTTGTTATGATAGCATGCCTTTTACCTATGATGATTATATTGATGAAAGTGGGTTTGGAAGAGTGTCAACTTTAGGAAGTAGTGATCGCACTATTTTGGAGGATGTTGAATTTTATTGTATGAATATGAAAGTGGATTTGGAAGAGTGTCAACTTTCTTTAGTGATGATTCCACTATCTTGGAAGAGGTTTCAATCGATTATGATGAGGACAAAGTTACTACTTATGATGATTATTGTGATGAAACTTATGCTATAAAAAGTAGTGATGACTATATTTATAAAACTTGTCATGATTATGATTACCCTTTTTCTGAACATTACTCTTTTAATGTGGAAACAATTTATAGTATTCAAGTCTCTTATGATACTCCCACCATTCCGAATGAGAAGAATTTTGCTTATGTGGAGAGTAATAAATTTTCTATGCTTGTAGATCATGAAAAGAATGTTTTAGGTGCTGGTTATATTGTTTAATTCATTCATGATGCTACTGAAAATTATTATGAGGGAGGAACATATGCTTGTAGGAATTGCAATAATGTCAAGTTTTCTCTCTATGTGCTTAAAGTTTTAAAGTTATGCTTGTTTTGCCATCCTATGCTAGTTGATTATTGTTCCCGTAAGTTGTTTGTTCACAAAATCCCTATTAATAGGAAGTGGGCTAGACTTAAATGTGCTAGTCATATTCTTCATGATGCTCTCTTTATGTTTCAATTCTTATCTTTTATGTGAGCATCATTGAAATCATCATGCCTAGCTAGAAAGGCATTAAAGAAAAGTGCTTGTTGGGAGACAACCCAATATTTACACTTACTGTTTTTGTGTGTCCACATGATTGTTCTACTGTATTAATCATGTTTTATAGCTTTTGTTTGTACCAAGTAGAGCCTTTGGGAAGACTTGGGTGAAGTTTATATGATCTTGCTGTAAAAAACAGAAACTTTAGCACTCACGAGATTAGCTGCCATTTTTTACAGAAGAATGATTTTAGGTTGATTATTTTTGCAGATGATTAATAGACAAATTCCTCAGGTCCAACAATTTATTTCATAATTTTTGGGGTTCCAGAAGTATACGTTTGATACAGATTGCTACAGGTTGTTCTGTTTTTGACAGATTCTGCCTTCCGTGTGTTGTTTGCTTATTTTGATGCATCTATGGCTAGTATGTAAAGGTATGAACCATAGAGAACTCAGAATACAGTAGATATTACACCAATATGAATAAAGAATTAGTTCACAACAGTACCTAAGTGGTGGTTTGTTTTCTGGTACTAATGGAGCTTACGAGTTTTGTTTTGAGTTTCGTGTTGTGAAGTTTTCAAGTTTTGGGTAAAGATTCAATGGACTATATAAAAAGGAGTGGTAAGAGCCTAAGCTTGCGGATTCCCAAGGAACCCCTAGGTAATATCCAAGGACAACCAAGAGCCTAAGCTTGGGGATGCCCCGGAAGGCATCCCCTCTTTCGTCTTCGTTCATCGGTAACTTTACTTGGAGCTATATTTTTATTTGCCAAATCATATGTGTTTTGCTTGGTGCGTCATTTTATTTTATTAGTATTTTATTTCTGTTATTTAGAATAATGTTTTTCATCTTTATTTTCAATAAAAATGTCAAGGATAGCCTTTACCATGCTTATTTTGCTAGTATACATGTTGCTGTTTGAAATCAGAAAGTTTACCGCTGTTGAAACAATTCCCTAGAAAAGTCAAAGAGTGATATAATGTTGAATCTTTTTGCATGATGAGCTCTGCTAAACCTTTTACAGCGTAGTATTTTTCTTATAATTTGTGGAGTTAGGGAAGTATGATTAATCTTGCATTCTTTATAGACTATACTGTTTTGGCAGATTGTTGTTATGTTTGCATTGTTTGCATATGTTTGCTTGTTTAATGATTCTATTTGAGGATAGGGGTATTAAATATGCAGAGACATTTAGTATTCGATGTTGAATAATAATCTTAGTGATTTATTACAGTAGAAAATGATAAGGTTTTGCATTGGTTTATACTAACCTATCTCACAAGTTCTTGTTGAGTTTGGTGTGAATGAAGCTTTCGAGATTTAGGAAACCGTGATATAAAAGGAATTAAGGAGACACAAAAGCTCAAGCTTGGGAATTCCCAAGGCACCCCAAGATAATATTTCAAGAAGTCTCAAGCATCTAAGCTTGGGGATGCCCCGGTAGGCATCCCACCTTTCTTCTTCAACAACTATCGGTTAGTATCGGTTGAACCTAAGTTTTTGCTTCTTCACATGAGTTATCCTATCCTTGGAATGCCATTTTATTTTGTTTTGCTTGCTGTTTGAATAAGATACCAAGATCTGAAATCCTTTAATGAGAGAGAGTCTTCACATAGTTGCATAATTATTTAGCTACTCATTGGTCTTCACTTATATCTTTTTGGAGTAGTTTGTCATTTACTTGTGTGCTTCACTTTTATCCTATGAGTAAATGGTTGAATGAGTTGATTGTCATAAATATGAATTTATATATGTTTCATTTGCTTAATCCATGGGGAGTAATGACTTAACATCTAAGAAGTAGAGGCTGTAAATTTATTGGAGGTTAGCAAGCATTGTATTGGTCATTTGAACAATTCATGAAAGAATATTGAAGGAAGAGAGATTTCACATATAAATATATTATCATGGACATCTTTTATAATTGTGAGCACTCATTAAGTATGACATGCTAAAGAGTTGATGTTGGACAAGGAAGACAATGTAATGGGTTATGTTTTATCACATCTCAGTTAAAGTATATTGTCATGGATCATTCAAACATGTTGAGCTTGCCTTTCCCCTTCATGCTAGCCGAAATTCCTAGCACCAAGTAGAGATACTACTTGTGCTTCCAAATATCCTTAAACCCAGTTTTGCCATGAGAGTCCACCATATCTACCTATGGATTGAGTAAGATCCTTCAAGTAAGTTGTCATCGGTGCAAGCAATAAAAATTGCTCTCTAAATATGCATGACTTATTAGTGCGGAGAAAATAAGCTTTGTACGATCTTGTTATGGAAGCAATAAAAGCAACGGACTGCATATTAAAGGTCCATATACAAGGGGCAATATAAAGTGACATTCTTTCGCATTAAGATTTTGTGTATCCAACCCTAAAAGCACATGACAACCTCTGCTTCCCTCTGCGAAGGGCCTATCTTTTACTTTATGTCTTTTACTTTATGCAAGAATCAAGGTGATCTTCACCTTTCCCTTTTTTATTTTATCCTTTGGCCAGCACTTTGTGTTGGGGTGATCCTGATATATATATCCAATTGGATGTAAGTTAGCATGAACTATTATTGTTGACATCACCCAAAGGTGAATACGTTGGGAGGCAACACTATAAGCCCCTATCTCTCTTAGTGTCTGATTAAAACTTCATAACCACAAGTATTGCATGAGTGTTAGCAATTGTAGAAGACTATATGATAGTTGAGTATGTGGAGTTTGCTAAATTAAAGCTCTAACATAGACCCTTCCTGAAAATAAGATGAATTGCAATTGTTTGATGACTAAGATGAAGTTTGCTAGTTTTCAAGAAAGTTTATGGTCTATGCGTTAACATGTGAATTGCTTGTTACTGGTTCGTGAGAAGTTTTATGAGATGAACTATTGTCATGACATATAAACATGCTAGAAAAGGTGATTGAAATTATCATTGATCAAACTTGTGCACCTACTAGCATTCACACTACATAAATTCTTTCTTTTATCATTTACCTACTCGAGGATGAGTAGGAATTAAGCTTGGGGATGCTGATACGTCTCCAACGTATCTATAATTTATGAAGCATTCATGCTATTATATTATCTGTTTTGAATGATTATGGGCTTTATTGTACACTTTAATATTACTTTTGGGACTAATCTATTAACCGGAGGCCCAGCCCATATTGCTGTTTTATTGCCTGTTTCAGTATTTCGAAGAAAAGGAATATCAAACGGAGTCCAAACAGAATGAAACCTTCAGCAGCGTGACTTTTTGGAAGAATATCATCCGGGAGACTTGGAGTTCAAGCCAGGGGAGCTTCGAGGAAGCCAGGAGATAGGAGGGCGCGCCCACCTTCCCTGGGCGCGCCCCCCTGTCTCGTGGGCCCCTCGAGCACCCCCCCGACTGACTTCTTTCGCCTATATAGTCCCACGTACCCTAAAAACATCAACGGAGAAGATAGATCGGGAGTTCCGCCGCCGCAAGCCTCTGTAGCCACCAAAAACCTCTCAGGAGCCCATTCCGGCACCCTGCCGGAGAGGGGGATCCCTCACGGGTGGACATCTTCATCATCCCGGCACTCTCCATGACGAGGAGGGAGTAGTTCACCCTCGAGGCTGAGGGTATGTACCAGTAGCTATGTGTTTGATCTCTCTCTCTCTCTCTCTCTCTCTCTCTCTCTCTCGTGTTATCTATCGTGTTCCCTCTATGGCACGATCTTGATCTATCCCGAGCTTTGCTATTATAGTTGGATCTTATGGTGTTTCTCCCCCTCTACTCTCTTGTGATGAATTGAGTTTTCCCTTTGAAGTTATCTTGTCGGATTGAGTCCTTAATGATTTGAGAACACTTGATGTATGTCTTGCCGTGCTTATCTGTGGTGACAATGGGATATCATGTGCCACTTGATGTATGTTTTGGTGACCAACTTGCGGGTTCCGCCCATGAACCTATGCATAGGGGTTGTCACACGTTTTCGTCTTGACTCTCCGGTAGAAACTTTGGGGCACTCTTTGAAGTACTTTGTGTTGGTTGAATAGATGAATCTGAGATTGTGTGATGCATATCATATAATCATGCCCATGGATACTTGAGGTGACGATGGAGTATCTAGGTGACATTAGGGTTTTGGTTGATTTGTGTCTTAAGGTGTTATTCTAGTAAGAACTCTTGAATAGATTGATCCGAAAGAATAACTTTGAGGTGGTATCGTACCCTACCATAATCTCTTTGTTTGTTCTCCGCTATTAGTGGCTTTGGAGTGACTCTTTGTTGCATGTTGAGGGATTGTTATATGATCTATCTATATTATAACTTTTGAGAGAACTTGCACTAGTGAAAGTATGAACCTTAGGCCTTGTTTCCTACCATTGCAATACCGTTTACGCTCACTTTTACCACTAGTTACCTTGCTGTTTTTATAATTTCAGATTACAAATACCTTTATCTACCATCCATATTGCACTTGTATCATCATCTCTTCGCCGAACTAGTGCACCTATACAATTTTCCATTGTATAGGGTGTGTTGGGGACACAAGAGACTCTTTATTATTTGGTTGCAGGGTTGCTTGAGAGAGACCATCTTCATCCTACGGCTCCCACGGATTGATAAACCTTAGGTCATCCACTTGAGGGAAATTTGCTACTGTCGTACAAACATGTGCACTTGCAGGCCCAATAACGTCTACAAGAAGAAGGTTGTGTAGGAGACATCATGGACTTGCTGTACTTTTTGCTGGAGTGGGATTTTTCTGTGGTACGACTGGTGCTATGGTAAATTAAACCAGTATACCTTTTGCTGGAGTGCAGGTTCTTTGTGGTGGGGCTAGTGGTGTGCCAAGTGAACTATGTGTACAGACTGCTGGAGTCGGTCCTACGTTTTGTGCCACTGGTTGTACAACCAATATAAGTGGGGTGATGTCTGATTTCTCCGGCACCACCACATTTTTCAAGGACTTTGCTGGTGCTCCTTCAGGTTCAGCAGTCACCCTCTTCCTTTTTTATGTCTCATGCACAAGAATAGCATTTGAGTGGGAAAACATGGTATGATGACAGATGGAATATTTATTGATAATGGATGGGCATGGCATCTCAACATATATGATGAGTAAACTAAGCAGAAGGCGGTGCAACAAAGTAGAAGAAATGCAAGACAACATATGCAAGATACGCGCATCAATAAAACCTTGCCAAATTAGAATAGGCACCTTGATGGGTGAAAAGGACAAGCCGTCTGCCTTTGACTCCTCGAGGTTAGAATAGTCATTAGGATCATATTCTGAACAAGAATCAACATGTGGGGAGCGTATGAGTTTCATTGCATCCAGAATGGTACTCAATGCCTTGGTGCCAATTTTGTAAGTCATTGCAGTGTTTAGCTTCAAGAGTGGACTGCTGCTAGTGCGACACAAAGCAGCTACATAGATCATAGTGTAGATATAACGGGGGAAACAGTAAGCATCAGAGTAAAATCAGCAAAGTGGAACTTGCTGGAATATATGTGCTAGTACTGCCGGTACGACTAGAAAGGCTTCGGATACCAGTTCTCTTCAACTGAAGGTGCGGTACTATTAATATCAGTGTAACTCTCAAAGGCGACACAGCTCCCGGCATTTCCTTACTATTCTTATAGGATTCAAGTGGGCAGGTCACTTCAATTCCTATTCCTATGTTTACAAAATCCTACGAATCAAAGAGGCTCAAAGTGTCCATCACAACTGACCCTATAGACCTCTACACTTCAAATGCCCCTGTTCATCTTCAGTACAAGGAACATACTGTACTACTATCATACTCCCTCCATTCCAAAATATAGGTCTTGGTGTAGATTTCCACTATGGATCACATACAGATGTATCCAGATACATTTTAGAGTGTAGATTCACTCATTTTGCTCCATATGTAGTCCATGGTGGAATCTATACAAAGACTTGTATTTAGGAATGGAGAGAGTACATATTAAAGAAGAACGGAATTGGAACATGGTAAAGAAGAGCAAGCAGATTTTGGATAATAAAATGTTGGTTGCGCAGTGCCCACACATGACGAACTAGAGCGCATTAAGAGTGCAACTCCCAGCTGTCTCTCGACCATTTCAGGCAGTTGGATGAACATCCTACGTCTCCTAACCCTTTTTCTTCCTCGTCTCTGATTATTCCCATACAGAACACCGCACGGGCCGCCAGCCGGACCACCGGCCCCCACCGCATGTGTTCCTCCGCCACCCCCACCCCCCACCTTCATTGAGTTTTCTTCGTTTGGCGAGGCCCCACAACCACCCGAGCCCCTTCGTTCGCACCAGCCAACTCCGGCGAGCTCTGTAAAATCGACTACCCCAATTTTTAAATTTAGTCTACTGTGATTTAACTAGTGTGGAATATAAAAGGGGAAAACCATAAGCATTGGAAGTATAGTGTTGAGCGTGCCAAGGCGGATCTGAAGGTGCAAAACAGACAAAGGCAACTTCGCAACAAAGACAAGAAATCAGAGTAAAGCAGTGGCGATCTATTTTCTTGCTGCGATAAATAAGTTGAGAAGATACAAAATAGTACCGCCTCTGGTGCGGCGCCGTGTATGCATCTGCTGAGAATTTGACGGTGCTGCGGTAGCGATGGCTGTCGGTGGCGTGGAAGCAGATCTAGGAGGGTAGACGGTGGCGGCAGGGCGCGGTGGACGAGACAGTTGTAGGAGCGGCGCCAACAAGATGGACGACGGCGGGGATGAAGCGACAGGACGTGATGCAAGGATCCCGGTCCGAAGCCGTGGATGAGAGAGGTCGATCCCTTGTAATGGACAGCGGCGTCGGGGTATCAGCTCCGGCATGGTGGAGGAGGACGGCAGTGGGTGGCGTGGCGGACGTCGGTGGACGGAGGAGGCTAGGGTGGAGAGGGTGTTTTGGCGCCCACGGAGTATGAATGGGGAAAAGGGAGGTAGAGAGGAAGGGGGGAACCATGTATTCAGGACGCGCTTTTCTCAAATGCGAGGAAATTTACAAACTTAGCCCCCGTTTCAAATTTCCTACATCACAACAATATTAGTCGGTTGGGGATAGGACGGTAATCTCGCATACACCGAATATTTGCCGATGAGAGTTTGTTTTTGGCGTCCACCGTTTATGAATATGAATCGGGGAGGGAGTCGATTTCGGCCGAGGACACACTATGTTTTGGCACCCACCGTGTATGAATCCAGGTGAGAGGCAGTTACGTCACGTTTGGCTGAAATTACAAACCTACCCTTATAGAAACCTATAGAAATCCAGCAGATAGGCTTTGCGTGGCAGGGTTAGGCTGTAGTAATTTCCATCTCGCAGATTTTGGTTTCGGGCGGTTACTACGACTTTCCCCGCTTCGTTCAAATTTTGCAGAGTGCACATTTACCGTGCCAACTCAATTCAAATCCCGTTTGTATTCTATTTTTTTCGGCCGGGGTCCTTTTTCAATTGGAATTAAATTCTATATACATCATTTTTTATATATACTTTCAAAAGCACAACACCATTTATACATAAATATGGTTTACAAATGGCATGATCTCAGATTCATAAGGTTGTATCCATCAATTTGAATTTTCAAATATTTGAAACCACTTTATGTTGAAATCCAATGTATGCATTCCTCGCTAACTGTCTCCAATTAATGTGTGTTTCATGCGGGTTTTTTTACTTCTCAAACATGTATAATGTGTTTCACACACGCAACATATAGTGTAATCCCGTTAGACATTAATTGCATATAAACCATGCATTGTTTGTAATTAAAGTATCTATGGATCACCAATATTGATCAACTATATAACATTACACGTGTTCCCAAATTCAAATGAATATGCATGTTTGATACACCAATTTGCGTTACGATATTATCGATGTCATGATCTCCAATTTAAATATTCGAATCCCCTTTAATCCAGATATTCGTCTCATATAGCTATCACTCATGCTTATATAGGACTATCTCTCTGGACCTATACGCGTTCATCGTCTCTCAGGTATCTCTCGTGCTACCTGTATGTCGACAATGATCTTTTATCTTCGTAATACACTCACGGTACTCTCTCCCTCGACCTTCATCACTCTATCTCCCTCTAAGTATATCTCACTCCCTGGTATGTGTCTCTAACTATGATTCTCCATGTGGAATCTCTTTCTCTCACACAAGCACAAAACTTTGTCTCCCGGGGTCTCATTTCTCTCTACTATTCCCATGTGTGCCACTCTCACACCCCTCATACAGAGATGTCTTTCACTCCTTAGATATGAGAACCTATGACTCTTCCTCTTAAATATCTCTTTCTCACACACAAACACAAACTCTGTCTCCCAGGGTCTCATATTTCTCTACTGTTCTCTTGTATGTCGCTCACACACTCTCTCTCTCCCTATAGATATCTTGCGTTCCCTCATATGTCTCTCTAGCTATCACTCTCGTTGTAAAATCTCTTTCTCTCTCGCAGACACAAAACTCCTTCTCTCGGGATCTCATTTCTCTCTAATATCTATTTGTATGTGACTCACATGCACCCTCTCTCTATCTCTCTCACACCCACACACATAACTCAGCCTTCTGATCCACTCGACTCCTATCTCTAACGCACACTAGCTAGCATCTTTATATTTCTATTTATCCGTTTCTCCATCAACCTTCTTTCTCGCCCTCACTCTTGCTTCCTATCACGCACACTACATATGTTTCTCTCTACATGCAGTCAAGTGCCCTCTTTTGATCTTTCTCTCACACACACATAACTTCACCCTGTGAACCACCCGGCGGTCATCTCCAACACTCAAACTAGCATATGTCCGTCTAGCTAGCATCTCCATCCCTGTATCTATCTGTAGTTTCTCTGTCAACATTTTTTCTCTCGCACGGAGTCTTGCTTCCTATCACCCACACTATATATGTCTCTCCATACATATGCATTTATAGGTTGATCTCTTTTGCACAATTGTTGTGCCTCACTCCCTCTGCTCGCCATAGATGCATGCTCCAGCCCACGCCACTATCTCTTAAAGAGAAAAACACATGCTCAATTGCCGGGCCTTCTTCCCTGCATTCTCACATGCATGCATATTGTCATACCAATCCGTCTCTCCCATGTCGTTGATCTTATGACTTATGTCTTCTTTCTTTTATCTCGATCATGCGCGCACGCACACACACACACATCCCACGTATACATGTATACCTCTCACACATGCACGTTCAAGGTCTCTATGTCTCCATACGTAGTTAATTACCCTCAACCCTAAAGCCACATCGAATCGTTCTCCTCTTGTGTGCACATAACTTCCGCCTAGATGGGTAAAACACACACTCACACTCAACAATCTCCTTCTAGCTGCCCCCCTCCCACTCTTCCCCTATATCCCCGAAACCAATAAGACCATCCCTTTGTTTAATTCCCGCCTACATGCACCATCGATATATAGTAGTCTTCCTCCGTGTCTCTCGAACAAACACGTTCTCTCAATGTCGACTCCTCTCACACACACACACACACCTTCTCTTCCCTCTCTACGGGCATTTTCTCCCTCGCACCCCATCGTTGGTGGCCTCTACCATACAATCACCTCTCTATGATAAAGCCATGCACACTTACATTACATCCACCACCGAGGACCCTGCGACACACACACACACACACAAACATACACACACACGCACCCCCCCACACATACTAAGACTCCATCTCTCTCTCTCTCTCACACACACAAACACACACACACACACACACCCAACCATCCCCCCCCACACAAACACACACACTATCTCTCTCTAAGACTCCATCTCACACACACACACACACACTAAGACTCCATCTCTCTCTCTCTCTCTCACACACACACACACACACTAAGACTCCATCTCACACACACATGCTCTAGGTGGATCATTTGTTCCAACCACCCTTCATCCAACCTTACCCATATGATAAACAATCACCTTAATTTACTTGTATAACATGGACAAATTCCACTTTACTTTAGTAGTCAGCAAACTTATCGTCTGTACCCTTATAAAAAAATGAGTTGGCGATGATAGTGTGTCTGCCATCTTGTAATATAGACCGTCTGATCTATATCTGACGGATAGAAAGCAAACTATGATAATTTTACAAAAGGTACCCGCACCTCTCTCCACATCCTTATCTCCCACAACCTCATTGCTCAGCAATTAAAAAAGGAAGTCTCTGGAACAATCTAGCATGGTGGCCGCTGCCGCCTGCCGGCGCCGTCCATCCCCATGCCTCCGCCCATTCTGACCACCAGTCACCACCACGCTCCACTCCTTGTCACCTTATCTCTCATCTTTCATTTTTTCGATGACATTCTCGAGATACCAATTTTCCGATAAAATTCTCGAGATAACATTAGTTTTTACACATGAGATTACTCCTGCATGGGTCAATCACAACATGTCTTTTGTAAAAAAATGCATATTGATGTTCCGTGCAATGCACAAGCATCTTGCTTGTAATTATATAATGCAAATCACGAGCAGGAAGTGACATTTTTTTACACAACCACGTTAACATGGCCACGTAAATCACTAGCTAAAGTAAATACCATTATACTTATATCCCGATGCAAAAGGTTGAGTACATGTCCGAAGAGTAGAGTCGCACACACGCACTCTATCTCTTAGAATCTCTCTCTCACACACACACCAGTTACATGACGCCAACTTAAGCAGACATGTATGTTACAATTTGTGCACTTGCGGGTACACGTGATGCTGCGCATTTATTTAAGCCGGACGGTGAACCCAAACAGTAGCTGCATTCATTCTCCTCCCGCCGCCTCTTCTCTGGTCGCCGTCGCCTGGTAACCATGGCCCAGCCGAAGGTAACAACATACACCATACTCTTGCCGGAGCGGCGCTTTAATATGGAAATTTTAGTGGTCATGCATGCATCTTTTTGTGCTGACCGGTCGCTTTCGGCGGACGTGCACGGGTGGTGGAAGAGGAAGGAGAAGGGAAGCAGGTTGTGGAGTAACGTTTTTACCACAATTTCATAGGAAACTGAGTGCAATAATTGAGGAGTTTTGCAAACTACCAGTACTACACCTAAAATGGTTCAAAACCTATACTGCCTTGCCAGCGTGCGCTTCCCGCGTGAAACGGTCAGCGTCGCCCTGGAGTGTCAGTGCCGCATTAATGCCCGGCCAGAGCGGAGGCGACCTCTCACTGGCGCCGGCTTTGAAGTGGTGCGACGGCCGAGAGAGCGCCGGTTCCCGGTGCACGCGACTGCTCCGCGTCGAGACTGGCCATAGGCCCTCTTTGGATCCATGGGTTAGGCTAGTCATAGTGGGGAGTAACTTAGACTAGTAATATGCATATGTTACTAGTCTATGTTATTACTGCCTCTATAGTGCATAGTATCATAGATTAGTATCATAGGTGGTCTCATTTATTGCCATGAATGACACATAATCTACCTATGTTGCTATAACCATCCCTCTCTTCTTTAATATTCTGCCACATAAGCATGTTTGTGAGTCCCAAGTGCATGATACTACTTATGTTACCGCCAGTATGGCCAGCCTAGAGTTAGTTTGAGCTAGTTGGGGCTCAAATAGCCCTAAAGTATCCAAGCATGAGGGTTTAAATTGGAGCAAGTTGCACCGAACCCACCAAAAAAAACTATCCCACCCAAGAGGTGCTAACTGGAGATAGTCCTCATTGGGACCACTGAAAAATCACTTTTCTCTCTCCATCAAGTGCATTTATTGTCAATCTAACCCTATCACCCAAACACCTCTTTGGCTACAGTTAGTTCAGGGTTAGTCATGAGTTAGTCTAACCTCTAGCTAAGTTAGAGTATCAAACAGGAGCAGTATAGGACATGCAAGTTGCTCAAAGCATACAGTCAAATTCGTACGTGAAAGGATTTTTTTCTTTTTGAAAACAGAACGTGGAAGGAATTTTTTTAGAATGCTCTTGGCATGTCTCTAACATGTGATGAGTTAACCGACCTCAATAGACGGCAAAAACGCCAGCCCGCCGCACTTTGAGAGAGACGAGGAGGGAGAAACGATACAGGCTGCTGGATTACTAGAGATAGGTGTCGCATGGAAGCCAAGAAATATGGTGATAGCGTGGGTTAGCCATGTACTAGTATGATGTAACTACTCTGGGCTATCGTGTTTTCCACTCTTCCATTCCACTGTGGAGATGATTGGTTGATTTTATATCGCTGAATAATATTAAATATTATGAGTGCAGACGCTCCACCACGAGGTTCCTTACTCCTTCTCGGTCGTCGGGAATCTATGTTCTTCCACTCTATTTTTTTACGTGAGATTTGTTCATCCTTTTGCCAACACACGAGACATCTAGCATCAAGGTGCACGTGTTATGCCAGGATCGTTCCATCTATATGAAGAACACGTGGGACTGGAACTACGAGACGGACATGTACCCAGAAGTGGACGTACGAACCTGAGTAATGTAGCACAGTAAGTGAAGTAGAAAGGCACAAATGGTATGAACATGTGTGGCATATATGGTGTGTTTGGTTGCATTCTCGTCTCAGCATAGTTGTTCCCTCTTCATGCATGCTCAACTCAACACCCCTCTTCATGCATGCTCTCTTCATGCTTGCTTCTAGTGTATTTGTGCTAAACTAGTGTGGAGTCATGCACCCTCCATACACTCTACCAAACACCCAAAAGTGGGTCAAGAAGGGAACTCTTGGGCGGCATTTGTCTCTTACTATGTACTACCACTAAATGTTGTACGTGCAATGCACGGTGATGTTATGGAGTACGTGCCTAAGTACTCTACTACTACTATATTAGTTGGAGGCACATATTAGCTTTTATATTTGTTTACGTGTATGCCCCGAGACCTTCCAACTACACGTGTCTTTCTCTCCAGGTCGCACTTTGTATCATTCATACCACTAAGTACTACTACCGTACTAAGTGTGGTCTCCGACCCAGAAGTGGAAGAAGTGGAGACGCTCTACCACGCTGTTTTTTTGCGCTGGGCTCTATCTACCACGATGTTCGTGTCCCACTCCTTTCGCTAACGTGTGGGACATCCAGCATGTGCCATGTTTGGCACTCTTTGTCGTAAGAGTTGAAACGCAAGCATTCATCAGAAATAAAAAATAATTATAAATCGCAGTGATACTATTTTTTTGAGAACCAATCAGCAGTGATACTATACCATGCGGTTTCCTTGCTCCTCGATATTGGAAAGAATACTTCCGTTTGCCAACATGTGGGACGTCGACCATGCTAGTCCACTTGCCATGCACGCAGAGCTCCAAGGGAGAGTCACCCCGGTCATCGCGCCGCAGTAACAATGACTAATGAGCCATCAAATCATAGGCCCACTTCCCACTTTGAAGTTGCTCGGACGAAGGAACCATCATGACTTCGTTGCATTCCGCTTCTTGAAGAAAACTACTGTACCAGCAGTACTGCTAGCTACAGTAGTTACTCAAACAGAGGCCTCCTTTCGTTCATAGGATAGGAATTTTATAGGAATATGAAAATCATAGGAAGTGACATGACATGCATCTCAATTCCTATAGAGAAAGAGATGCCATTTGATGCATAGGATAGGAATTTTTCCATTTAGTCAAGGCTAATGTACTGGTAATTTGCTCTAAAAACTACAATAGTAACTAGTAGTACTGGTACATGCTCGTACTCAGACACATACACATATACTAACTACTAGTACTACTACTTCTCACATGCTGTCCAGACGCCGTCGTTCTCCTTCCCGGCTTTGTCGGCGACACCCCACCGTGCTTGGATCTCCGCCGACCTCTCCGCGGCAGCGCGTGCGTCCTCTTCTTTCTTGCGGCGGTGGGCCTCTCTTTTCTTGAGTGCTTTCTGACTTTTCCGCTTCCTCTGTGCGGCTTTGGCCGCCTCTTGCTCTACCGCCCATTCAGCCTTGGCATCTACAAATTCCTCCCACATAGGTGTGAGGTCATGAGCGGCGATGAACTCGACACGGCGGGATGCCATCGCTTCCCTACCATTTTGTGTGCGATCGTGGGCGGCGAGGAACTCGGCACGGCGGGATGCCATCACTGCCTTACCGGTTAGTGTGCGGCGTGGTGGCATGAACGATGCCTGGTGAGAGCTCTGGGGTGGAGTGGCCGGACAACCGTATAGTGCATTGGTTTGTCAAGAGCTGAAGGACAGAAGACGAAGGAAATTTGGATTCCCCTTCAATCCTAGTCATTTATTACCGAGTAAAATGCATTGGCGGTCATCGAACTTGTCTTGATAGCTCACTTTGATCATTGTATACGAGATATGGTGATTATACGGTCACTAGCTCAGCATATGGCTCCGTATTTGTCTGGTTGACCAGTCAAACATTCCGCATGCGCCTCATGAGCTCGTGTTCTTTATCTATCTACGCGGGCCTATCTGTCAATGGAGAAAGAAATACTGTAAAAACCAAAATTATGCGTATGTGGGGAATCAAACCATGCAGTCGTCGCTGAAACGCACCCTCTTCAGCCAGATGAAAATGAAATACTTCGCATCAGACACTCATGCTCATGCTGTCAAAGCATGCTAATGCATGCACGTCGCCCTTTAAATCAAAGTCCTGCTCATGGCGCAACGCAAACGGCGAGCCCATCACCTGCGAGCCCCAGCGGTGTCTGACATTTCTGTTTAGACGTTTGATGGAGGCCTACGTGAACGCCGAGCATGTATTCACCTGGCTCAACACCAATGGTAATACTCGGAGCGCCTCGCTCATGCATATCATCGAGCACAACGACGATCTATAAAACAGCCTAGCGAGAGAGGGTACTATGGTACGGAGTATGTACTATCGTGAGCGACCAATCTTAGTGCCACTGCACATGAGTGTGTGTCTGATCGATTCGTCCATTATTCGTAAGTTTTGTATGGTTGTGTGGTGTCTAATGGTGGTCGTAGAAGGCTAGCTGGCGACAAGAGCGGTTGTCAGTATGTGCCGCATATGCTTAAAAGGCTCGTCATCCATGAGTTCACACTTTACCACCACGCCAGCGTCTGACCGCCCTGGCCTACCGAAACCCCTACCATCGCTAGCGCGCGCTTCCCGCCTGAAACAGTCACCGTCTCTCCAGAACGTCAATGCCACATTCACCGGACTTAACTACAGGTGCAATGGGTGTGTCACTGACATGCGGGCCAGATGCCCATTGGGCCCACATGTCAGTAACCCAACGCATCTGCAGTTAAGTCACTGAAGCATCATCCGCATTCACGCTTGACAAACCTACTCTGGTGCCAGTTGTATGTCCGTCTGAGGCGGCTCATTGACATTCGCCCGCTATATTAACCTGAGCCCCAGCCCAGCCATAGCCAAAGACCCACACTTATTCTCCTCCAGTCCCTTCCTTCTGTCGGCACCACTCCAACCATGGCCTCCTGGCGCTCCGAAGCTCTCTTGGACATACTGTTGTTGGAGCAGACGAGGGACATCGGCGGCTCCTCTCCGGGCGCGCACCAAATCTCTCTTCGACGTACGGTCGTAGGAGAAAATGAAGGAGATCACCGGCACCCCCCCGGCCGCCCTCTGCCGCCACGACCACGAAGTCGACGCATGTGCGCGGGCGCAGTCGGCAGCAAGGAAGAGTAGTACACGGTAGGTCGCCGCCGCTCTGGTCCTAGGAAGGCCACCGCTACTCCACTCAGTCGATGCCAAGCTTGGTGGGGTAAACATCGGCGGCCGATTAGCCACTTGACGGCGACGTGGAGGCGGAAATATTTAGAACGTTGTGCTCTGGAGGAGGAGGTTATCGAGGCGGATGAGGAGGAGGCAAAGGCAATGGCCGGCTTTCTCGGGTTCATGGCCGGACATGGTGGCCGGGCGCCGGCGATCGTTTAGATTAGGTTTACAGTAGGTTTTAGTACGATTTGTGCGAAATATGTAATGAATATCGTCAAGTTTGTAGGAAAAGTTTTCTAAATGTAATGAATGTCATCCGGTTAATGTGAAATTTGCTTTGTTTGCACGAATTTCGTCCGGTTAGTTCATGTAGTTGTCGAAAGTTATGTGGGCAGCATCGGATGGCATCCATCAGTGTCCTCGGACAGATGCCAGTGTAAATTTGTGGCCAGCGCTAGAGATGCCCTAACTATCATGTTATAATTGCTAACATTGCTCCATTATTTGGCAGGGAATAGTTATCCCTCGATCAAAATCAGATATGCGGTGTTTCGCACTCCTCCCACATAAGAGTGTAAACTCTTGCTTACATAAAAATGGAGCAAGTGGACGGCACTATATCACGTCATATCACTCAAACTAGCCCGCCTAACGAGCGAGAAAGCACCGCCCTTGTCATTTTGTTTTGGATTTCTATCGATCGATCACGCAAAATGTTACGCTTCGCAAGTTCTAAAGGAAAAGGCGGCACACCTACGACTCGTATGCGTTGCATCCCCGACAGTCTGGCTCGCACGCCGCTCACTAGAGGGGACACGCGTTGTCTTGCAATTTCACCGACATGTGGGACTGTAATTGAATAAATCGTAGATAGCCAAAATCTATTCGCTTGGCGGGCGTCGGCTAAAAAGAGAGAAACGGGAGAGGGAGAAGAGATCGCCCGCCCGCCGCACACGGACTCCAAGAAATATATGGTGATAATGTGAGGTGGGCCATGCTGGAGTCCGGACCGCTTCCGGAGCCTGCTCTGACCGCCCTGGCCCCTCAAGACGCTAGCTGCCTGCCGCATGCATGCATAGCAAGTAGTACCCGCTTATGTGGAGGAGACAGAGGCATTGACAAAGTCAAGGAGTGGGCTCTGCAAGAGCCCGTCTCTACATGTGCTCCTAGGTATAAAAAAATAATTCTAAAAAAGGCATAAAAACAATTGTGTATAAAAAAAGAAAGCTAAAAAACATTTCAGAGGAAATAGATAGAGAGAAAGTGAGAAAAAGATGTAACCTTATAGCCAACCTTATAGTCAACAGCATGGTAGCACTACATGAGGAAGGAGGGAGTGGTGCACATGCCAAGTTCACTGGGCTGCCGTGTTTCACACTCCTCTGTCGTAATAGTGGAGACAATAGCTTTCATCAAAAATAAACAATGAATACTCGTTGATCATCCTCTATATTGGAAAGAATACTTTCATTCACCGACATGTGGTACGTCGACCATCCTGGTCCATCTGCCATGCACAAAATTATCCTGGTCTACCCCGGTCGTATCACAGGCCCAACCTTTCCCACTGTAAGTTGTTCGGACGAAGGAACCATCATGACTTCGTTGAATTCCGCTTCTTCAAGAAAACTTACTGTACCCTCAATACTGCTACCACACACGAAGACTGGACGACACTGTACCACGTCATATCACTCAAACCCACTAGGCCAAATACTGCTATGATTTTGTGTTGTAGTAGTACGTCTATGTACTTTTGCTACGATTTTCCTACCCTATGAACCAAATGAGGCCTGAATGTATCTGTGTCGAGTATTGTTTGATCGATCGCTAAGCCTACAATTTTAGGAGCTAGGGCTATTGGTCAATCGACGACAGATAAGTATAAGCGTACCACGAGCTCATCAGCCCCAATGTTTCTCTTCGGTGAGCGTTTTGCAAGTAGTATAGCTCGCATAGTAGCTAGCCTACTAACACCAAGAATCATCAAACAAGCCATGCTGATATGATAAATAGTTCAAACTTACATCTAAGCATGCCATATATTACATCAAAAGCTGGTGAGGATACATCTGTTTCCATAACTCGGAGAGCGTTCGCATGATTCACTATCAAACAAAAGTAGCAAGTACTGCCCACACAAGGCAGTGCACTAGCCATAAGATGGTTTGATAACACACATCATTCTGGTAAATAAACACAAGGCAATGAAAACTACACTGCAGGATTAGCGCGACCAACTATTTCTTGTCATCGATCTCTCAGGAAATGACCACAGCACGGAGAGCGGCATGGGAATCGATCACTGGGGCGATGCCCACAGGACTGACCGCGACATCGGTATCGACCTCTAGGGCGACAGGATGGACAGCGGCATCGGAATCGATCTTCGGGGCGATGCCAACAGGACGGACCGTGACATCGAAAACGACCTCTGGGGCCTTGTCCACAGGACGGGCCGTGACATCGGAATCATCAAGGACGTCCACCAGCACCTGCACAACCCTAACATATTAGCAAGCACATTGCAAATAATCAAAAACCACAACTATGACAATAAGCCATTATTTTTTACCTTGTGCAGCTGACCGGGGGATCTCATCCCTCTAGGGGCCATCTCCTCGTCCTCGATGGGGGCCATCACCTTGCCAGGGGAATACTGCTTCTTAACGGCGACTATCTCCTCAAACTCGGCCTTGAGCCTCGCATAAGTGGCCATCAGAGTTTCTGTGTAGGAACGGTGGGGACCTTGCTATTCTTCCAACTTTCTTTGAGGAGTTCGTCCGTCAACGTCGTCAACTCTTTGGCCAGTGCTTGTTTCTTGGAGTTATTCGTCTCCATGGGTTGGCCCGCCAACATGGTCAACTCGTTGGTTGGTGCTTGCTTCTTGGAAATCGCTGTCTCCAGCGGGTTGTCCGCCGGCAATGCTTTGCCTAGTGCTCCAGGATCCATCAATGAACTGACAAACAGAAAGCAATCGAAAGGAAACCACAATCGCAATGAAAACAGGAAAAGAATAGGCTGTGAGAATCAGTCGGTGCTTCGCAAAAAGAAGATTCTTGGAATGAGAATATAGCAGTGTAACTGATTCGCCCACCTTTCCTTCGTCGGTACATAAGAAAAATGGCACAAGTGAGTAGCCTGGAGTGAGGTTTTCTTCAAGAAAGGGAAGAAAGGGCTTCAACGAGCGTTCCAGTGAAATGATGGTTGCTTCGTCCAGTCCAACTTGGAGGCCACCTTACCACTGCTGGTAAAGGTGTGGGTTTTGTGATATGACGGGTCATGATGGCCACACCAGGGTGACAGGTGAGTCTCGACTGTAGCACCTCGCTGTGATTTGGTGGATGGCATGCGGGCTCGGATGCGTTGATGTCCCACATGTAGATAGAGCGGCTGGTCATATAGGAGTGCTTAGTATTGTGCACCGCGACCAAGGCAGAGAGAAAAACGAGAGAACTGCATAATTAGTGCATGAGTTTAATTAGGGTAGTTTTGTAAAGTATGAGATACATTCCTCCAATCGCAAAATGCCTTGGTTCATGAGATTTGAGATATGAGCCCTATAAACCGGAAGGGAGGGGGTACTGCACGCGGTGTAGTCTAGTCACTTGTTGAAATCTCTAGAAAGGCTCCTTTCCGGTTTACAGGGCTATACTACTCCCACCGTCTAGGTGTGTAATAAGTTCCAAACAACTTAGGCGCGGTGCATTAACTTCTACCTTGTTTCTTGTTTCTTGACATATCAACCAATAAGAGATGAGAGGTGTGCATGCTTTTAATGACTTGAGACAACCAAACACGAGATGAAGTGGCTAGTTCATTGCATGCAATGCTATTAATTAGCAAATAAACATTGGTGACCCCAGCAGGAAACGGTGCTAAGCGCGTGGACCTATGCAGAATGAGTATCAACCAATGGATGATGGAGTTTAATTGTTAAACAATTCAATGAGGGAAGCTTAGCTACAAATTCAATGACTTACTCACCTAGACGGAGGGAGTAGCAAGTACTAGTACTACAATAGTGGGCTCAAATAGCAAACAGGCTCTCATGCAAGAGCCTGGCTACTATATGCGTGCTCCAAGGCACCGCACCACGCGAGCGTTTGCAACTGCCATGTTCGGGTTGCGCTTGGCTCTTCGCCTCTTCGAGAAGACGAATAATGATGTTACTCCTACTTCTACAGTATCGAATGCACTGCTGCATGTCCGTCCACCTCGTGCGGGAGGGATAGCGTGTATCAAAAGCTTCTACTTACTGCTCCTGCCTTTGTGTCTATGATAGGTGGGCTCAACAGGTGGTTGCCCCTCCTGTCATGCAGCCAAAGGCAGGTGCAGTTAAGGCACCAGAGCTCAGTCCGCGAGGGAGAGGGCATTGTAGTAATCAAACTTCTCGGTCGTGTACAAGTTGACGCGACACATCAAAGCACTGCACTCGATATAAGTCTTTTTACACATCTCAAATGGACTACAACATACGAATGTATGTAGATATATTCTGCTTCGTATGTAGTCACTTGTTGCAATCTCTAAAAAGACTTATATTTGGAAACGTAGGGAGTACAACGCATGCATGCATGGCGTGACTTTCCTTTTGATACTTGCATGTGTTGATTTGATGCATGTCACAAAAAAATTACGGGGCTGTTTGGATTGTGACTATGTTTGTCTTATGTTGCCACATTATTTTTCCCACACTTGCCACACTTGCCTAACTTGAGTTGCTCAAATTGTTAGACACACTTTGGCTTGCCTAAGGGAATCTTGCCACAAGTTTTGTGTCTATGACATGTGGGGTTCACTGCTAATAAAAAAATCTTGTCTTAGGTGTGGCTAATAAAACATACTTATATTTAGGAACGGAGGGAGTAGAAAATATAAATAATAATGCATGTTGGGGCAACCCACGGTTCCGCTAATTTTAGCCGTGGGCTTGTTCACAATTTTTACGAGGGGTGGTTGTTCAATTAATGGAGGGACTTGTAGTACTACCAGACTTGAACGATACAAAGTGCGACCTGGCACACCATAACACCACTTGGAACAAGCAGGTAGCTATCTCAAAACACAATCAACAACTAAAAACCCGCGACCTGGCATGTAGTACACAATTTTAAATGATTGTTTTGATGGAGTGAAAAAGGAAAACTACCCCACTACAAATATATAGGCTGCAGCCTTCGCGCTTGCTTGCTAGGGTTGCTCTATTCACACAATCTCATCCTCTCCAGATCTAAACAAGATAGGGGTGGTAACACTGTCTTTCTCCCTTCAAAAAACACTGTCTTTCTATCCTCACCATTGGTTACAGATCCAGATGTATCCCCCTCCGCCAGTGAAGGGGAGGAGGGGCAGCGTTTAGGCTGTCGTCGACAGTGAGGGAGGAGACCCACTGCCGGCCGCACTGTTATCTCTGGCTGAGCGCCGGCGCGGGTGGTCCTCCGTTCCCTTCGTCGTTGCCTGTGGGAGGATCCGACCTCCCGCCACCCACCTATCCACATCCCGACGACCTTCAGGCATATCTTCGTTCGAAACCGCCTTAGCTCTACTTCCCCAGCTCTCTACATCGCTGCATGTGCATCATTTTCTACCTCTCAGCCCCTCTCGGTCGGATGGTCCAACGTCACCTATTTTTTTTCTTCTATTGTTAGACGTAAAGCTACTTCACGGAGTCGAATCTTGTAGAGTACTTGGTTCAAACAAGAAATAAAGTGGGGGTGGGGGAATTTAGTATGTACTCCCTCCGTCCGGAATTACTTGTCATCAAAATGGATGTGTCTAGAACTAAAATACATCTAGATACATCCATTTCAATGACAAGTATTTCTGGACGGAGGGAATACATCGGACTTGGTACAAACAAGAAGGAAAGGGGGTGTAAGTAGTACAGACTCGTCATCCAACCGGTCTCTTGGTCAAAAAGGGAAATATAGGGGTAACACTGTACACAGTGGTATGTCTAGGACTAGATTTGCTATCCACACATAGGAGTAGGTGGCTAGAGTGAACAAAAATGGGACCAACCCAGATATGTTTCTTGGATGTTTGTTTCTCGCGGCAACAAACTATGTATCACCACTTTATGCCCCTGTTTAGGTACATGCTGCTGGACTGCTGGTGCACCCAATGTTCCATGCCCTTCTACCAAATATTCAGTTGTTCTTAATATAATGTCCCAGGTAAAAATGTAGCCATGCCACTGTTATTAGCCATGACAAGTTTAGCCAAATATTTTTGCCTGTAATTGTTTGAGACTCTGACTGTTTCCTTTCTACCTTTTTGTGCAAACAAGGATATCTAATTCACCTGGTTGCTGTTGTGACCTTTTGGTGCACTGCACAAAACTCTTCTTAAAAGAAATGACTTTTGTGTTGTTTAACTGGAATGTCAGAATGGTACAGTTGGTTCATTTCGGTGGAACTGCACAAAGGGAGATCTGTATTCCAATCCTCATCATCCATATTGGCACCATAACCTTCCTTTAGGTAAGAATGATATTTAATGCATGTGTTCATCTCTATTATCCGACTGCCATGAGAAAATAATGCTATTTTTTACTAGTACACTTGTACTCCCTCACTGACAAAACCAATTCTGAACTAGAAGGCCAATCATGTACTTGGTTTCACCAACTGGTGAGGAGAAAGAGAAACAGAGCATGAAGAGGAAGAAGAAGAAGAATAAACAGTGCCAAGGTGATCTTGCTGAAGCCAGAGGCCTCAGTCGAGGCCATTCAAGGGCTCCGGCAATGACTACCTTACATGTGAGACGATCCTCCAGGGAGCCCTTCCACTACTGCTGTCTCACTTAATTAATTAGGAGTACTTAAGTACCACTAATTTATTGCTGCCTAATTTTCCCGTCAGAGTTAAACAACTCTTTAGTAGGACCCTATGCTGAATCATGTACATGTGTATGTTTGTCTATGGAGGTGAATCATGTGGTGGAGTAGGGAGGGAATATTATTAGTGTCATGACATAATAGTGCTATTGTTTTGCATGTCAATTTATTGCCATTGGTTCAATGAGGCAATGGTTGCGTATTGTCCATCATGAATTTGATGCTACTATTAGAGTAATATGCTAATGTCTTCCTATTCTTTCTCGCTAAGATAATGAAGCTTTCACCTTGTTCCTACTTGTGCAAACAGGGATCATACAATGAACTGTATCCCAACCAGTGCTTTAACTCTGCTGGAAGTTCTTGATAATCTTTCGATATAATCTCAGCACTGGTAAACAAGAGTGATTTCAACCATACATTTGAAGTGCACAAAAATATATACTATTGAGTGATTCCAGTGAGTGCTTTATCATCTCTTATGGGACTACATGAATAAGCTTTTTTCTCAGGTTAGTACGAGCCTAAGGCCTTCATCCATATTAGTTTGTTGTCATCTCTATTTGTATCGTGCTACTATCATGAGAAACTCCTTTATCTTTGCACGTTAAAGTTTTGCAACCTATGATAAATGGCAATGCTTTGAGTGTTGAGCTAATTGGCACTGATTAAAAAAAACTAATACCTCTCTTTAAGCAAGACTACTATGTTGCTAACTTTACCCAATAAGATAATGAGGGTGCTTCTATTTGTTAGTGTATGTTTCATGAACTAGTCCCCCTATTATAGTAATCTCACTCTCTCAATATATGTGCCAACAGGGATGCTCGATTTTGGTGGAACTGGACAAAAACTTTGGGTGCTTCATTGCCTTGACAGCTTCCGTCCTTTCCTGTCAGTCGCTAATCTCGGCTTGCTTTCTTCCTTCGCTGTCAGTCACTTCGCTTATCTCGGCTTCCAGTCAAATGAAATAGTAATTGATATGCTACCTCACACAGGTTGGTACTGGTCTTTATCCTGATTATTGTGCTTTCATGTATTGGTAATTTGGTATTGTTCTACTGTTTGCTGATTTTATAAAGGAGTAACTTGGAGCCTGAACTCGTAGGCAAATCATTGCATTAGGTGATTTCAGTAGAACTGCACAAAATGATCAGATGGACAGATACTTATGATGCTGCTATGTACTCCAAAGATCACTCAGACAAACATCGATGTTGACAAGAAGTGCCTATATTCATTCGAGTATCAACCGGCGTCAACTAGTTGTCAAACTCCCAAGTATTAGGAGAGTGAACGCCAAAATATTGCTTGGCACATAGCCCAGAAGAACACAGTCCAGTCTTTGGTCCCAACTTGTGCCTTTTGGTTATCGGCAGATATGGTATCGAACTGTATGGCATGGAGTCTAAAGATTCTAGACAAGTTGGTTGACGCATATATTCATCTGGCACTTAATCAGTTTGCACGCCAGGGATGCTCCATTTCAGTTGAACTGCACAAAAAATTTGGGTGGTTCATTTTCTCAACCGCCTCCTTTCTCATCTGCAATGTAGAATTTTGGCGAGCTACAGGACCAAGATGAGTCAGTAAACTAGTTGGATGAAAGTAGTGGCCAAGTTGCTCAAACCTCGCTCGGCACGAGTCCACTATTTGAGGATAAACCTACAAGCAAAGTTCAGATTGTCTGTGCTGCCTCTTATGTACTCGAAAGTTTACTCGTATAAGAATTAATTTTAGCAAGAAGTACCTCCGACTGAACACCATTTACCAGTCTGTCCCCTAGGTAATTAAAGTTCATCCATGGATCATATTGGTTGTGATCTCAATCATTTGGATGCATAAACATACTGAACATGTGTATATCTGAATCTTTTTGTGAATTATGTATGAATATTGTCGTGTGATCCATCAATCATTTGGATGCATAGATATGCTGAGCTTTGTGTATATATGAATCTTTTGAGTTGTTGATAGTGAATGTTGGCTACGAATATGAACGTGTCCTGTGAACCTGAGTTTGATACGAATGTTTACCTTTTCTGTTGTATTGGTGTGTGAACTTGTTAGTATGCCTACTGTGGGGTATGTGACGTGTGGTGTCAATGGCACACCTTCTTCCCGAGAAGAATTGCACCTGCTTTGTTAGGGTAGCAATGGCGCATCAGCTCTTTTTAATCTTTTCATTACTCTGTCTTCCCCTCTCCCGCGCTCAACCCCTGTCGTAATGTTTTCGGCCTCAAAACAAACATACTACTGCGTTGTTTTTGGGGCTTGATGAAAAACCAAGTGCTGGTTTCTATAGCTTGGCCCGCCCAGCAAATGGCCTGGTGGTCCACAACGATGGACTGGGAGGCTAAAAATACAAGTTGTATGGTGTAGAGGCAAGTAAAAAAACGCTATCGAGAGCCATCCACTGAAGAAAAAAAATCGCTCCTGATGTGCTTCTTTAATCGTGCCGCTGGCCCCCTCTTTCATGTGTTAAGGAAATGCCTATCAAGAACGAATTAACCCTTTATCCATTTTTTGTTTTAAATCCCCCTCCATAGGGAAAGAAGAATAGTAAAAAAGATATGGAGCGCACTAGAATTGTTTTTCATTATTTCCTTCCTCTATCCATTATCCATATTCATGCAGAATTGGTCATGAACTAATACCCAACTCTTTCCATTTATTAATTGAATTCCTATAACAAGTAACAAGTGTTTTATTCCAAGATTAAGTTATTACTGAACAAAGAAAAAAATTCATTATATTATAAAGGATGAGATCAATTCAGAAGTGCTTTTTCTTATTCTAGTAGACGGAATTCCTTTGGTCTAATTTAGGACTTTCAAATCTAATTTATTTTATCTAATTCTATCTACGCCCCAGGGCCTAGGAACAAACAGTCCTTTCCTTTTTCTTATCATAGAGAAGCCGTATGAAGACAAGGTTTCATGTACGGTTATGATCCAGTTCGCTCAAGGATCTGCTATCATTTTTTTCCAGAGGGCGAACGAGTATCAGCTAGGCCTAGGTTTTGTATTTTAACATGCGTAGTCCACGACATACGGAGATAGTGGTTTCAACTTATTTTTTGAGGTCCATACTGGCCTATGGGCTTCTTCTTAAAGATCGGCAGCCCAATGTATTTTTTTAATAAAACGCAGGTCTCTATTCTATTTATCTATATATAAGAATAATAATGTTGTGTCCAATTTATGTTTTCCCTTCTAACCACATTATATATATTTATATTATTATTATTATCGTATATTTTATAGAGACTTATATATACATTATAAAAACATCCCACATGTTATTAACTTATAAAAGTAAATGTTTAACGGAAGTTGGCAAGGAAAATCCTGGTTGTTTTTGACTCACAGGCAAGGAAAATCCTGGTGATTGTGTACAAAAGCTTGCAAAGATTTTAAGGACCAATTTAATAATAACACACTCATTTTTATTTTGAGCAATAACTCGCTATTTTTTTAATTATATATATATATATATATATATAATGTGCCTCTTCGGTTTATTCTTTGATATTAGTTGCTCCTTCTAACATAACATTATATATATAACGAGCCCAGCTAATTCGTGTATTTCAAGGAAGTGCAAATGGGCTGGGATTTCTTAGAAAATTTAAATGGGCCTGATTGACATGGAATTATTAGTTCACCCAGCCCAGCAAATGTACTGTACATTCTAGAAAACATGGGTTAAATATATGCCACATTTTTGCAGGCTGACATGTGGGCCAATAGGTCGAAGCCTGCGCAGGGCGTTGTCAACTTGGTCAACAAATGACTGTGACATCCACAACCATTGGATTTATATCCAACGGCCGACATGCACCTTCAATCTCTCGTCTTCTTCCTCTAGCATCGCCGGGACCGTCTAGTCCGGCCTCTGGCGGCTAGCGGCTCTACTTAGCATGCATCGCTGCGAAGTGCTACCCCATCGGTGGCCAGGCTATCCCTCCACCCCTCCACACCTCCTATTATTCTCCACCGACCGCAGCCCCACGCCGCACCACAACCAGTTATAACCCTTCTCCTCCTCTCAATCTGTGACTCCACTGTCGCTTCTTCCCATCTCCGAGTCGTTCCCGTCTGGGGCCTCGCCGTCGTCCACCGCCTCGTTGCGCTCGGTGCGGCGTGGTCAACAAACGAGAGTCATCAGAAGAGGAATGTATGTGGAGAGCCTAACGGAAGGGACCCACGAGGTGCATGGTCGCGCGCAAGGAAAGTTCCTCCTTATTAAGCTGAAATAATGTTTCCTCCACCTGACAGCTGGGGCCCACCGGTTGTATCTTCGCACGGAAGGAAGTGCCTCCTTGTTTTGCGAAAAAAATTATTCATCCCATTGATAGCTGGGACCCGTCAGATTTGGTGGCTGACTTGTGGGACTACTTAGCGGACGTGTACGCAGGGCTTTGTTAACTTAATCAATAAATGATTCTAGCAGTTGGACCGTTGGATGTTAATCCAACAGCCATGCTCCTTCTTCAACCTCTGTTCTTGCTCCTGTCTCCCGTGGGCAGCACCGCGGCTGTGCTGCCGTGCACCCGAACCAGTCAAGTTTCCCACTCCTCTCCAAATGTGACTCCACTTCACTGTCTTCCCCATCTCCATGTCGTTCCAGTCTGGGGCCTCGCCGTCGTCCACCGGCCTTGGTGCACTCGGCACGTTGTGGTCAACGTGTTCAGCAACCTACAGTCATCAGAAGATGACAGAACGTGAGAGGCTGACGGTGGGGACGCACCACGCCATGGACGCATGCATTCAATGGAACACGGCGTGGTCAACGTGGTCAAGGAATGACTTCCATCGAAAGTGTACTGTACGTGGAGAGGCTGAAAGCTGGATCCACGACTGCAGCAAGGAAGTGCCTCCTTATTATGCGGAAAATAATGATTCCTCCACATAACAGCAGGGACCCACTGGACAGGCCACCAATTTTGCAAAAAAAACATTTCCTCCCTGACTGCTGGGACCCACCTGATGGGCCACTGTATTTCGCAAAAAAAACGCCCCCCCCCCCCGCTGTCAGCTCGGACCCACCCGAAGTGCCTGCTTATTAAGCAGAAAAAAATGAATACTCCCCCTGCTAGCTGGGACCCACCTTGGTGGGAGGCTGACTTGTGGGCCTACTAAGTTGATGGGGATGGAGGGCTTTGTCAACTTAGTCAATATGAACGATTCTAGCTCCAGTGACCGTACGATGTCCATCCAACGGCTATAGTGCTTCTTCAACCTCTGGTCTTCTTGCTCTAGTCGCCCAAAGCAGCGCCAGTCGTGCCGCGTGCTCCTACCTCCCGTGGCTGGCTGTGATGCCGTGGAGGCCTCACCGCCCCCTACTCACCCACACCCGCCGCTGGCTAGGCCATCCCTCTACTCACCCACACCCCCTGTTATTCTGCGGCAACGGCAACCTCACACCGCAGCTGAACGAGTGAACCCTCATACTCCTCTACGCGTGGGCATCCACTGCCGCGTCTTCCCCGGCTGCGCGTCATCCCCTTCCTAGGCCTCACCGTCATCCACCGCCCTGGCGCTCTCGGCGTGGCGTGGTCAAGGAACGACTTCCATCGGAAGAGTATTGTACGTGGAGAGGCTGACAACTGGGTCCATGGCGGCCGCAAGGAAGTGCCTCCTTATTACGCGCAAAATAATTATTCCTCCACCTGGCAGCAGGGACCCACCGGACGGGCCACCTTATTTCGCTAAAAAAATGTTTTCCCCCTGACTGCTGGGACCCACCAGCTACATCTTCGCACGCAAGGAAGTGCGTCTGAGCAAAAAAAAAACGATTCGCCCCCCTGACTGCTGGGACCCACCACCTACATCTTCGCACACAAGGAAGTGCTTGACAGTCGGGACCCACCTGGTCGAAGCATACGTAGCGTTGTCATTCTGGTCATGAACATGTACGTACATATATACTGGTCGATGTAGAGGCGCGCACGTGTCGTAGTAGAGGCGCGCACGTAGCATGTACACATACATACAGCGGCCAGGGTCCAAGAAAGAAAATATGACCATGTATGTACATACAGGCAGGGTCTTGAACGCCTACTCGTGCATATATACGTACAGCCAGGGCTTGTGTACATGGCTGGGTCAGAACAGAGAAACAACGTCGTCATCATGTTCATGGGGAGCCAACAGGCTGGGTCGGAACGGAATGCGTCGTCATATTCACCGGGAGGGCTTGGACGGAACAGGCGATGGAAACGAGGCGTGGCGTACCGCAGAACGGAGGAAACGGCCTTGTGTTCGGTCGGCCACGTTCGAAATGGGATCCTGTTCATCAGGAGGGGTCTGGCATACCGCAAAACAGAGGAAACGGACCTCCTGCGGTCGAAACAGGGGTCCTGTTGATCAGGAGGGGTGTGGCGTACCGCAAAACGGACGAAACGGACTTATGTTGGAGCGCTACGGTCGAAATGGGGGTCCTGTTCATTGGGAGGGGTGTGGCGTACCGCAAAATGGACAACATGGGATACTATTCATCTCCACCGTCAACCTTCTCCAGCCTCCACGGGCTACTGTTCATCCACCGTCGACCTCCTCCAGCCTCCACCTGCGACTGTTCATCCACGGGCTCCTGTTCATCTAGCCTCCACCGCCCGCTACTCCACCGGCTACTGTTCAACCACCCCTCTCCACGGGCTCCAGTTCAACCACCCCTCCACGGGCTACTGTTCATCCACCCCTCCACCATCTACTGTTCATCCAGCCCTCCACGGGGTCGTCCTGTTTATCCAGCCCTCAACGGGGTCCTGTTCATCCAGCCCCAACCGGCTCGATCGATCAGGATTCTGTTCATCCAGAGGCAACGCCACGGGTCCTGTTCATCCACTCCCACCGCTCACTGTTCAGCCACCCCCCTGCAACGCTCACTGTTCATCCAACCCCCCTGCAACGCTCACTGTTCATCCAGAGGCAGCATCGATCGGCTTCAGTTAGCAATAGTAGCGAAGGAATCGCTCGATCGCTCGGGTTCAGTATCGCGTAGCCTGCAGTGCAATCGCTCGGGTTCAGTTAGGCAATGCCTCACTCGGGTTCAGTTAGAGCCCAACACCTCACACACACGCGCGTACGTGTACGAGAGAAACGCGCATCACTCGGCCCCTGACCACCCACTGTAACCGGGAACTCCCCGAAATTTTCCTCGCCCTCGCTTCTACCACGGTTTTTTCCGTCATGGACGGCCCAAAGAATGTCATGCAGCTGCGTCTCCGGCCCGCCCAGGACGAAAAGCCCATTTTTTGTCATGATTTTTTGTCATACAAGTAGGAGCCCACCACATCTATGATGATACCGGGTTTTGTCACAATTATCATCATAGAAGTGTCATAAGTATGACAGAATTTTTTTCATTCGGCCCAAAATGTCACGGATGTGTATTTTTTTGTAGTGGGAGCCAGTTTTGCACGTGCGGAATGCTCGGGTTAAACTTGACGAGCCTAGCATATGCAGATATGGCCTTGGAACATTGAGACCGAAAGGTCGAACGTGAATCATATAGTACTCCCTCCGTCCCATAATGTAAGGCATTTTTTTGACACTACACTAATGTCAAAAAACGTCTTACATTATGGGACGGAGGGAGTAGATATGATCAACATAGAGATGTTCACCATTGAAAACTACTCCATCTCACGTGATGATCGGACATGGTTTAGTTGATATGGATCATGTGATCATTTAGATGACTAGAGGGATGTCTATCTAAGTGGGAGTTCTTTAGTAATATGATTAACTGAACTTAATTTATCATGAACTTAGTCCTGATAGTTTTTTGCATATCTATGTTGTTGTAGATCAATGGACCGTGCTACCGTTCCCTTGAATTTTAATGCGTTCCTAGAGAAAGCTAAGTTGAAAGATGATGGTAGCAATTACACGGACTGGGTCCGTAACTTGAGGATTATCCTCATTGCTGCACAGAAGAATTATGTCCTGGAAGCACCGCTAGGTGTACCACCTGCACCAGCAACTACAGACATTGTGAATGCCTGGCAGCCGTGTGTTGATGACTACTCGATAGTTCAGTGTGCCACGCTTTACGGCTTAGAATCGGGACTTTAAAGACATTTTGAACGTCATGGAGCATATGTGACGTTCCAAGAGTTGAAGTTAATATTTCAAGCAAATGCCCGAGTTGAGAGATATGAAGTCTCCAACAAGTTCTATAGCTGCAAAATGGAGGAGAATAGTCCTATCAGTGAACACATACTCAGAATGTCTGGGTACCATAACCACTTGACTCAGCTGGGAGTTAATCTTCCTAATGATAGTGTCATTGAGAGAGTTCTTCAATCACTGCCACCAAGCTATAAAGGCTTCATGATGAACTATAACATGCAAGGGATGGAAAAGACAATTCCCAAGCTCTTTGCAATGCTAAAGGTTGCGGAGGTAGAAATCAAGAAGGAGAATCTAGTGTTGATGGTTAACAAGACCACTAGTTTCAATAAAAAGGGCAAAGGGAAGAAGGGGAACTTCAAGAAGAATAGCAAGCAAATTGCTACTCCCGGGAAGAAGCCCAAGTCTGGACAGTGGTCTGAAACTGAGTGCTTCTACTGCAAAGGGACTGGTCACTGGAAGCGGAACTGCCCCAATTATTTGGCGGATAAAAAGAAGGGAAAACTGAATGGTATATTAGATATATGTGTTATTGATGTGTACCTTACTAATGCTCGTAGTAGCGTCTGGGTATTTGGTACTAGTTCTGTTGCTCATATTTGCAACTTCAAACAGGGGCTACGGATTAAACGAAGATTGGCTATGGATGAGGTGAAGATGCGCGTCGGAAATGGTTCCAAGGTCGATGTGATCGCTGTCGGCACGCTACCTCAACATCTACCTTCGGGATTAGTTTTAGACCTAAATAATTGTTATTTGGTGCCAGCGTTGCGCATGACCATTATATCTGGATCTTGTTTGATGAGAGACAGTTATTCGTTTAAATCAGATAATAATGGTTGTTCTATTTATATGAGTAATATCTTTTATGTTCATGCACCCTTGTTGAGTGGTCTATTTTTGTTGAATATCGATCATGGTGATACACATGTTCATAATATTGAAGCCAAAAGATGCAAAGTTGATAATGATAGTGCAACTTATTTATGGCACTGCCATTCAGGTCATATTGGTGTAAAGCGCATGAAGAAACTCCATGCTGATGGGCTTTTGGAATCACTTGATTATGAATCACTTGGTGCTTGCGAACAATGCCTCATGGGCAAGATGACTAAAAATCTATTCTCCAGAACAATGGAATGAGCTACTGACTTATTGGAAATAATACATACCCGATGTATGCGGTCCAATGAGTGTTGAGGCTCATGGCGGATATCATTATTTTCTGACATCCACAGATGATTTGAGCAGATATGGGTATATCTACTTAATGAAACATAAGTCTGAAACATTTGAAAAGTTCAAAGAATTTCAGAGTAAATTATAAAATCATCATAATAGGAAAATAAAGTTTCTACGATCTGATCATGGAGGCAAATATTTGAGCTACGAGTTTGGTCTTCATTTGGAACAATGTGGAATAGTTTCGCAACTCACGCCACCAGGAACACCACAACGTAATGGTGTGTCTGAACATCGTAACCGTACTTTATTAGATATAGTGCGATCTATGATGTCTCTTACTGATTTACCACTATCGTTTTGGGGTTATGCTTTAGAGACAGCTGCATTCACATTAAATAGGGCACCATCAAAATCCGTTGATACGACACCATATGAACTGTGGTTTGGCAAGAAACCCAAGTTGTCGTTTCTTAAAGTATGGGGCTGCGATGCTTATGTGAAAAATCTTCAACCTGATAAGCTCGAACCCAAATCGGAGAAGTGCATCTTCATAGGATACCCAAAGGAAATTGTTGGGTACACCTTCTATCACAGATCCGAAGGCAATATATTCGTTGCTAAGAATCGATCCTTTCTAGAGAAGGAGTTTCTCTCGAAAGAAGTGAGTGGGAGGAAAGTAGAACTTGATGAGGTAATTGTACCTTCTCCTGAAATTGAAAGTAGTTCATCACAGAAATTAGTTCCAGTGATTCCTACACCAATTAGTGAGGAAGCTAATGATGATGATCATGAAACTTCAGATCAAGTTACTACCAAACCTCGTAGGTCAACCAGAGTACGATCCGCACCAGAGTGGTATGGTAATCCTATTCTGGAAGTCATGTTACTAGACCATGATGAACCTACGAACTATGAGGAAGTGATGATGAGCCCAGATTCTGCAAAATGGCTAGAGGCCATGAAATCTAAGATGGGATCCATGTATGAGAACAAAGTGTGGACTTTGGTGGACTTGCCCGATGATCGGCAAGCCATAGAAAATAAATTGATCTTCAAGATGAAGACTGACGTTGACGGTAATGTTACTGTCTACAAAGCTCAACTTTTTGCGAAAGGTTTTCGACAAGTCCAAGGAGTTGACTATGATGAGACCTTCTCACCCATAGCAATGCTTAAGTATGTCCGAATCATGTTAGCAATTGCCGCATTTTATGATTATGAAATTTGGCAAATGGATGTCAAAACTGCATTCCTTAATGGACTTCTTAAAGTAGAGTTGAATATGGTGCAACCAGAAGGTTTTGTCAATCCAAAGGGTTGGAATAAACACTTTGATAGTGTGATCAAAGCATATGGTTTTATACAGACTTTAGGAGAAGCCTGTATTTATAAGAAAGTGAGTGGGAGCTCTGTAGCATTTCTAGTATTATATGTGGATGACATATTGTTGATTGGAAATAATACAGAATTTCTGGATAGCATAAAAGGATACTTGAATAAGAATTTTTCAATGAAAGACCTCGGTGAAGCTGCTTACATATTGGGCATCAAGATCTATAGAGATAGATCAAGATGCTTAATTTGACTTTCACAAAGCACATACCTTGATAAAGTTCTGAAGAAGTTCAAAATGGATCAGTTAAACAAAGGGTTCTTGCCTGTGTTACAAGGTGTGAAGTTGAGTCAGACTTAATGCCCGACCACTTCAGAAGATAGAGAGAAAATGAAAGTCATTCCCTATGCTTCAGCCATAGGTTCTATCATGTATGCAATGTTGTGTACCAGACTTGATGTGTGCCTTGCTATAAGTATAGCAGGGAGGTACCAAAGTAATCCAGGAGTGGATCACTGGACAGCGGTGTCACGCCCAATATGCGACCCTATCCTAAAGGAACTCGAAGGTCCCACCAAGAATAGAAGCGCATATTGGAGACGCTTTTTCAAGGTGGATATCATTACATCGTACCATTACATAATAGTTGGGGATACATACAAGAGGCATACAATGCCACACGAATACAACAACATCATACACAAGAACATCATCTGACTAAGGATGAAACACAAACAGAAACTCCAACGCCATCCACCCTGCTAGCCCAGGCTGCAGACCTGGAGCCTATCCCCTGATCGAACAAGAAGCAGAAGAAGAACTCCAAAACAAGATACATCGCTCTTGCGTCAAGATCATTGACGTCTACTACACAACCTTCTTCTTGTAGATGTTGTTGGGCCTGCAAGTGCACAGGTTTGTAGGACAGTAGCAAATTTCCCTCAAGTGGATGACCTAAGGTTTATCAATCCGTAGGAGGCATAGGATGAAGATGGTCTCTCTCAAACAACCCTGCAACCAAATAACAAAGAGTCTCTTGTGTCCCCAACACACCCAATACAATGGTAATTTGTATAGGTGCACTAGTTCGGCGAAGAGATGAAGATAGAAGTGCAAAATAGATAGCAAATAAAGGTTTTTGTAATCTGAAATAATAAAAACAGCAAGGTAACTAATGATAAAAGTGAGCGTAAACGGTATTGCAATGATGGGAAACAAGGCCTAGGGTTCATACTTTCACTAGTGCAAGTTCTCTCAACAATAATAACATAGATAGATCACATAACAAGCCCTCAACATGCAACAAAGAGTCACTCCAAAGCCACTAATAGCGGAGAACAACCGTAGAGATTATGGTAGGGTACGAAACCACCTCAAAGTTATTCTTTCGGATCGATCTATGAAAGAGTTCGTACAAGAATAACACCTTAAGACACAAATCAACCAAAACCCTAATGTCACCTAGATACTCCATTGTCACCTCAAGTATCTGTGGGCATGATTATATGATATGCATCACACAATCTTAGATTCATCCAACCAACACAAAGTACTTCAAAGAGTGCCCCAAAGTTTCTACCGGAGAGTCAAGAACGTGTGCCAACCCCTATGCATAGGTTCATGGGCGGAACCCACAAGTTGGTCACGAAAACATACATCAAGAGGCACATGATATCCCATTGTCACCACAGATAAGCACGGCAAGACATACATCAAGTGTTCTCATAAAAGAATCAATCCGATAAGATAACTTCAAAGGGGAAACTCAATTCATCACAAGAGAGTAGAGGGGGAGAAACATCATAAGATCCAACTACAATAGCAAAGCTCAGGATACATCAAGATCGTGCCATAGAGGGAACATGAGAGAGAACACGAGAGAGAGAGAGAGATCAAACACATAGCTACTGGTACACCCTCAGCCCCGAGGGTGAACTACTCCCTCCTCGTCATGGAGAGCGCCGGGATGATGAAGATGGCCACCGGTGATGGGTTTCCCCTCCGGCAGGGTGCCGGAACGGGCTCCCGAGAGGTTTTTGGTGGCTACAGAGGCTTGTGGCGGCGGAACTCCCGATCTATCTTCTTCGTGGATGTTTTTAGGGTACGTAGGACTATATAGGCGAAAGAAGTCGGTCGGGGGGGGGGGGTACTCGAGGGGTCCACGAGACAGGGGGGCGCACCCTGTAGGGGGGGGGTGCCCCCTATCTCCTGGGCTCCTTGAGGGTCTTCTGACTTGATCTCCAAGCCTCCAGGATGATATTCTTCCAAAAAATCTTGTTGCCGAAGGTTTCATTCCGTTTGGACTCCGTTTGATATTCCTTTTCTTCGAAATACTGAAACAAGCAATAAAACAACAATATGGGCTGTGCCTCCGGTTAATAGGTTAGTCCCAAAAGTAATATAAAAGTGTATAATAAAGCCCATAATCATCCAAAACAGATAATAATATAGCATGAATGCTTCATAAATTATATATACGTTGGAGACGTATCAGCATCCCCAAGCTTAATTCCTACTCGTCCTCGAGTAGGTAAATGATAAAAGAAAGAATTTATGAAGTGTGAATGCTAGAAGGTGCACAAGTTTGATCAACGATAATTTCAATCACCTTTTCTAGCATGATAATATGTCCTAACAGTAGTTCATGTCATAAAACTTCTCACGATAACATAACAAGCAATTCACATGTTGAAGCATAGACCATAAACTTCTTGAAAACTAGCAAACTTCATTCTTAGTCATGAAAACAATTGCAATTCATCTTACTTTCAGGAAGAGTCTATGTCAGAGCTTTGGTTTATCAAACTTCACATACTCAACTATCATATAGTCTTCTACAATTGCTAAAACTCATGCAATACTTGTGGTTATGAAGTTTTAATCAGACACGGAGAAAGATTGGGGCTTATAATGTTGCCTCCAAACGTATTCACCTTTGGGTGATGTCAACAATAATAGTTCATGCTAACGTACATCCAATTTGGATATATATATCAGGATCACCCCACCACAAAGTGCTTGCCAGAGGATAAAATGAAAAAGGGAAAGGTGAAGATCACCTTGACTCTTGAATAAAGTAAAAGACATAAAGTAAAAGATAGGCCCTTCGCAGAGGGAAGCAGAGGTTGTCATGCGCTTTTAGGGTTGGATACACAAAATCTTAATGCGAAAGAACGTCACTTTATATTTCCCCTTGTATATGGACCTTTATTATGCAGTCCGTCGCTTTTATTGCTTCCATAACAAGTTCGTACAAAGCTTATTTTCTCCACACTAATAAGTCATGCATATTTAAAGAGCAATTTTTATTGCTTGCACCGATGACAACTTACTTGAATGATCTTACTCAATCCATAGGTAGGTATGGTGGACTCTCATGGCAAAACTAGGTTTAAGGATATTTGGAAGCAAAAGTAGTATCTTTACTTGGTGCTAGGAATTTTGGCTAGCATGAGGGGGAAAGGCAAGCTCAACATGTTTGAATGATCCATGACAATATACTTTAACTGAGATGCGAGAAAACATAACCCATTATGTTGTCTTCCTTGTCCAACATCAACTCTTTAGCATGTCATACTTAATGAGTGCTCACAATTATAAAGGATGTCTATGATAATACATTTATATGTGAAATCTCTCTTCCTTCAATATTCTTTCAGGAATTGTTCAAATGACTAATACAATGCTTGCTAACCGTCAATAAATTTACAACCTCTACTTCTTAGATGTGAAGTCATTACTCCCCATGGGATAAGCAAATGAAACATATATAATTTCAGATTTATGACATTCAACTCATTCAACCATTTACTCATAGGATAAAAGTGAAGCACACAAGTAAATGACAAACTACTCCAAAAAGATATAAGTGAAGACCAATGAGTAGCTAAATAATTATGCAACTATGTGAAGACTCTCTCTCATTTAAGAATTTCAGATCTTGGCATTGTATTCAAGCAGCAAGAAAAACAAAATAAAATGACATTGCAAGGATAGCACAACTCATGTGAAGAAGCAAAAACTTAGGCTCAACCGATACTAACCGATAGTTGTTGAAGAAGAAAGGTGGGATGCCTACCGGGGCATCCCCAAGCTTAGATGCTTGAGACTTCTTGAAATATTATCTTGGGGTGCCTTGGGAATCCCCAAACTTGAGCTTTTTTGTCTCCTTAATTCCTCTCATATCATGGTTTCTCTTCTTTTTATCAAAAGCTTCATTCACAACAAACTCAACAAGAACTCGTCAGATAGGTTACTATAAACCAATGCAAAACCTTATCATTTTCTACTATAACAAATCACTAAAATTATTATTCAACATTTCATACTAAATTCCTCTGCATATTTAATACTCCTATCACCAAATAGAATCATTAAACAAGCAAACATATGCAAACAATGCAACCATGACAGCAATCTGTCAAAACAGTACAGTCTGTAAAGAATGCAAGAGTATCAATACTTGCCTGACTCCAAAAATTATGAACTAAAATTCCCACTTTAATAAATTTATCAGATCTTAATATGGAAAAAGATTCAACGTTATACCACTCACTGACTTTTCTAGGGAATTTTTTCAACAGCGGTAAACTTTCTGTTTTCAAACAGCAACATGTATACTAGCAAAATAAGCATGGCAAAGGCTATCCTTGAATTTTTTATTGAAACTAAAGATGCAAAACATTATTCTAACTAATAGCAAGCAAAAACTAACAAAATAAAATGACGCTCCAAGCAAAACACATATCATGTGGAGAATAAATATATAGCTCCAAGTAAAGTTACCAATGAACAAAGACGAAAGAGGGGATGCCATCCGGGGCATCCCCAAGCTTAGTTGCTTGGTTGTCCTTGAATAGTACCTTGGGGTGCCTTGGGCATCCCCAAGCTTAGGCTCTTTCTGCTCCTTATTCCATAGTCCATCGAATCTTTACCCAAAACTTGAAAACTTCAACCACAGAAGACTGAACACAAAACTCCTAAGCTCCGTTAGTATAAGAAAATAAAACCACCACTTAGGTACTGTAATAAACTCACTCTAAATTCATATTGGTGTAAAACCTACTGTATTCCAACTTCTCTATGATTCATACCCTTACATACTAGCCATAGATTCATCAAAATAAGCAAACAACACAATGAAAACAGAATCTGTCAAAAACAGAACAGTCTGTAGTAATCTGTATCGAACGTATACTTCTGGAACTCGAATAATTCTGAAATAAATTTATGGACCTGAGTAATTTGTATATTAATCATCTGCAGAATGAATCAACCTAAAATCACTCTCCAGTAAAAAATGGAAGCTAATCTCGTGAGCGCAAAAGTTTCTGTTTTCTACAGCAAGATCATATAAACTTCACCCAAGTCTTCCCAAAGGTTCTACTTGGCACTTTATTGAAACAAAAGCTATAAAATATGATTACTACAGTAGCATAATCATGTGGACACACAAAAACAGTAAGTATAAATATTGGGTTGTCTCCCAACAAGCGCTTTTCTTTAATGCCTTTCTAGCTAGGCATGATGATGGCAATGATGCTCACATAAAAGATAAGAATTGAAACATAACGGGAGCATCATGAAGCATATGACTAGCACATTTAAGCCTAACCCACTTCCTATGCATAGGGATTTTGTGAGCAAACAACTTACGGGAACAATAATCAACTAGCATAGGAAGGTAAAACAAGCATAGCTTCAAAATTTTAAGCACATAGAGAGGAAACTTGACATTATTGCAATTCCTACAAGCATATGTTCCTCCCTCATAATAATTTTCAGTAGCATCATGAATGAATTCAACAATATAACCAGCACCTAAAGTATTCATTTCATGAACTACAAGCATAGAAAATTTACTACTCTCCACATAAGCAAATTTCTTCTCATGAATAGTAGTGGGACCAACTCAACAAAATAATTATCATGTGAGGCATAATCCAATTGAAAACTAAAATCATGATGACAAGTTTCATGGTTATCATTATTCTTAATAGCATACAAGTCATCACAATAATCATCATAGATAGCAACTTTGTTCTCATAATCAATTGGAACCTCTTCCGAAATAGTGGAATCATCACTAAATAAAGTTGACACTCTTCCAAATCCACTTTCATATTCATCACAATAAGATTCAATATCCTCCAAAATAGTGGGATCAATACTACCTAAAGTTAACACTCTTCCAAAGCCACTTTCATCAATATAATCATCATAAATAGTAGGCATGCGTTCATCATAATAAATTTTCTCATCAAAACTTGGGGGACAAAAAATATCATATTCATCAAACATAACTTCCCCAATCTTATGGCTTTGCATATCATTAGCATCATGTATATTCAAGGAATTCATACTAACAACATTGCAATCATGCTCATCATTCACATATTCCATGCCACGCATTCTATGTAATTCTTCTTCTAGCACTTGAGCACAATTTTCCTTTTCATCATACTCACGAAAGATATTAAAAAGACGAAGCATATGAGACAAACTCAATTCCATTTTTTGGTAGTTTTCTTTTATAAACTAAACTTGTGATAAAACAAGAACAAAAAGATATGATTGCAAGATCTAAAGATATACCTTCCAGCGCTAACCTCCCCGGCAATGGCACCAGAAAAGAGCTTGATGTCTACTACACAACCTTCTTCTTGTAGACGTTGTTGGGCCTGCAAGTGCACAGGTTTGTAGGACAGTAGCAAATTTCCCTCAAGTGGATGACCTAAGGTTTATCAATCCGTAGGAGGCGTAGGATGAAGATGGTCTCTCTCAAACAACCCTGCAACCAAATAACAAAGAGTCTCTTGTGTCCCCAACACACCCAATACAATGGTAATTTGTATAGGTGCACTAGTTCGGCGAAGAGATGAAGATACAAATGCAAAATAGATAGTAGATATAGGTTTTTGTAATCTGAAATAATAAAAACAGCAAGGTAACTAATGATAAAAGTGAGCGTAAACGGTATTGCAATGATAGGAAACAAGGCCTAGGGTTCATACTTTCACTAGTGCAAGTTCTCACAACAATAATAACATAGAAAGATCACATAACAAGCCCTCAACATGCAACAAAGAGTCACTCCAAAGCCACTAATAGCGGAGAACAACCGTAGAGATTATGGTAGGGTACGAAACCACCTCAAAGTTATTCTTTCGGATCGATCTATAAAAGAGTTCGTACTAGAATAACACCTTAAGACACAAATCAACCAAAACCCTAATGTCACCTAGATACTCCATTGTCACCTCAAGTATCCGTGGGCATGATTATACAATATGCATCACACAATCTCAGATTCATCCAACCAACACAAAGTACTTCAAAGAGTGCCCCAAAGTTTCTACCGGAGAGTCAAGAACGTGTGCCAACCCCTATGCATAGGTTCATAGGTGGAACCCAGAAGTTGGTCACCAAAACATATATCAAGAGGCACATGATATCCCATTGTCACCACAGATAAGCATGGCAAGACATACATCAAGTGTTCTCATAAAAGACTCAATCCGATAAGATAACTTCAAAGGGGAAACTCAATTCATCAGAAGAGAGTAGAGGGGGAGAAACATCATAAGATCCAACTACAATAGCAAAGCTCAGGACACATCAAGATCGTGTCATAGAGGGAACACGAGAGAGAGAGATCAAACACAAAGCTACTGGTACATAACCTCAGCCCCGAGGGTGAACTACTCCCTCCTCATCATGGAGAGCACCGAGATGATGAATATGGCCACCGGTGATGGGTTTCCCCTCCGGCAGGGTGCCGGAACGGGTTCCCGAGAGGTTTTTGGTGGCTACAGAGGCTTGCGGCGGCAGAACTCCCGATCTATCTTCTCCGTGGATGTTTTTAGGGTACGTGGGACTATATAGGCGAAAGAAGTCGGTCGGGGGGTGCTCGAGGGGTCCACGATATAGGGGGGTGCCCTGTAGGGGGGCCCTATCTCCTGGGCTCCTCGAGGGTCTTCTGACTTGATCTCCAAGCCTCCAGGATGATATTCTTCCAAAAAATCAGGTTGCCGAAGGTTTCATTCCGTTTGGACTCCGTTTGATATTCCTTTTCTTCGAAATACTGAAACAGGCAATAAAAAAGCAATATGGGCTGGGCCTCCGGTTAGTAGGTGAGTCCCAAAAGTAATATAAAAGTGTATAATAAAGCTCATAATCATTCAAAACAGATAATAATATAGCATGAATGCTTCATAAATTATAGATACGTTGGAGACGTATCAATCATCACATAACATGTACCTACAACTGTTGTTGTAGTAAACTGTGAGCCACGAGGACTCAGCAATCCCATTACCATGGGTATCAAGACTAGCAAAGCTTAAAGGGAAAGGAAAGGATAAGTGGTGAGGTTGCAGCAGTGACTAAGCATATATGGTGGCTAACATACGCAAATGAGAGCGACAAGAGAAGCAACGGAACGGTCGTGAAGCTAGCAATGATCAAGAAATGATCCTTAACTCCTACTTACGTCAAACATAACCCGAAACCGTGTTCACTTCCTGGACTCCGCCGAAAAGAGACCATCACAGCTACACACGCGGTTGATGCGTTTTAATTCGAATCTAGTGTCAAGTTATCTACAACCGGACGTTAACAAATTCCCATCTGCCACATAACCGCGAGCACGGCTCTCGAAAGTTTATACCCTGCAGGGGTGTCCCAACTTAGCGCATCACAAGCTCTCACGGTCAACGAAGGATAATACTTCTCCCAGGAAGACCCGATCAGACTTGGAATCCCGGTTACAAGACATTTCGACAATGGTAAAACAAGACCAGCAAAGCCGCCTGATGTGCCGACAAATCCTGATAGGAGCTGCACATATCTCGTTCTCAGGGCACAACAGATAGGTCAGCCTACGAGTAAAACCAGACCTCGAGTTGCCCCGTGGTGGCCGTGCAGTCTACCCGTTTCGGACCAGCACTTGAAGGAGCACTAGCCCGGGGGGTTAAATAAAGATGACCCTCGGGCTCCGGAAACCCAAGGGAAAAAGGCTTAGGTAGGCAAATGGTAAAACCAAGGTTGGGCCTTGCTGGAGGAGTTTTATTCAAAGCAAACTGTCAAGGGGGTCCCATAAATCACCCAACCGCGTAAGGAACGCAAAATCAAGGAACATAACACCGGTATGACGGAAACTAGGGCGGCAAGAGTGGAACAAAACACCAGGCATAAGGACGAGCCTTCCACCCTTTACCAAGTATATAGATGCATTAATTAAATAAGAGATATTGTGATATCCCAACATAAACCTGTCCATCATGGAGCAATATTCAACTTCACCTGCAACTAACAATGCTATAAGAGGGGCTGAGCAAAGCGGTAACATAGCCATGCAACGGTTTGCTAGGAAGGGTGAAGAGGTTAGAGGCTAACATGGCAATTTGGGAGGCTTGATAACACAAGTGATAGGTAGCGCAGCATAGTGATAGAATGAGGCAACTAGCATAGCAATAATAGTAGTGAGATCCAGGGTAGCGGTCATCTTGCCTGAAATCCCGCTAGGAAGAAGAACGAGTCCATGAAGAAGACGAACGGATGAAGACGAAGCAAGCGTAGACGAATGAATCCTCACGATCGCAACGAAACAGGAACTAACGAGAAGGAGCACAACCGGAAAGAAGCAAACAACAAGGTAAACACAAAACACATAGACATGGCATGATGCTCAACCAAGTATGATGCATGACAAAGGCTATATGAGGCTACTCTTAGTAAGAGATGATGCATACAAGAACAACATAGCCAAACAAGTTTAAATGAGGCCGGAAACAACATATAACAATTCCGGTAAGTCCTCATATGCAAAATTTCGAAATTGGTCCAGATCTGAATAAACCTTATGTTCAAGTTGTTAAGCAGCAAGTTAATATGCACCAAGATGATCTACACAAAATTCTAGTCAAGTTACATATAAGGTTCATTTGCTCTACAATGTGTCGGTGTTGACGCTCTGCAAGGCAAGGCAACGGCTGAGGCAGAGCCACCAGGCCTTACTGCTCCTTATCTCATTTCTTTGGAAAGGCAAACCTGATTCCATAAGCACAGAAAGAAGGGTTTACGAATAAAAAAAAGCTGCTCATTAGGGTCTCTTTTCATATCCGAAATCTTGTATAAATAAGAAAGAAGTCTTTCTCAGAAGATGACTCTGCTGATACCGAGTTTCAATGCAAAATGGCTCCCCGGCTACAGGAGAGGTAACTACCTCTGATTGATTTTATTCGTCATAAATGATTTCCGCTGACTCAAGCATAGCCAAGCCATTAAGCTAATACCTCCCTTGCTGGGACAGCTTCATAGCTCCTACCTTTACTCTTGATTTGCGCAAGAGTGCTCGTTAGTGATCTCCATTCACAAAAGACAAGAGTGAGCAGCAGTCCGGTCAGCCCTTGCTTTCTCAACTTGAGCAGGAAACTTCCAACCAAATAGGAGGGAGGGGCACTCTCAAATAGGAATGCAAACATAAAATTTAGTTCGGAGCTACGGCCTAGAAGATATGAGCAAAACAAGTCAAACATGGCATTAATGCAAAATGCATACAAACGTCAAGCAAATACCCCAAACATGGATGCAACAAGGTAACATAAAACTATATGCGAAATTAAGCAAGTTTCATATAGAGCATGCTCAAAACGGAGCAACGGTTCAACACATACACTCTATGCAAGATATAACAACAATCTGCCCAAAACAGCAACTAGGCATCTAGCAATCATCAAAACAATATGCTACAGCACCTCAACAGGAAAACAAAAGGCATGGACATGATGTACAGGTAAAGCATGACAAAACATGAACACTGAGTTATCTCCAGACATCAATAGAACATGCTCAAAAGGACATGGCAAGATTGCAAATAATAACAGTTTCACTGACTTGGCAGAAATCACTGGACATGGCAGAAATAACATCAGGTTGCAATGTTTAGAGCTATCAAACAACATGCTACAGAAACTTATCGTGGCAAACAAAGACATGGCATGCTAATACTAAAGACAAAGAACAAAACTCCCTTACTTAACTAATTCCAAAGATCAACAGAAAAGATGGTGGAATCCATGCAAACATGGCAAGTGATATGACAGATTCAGAATAACAGTACATGGCAGAAACAATGATAAGTAGGCATGTTGGTGAGCTTGTACAACTCACCACAGAGCAAAACATGGCATATGAAGTCAACCAACAGTAGTATGACATAATTATGAAGCTACACATGGCAAGAGCAAGTTCATAGGGTGCATCTATCACTAGGAAAACACATGGCGAAACTGAACTTCATGTTAACAGGCTCACAGCAACATTATTTAGCAACTTTGGAGCAAGATTACAACAATCTACAGCAAGTCATAGTTTCAACCAAGGACATGGATGGATATACCATGACATGTAGAATAAAACGTCCTTAGTGAACATCTCCAGATTATGCATAGAATGAAATGTAGCAGCAGGTTTACATAGCATCATGATATAGCAGATTCAGCCTAGCAAAACCGTAACAAGTACCCTACTTCACGAGCTTGATGCACTCACTACAAAACTCACAAAAAAACATGGATTGCACCCCAGTAAATATGGCATGATGTATCTCAAAACTCATGTAGACATCTGTAACACCCCAGATGTAGCTTTCCATATTTGTATCTCCAACTCTTGCCATTTTCGGCTATGTGATATGATATTCCCTCCGTGGTTGGGTTTTGTCTTTTGTTTTTGCATTTTATTCATGTCATGCATATCATATCAGGTCATCATGTGCATCTCATTTGCATACGTGTTCGTCTCATGCATCCGAGCATTTTCCCCATTGTCCGTTTCGCAATCCGACACTCACACATGCACCGGCGCACCCCCCCTCTTTTCTCTTTTTGTGTGCAGGTGTTGAAAGTTCTCGAAATGGACCGAGCCTTGCCAAGTGGCCCTGGTATAGCACCGGTAGACCATCTGTCAAGTTTCGGGTCATTTGGAGCTCGTTTGGTACTCCAACGGTTATCCGCATATCCGCAAAGGCCTCTTTTAAGTTGCAGCCCAACACCCCTCCAAAACAGCCAAATAATCCATCTAACTCCCCTCCATGCTCTCGGTCGTTCGATCACGATCGTGTGGGCGAAAACCGCACATCATTTGGACACTCCTAGCTCCCTCTACCTCTATTTATAGACCCCTTCCCCGAATTCCGGACGAAACCCTAGTGAATTCCCCTTCCGCCGCCACCGGACACGTCCGGCCGCAGCCGGACACGTCCGGGTCGCCCCGCCGCCGCCATGTGTCGCTGCCTGGATCATCCGCGCCGCCGCCGCGCCAGTCCCCGCCGCCGGCCCGGCGAGGCCCGGAGCGGGCCCCCCCGGCCCATCTCCTCGCGTCGTCGCCCGCTCCCCGCGCGGCCCCGCCGCCTCCCGCGCCGGCTTGCCGTCGCTCTGCTTCCGCCACCGCGCCCTGCAGCCCGGCCGCCTCCCCGCGTCGCCGCCGCCCGACTCCGGCCAGGGTCCGGCCGGAGCAGCGCGCCCCGGCCTCGCCCTCCTCTCCTCCGGCCGCCGCCTCCAGCGCGCCCCGACCTCGTCCTCCTCCCTCCGACCGCCGTCGTCCCCGTCTCCGGCGAGCCGCGCCGCCGCCACGGGAACCGCGCGCAGTAGATCCAGATCCAGATCGGACCGGTTGACCTCTTTCCCCCCTGTTTATTTCACTAAGTCTTTTATCTGCTGGTAAAATCATTGCATGTTCATCGCATCACATCTTCGCATCTGTAGCTCCATTTCGTGCGTGTAATATGTCAAATTGTTCGTCTCCAAGAGTAAATCATTTCTTTCCATTGCATCATTTGCATTTGAGGTCATCTTGATGCCCGAAATGCTGTTGGAAGAGGGCTTCATATTGTTAGTTTCAGATTCTTATCAGCACGAGCTCTTTTGTCATTTTTGCCATGATTGATGTGTGCATCCTATGGACTTGGTCCCTAAATGTGTTTTGAACTAGGCTATGTCTTCTTTACAGAGGTGCTTACCATGTATTTTTGTGATCAATGTGGTGACTAGCACAAGCATGCAAACTAGGCTTCGTGTTAATGCTGATTTTAGTTCCTGTTCTGCTGTAATTTTCATGCCATGTAAACATGTTGCTACAGAGAGATCCATGCATAATTTGAGATACTTCAGTAAGGGTGTTTTGAAAACATGTTTTGCTCTATCCATCCATGGTCCTGGTTGCAATTATGGAGTAGTCTAGCATGTCATTTTCGTGCTCTACTTTTGCTTCAAAATGTTTCCTGGCAGATTGTTTACATGTTATTCAATTTGGCCGAGGTTGTTGTAGTTGGTCCGGGTATGCTATGATGTTGTTTCTTGCCATGTATAGCTTCTATGTCATGTCTTCTTGATGGATGTATGCTTAGTTTATCATGAGGAGCTCTGTAGTGAGTGCATCGAGCTCGCGAAGGTGCCTTCATAATTATTTCAATGCCATGCTTTGTTTGCTGAAATCTGTTAACGAAACTTGCTATGTTTACGTGGGTGCCATCATATTTTCTGATCCTTTTTGGCTTATGGTCAGTAAGGGACTTTTGATCTATGCTTTGAGTAGATTCATGCCATGTCTTATTTTGCTATTATAAGTTCCTGTAGCATGTTGATAACCTGCTCTGAACATTGCTTCGTGCTGCTGTTTATGCCATGTCCAACCTGTTAATTTTTTTGCACTTTCTCCATGCTTGTTTGAACCTGTTATGATGTGAATTAGCCGTAGCTCAGTGTTCCTCTTTTGTAAAGCATCTCCTGTAGATGATCTCCATATGCTTTGTTTTCATGTTGGGGTGCTGTAGAATAGTTTCTTGTTGCATGCTAAGTAGCATCGTGCTGTTAATCGCAACTTTGTGCCATACTTGTCTTGCTTGCCATTTGCAAACCGTGCATCCGAATTCGGTGATCTTTATATCGATTTCAACCGAAATCATCTCATCTTTCCAGCGGCATACTTGGTTTGCCAAGTTGATGCCTTGTTCATCATCTTTCCTTCCGAAGCACGCATATGCATTGCATATCACATCTCGCATATCATGACATGTTTTGCATCATATTGCTTGCGCATTGCACCGTGATTTATTGTGGTTCCTTTGCTTGTGTTCTTGCTTTGGGTAGAGCCGGGAGACGAGTAGGTGCACGAGGACCCTGTTGAGAACGCTTACGAGGATCCAGCCTTCGACAACTCTGAGAACCTTGCAGGCAAGATGATCATACCTTCGAAATCATTACTATCTTTGCTTGCTAGTACTCGCTCTTTCGCTATGTTAGCCCTGCCTGCCTTTGTTTACCATGCCTACCTATTGCCATGACAAACCTCTAACCAACCTGTCCTAGCAACCATTGATTGGCTATGTCACCGCTTTTGCTCAGCCCCTCTTATAGCATTGTTAGCTGCAGGTGAAGATGAAGTTTGTTCCAGGTCGGAACATGGGTATTTTGGGATATCACAATATCTCCTGTTTATATTAATGCACCTTATATACTTGGTAAAGGGTGGAAGGCTCGGCCTTATGCCTAGTGACTTGTTCCACTCTTGCCGCCCTAGTTCCGTTTACCGGTGTTATGTTCCTTGATTTTGCGTTCCTTACACGGTTGGGTGATTTATGGGACCCCCTTAACAGTTCGCTTTGAATAAAACTCCTCCAGCAAGGCCCAACCTTGGTTTTACCATTTGCCACCTAAGCCCTTTTCCCTTGGGTTTTCGCGAGCCCAAGGGTCATCTTTATTTAACCCCCCCCCCCCCGGGCCAGTGCTCCTTCGAGTGTTGGTCCGAATTGAGCAACCTGCGGGGCCACCTCGGGGCAACTTGAGGGCTGGTTTTACTCATAGCTTGACTCATCCGGTGTGCCCTGAGAACGAGATATGTGCAGCTCCTATCGGGATTTGTCGGCACATCGGGCGGCTTTGCTGGTCTTGTTTTACCATTGTCGAAATGTTTTGCGAACCGGGATTCCGAGACTGATCGGGTCTTCCCGGGAGAAGGTCTATTCCTTCGTTGACCGTGAGAGCTTGTGATGGGCTGAGTTGGGACACCCCTGCAGGGTATATAATCTTTCGAAAGCCGTGCCCGCGGTTATGAGGCAGATGGGAATTTGTTAATGTCCGGTTGTAGATAACTTGACACTTGACCTCTTTAAAATGCATCAACCGAGTGTGTAGCCGTGATGGTCTCTTCTCGGCGGAGTCCGGGAAGTGAACACGGTTTGTGTTATGCTTGACGTAAGTAGTTTCAGGATCACTTCTTGATCGCTTCTAGCTTCTCGACCGACGCGTTGCTTCTCTTCTCGCTCTCACTTGCGTATGTTAGCCACCATATATGCTTAGTGCTTGCCGCAGCTCCACCATATTACACCTTTCCTACCTATGAGCTTAAATAGTCTTGATCTCGCGGGTGTGAGATTGCTGAGTCCTCGTGACTCACAGATTCTACCAAAACAGATGCAGGTGCCGAGGATACTGGCGCAGATGGCGCAACTGAGCTGAAGTGGGAATTTGATGAGGCCCTTGGTCGTTACTATGTATCGTTTCCAGATGATCAGTAGAGGTGCCCAGTCGGGACGATCGGGGATCTGTGTAGCATTTGGGGTAGTCTTCTTTTATTTTGGTTCCGTAGTCGGACCTTGAGTGTAATCTGGATGATGGATGTTTATTTATGTATTGTGTGAAGTGGCGACTGTAAGCCAACTATGTATCTTTTCCCTTATGTATTACATGGGTTGTGCGAAGATTACCTCACTTGCGACATTGCTTTCAATGCGGTTATGCCTCTAAGTCGTGCTTCGACACGTGGGAGATATAGCCGCATCGAGGGTGTTACAAGTTGGTAATCAGAGCCATCCCCGACTTAGGAGCCCCCCTGCTTGATTGTTTGCTGGCGATGTTGAGTCTAGAACAAAAATGTTTTGAGTCTTAGGATTATATATATCGGAGAGTAGGATTCTTTTTACTCCTTAGTCCCTTCGTCGCTCTGGTGAGGTCTCCTGACGTAGATGTTTTGACTATCCTCTTCTCAAATTTCTCTAAACAAAATTTTAGGATCACGCGGGTATCTTGGAATCGTTCTGATGGTTTTGTGACGAGAACATTGTTCTTGGTGCCTCCTGACATTTAGGGGTTGTGGCAGTGTCCCGGGGAGTTGAGCTCCGAGGTGTTGTCGTCAAATTTTATCGTTGCAGTTCTGGAATACCTGAGATTTGCCGACATCGAAAATCTCTTTTATGCAGTTGTTGGTGAGATAACCCCGATAACCCAGTACTGGGGCGAGCTCGGGAGTATTGCCATAACTCGTATAACGGATGCTTTTCGAAGGTTGAGGTACACGATTTCCGAAGGTTTCTTGGTTATGTGTTGACGGATGGATACAGCTGGATGTAGGGATTGTTAGTTTGGGTGAGATATTGTGCTTCCCCTGTATCCCCAACACCAGATTGCATAACCAGAAAGTTTCGGGAGTTTATAGGTGGGATTCAAGTAGCTCTAGCATTTCTTCCCGCAGATATTTGGTTTGTGATTGGGTAATCCTTACCACTTATTTGTTCCAGTTGTACCTTGTTTATTTCATTCATCAATCTCTATTCAAGTGGCTTCTCACCTTATGGACGTGTGATGTTTACTTTGGAATTCATTCGTTCATCCTTGTTCGAATGTTTATTGTGAAGACTATATGTTGCAATTTCTATCCGTTGATTCAACTTGTCTATCTGTCTATCAAGATGCTAACGGATGTCACCCTCTTCAGGATGGCTCCGCCAACGCGTCAGAATCCGGATCGCAATGATGGGAGTCAGGCGAACCCTCCACCTCCACCTCCGCCTCCGGAGGCATGGCAAGCTTTGATGGCAGCCTCTAACGCCCATGCTCAGATGATGATCCAGCTCATGCAAGAGCGCAACCAAGGCCAAGGCAACCAAGGGAATCAAGGTCAAGGGCAGTTCAATCATCAGCCTCAGTTTCCAACCCTCAACCAATTCCTTGCAAATCAGCCGAAGTCTTTCAGCTATTGTGTCGAGGCCACAGACGCCGATGATTGGCTCGTGGATATCAACAAGCATTTTGAATGCAGCAATGTCAGGCCTGAGGACTATGTCAAGTTCGCTTCTTTTCAGCTCAAGGATCAGGCAGCTGATTGGTTCCAGCAATACAAGGATTCCAGAGGTGGTCGAGTGATTACTTGGACTGATTTCTGTCGGGACTTTAAAGCTCACCATATTCCTACCAGTGTTGTTGAGAGCAAGCGTGAGGAGTTCCGCAATCTCAAGCAAGGCAACATGTCAGTGTATGAATACAACAAGCAGTTTCAGAAACTTGCTCGCTTTGCTAAGCAAGATGTTCCAGATGAGAAGAGTATGATCTATCAGTTCAGAGGTGGCCTTAGAGAGGATCTGCAGTTAGCTCTCGTTCTTATTGAGCCTACTCAGTTTGATCAATTCTACAATATGGCACTCAAGCAAGAAGGTGCTCAGCTCAAGTGTGAGGCTTCTAAGAAGAGAATCAGAGATGCAGTGCAATCTTCTTCTTCCTCACAAGTGGCAGCTAAGCAGCAGAAGTTTATCTGCCTCCTCCTCCGTTTCGTCAGCCTTACCAACAGAAGAACTCAGGTGGTCGTGGATCTTCCCACCCACCCAATCCAAGCTATCAGAACAAGTCTCAGTCTCAAGCTCCAAGGTCAAGTGCTCCTTATCACCGTCCGCTCTCAGAAGTGACTTGCAACAAGTGCCAGCAGAAAGGTCACTACGCGAACAAATGCTTAAATCAAAGGCGCCTTCCTCCTCCTCCTCCTGTGAGATCTTCAAGCAATGCAGTGGTCAAGCATAATTCCAAGTTTGCAAAGGTGAACATGATGAATGCAGCTCAGGCAGAGGATTCTTCAGATGTGATCATCGGTAATCTTCCAGTTAATGATATTCCTGCAAAAGTTTTATTTGATACTGGTGCATCGCATTGTTTCATGTCAAGACCATTTTTTGCCAAGCATGATTTCACTTCTTCAAATTTGGGTAAACCCATGGCTGTCATTTCTCCGGGTAAACGGTTGAGCTCCAGTTTGGTGGCTCCAGATGTTTCTATCAAGATGGGCGACTATAAATTTCTGTCTTCTCCAGTTGTTCTTGGCGATTCTGATATTGATCTTATTCTTGGGATGGACTGGCTTTCTAAGCACAAGGCTCAGCTTGATTGTGCTGCCAGGCAAATTCAATTGACTCACCCTTCTAAGGATGTTATCATCTATGCCGCTCGTGATGAAACCATTCGGTTGTTTTCTCTCAATGAGAAGGGCGAATTGGATGCTATTCCTCAGATTCCAGTCGTTTGTGAGTACCAGAATGTCTTTCCAGAAGAGCTTCCGGGTATGCCTCCTCATCGGCCAGTCGAGTTCGTTATTGATCTTGAGCCTGGAACAGAACCCGTTTGCAAGCGTCCATACAAGCTTGGACCCAAGGAGCTGAAGGAATTGAAGAAGCAGCTCGATGAACAAGAGCGTCTGGGTTTGATCAGACCGAGTTCTTCCCCATGGGGTTGTGGAGTTCTTTTTGTCCAGAAGAAGGATGGCACGGACCGACTTTGCGTCGATTACCGTCCATTGAACAAGAAGACAATCAAGAACAAGTATCCACTTCCCAACATCAATGAGCTTTTCGAGCAACTCAAAGGGGCTAAAGTATTCTCCAAGCTTGACCTTCGTATGGGTTATCATCAGATTCGCATTCGTGAAGAAGATATTCCCAAGATAGCATTCAGAACAAGCTTTGGTTCTTATGAATATACTGTCATGTCTTTCGGCCTTGTCAATGCTCCTCCAATGTTCTCTCGCATGATGAACTTTATCTTCAACCCCTACACCAATGAATTTGTTCTGGTGTATCTCGATGATATTTTGGTCTTCTCCAAGAATAAGCAGGATCATGCCAAACATTTGCGATTGGTGCTTGACAAGCTCAGAGAGCATCAATTCTATGCGAAGTTTTCCAAATGTGAGTTCTGGCTTGATGAAGTTCTTTATCTTGGCCACATCATCTCCGCCAAGGGAATTGCTGTTAATCCCGCAAAGGTTTCTGCAGTTCTGAATTGGGAACCTCCTCAGAATGTCAAGCAGCTCCGCAGTTTTCTCGGTCTTGCAAGCTATTGCCGAAGATTCGTTGAGAACTTCTCTAAGATTGCAAAGCCTCTTTCCAACCTCCTCCAGAAGCATGTCAAGTATGTCTGGACGCCTCAGTGTGACATTGCTTTCAACACCCTCAAAGAGAAGCTAGTCACAGCTCCTGTTTTGACTCCTCCTGATGAATCCAAGCCATTCGAAGTTTTCTGTGATGCTTCCCTTCAATGTCTCGGTGCTGTCTTGATGCAAGAGAAAAAAGTTGTGGCCTATACCTCTCGTCAGTTGAAGCCCAACGAAAAGAACTACCCACTCACGATCTTGAGTTGGCGGCAGTTGTCCATGCATTGATAACATGGAGACATCTCTTATTGGGAAGGCAAGTGGACATTTTCACCGATCACAAGAGCCTCAAGTATATCTTCACTCAACCCAACCTTAACCTCAGGCAAACTCGATGGGTCGAAATGATTCAGGAGTACAATCCGAGTATCGAATATACTCCTGGCAAGGCGAATGTGATTGCAGATGCTTTGAGCAGAAAGGCTTATTGCAACAGTCTAATTCTCAAGCCGTTTCAACCGGATCTTTGTGAAGCCTTCCGCAAGCTGAATCTTCAAGTTGTTCCTCAAGGCTTTCTTGCCAACCTCATAGTCTCTCCTACTTTGGAAGATCAAATTCGTGAGGCACAACTCCTGGATACCATGGTGAAGAAGGTGAAACGTGGTATTGACAAGGGCATTCCCAAATACAAGTGCTATCGCTTGGATGACAAAGATACTCTTTTCTTCGAGGATCGAATTGTGGTTCCAAAAGGTGATCTGAGAAAAGTCATCATGAATGAGGCACACAATTCCCTCCTATCCATTCATCCTGGAAGTACAAAGATGTACCATGACCTCAAGCAGTCATATTGGTGGACTCGAATGAAGCGAGAGATTGCTCAATTCGTGAATGAATGTGATGTCTGCAGAAGAGTGAAAGCAGAACACCAACGACCAGCTGGTCTCCTCCAACCTCTTGCTATTCCGGAATGGAAGTTTGACCATATCGAGATGGACTTCGTGACTGGTTTTCCTAAGTCCAAGCGTGGAAATGATGCTATCTTCGTTGTCATTGACAAGCTTACCAAAGTGGCTCATTTTCTTCCTATCAAAGAATCTATCACAGCAGCTCAGCTGGCAGAGCTATACACCTCCAGAATTGTCTCCTTGCACGGCATTCCACAATTGATATCTTCAGATCGTGGAAGCATCTTCACTTCTAAGTTCTGGGACTCCTTTCAGACGGCCATGGGTTCCAACATTCGTTTCAGCACAGCTTTCCATCCTCAAACAAGTGGCCAAGTCGAGCGAGTCAATCAAATCCTTGAAGATATGCTCAGGGCTTGTGTCATCTCTTTCGGTATGAAGTGGGAAGATTGTCTTCCATATGCCGAGTTCTCCTACAACAACAGCTTCCAAGCGAGTTCGGGCAAGGCCCCATTCGAAATTCTCTATGGCAGAAAGTGCCGTACTCCTCTCAACTGGTCTGAGACAGGTGAACGCCAACTTCTTGGCAACGACTTGATCACAGAAGCCGAAGAAATGTGCAAAGTCATTCGTGAGAATCTCAAAGCCGCGCAATCGCGACAGAAGAGTTACTATGATAGCAAGCACCGTGACTTGGCTTTTGAAATCGAAGACCATGTCTACCTCCGCGTCTCTCCAATGAAAGGCACTCGTCGCTTCGGTATCAAAGGGAAGCTTGCCCCTAGATACGTGGGTCCTTTCAAGATCATTGGCAAAAGAGGCGATCTCGCCTATCAACTTGAGCTTCCATCCAACTTTGCAAACGTGCACGATGTGTTTCACGTGTCACAGCTTCGCAAGTGCTTCAAGACTCCTGAGCGCACTATCAACTTCGAAGAGATCGACCTCCAAGAAGATCTCTCTTATCATGAGCACCCCGTTGCTATTCTTGAAGAAACCGAGCGCAAGACTCGCAACAAGTCAATCAAATTCCTGAAAGTGAAGTGGTCACACCATTCCGACCGAGAAGCCACCTGGGAGCGCGAGATCACCTCCGTTCCGAATATCCGGAGTTCTTTCAGTCCTAGATCTCGGGACGAGATCCTCTTGTAGTGGTGGAGTGTTGTAACACCCCGGATGTAACTTTCCATCTTTGTAACTCCAACTCTTGCCATTTTCGGCTATGTGATATGATATTCCCTCCGTGGTTGGGTTTTGTCTTTTGTTTTGCATTTTATTCATGTCATGCATATCATATCATGTCATCATGTGCATCTCATTTGCATACGTGTTCGTCTCATGCATCCGAGCATTTTCCCCGTTGTCCGTTTCGCAATCCGACACTCCCACATGCACCGGCGCACCCCTCTTGTCTTCTTTCGTGTGCGGGTGTTGAACGTTCTCGGAATGGACCGAGCCTTGCCAAGTGGCCCTGGTATAGCACAGGTAGACCACCTGTCAAGTTTCGGGTCATTTGGAGCTCGTTTGGTACTCCAACGGTTATCCGCATATCCGCAAAGGCCTCTTTTAAGTTGCAGCCCAACACCCCTCCAAAACAGCCCAATAACCCATCTAACTCCCCTCCATGCTCTCGGTCGTTCGATCACGATCGTGTGGGCGAAAACTACACCCCATTTGGACACTCCTAGCTCCCTCTACCTCTATATATAGACCCCTCCCCCGAATTCCGGACGAAACCCTAGCGAATTCCCCTTCCGCCGCCACCGGACACGTCCGGCCGCAGCCGGACACGTCCGGGTCGCCCCGCCGCCGCCACGTGTCGCCGCCTGGTTCGTCCGCGCCGCCGCCGCGCCAGCCCGCGCCGGCCCGGCGAGGCCCGATCGGGCCCCCCCGCCCATCCCGCGCCGCCCGCCGCGCCGCCCGCGGGCCGCCGCGCTCCCCGCCGGCCCGTGCCCCGCACCCGCCGCCTCCCCGCGTCGCGCCGCCGACTCCGGCGAGGCCCCCGGGCGCGCGCCCCGGCCTCGCCCTCCTCTCCTCCGGCGCGTCTCCAGCCGCCCCGGCCTCGTCCTCCTCCTCGGCCGCCGTCGTCCCCGCTCCGGCGAGCTCGCACTCTCGGAACCGCGCGCGCCAGATCCAGATCATCGGACCGGTTGACTCTTTCCCCCCTGTTTTTTCACTAAGTCTTTATCTGCTGTAAAATCATTGCATGTTCATCGCATCACATCTTCGCACCGTAGCTCCGTTTCGTGCGTGTAATATGTCAAATTGTTCCTCGAAGAGTACATCATTTCATTCCATTGCATCATTTACATTTGAGTCATCTTGATGCCCGAAATGCTGTTGGAAGAGGGCTTCATATTGTTAGTTTCAGATTCTTATCAGCACGAGCTCTTTTGTCATTTTTGCCATGATTGATGTGTGCATCCTATGGACTTGGTCCCTAAATGTGTTTTGAACTAGGCTATGTCTTCTTTACAGAGGTGCTTACCATGTATTTTTGTGATCAATGTGGTGACTAGCACAAGCATGCAAACTAGGCTTCGTGTTAACGCTGATTTTAGTTCCTGTTCTGCTGTAATTTTGATGCCATGTAAACATGTTGCTACAGAGAGATCCATGCATAATTTGAGATACTTCAGTAAGGGTGTTTTGAAAACATGGTTTTGCTCTATCCATCCATGGTCCTGGTTGCAATTATGGAGTAGTCTAGCATGTCATTTTCGTGCTCTACTTTTGCTTCAAAATGTTTCCTGGCAGATTGTTTACATGTTATTCAATTTGGCCGAGGTTGTTGTAGTTGGTCCGGGTATGCTATGATATTGTTTCTTGCCATGTATAGCTTCTATGTCATGTCTTCTTGATGGATGTATGCTTAGTTTATCATGAGGAGCTCTGTAGTGAGTGCATCGAGCTCGCGAAGGTGCCTTCATAATTATTTCAATGCCATGCTTTGTTTGCTGAAATCTGTTAACGAAACTTGCTATGTTTACGTGGGTGCCATCATATTTTCTGATCCTTTTTGGCTTATGGTCAGTAAGGGACTTTTGATCTATGCTTTGAGTAGATTCATGCCATGTCTTAGTTTGCTATTATAAGTTCCTGTAGCATGTTGATAACCTGCTCTGAACATTGCTTCGTGCTGCTGTTTATGCCATGTCCAACCTGATAATTTTTTGCACTTTCTCCATGCTTGTTTGAACCTGTTATGATGTGAATTAGCCGTAGCTCAGTGTTCCTCTTTTGTAAAGCATCTCCTGTAGATCATCTGCCATATGCTTTGTTTTATGTTGGGGTGCTGTAGCATAGTTTCTTGTTGCATGCTAAGTAGCATCGTGCTGTTAATCGCAGCTTTGTGCCATACTTGTCTTGCTTGCCATTTGCAAACCGTGCATCCGTTCCGGTGATCTTTATATCGATTTCAACCGAAATCATCTCATCTTTCCAGCGGCATACTTGGTTTGCCAAGTTGATGCCTTGTTCATCATCTTTCCTTCCGAAGCACGCATATGCATTGCATATCACATCTCGCATATCATGACATGTTTTGCATCATGTTGCTTGTGCATTGCACCGTGATTTATTGTGGTTCCTTGCTTGTGTTCTTGCTTTGGGTAGAGCCGGGAGACGAGTACGTGCACGAGGAACCTGTTGAGAACGCTTACGAGGATCCAGCCTTCGACAACTCTGAGAACCTTGCAGGCAAGATGATCATACCTTCGAAATCATTACTATCTTTGCTTGCTAGTACTCGCTCTTTCGCTATGTTAGCCCTACCTGCCTTTGTTTACCATGCCTACCTATTGCCATGATAAACCTCTAACCATCCTGTCCTAGCAACCATTGATTGGCTATGTCACCGCTTTTGCTCAGCCCCTCTTATAGCATTGTTAGTTGCAGGTGAAGATGAAGTTTGTTCCAGGTCGGAACGTGGTTATTTTGGGATATCACAATATCTCCTGTTTATATTAATGCACCTTATATACTTGGTAAAGGGTGGAAGGCTCGGCCTTATGCCTGGTGACTTGTTCCACTCTTGCCGCCCTAGTTTCCATGATACCGGTGTTATGTTCCTTGAGTTTGCGTTCCTTACACGGTTGGGTGATTTATGGGACCCCCTTAACAGTTCGCTTTGAATAAAACTCCTCCAGCAAGGCCCAACCTTGGTTTTACCATTTGCCACCTAAGCCCTTTTCCCTTGGGTTTTCGCGAGCCCAAGGGTCATCTTTATTTACCCCCCCCCCCCGGGCCAGTGCTCCTTCGAGTGTTGGTCCGAACTGAGCAGCCTGCGGGGCCACCTCGGGGCAACTTGAGGGCTGGTTTTACTCGTAGCTTGACTCATCCGGTGTGCCCTGAGAACGAGATATGTGCAGCTCCTATCGGGATTTGTCGGCACATCGGGCGGCTTTGCTGGTCTTGTTTTACCATTGTCGAAATGTTTTGCGAACCGGGATTCCGAGACTGATCGGGTCTTCCCGGGAGAAGGTCTATTCCTTCGTTGACCGTGAGAGCTTGTGATGGGCTGAGTTGGGACACCCCTGCAGGGTATATAATCTTTCGAAAGCCGTTCCCGTGGTTATGAGGCAGATGGGAATTTGTTAATGTCCGGTTGTAGATAACTTGGCACTTGACCTCTTTAAAATGCATCAACCGAGTGTGTAGCCGTGATGGTCTCTTCTCGGCGGAGTCCGGGAAGTGAACACAGTTTGAGTTATGCTTCACGTAAGTAGTTTCAGGATCACTTCTTGATCGCTTCTAGCTTCTCGACCCACGCGTTGCTTCTCTTCTCGCTCTCACTTGCGTATGATAGCCACCATATATGCTTAGTGTTTGCCGCAGCTCCACCATATTACACCTTTCCTACCTATGAGCTTAAATAGTCTTGATCTCGCGGGTGTGAGATTGCTGAGTCCTCATGACTCACAGATTCTACCAAAACAGATGCAGGTGCCGAGGATACTGGCGCAGATGGCGCAACTGAGCTGAAGTGGGAATTTGATGAGGCTCTTGGTCGTTACTATGTATCGTTTCCAGATGATCAGTAGAGGTGCCCAGTCGGGACGATCGGGGATCTGTGTAGCATTTGGGGTAGTCTTCTTTTATTTTGGTTCCGTAGTCGGACCTTGAGTGTAATCTGGATGATGGATGTTTATTTATGTATTGTGTGAAGTGGCGACTGTAAGCCAACTATGTATCTTTTCCCTTATGTATTACATGGGTGGTGCGAAGATTACCTCACTTGCGACATTGCTTTCAATGCGGTTATGCCTCTAAGTCGTGCTTCGTCACGTGGGAGATATAGCCGCATCGATGGCGTTACAATATCAAGCCCAAAGGATGCACACACAAAATGCAACAAAAATGACAAAACAACAAGTTATAACAGTCTCAGCAGGTTAACATCATATAGCAGTCTTGCAACAACGATTAGGGCACCAATATGGACTCAAACAAGCATGGCACAATGTAACGAAACGAAGATAATCTCACAATGAACATTTTGATATATAACACGCACAAAAAGGAGCTACAGTCATGGCGATATGATGCAATGAACATGGCAACAAAATGTTGAAAACTTCGGGACTTGGTGGAATTCTCACCCCGGGGACAAAGTGGACGGGGCGATCCGGGACGGAGGCGTATGGCGCGGGGGAGGCGTTTGGATGGAGGGACCGGTGGATCTAGTCCCGGTTGGCCAGATCCGGGCGAGGACGGCGGCGGGGTTCTCCGGCGAGCGACGCGGTGGCCGGAGACGGCGGGGACGCGACGGGACAACCGGAGGGATGAGGGCGTGGTGCTCCGGCGAGCGGAGGTGGCGCGCAAGGCGGTGGTCGGCGGCAGTGGAGTTCGCGGGGGCGAGGCCGGCGGTGCACGCGGTGACCGGCGACGAGGCGAAAGCGGCGGAGATGGCGAAGGGTGGTGGCGGTCGGCGGAGCTTGGCGGCGGGGCTCGCGGGACGCGGCGGAGCAGAGTGTGGGGGCGTGGCTCGGGCCCGGTGCAGGCGCGGGCAGGCCGGCTATGGGCCTCACGGGCCGCGGCGGTGGAGGGCGGCGCAGGGAGAGGTGTCGATGCGGGGTTGGTTCGGGACGGCGGCGCGATTTCGTCCGTCGCGGACGGACATGTCCGGCGGCGCGAAGGGGGAAGTTGCTAGGGTTTGGACCCAGGATTTCGGGGGAGAGGGCATATTTATAGGTAGAGGGAGCTAGGAGAGTCCAAAAGGCGTGCGGTTTTTGCCCACACGATCGTGATCAAACGACCGAGAGTATGGAGGGGAGTCAGATGGGCTAGGTGGGCTGTGTGAAGAGGGGCTGGGCTGCGAAGAGAGAGGGGTTTCGGTTAGCTCGGTTAACCGTTGGGGCATCAAACGACCTCCAAATGGAACGAAATTTGACGGGCGTTCTACCGGTAATATAATATACCAAGGCCACTCGGCATATCTTGGCCCATTCCGAGAATGTTTTTCTCCCGCTCACGAAACAAGGTTTGAGAGGTACGACAGACGTGCGAGTGTGGCTGTGCTCAGAACGGACAACGGAGAGAAACGGGGGAACCCCAACGGATGCAAGTTTTGAAAAACATGCAGATGAAATGCAGATGATGACATGACAAAATGCAACACGCAAACAAATGACATGGCAACGGCGGCGAATAACTGGAAGACACCTGGCGCATCTGATCCGGGGCGTTACAAGCGGTTAAGAACATCCTAGAATACGTGAAAAGGACTAAGGATATGTTTCTCATTTATGCAGGTGACATAGAGCTTGTCGTAAATGGTTATAGCGATGCCAGCTTTGACACTGATCCGTATGACTTCTAAGTCACAAACCGGATACGTATTTATATTGAATGGTCGAGCTGTCAGTTGGTGCAGTTCCAAGCAGAGCAACATGGAGGGATCTACGTGTGAAGCAGAGTACATAGCTGCTTCGGAAGCAGCAAATGAAGGACTCTGGATGAAGGAGTTCATATCTGATCTAGGTGTAATACCTAGTGCATCGGGTCCAATGAATTTTTTTTGTGACAATACTGGAGCAATTGCCTTGGCAAAGGAATCCAGATTTCACAAGAGAACCAAACACATCAAGAAACACTTCAATTCCATCTGCCATCAAGTCAAGGAGGGAGACATAGAGATTTGCAAGATACATACGGATATGAATATTGCAGACTCATTGACAAAGCCTCTTCCATGAGCAAAACATGATCAACACCAAGACTCCATGGGTGTTAGAATCATTACTTTGTAATCTAGATTATTAACTCTAGTGCAAGTGGGAGACTGAAGGAAATATGCCCTAGAGGCCATAATAAAGTTGTTATTTATATTTCCTTATATCATGATAAATGTTTATTATTCATGCTAGAGTTGTGTTAACCGGAAACTTAGTACATGTGTGAATACATAGACAATACATAGTGTCCCTAGTATGCCTCTACTTGACTAGCTCGTTAATCAAAGATGGTTATGTTTCCTAACCATAGACATGTGTTGTCATTTGATGAGTGGGATCACATCATTAGAGAATGATGTGATGGACAAGACCCATCCGTTAGCTTGGCATTATGATCGTTACAATTTTATTGCTATTGCTTTCTTCATGACTTATACATGTTCCTCCGACTATGAGATTATGCAACTCCCGAATACCGGAGGAACACCTTGTGTGCTATCAAACATCAAAACATAACTGGGTGATTATAAAGATGCTCTACAGGTGGCTCCGAAGATGTTTGTTGGGTTGGCATAGATCGAGATTAGGATTTGTCACTCTGTGTATCGGAGAGGTATCTCTGGGCCCTCTCGATAATGCTCATCACTATAAGCCTTGCAAGCCATATGACTAATGAGTTAGTTGCGGGATGAAGCATTACGGAACGAGTAAAGAGACTTGCCGGTAACGATATTGAACTAGGAATGAAGATACCGAGGATAGAATCTCGGGCAAGTAACATACCGATGACAAAGGGAACAACGTATGTTGTTGTGCGGTTTGACCAATAAAGATCTTCATAGAATATGTAGGAGCCAATATGAGCATCCAGGTTCCTCTATTGGTTATTTATCGGAGATGTGTCTCGATCATGCCTACATAGTTCTCGAACCCATAGGGTCCGCATGCTTAATGTTCGATGACAATTTGTATTATGAGTTATGTGTTTTTGATGACCAAAGTTTGTTCGGAGTCCCGTATTAGGTAACGGACATGACGAGGAGTCTCAAAATGGTCGAGACATAAAGATTGATATATTAGAAGGTTATGTTCGGACACCCAGTGGCCAGGTGAAGGCTGATACGTCTCCAATGTATCTATAATTTTTGATCATTCCGTGCTGTTTTATTATCAATCTTGGATGTTTTATAATCATTATATAGTCATTTTATATCATTTTTTTGGTACTAACCTATTGACATAGTGCCAAGTGCCAATTGCTGTTTACTGCATGTTTTTTACATTGCAGGAAATCAATATCAGATGAGGTCCAAATGCCACGCCAATTTACGATGATTTTTTATGGACTAGAAGGAAGATAATGGGCCCTGGTTGCACCCGGGGGAGTCCCGAGGAGGGGACAACCCACCTGGGTGCACAAGGAGGCCCAGGCGTGCCCAAGTGGGTTGTGCCCACCTCGGGTGCCCCCTGGACCGACTCTTTGCTCTATAAATATCCCAATATTCCAGAAACCCTAGGGGAGTCGATGAAATTTTCATACAGCCGCCGCAGAGTCCAGAACACCGAGATCCAATCTAGACACCATCACGGAGGGGTTCACCACTTCCGTTGGTGCCTCTCCGATGATGCGTGAGTAGTTCTTTGTAGACCTTCGGGTCCGTAGTTAGTAGCTAGATGGCTTCCTCTCTCTCTCTTGATTATCAATACAATGATCTCTTGGAGATCCATATGATGTAAGTCCTTTTTGCGCTGTGTTTGTTGGGATCTAATGAGCTTCGAGTTTATGATCAGTTATATCTTTTTATATCCATGAAAGTTATTTGAGTTCTTTGATCTCTTATATGTGTGATCTCTTATAGCCTCATATTTCTTATCCGATAATTGGGTTTTGTTTGGCCAACTTGGTCTATTTATCTTGCAATGGGAAGAGGTGCCTGGTAGTGGGTTTGATCTTACGGTGCTTGATCCAGTGACAGAAAGGGAACCGACATGTATGTATCGTTGCTACTAAGGATAAAAAGATGGGATCCATATCTGCCGCAATAGATAAACAGATCTTGTCTACATCATGTCATCGTTCTTATTGCATTACTCTGTTTTTCCATGAACTTAATACACTAGATGCATGCTGGACAGCAGTCGATGTGTGGAGTAATAGTAGTAGATGCAGGCAGGAGTCGGTCTACTAATCTTGGACGTGATGCCTATGTAATGATCATTGCTTGGATATCGTCATGATTATTTGAAGTTCTATCAATTGCCCAACAGTAATTTGTTCACCCACGATTTGCTATTTTTCTTGAGAGAAGCCACTAGTGAAACCTACAGTCCCCGGGTCTTCTTCCTCATATATTTGCCTTGCGATCTAATTTTTCCTTGCATTTATTAAACTAAAAAATAAAAAAAATACCTTTCTGCAATTTATTTGTTCTACGATCTATTTATCCTATCTACAAATTTACCTCACGTCCTTTGCCTATCTTGAGGCGTCGTACCCCGAAAGGGATTGACAACCCCTTTAACATGTCGGGTTGTGAGGTGTTGTCCTTTGTGTGCAGGGGATGTTTATGTTGTGTAGCTTGGTTCTCCTTCCTTGGTTTCATATCTGAGGGAAATACCTACCACCGATGTGTTGCATATCCCTTCCTCTTTGGGGGAAAAATCGACGTAGCTTCAAGCGACATCAAAAGGAATTTCTAGCGCTGTTGGCGGGGAGGATCTTCAACATAACCAGGTTCCTAATCACAAATCTCATCTCCTTGCCCTCATGTCCGAATTTTATTCCATCGACACCTCTATCTCTAAACATGTGGACATGATTATCGATCTCAGCATTCGCTTGAGGACAAGCGAGATCTAAGCTTGGGGGAGTGTCACACCCTGATTTTTGGCCCTTTCTTTTTCTTTCGATTTCCTTTGGATCTTTTATTTGGATTGGCTTTTCTATGGCTATGTGGACTTGAGACCTCAAGAGATCACCCTTTATTCCTCTCCCAAGTGGCTTGCCATCCTCTCCCAAGTGGCTAGAAAGGAACTTTGTGAAGGAGGTACAAGCTAGGGATATTCAAATGAGTTGAAACTTTTCCACATCCTTCATATGATCAAAACATAGCTCTCTTCAAAATTTGAGCTGTTTAAACCTCTCCAAGTGAGCTCACCATCAAATCTTGGTTTCTGGTCAGATTTTTTAGTTTGTGAAGCAACTATATTTTAAGGTGCTTCAATATTGCCGAAAAGTTACCAGGACATGATCCTACCCATATAAACCCTCTCCACAAAATTTGGACTCATTTCATCTAGCCATTTGCCTTGTGCGTTTTTCCTAAGTTTTTGTCTAGAGAGATGCTTTGTGAAGCAAGTACTATTTTGGCAACTCCAAATAGTATGAAACTTTTATAGCCTCTTCATATGTACAAATCATTGTGCCTTGCCAAGTTTCAGCTCAATACAAGCAAGTATGTGAGTGCAACTTCAATATTTGCATTTCTGGATAGTGTGGCACTTTGTACTGCAAGTGCTAGCTAAACCCCTCTTCTTGACCTGAAACCCTGCCATCTTAATCACCTTAGAGAGTGATAAAACCCAGTCAAATGCTAGCCTTGATCACCAAGCACGTGAGCCACAGCAAGCAACAAACACCTTGTTGTGCATTTGGTTTCTTGCTCCCTGTGATTACACCATTGCCCACTATGCTTGGCTTCTTCATCCTTGGCGACATGCTCTACCTCCCTTATCTCCCCGACATGATTTGGCCGATCACCGTGCACCGCGTGCACCAGTTCATGCGGCGATCACGGGGCAGAAACGCCAAACCGACACACTCTGGAAGCTGCGGCATTGTTCTCGTCTTTTCCTTCGTCGTCTTGATGCATCTCCTTGTCCTAGAGCTTCCCCGTGAGCTTCTTTGTCGCCCTGTGCTCTACCCCTCTCCTGTTTCACCATCGCCAAACACTGGCAGCCGTGCCCGTGACCTGACCATCGCCCCCACCTCCATTGTTGCTTAGCTGGAGCTCTCCCGAGTGCTCTAGAGCCCCTCTATAAGTAGCTGCCCCGAGGTCCTGCGCAGCTCGCCGCCCTCTCCTCGGCCCTCCAAGTCCACCGGAGTCCTTCTCCCTCTTCTCTTTCTACCGTCGTTCGCCATGGCCGCCTCGGCCCCTTCTTGTTTTTGGCGAGCCCAAGCCTCTTCCCCACCATACTATCTCCACCGGAGTCCAGCGCACCTCCCCATCCCCTCCTTGTGCCGTCGGAGTTGCCGTGGCCGCGTGCCCCCAAGGTTGGCCGTCGCCTCCTTCTCTCTGCCTCCGCGGTGCCCCGCCGTTATGCTCCTCCCCTACGGTCGTGCACCACCTGGACGGAAGTTGCACATCCCCATGAACCCGCCGGTGGTCTTTGCTCATCCGGGGGTGGCCGAAGTTGGCCGGGCCCATCGCTGGAGTCCACCACTGCCACTTGTCGCCGCCGTCGCCCCTGCCCCTCTTCGGCGCTGCTGCTACTCCAGGTGGGAGCCACGCACCACCCCGCACCCGCTGGTGCCGCCCCCTTGGCCGGTGGTGGTTGGAGCCGCCGGGGCCGATGCCCGGCCGAACGCTTCTACCTCTCCCCTGTTCTGCCGAGAGAACGGGAGGAAGAAGACGAAGCCCAGCCAGGCGGGCCCCGCCTGTTTCCCGGACCCCACGTGTAAGTGACACGGTTCATGAAGGCGTATTCCCTTTGCACTATGACTAAAAATATGTTTCCCCTCACAGAAAACGTATTCTGCCCAAAGACGCCTACTGTTTTAGCCTCCAGGGGCCTGTGTGTGAATAAAAGTTTTAAAAATCAGTCCCTGTCCTTCAAATGCTTATATCTTCCCGCTCCTAACTCCGAACAAGGTGATTCCGAAGCTCACGTTTTCGCTTCGTCGAGCCCGTCATGTTGGTACCATTTTCATAATTTATGGCACTATGAAAATGTCCTTTTTGCCCTTGCCCCAAACAGCCCCTTCCGAGAGAGAACTGTTTCTGGCGAATCTTTCCATGAATGCTTCGCACTTCTCCCCGATAATTTCTTACACCCCGGGCAAGCCATGACAACTACTTGCATGATTGCCTTGCAATAATCTTGGTTCCTAATTGAATATTGAAATATTGTGTGCATATTAATATTTTTGTGAATACTTTATAGGCTTGATACGTATCCAACGTATCTATAACTTTTGATTGTTCCATGCTATTATATTATCCATTTTGGATGTTTATGACTTTTACTATACACTTTTATATCATTTTTGGGACTAACCTACTAACCGGAGGCCCATCCCGAATTGTAGTTTTTTTGCCTATTTCAGTGTTTCGCAGAAAAGGAATATCAAACGGAGTCCAAATGGAATGAAACCTTTGGGAGCGATCTTTTTGGAACAAACACAATCCATGAAACTTGGAGTGGACGTCAAGAAGCAGCCGAGGCGGCCACGAGGGTGCTAGGTGTCGGTGTCAAACCCGGCGGATCTCGGGTAGGGGGTCCCGAACTGTGTGTCTAAGGCTAATGGTAACAGGAGACTGGGGACACGATGTGTACCCAGGTTCGGGCCCTCTCGATGGAGGTAATACCATACTTCCTGCTTGATTGATCTTGATGATATGAGTATTACAAGAGTTGATCTACCACGAGATCGTAGAGGCTAAACCCTAGAAGCTAGCCTATGATTATGATTGTTCTTATCCTATGGACTAAACCCTTCGGTTTATATAGACACCGGAGGAGGCTAGGGTTACACTGAGTCGGTTACAGAGAAGGAGATCTATCATCCGAATCGCCGAGCTTGCCTTCCACGCAAAGGAGAGTCCCATCCAGACATAGGACGAAGTCTTGAATCTTGTATCTTCATAGTCCAATAGTCCAGCCAAAGTATATAGTCCGGCTGTCCGGATACCCCCTTATCCAGGACTCCCTCAGTAGCCCCTGAACCAGGCTTCAATGACAATGAGTCCGACATGTAGATTGTCTTCGGTATTGCAATGTGGGTTCCATCTCTGAATACTACAAAGTAATTTTTGAACACTTAAGTCGTGTCCGGCTCTGTAAGACAAATTTCACATACCATCGTAGAGAGAACAATAATCCACAAATCTAATTTGCTGACAACTCTTTGCAGCGTGACATCACGCCATGACCTGGTCATTATTCGAACAGTTTTTTACAACCAGCTACCGCACACATTGCGGGACGGTTTCCTTGGCGCGTCTTGTCGAAGCAGAGATCGTGTCCCCCTTATCATGGGATCTCATCAATACGGGTGTGGGTAACCTAACCACACCCATTGGCATGACTCCGTGTTTTTAGGCAAGTCCCAAACGGTTATGCTGGGGACGCTTGATATTCTCCCCCTTAATAGAGGGGTCGAGGCCTATCCCTTTCTTACCATGCTTGCGCCTTTCCGCATCTCGAGTTCCAACACCCAAAGCTCAAGCTTAGGCACTTCGGATCTTCAATCATGTCCGGATCCAACCTTCAAGGCCGGTGGATTACCTCCTCTGTCACAGAGGAGGACATTGCGAAGCTCAGGGAGGCCAGATATCTAACCACCAATGTCAAGCACAGGCTTCCTGCTCCAGGGCAAGTCATCCCCACTCCTGAACCCAATGAGAGTGTCGTATTTGTTCTCACTTCCTCCGGGGCTTGGGATTTACTCTTGATCCCTCTGTGAGATGGCTCATGTTCTATTACGGGCTAGATTTTCACGATCTAGCTCCGGATTCCATCCTCCACATCTCGTCGTTTATCGTCGTGTGTGAAGCCTTCCTCCACATCACCCCACACTTCGGCTTATGGCTCAGGACCTTCAATGTGAAGATGAAGGTGATCGAGGGGCGACACACGGAGTGCGGAGGCGCCGCAATAAGCAGAAACACCGATGCTCCATGGCTAGAAGGTTCCTTCCCGGAGGTGTTCGATCTGTGGCAACGGAGGTGGTTCTACGTCACAGCTCCATTGGCACAACGTGGGTGGCTGCCCCCGCCTTCCGCTCGGGCCCTCCGCCTCAACTGGCGTCGTGGGCCAACGTGGGACTAGACTGGGGTTCTGCCAATGATGTACCGACATTGTGGAGCCGTATTCAGGAGCTTCTTGAGAGGGATATCGATCTTGTTAGAATCATTCAGGTAATGCTAGTTCGATGGGCACTGCCGTGCAAACGTCGGCCTCTCTGGATGTGGGAGTTCAATCCAGAAGGTCCGTGAACCATTCAGCACTTCTTCGGCATGACGCTCGAAGGGATGTATAAGTTATTCTTCGGACCACGAGTAAGGTGTTCGGACACCATCGAGGATGCGGGCCTGAGCTGCAACCACCCAGATACCCAAGTAAGTAACCCTGTAACCGAACACTTCGTTTATGTTTAATACAAGATTATTCTGAAAACTTGTCCGCGGCCAGGATTGGCTCAGCAAGGCGGAGAGGATTAGGTGCCCGACCCCACTTCTCGAAGGCTCGCCTAGTCCTGCAATAGCCAGGATGCTTAGACGTGCGCTAAGCCAAGTACCCTCGAGGAAAGGGGAAGAGATAAAAAGAGAAGCCGAGCTGCACACATTGCTCATCCGAACCGGGGGAATTACTGTCTCCACGAAGGAGGATAATCGGGGAGGTGAATCCAAGGTTTCCTCCCCCCGCAGGAAGAAAAGGGCCGCCTCCGAAGACTTGGAGACGGAGGTGCCTAAGCAAGGGAAGAAAGCTTCATAAGGGGCCCCTGCCCCGAAGGGCGTCCTTTCCGCACCATGCCCGCAAACGGGCCAGCCCTCCACGCGTTGTAAGTTAATTGTAACTAAAAAGCTATTGCTTTTTCCTCTGAGAACAATAACCAGGATCTATCTTTTGTAGTCCGGCTAGTAGCTCGTCTCAACAGAGTTCGTCTTCGGGGGATCTTCTTCTGAAGATGATGGAGAGTGAAACCCCACCCGCCTCTCCGCCCCATGGGGTGGGCGACCCTGAGGTGTCGTCACGGAGGAGTCCAGATCTGCCGAGGCCGGAAGCTAACACTTCGGCCACCCCAAGCCCGACATTTTTGGCTCCCATGGAGGGTTGTGGGAAGGGTTTGGGACAGTCCAGTGCCCGGCCGAACATACTGACAGGCCTCCTGGAGCAAGCTGCTCTCTCGGAGGATCATCGTACGCTAATGGGTATGGTGTTGGAGAAGATTTCATCCACCACAAGCGGGTTAAATGAAGCTTTTGGAAGCCTGCTCAAAGGCTTTGAGGTAAGCAACGAAATACGTATTTTTTGGTTGTACCGCACGCGCTAGGTGTGCTCCGTATAGGTAGTAGCCCCTGAGCCTCTAGTTGCTAGCCCTCGGCGGCAAACGGAGGATCACACTCTCAGGTAATGATCGCACTGCATTCATGCGCAGGTGGGTAAGGGTCCAGCGATTGGCCGGACCACTGAATTCGCCGAACTGAGGCGACAGATTGATGTGGTGGATGCCGACATCACGCTTGTAAACAAGCGGCTTGACGAGTCACAAAGTATGTGCTCGTTTTTTACTTATTTGTTTAGGAAATATTTAAGAGAATTGTAATGTTAATATGGTACAATTTGGCTGCAGGCGGAGCTGCTGCCATTGAGGCCCTGAGGGCGGAACTTGCCCTAGCCAAGGAACAAGCCCGGGCTAGCAATGCGGCTGCCCTAAAGGCGGCCAAAGATTTGAGAGTCGAGTAGGCTGCTCATCACCGAAGCGAAGAAAAGATAGCCGAGATGGTTGTGGAGCTGAGGGACGCCGCCGACCGGTATGAGCTTCTCGAGAAGGAGAATCAGGCAAAGTCGGCTGACCTGAAGAGGGCCCTGGATGCGACCAAGCAGACGCGCTCTGAAATTAGAGCTGCGCGGGAGGAGCTTCGACAAGCCGGAGACATCGCGGCTGGAAGCCCCTATTTGTTGCGGATGAAGTTTGGAGACCCCAAGTACGCTCCTCTGGATCAGCTTATGAGCGCTGCGGACGCGTATGCGGATCTGGCGAAAAGTGTGGCTGATGCGACAAGGTTCTTCAAGGATCAAAAAGATAATGACATAAAAAGGTTGTTCTGGTCGCAATTCAATGCTCCTACACGCCCGCTACCATTGAGTGACAGGATGGCCACTATGGCCGAACTCCATAGGTTGTCCGTTCTTGACATGAGGTCTGTAATAGACCATCTATGGCCAAAGGGACCAAGGCCAGGCAGTTATTTTGGTTTAGTGCAACAATTCCTTGGCACTATACCGAGAATCGATGCCATGAGGAGGTCAGCGTGCATAGAGGGTGCGCGGATGGCTCTTGCCCGTGTTAAGACGTATTGGGAGGATATGGAGGCCACCAGCATTGCAACCCAGAGTCCGGCAGGAAGCCAGGACCCAGCCGAGCACTATTTTGAGCAGGTCATAGAAGGTGCCCGTATGATAGAGACTTAGTGCTTGAAGAGTGTCATGTTCGAGTGATAGGTCGTTTAATTGTAAAAACAATTCTATGTTAATTATAAAGGTTGTTTTTATACTTTCGCCTGAAAGTTTTATAGTGCCTCATGTGCGGCCGTTTATGTATGTATATAACCTGAAAGTTAGCAGTCGTTGGCTTCAGCCCCCATGCATATAATGTAGGGGTGTTCGAGACAATGTGCGTAATCAGACTTGATCCAACGTCTTGGTCCATTAAAGAGGTGATCGCACGTCGAACTAGGCAACCGTACTATATAGATGTAACACTTTCACTTAGCCATAGGAGTTTGACGGTTGGGCTACTATGTAGCCCCTAGTACCTCCGCGTTCATCTGGATAGGGGCGCATGTGTACATGACCAGGAAACGGTCCTCCCTTAATGCGGAGGAATCCTAAAGATTCCGATTGGTCCTCGAGTGTTTGACCAGTCTCTCGCTGTATCATGATAGTCAGTTTTCGGCTTTCTCTATTGAGGAGATCATCCGGAATAACCAGGGCACAATCGCAGTAGTTCTCCTTTGGCCGCCTTAGCCGATAGAACGAAACGTCTGGCAGCAAACCCAGGAGCTGGGCAAACCCAATATTTGACCAAAGAGATGTTTCGGAGCTGATGCATATAAGGCCAAACTTGCGACGCTGAACACTCCCGAAGGTATTCGGACTTTATAACATATACTGGGCTGAGCAACGCCCTCGATTATGAACCCTGTATTTCCAGGTATGTGCATTGATCTGTCATGGCAAAATGCCTATAACACCAGTATCCCCTGTGGGTGTATTGAATACCCATGGGAAGTCAAGCAACAAGAGACAGTAAAGAAGGTCTACATAGGGGCTTAATCTAAAGAGAAACCTTTGAGCGGGGCCCTGCTGCACGTCTGCGCTTTTGTCTCCATTGTGCCGTATCCTGGAAGGGTGTCGCACGAATAGTGTCTGTAAAAAACGAAAACTCATGTAAAAGAATAAGCGTGCGAAAGGTTGTTTATTCTCAATGAATGTTAAAAATGTGAGATATTGGCATATTAATAAGGTCAAGCCGAATTGTGGGCCTTTATTACATGTTTGCAGCCCCTGGTACCATCTATGGGGGTGTATGTATAGCACCCAGCTCAGGTTTATCCGGGCTGTTACTGACGGTGGTGCACCGGACTCATCTAGCCGTGTCTGTGGTCTTAACGACCGATCATGCGCTCTGGTGGGAGAGGCGGCGTAGTGTCCGGCTGCAAGAGCCGCCGCATATTCTTCCACACACGAGGAGCGTTTTGTGTTTCTGCTAATAGTGATGACACCACATGGACCGGGCATCTTAAGTTTAAGGTAAGCGTAGTTCGGTACAACGTTGAAGCGAGCGAAGGCCGTTCTTCCGAGCAATGCATGATAACCGCTACTGAAGGGAGCGATGTCGAAGAGTAATTCTTCGCTTCTTGAGTTGTCGGGAGAACCTCATGTCACCTCTAACATGAGGGAGCCCCTGCAGCGGGCCTCGACACCTGGTATCACTCTTTTAAAGGTGGTGTTACTTTGGCTGATTCTGGATGGGTCTATCCCCATCTTGCGGATGATGTCTGATATATCAGATTGAGACTACTGCCGCCGTCCATTAGGACTTGAGTGAGATGGTATCCATCAATTATTGGGTCGAGCACCAAGGCAGCCAATCCTCCGTGCCGGATACTGGTCGGGTGGTCCCTGCGATCAAAGGTGATCGGGCAGGCCGACCAGGGGTTGAATTTGGGCGCAACGGGCTCTACAGTGTATACGTCTCTGAGCACATGTTTGCACCTTCTCTTTGGTATGTGGGTCGCGTAGATCATGTTTACTGTTTTGACTTCTGGTGGGAATTTTTTTCTGTCCCCCAGTGTTCGACTGGCGAGGCTCATCCTCGTCTTCACTTGGCATTTCCCTTCCCTTGTGTTCGGCGTTTAACTTGCCGGCCTACTTGAAGACCCAGCATTCTCTGTGAGTACGATTTGCAGGTTTTTCGGTGGTGCCATGGATTTGGCACAATCTCTCCAGGACTTTATTCAGACCGGACGGTCCCTCTTTGATGCCTTTAAATGGCTTCTTTCTTTGACCAGGTCGCGAGCCCCTGAATCCGGCATTGACCGCCGTGTTTTCTGGACTGTCTTCATTGTTTCGACGCTTGTTCTTATTGCATCGTGGCTTTCCATTGCCATCCCTAATTTTGGATGTGCCTGGGTCACTAGTGCCTCTACGGGCCAACCAGCTGTCCTCGCCCACACAAAAGCGGGTCATAAGGTTTGTTAAATCCGCCATTGTCCTCGGCTTTTCTTGGCCGAGGTGTCTGGCCAGCCACTCGTCCCGGATACTGTGCTTGAAGGCCGCTAGGGCTTCGGCATCCGGACAGTCAACAATTTGATTCTTCTTAGTGAGAAATCAGTTCCAAAGCTTGCGAGTTGACTCTCCGGGCTGTTCTATTATGTGGCTTAAATCGTCTGGGTCCGGAGGTCGGACATAGGTCCCTTGAAAATTGGCCCTGAAAGCGTCCTCAAGTTCCTCCCAGCTTCCGATTGAAATTTCGGGGAGGCTTTTCAACCAGTGTCAAGTTGGCCCTTTCAACTTGAGGGGAAGGTATTTGATGGCGTGGAGGTCATCCCCACAAGCCATGTGGATATGAAGGATAAAGTCCTCAATCCAGACCCCAGGGTCTGTCGTTCCGTCGTATGCCTCTATGTTCACGGGTTAGAATCCCTGTGGAAATTCGTGATCCATTACCTCATCGGTGAAGCACAGAGGGTGCACAACCCCTATGTATCTGGACCTGTCGTGGCATGCTGTTGACTGTTGTTGTGTCCAGTGTTGATTCCGAACTGTTACTCCATCAGTTCGATCGTTTTGGTGACCATAATCCCGCGTCGGAGCATGTCCTCTGGATCCATAAATGGACCTGGTCGCGCCGACCTTTTTGTCCAGGAGCTCACGTAAATCATGTGCAGCGTCAGTGGCTGCTCTATCGCGGCCATGAAGTGGTTGGTCCGGCCGATTGGCCATATTGTTCTTTAGTGGAATGGGATCTACGACCTCATTGTCGAATTCGGGCAACAACTTGCGTTTTGGGTATCTCTTCGTGTGGCAATCGTCGCCATATTTTCCTTCAGTGTCTGGCACCTTATTCCATCTGCGGTTGAGCGTATCCTGCGCGGCCTTAAGCCTTTGCTTCTGCTTTTTTAGGCTCCTCGTAGTGGCCATAAGCCTTCTGCGGAGGTTATCTTGTTCCAAATGCTTTTCCGGGATGATGAATGCATCGTCGACCGGACTGTCCTCCTCTCCAGGTGCAGGTTGATGGGTTCGGCCTTCGGGATCGCTGTGATCGGGTGTCTGCTCTGGGCTGTGTTTAGCGTGGCCTGGCTCATCCTGCTCCATTGCCGGGTCCGTATGGTCATTGTTGCCTTTGGAGTCGACCGGAGTGTCAATATTTCTTGCGCTGTTATCGCTATTTTTACTATGACTGGACTTAGAGCGGCGCCTGCTTCGTCATTTTGGCTTTTCTTCTGGGGGGTTATCCTCCGTTGTGTCCTTTTTGTCGTTGTTGTCCTCCTTAGGCGTATCCACCATGTATATGTCGTATGATGAGGTGGTAGTCCAGCGCCCCGTGGGTGGTGGTTCCAGATCGTCCCCTGCATCCATGTCTATACCGTCAATGTCGTCATAGTTGAAATCAAGCATGTCTGTTAGGTCATCAACAGTGGCTATGAAGTGGGTGGTGGGTAGGCAGCAATTTTCTTCATCGTCCATATCCCACTCGGGCCGGACATATTCAGCCAAGAGACTTCTGACAAAGAGAGAGACCTTAAAGAGTTTAGCACGTTGCCGAAGGGCGAATGCTGAAAAATATTCACGGCAGTGAACTCCATAATTGGCGCCCAATCAACTTCGATGGGTATGGATGCGCGCGGTCCAGGACCCGTGGCCGGAAACGAGTGCGGGGGCCCGGCGACATAGACTTCCTTAGAGGTGGAGTCTGTGTCTGGCTCCAACACCGATGGGTGTGCGGCCTCCGTGGCAGGGTCCATCCACCCGTCCTCGGATGACGCGATCTGCCCTGGATTTGGATCCGGGGCTGCTGCAGGTGCGATATCCCGAATATTGTCGGACATCAGACATAAGTCATGCTTGTCGTGACCGTTCGGCGCTCCTGAAGTAGCCCCGAATCCGTCGAAGATCAAGTCCCTGCGGATGTCGTCGGTGTAATTCAAGTTTCCAAACCTGACCTGATGGCCAAGGGCGTACCTGTCGATCTGCTCCAGATGGCCAAGCGAATTGGCCCGCAGTGCGAAGCTGCCGAACACGAAGATTTGTCCGGGGAGAAAAGCCTCACCCTGGACCGCATCATTATTGAAGATTGAAGGAGCCATCAATCCTTACAGTGACGACACAGAGGAACTCTCAATGAAAGCACCAATGTCGGTGTCAAAACCGGCGGATCTCGGGTAGGGGGTCCCGAACTGTGCGTCTAAGGCTAATGGTAACAGGAGACTGGGGACACTATGTGTACCCAGGTTCGGGCCCTCTCGATGGAGGTAATACCCTACTTCCTGCTTGATTGATCTTGATGATGAGTATTACAAGAGTTGATCTACCACGAGATCGTAGAGGCTAAACCGTAGAAGCTAGCCTATGATTATGATTGTTCTTGTCCTACGGATTAAGCCCTCCGGTTTATATAGACACTTGTTGATCTAGTGATCACGCGGAGACCCCACAGAGCAGGACTAGGGGTGTTATCTCCTAGGAGAGCCCCGAACATGGGTAAGATTCGTCAGCGTGCATGTCTACGCCTTATCCCGTTCCAGGCACCGGCGACGTCTTACTAGCTCCCACAATGATTAGCCATCCTTTGGCATATGTCGCACCAACCACCCGACATTTGGCGCCCACCGTGGGGCTAGGTGCACCATCGTCCGGAGACCTGCTCTGGACGGGAACCTTGTTCCTCCCTAGCGAGCGCAGCCAGCCCGGCACACCCGACGGCATTTGCACCGATGCACTGCATGGCATGGAAGTTGCTTGCGCGGTGAGCTGCCTCGCTGATCTCATCGGCAGGATCCACCTCTCCTACGAGCCCGCCCCAGGTGCGGGCGCAGCTAGCTCTGAGAGCTGCCTCATCGACCTTCTTGGCAAGCTTGACATCGCCAACGAGCCCGCCGCCAACTTGGAGTCGATCGGCTCCACCGACCCGATGCTTGTTGACTCCGACACGGCATCCCTTGACGCCTTCCCCACCAATGTGGTGATCATCGACGACCCACTCCCTTGTGCCGACAGCAGCGGCAACACCGTCACCGAGGTGCTCGTCATCAGCCACGGCGGAGCATCCGGCGCGGACACCCATGACCCGCTGCACACGATGATGCGAGACCTGTCAGCACCCGTCGCAAGCGACGCCGACACCGAGACACTGGAGGCCCACCGCCTTGCGCTCATCAAGAGCGACAAGAAGGTAGCCACTATGAGATGCCTCACTGAGGCCTACCCGCGCGAGGTTGATCGTGCCGTCTGCGGCACGCCAGCTGCTAGCGGGCCTAGCTGAGTGGGCATTGTCAAACAACGCGGTGCGACCATCGCAATCATGCTAGGGGCCGACCGCCCAATCTACGCCACGCCCATCGAGAACCTGCATGCTGCCTAGGCGGCAGCAGACGAGCTGGAGAACCTAGATGGCGACGAGCGATGTTGCATGACGGAGCATGTTCAGCAGCTCATCGACGCGGCAGCCGTGCAGCCAGAAGCCGACGCGCGCGTCGAGAATCCCCCCCCCCCCCCCCCCCCCCGCTAAATGCACAGCGCGACCTCCCGGACGCCGACTGCAGGCGGTGCCCGTGACTGAAGAGAAAGAGAGCCGGCTGCTAGCCGCAGTCAGACGCACCTCACCATCAAGCGTGACCAAGATGGCCGCCCATGAGCAGTGGAGCGGCGGGACGACTGTCCACTTCCCCATCTACCTCGCAGGGAGCGATATGCCTCCCCGCCGCCTCTTGAGCACCCGACACTCAGCGGCCGGCTGGGCCGCCGCGAAGGAATCGGAGAAAACGACGCCCGCCATCGGATCGACCGCCTGGCGCGATCCCTGGCTCTAGAAGAAGAGGATGCAATTGGCCCGCCTTGTTTTGACCTCCACATTCGCGACGAGCCCTTCCCCAAAGGGTTCTTGCTCCCGTGAGACACACCAAAGTACAACGGCTCGGTGAAGCCGGAAGACTGGCAGATCGACTACTCCACTGTAGTCAGCATAGCCAACGGCAACAGGCGCATTGCCGTGAAGTACGTCCCCCTCATGCTTCAGGGCACGATGCGTACTTGGCTGAACAACCTCAAGCCCTACAGCGTCAACAGCTGGGTGGATTTCACTGAAGTCTTCATCCGCAACTTCACCAGCACGTACAAGCGGGTGCCCAAGCCTCGCCAGCTCTCTCTGTGCATCCAAGGCCCAGCCGAGTCCAGTCGCGACTACCTGATACGGTGGGCCGAGCTCCGCAACTCTTGCGAAGGGGTGCACGAGGTGCAAGCTATAGAGTACTTCACCGCCGGGTGCAGAGAAGGCACCCTCCTCAAGCACCGACTCCTCTACGACGAGCTATTGATCATAGCAGACAAGGACACCACTTCTGACTCCTCGATGAAGTCGGAGCTTCGAGTGGACGTCTCTAGGAAGGTGCTCCCTCCGGCTCCCAGAACACCGGCTGGTGACACCAGTCGGCGCCCGCGGCAGAATGACAACAAGCGCAAGGCCCCGATGCCGGCTTCCACCAGCAGGTAGGTGTCGACAGTTGAAGATCAACAGCCAGAAGGGCATCCCATACCCAAGCGCCAGAAAGGCGGCAAGCCGGCTTGGTAGCCCGCCTTCTCCTACGAGCAAACCCTTGATGCACCCTGCAAATTCCACAGCGGCGTGAAGCCATCCAATCACACCACCTGGAAGTTCCACTGCCTCCACCACCTTTGGCCCCTCAGCAGCTGGCGGCCCGTCCAGCAGTCGGAGCCATCCAAGATGAATTCCCCAAAGAGCATAGAGCTTATGTTGTCCTCACGAGCCAGGCTGATGACAGGCGTAGCCGACGTCGGCAGCACCAAGAGGTCAATGCTGTCACCTCCAAGGTTCTAGAGTTCATGCACTGGTCTGAGAAGCCCATCAGCTGGAGCCAAGCCGACCACCTGAAGGTGATGCCTTCTCTGGGTTCCTATGCCTTGGTGTTGGATGCCACCTTTGCAACAGAGAGGCAAGCTACTCATTTCTCCCGAGTCCTGATAGACAGCGGTAGTAGCAGCAACATCCTTTACCGCGATACCATGGAGAAGTTGAACATCAAGACGAAGCAGCTCCTGCCTAGCCGGACTGTCTTCCATGGCATTGTGTCGGGTCTTTCCTACTCACCAATCGGCAAGATCAAGATAGATGTCCTCTTCGGAGACAAAGATCACTTCCGCTGCGAAGCAGTTTGGTTTGAAGTAGTGGACCTGGAGAGCCCTTATCATGCATTGCTTAGCCGACCTGCTTTGGCCAAATTTATGGCGGTGCCTCACTACGCCTACCTCAAGATGAAGATGCCAAGCACCAAGGGCATCATCACCATAGTCGGAGACTACAAGAAATCGATCGCCTGTGCCGCAGCACATAGTCGGCTGGCCGAGTCCCTTGTGAGTGCTGCATAGAAGAAGATCCTTGACCGGGTTGTGGCCATAGCCGGCAAGCAGCTGGACCTGCTGCCGGACCCCAAGGAGTCGGAGACTCAGGGCTCCTTCCAGCAGGCCAAGGAAACCAAGAAGATACCTTTGGACCCGGACCACCCAAAGAGGTTCGCTCTTGTAGGAACCAACCTTGACAACAAATAGGAAAGCGAGCTCATCGATTTCCTTCATGAGAATCAGGATATCTTTGCATGGTCCCCAAGGACATGACGGGTGTTCTGATGGATTTCGCCGAGCACAAGCTACATGTCAGATCAGATGCAAAACCAGTCAAGCAACCCCTCCGCCGACTGTCGGAGGAGAAGAGAAGAATTGTTGGTGAAGAGATAGCCCGGCTCCTAGCAGTCGGCTTCATTATGGAGGTGTTCTTTCTAGAATGGCTAGCTAACCCAGTCCTTGTACTGAAGAAGAACAACAAGTGGCGCATGTGCATTGTTTACACTAGGCTCAACAAAGCCTGCCCCAAAGATCTGTTTGCCTTGCCTCGGATTGATTAGGTGATAGACTCCACAGTCGGATGTGAGCTGCTGAGTTTCTTGGATGCCTACTCAGGGTACCACCAGATCAAGTTGGACCCGGCCGACCGCCTGAAGACTGCCTTCATCACACCATTCGGAGCCTTCTGCTACTTGACCATGACATTCGGCTTAAGAAATGCCGGTGCCACCTTTCAACGTTGCATGCAGAAGTACCTCCTTAAACAGCTCGGCAGAAATGCCCACGTCTATATAGATGATATTGTGGCGAAGACGGAGAATCGCGGCACCCTGCTGGAAGATCTCAAGGAAACATTCGACAACCTGCGCCGTTTTCAAATCAAGCTCAACCCCGAGAAATGTGTCTTTGGAGTACCAGCCGGCCAGCTCCTTGGCTTCCTGGTCTCTGAGCGCGACATTGAGTGCAACCCGGTGAAGATCAAAGCCATCGAGGAGATGGAGATACCCACCCGGCTGCAAGATGTCCAGAAGTTCACCGGGTGCTTGGTATCTCTCAGCCGCTTCATTAGTCGGCTGGGAAAGAAGGCTCTTCCCCTATACCAGCTCATGAACAAAACCACTCACTTCGAGTGGAATGACCAGGCGGACGAAGCCTTTCACTAGCTGAAGAAGATGTTGACCATGCTGCCTTTCCTGGCGTCTTTGACTAACAAAGAGCCCATGCTCCTTTACATTGCCGCAACTAGCCGAGTGGTCAGCACAGTCATCGTGATTCAGCGCCCAGAAGACGGCAAGGCACAACCTGTCCAGAGGCTTGTGTATTATTTGAGCGAATTACTGCCAGCCTCAAAGCAGAACTACCCCCACTACCAGAAGATGTGCTATGGCATGTATTTTGCCGCTAAGAAGCTGAAGCCATACTTTCAAGAGCACCCCATCATGGTTGTTTGCACTGCCCCACTAGTCGATATCATGTGCAGCCGAGATGCTTCAGGCCGAGTGGCCAAGTGGGCCATCGAGCTGGCTCCATACACCAACTTCTACCAGCCTCGTACCGCCATCAAGTCCCAACTACTGGCCGACTTCCTCGTCGAATGGGCCGAGACCCAGTACCTGCCGCTAGCGCCGGACTCCACCCATTGGCGGATGCACTTTGATGGCTCCAAGATGCGCACCGGTTTGGGAGCCGGCATCATACTCACCTCTGCCAAAGGAGACAAGCTCAGATACACATTGCAAATCCACTTCGCCGCCTCCAACAATGTGGCCGAGTATGAGGCGCTCGTACATGGGCTCCGGCTGGCCAAAGAACTCGGCATCCGCCAGATCCTATGCTATGGTGACTCGGATTTGGTGGTCCAACAGTCGTCCGGCGACTGGGACACCAAAGATGCAAACATGGCAAGCTACCGCTTCCTCGTCCAGCAACTCAGCGGATATTTCGAAGGGTGCAAGTTCCTTCACGTGCCATGGGCCAACAACGAGCAAGCAGATGCACTGGCATGAATCGGCTCCACCCGGCAAGCCATACTAGCTTGTGTCTCCCTTCAGCGCCTCCTCAAGCCGTCTATCAAGCCTTCGCCGAAATCAGATTCCATATTCGTGTCGGCCAACCCCAAAGTAGTCATATCCGACTTGGGGACCTCAGCAGTCGGCTTGGGGACTTCGGCAGGCGGCTCGGGGACTACGACAGCCGCACCCGGCCTGAGGACTATGGCAGCCACACCCAACCCGGGGACTTCAGAGCCCGACTCGGGGACTACAACAGTTGGCCCGGGGACTTCAACGACTCAGCAGGCGGTGGCCGACTCCAATCCACCACCTCCCTGCCCAACTGCCCTGGTTGCAGTGGCTGTGCCGACAATAAAAGAAGTTGCAACTCCATCATGGGTGCAAACCATCCTCAACTTTCTGGTGAACAGAGAGCTGCTGGCTGATGGGGTCTCGGCCTGGCAAGTTTAGCGTCGGGCAGGAGCCTACACAATAGTAATTAGAGAGCTCGTCAGACGCAGCATGACTGGAGTCTTCCAACTTTGCGTAGAGCCAGAGAGAGGCATGGAAATCCTCAAAGATATCCATCAAGGCGAATGCGGCCACCACGCAGCTTCAAGATCACTTGTTGCCAAAGCTTTCCGTCACGGCTTCTTCTGGCCGACTGCTTTGAAAGACGCCAAAGACTTGGTCAAGCACTGCAAGGGGTGCCAAATATTCAGCTCCAAGCAACATCTGTCGGCTTTTGCACTCAAGACCATCCCCCTCACCTGGACCTTTGCCGTCTGGGGACTGGACATGGTGGTCCCATTCAAGACGGCACGCGGCGGCATGACTCATCTGCTTGTCGCCATCGACAATCAAGAAGCTGAATGGGCCGACTACTGTGACCTTTATCGCGGATATCATCGTCCGGTACGGCATACCACACAGTATCATCACCGACAACGACACAAATTTTGCCAAAGGAGCATTGGCCCATTTCTGCATGATGAAGGGCATTGTCACATCCCTAATTCTGGTCTGACCTATGCTAGCTTCCATGTGAGCATCATGTTTAAATTCTAATGAAATTTGAATTGAGGTTAGTAGAAACCCCCATAAATCATTTCAGAAATAATCAACATTAAAATCTCTTCAAAGAAGTCCAAGAAAATGTTCCTCTTAGTCTCTGAAAATATTGGAAAGAGGTAAAATTCAAACCAATATTTTTGGTATCTCAGAAACATTTATTTTGGGCCTTTGAATTAATTCAATAACTACTTGCATTGGATATATATTTTTATATAATTAATATATGTCCAATAATTCCGGAACATTTTATGTGGTTTGGTATATTTTAGTTCTAGCAACATAATTATTTTCAGGATTTTATAAAATGGTTTGGTGTTAAAACTAAACCGAAAACAGATAACAGAAATAGAAAATAAAAGAAAGAGAGAGAGGAAGGACTGACCTGCCCTACCTGGCCCATCCCTGTAGCAGCCCAGCTGGGCAAAGCCAGCCCGGCACACCAGGGGCAGCACTGTCTTCTTCCTCTTGCCAGGAGGAGAAGCAGCTGCGTGCCCGGCGCGCAGGCGAGCCGCGCCAGCTCCTCCCAGCCTGCCTGGCTACCCCCTCGTTGCCCTGGACGCTTTCCGCGACGCCACGCAACCCCCACCACCGGATTCCTCTCACTCTCCCCCATCCTCACCCTCTCCCCTGGATCTCTCTCTCTCACTCACCCGAACGGGTTCGTCGCCGCCGTTCGTCACCACCGTGGCCACCGGCCAGCGCTAGACCCATGGACCAGCCCCCGAGCTCCGCTGTGCCACCCTCGTCCTCTCCGTTAGCTCACATGGCCGTAAGAGCTCCAACGCGCCGTCCCCGACCACTTCTTCATCGTCGGCCGCCGCGGATCTCCATCGCCGACTCGCCGCTGTCCGAGCTTCCCTGAGCACGCCGAGGCCACCACTGCACTCCACGTGAGCTCCTGATCATCCTATCCCTCTCCGTTTTCTCTCTAGCATGACGTAACCGCCGCGCCTCTCTCGCCCGAGCTCCGGCCGCCGCCTCTGTGCTCGCCGTCGTCATCTCCGGTGACTCCGAGGCCTTCCGATCGCTCTGCTAGACGCGGTCGAGCGCGGGCTACCTCCTGGTGGCCTTCGAGCATTCAGTCGTCGCCCGCAGCTCAAGTCCGGCGAGTTGCCGCCGCAGTTTAGGTCGCCGCCGGCCAAAATCTGGCGTGCCGACGTGGCCGCATAATTAGTGCTAATCAACGCCAGCTAAACCACCCTTAGACACTCACAGCGGGCCCCTCAGCGGGTCAAAGCACGAGTCAACGTGAGATTAGTGTATGTCTCACTGACCAGTGGACCCCACGGGTCAGGTTTGACCCTGTTGACCTTGCTGACGTCATGCTGTCATCATGCTGACGCAGTAAGTGATTTTCTGGATTTTAATTAAACCAGGAAATTCCATAAAGTGTTTAAAACTTCTAAAATTCATAGAAATTCAACCATAACTCCAAATGAAATATGTTATATATAAATATGATCAGAAAAATCCAATCTATCCATCTGTACCATTTTCATGCATGTTAGAACAACTTATGGCTGCTGTTTAGGACAAATCATGTAAATGGCATTTGAATTTCACATATGGAGTTTGGATTGAACTTAGGGTTCAAACCAACTTCATTTAACTTTGTTGCTAGTTGCATTAGCTCAAAACACTAGCATGTTGCCATGTCATGATCATGCATCATATTGTGCATTGCATTGATTGTGCTCTTCCTTGTTTGCCGGTGTTTGTCCCCTCTCGATAGACGTGGTTCCGACGATGAGATTGATGACACCGATGAAGAGCTATATTATCTTCAGAAGTGCCACGCAAGCAAAACCCCCTTGTTCATTCCAATACAATCCCACTCTCTCGCTCCTGCTCTCTTTTACTACATTAGGACAACAACAGCATATCTGTTACTTGCTGCGGTAGTTGAACCCCTTTCCTCTGCATGACCTGTCATTGCCACAGTAAATAGATGAAACCCACTAGCATGAGTAGGAGTTGTTTGAGCCCTAATGTGCCTACTCATTCATGCTTGTTTGTCATGCCTGCTATTGCTTAGAGTTGTGTTAGGTCTGATTCATCGGGGATGAATTGGAATGTGGTGAACATGTCCTACTGTTGAGAGCTAAGTATGTGAACACGATTTGGTAAAGGTAGTGGTGAGAGGCCATGTAGGAGTACATGGTGGGTTGTCTCATTGAAGCCGTCCTTAGGAACTGAGTTCTGTGTTTGTGATCCATGAACAGCTACTACCACACATTGGAATGCTTAAGTGCCCCTCTCGACTTATTAATCAACATGATCTCTGTCCAGGAGTTGCAACTAGTTTCTGGTGTTTGTAGGTAATGTTAGTAGTCTACCAAGTGGCACCTGGTACAGGTGGGCTTGGGACAGACTAGGTACCATGGCACGGTGTACCAAGTGGCACCCGGATGGTGGGCTTGGGAACCCTACTCACATCGTTTGGGGCCGTGAGCGACACCCCGGCCAGATCTCCTTGCGGATGGAACCCGAATAGGCGATAAACCTGGACGAGAGACTTGTGTGGTTAGTCAGGTCGTGGCCAACACCCTCGCTGGGCTTCCGCTTGAAGGTTGTCGAGTACATGTCGTGTAAACGGCGGTAAGTGGTGAGAGCGTGTGTGAAGAAGTACACCCCTGCAGGTTTAATATGATCTATTTGAATAGCTGTGTCCGCGGTAAAGGACTTCTGGGTCGCCTGCATAGTTCATAGACAAGTGAAAGTGGATACTCTAAAATGCGCAAGATAAGCGTGAGTGCTATGGATGGCGTTCTCGTAGGGAGACGGGAGCAGATCCATAGTGGTGTATTGATATGGTGAATATGTGGACTCATGTGCGGCACCTCAAAAGAGTTACTTGCAGTCGTAGTTCAGGATAGCCACCGAGTCAAAGTTGGCTTGCTGCAGTTAAACCCCATCACCCCTTTGTTGATAATGGTGCATATGTAGTTAGTTCTGATGTAAGTCTTGCTGGGTACATTTGTACTCACGTTACTTAATTTATGTTTTTGCAGAGAGACTTCAGTCTCACTAGTAGTACCGCTTGGACTTCGATGTTTAGCTTGTACCTCAGCTACGATCTTGTGCCCTCGGCAGGATCTGGTAGATAGTCAGGTTTCTCAGCCTTTTTCATTTGTAGATGTTTGTACCCAGACATGTTAAGCTTCCGCATGTGCTTTGACTTGTATGCTCTGATTGTTGGGTCATGAGACCCATGTTTGTAATATCTCGCTCCTTGGTGCCTAATGAATAAAATACATGAGTTGTAGAGTCATGTTGTGATGCCATGTTGTATTTGCACATATCGAGCATATTGTGTGTATGATATTGAAATGCTTGGTATGTGTGGGATCTGACTATCTAGTTGTTTATCCTTGGTAGCCTCTCTTACCAGGAAATGTCTCCTAGTGCTTCCACTGAGCCTTGGTAGCTTGCTACTGCTCCGGAACACTTAGGCTGGCCGGCATGTGTCCTTCTTCGTTCCTATGTCTGTCCCTTCGGGGAAATGTCACGCGGTGTCTACCGGAGTCCTGTTAGCCTGCTACAGCCCGGTTTACTGGAGTCCTGCTAGCCTAGTTGCTACAGCCCGGATTCACTCGCTGATGACCGACACGTTCGTTGCTAGGTCATGTATGCCTGTTCCTGTAAGTTAGTGCCACTTTGGGTTTACGACTAGTCATGTTAGCCCGGGTTCTTTGTCATATGGATGCTAGCGACACTATCATATACGTGAGCCAAAAGGCGCAAACGGTCCCGGGCCTGGTAAGACGACACCCGTGGGAATACCGTGCATGAGACCGCAAAGTGATATGAGGTGTTACATGCTAGATCGGTGTGGCATAGGATCGGGGTCCTGACAGCTTTGCTATCAGAGCATGACTGCCTGTAGGATTACCAAGCCAAATCGGTCGAAGCTGAGTCTAGAAATTCTTTAGTTATATAAGGGAATTGATTGTGGGACGGAACATAAAGATCTTTTTACTCCTTGTACCTTATGCTCTTCTGATCTGAGTCAATCTCTTCTCTTCTACGGGGATTAAGAACTAGGCTTCCCATCTTTCTATCAGGATCACGTGTTACTAATCCGTAGACCTATAGGAGTGATGGTTCTATACTTGAGTCCAGTTCCTACTACTTCTGTATGTTAACTGTTGATCTCGAAACCTTGATATTGTGCTTCTGAGTGGTTATGCCACCATTTTGTAGCATGTCTCAAACCTTTTCTAGCATTTACAGTTGTTATGCTGTCCGAGTCATCCTAGGTTTCTAAATAGTCTGATGCATTTGCAAATCCCTTCTTTCTGTTCCCGATGTCCTTTTGGGTCAGATTAACCACACTACCCAGTGTGTTGAGGTACTTCAATGCCTCGATATATAAGTTGGAGCTATTATTATGACCCTAGGTGTCTTAGTTAACCACCTTGTAATCTAGTCATGTTTTGCGTTCCCAGTGTGATGATTCTGGCTTTCATTTTTGAAAGCATCCCGTGATGCCATTTAGTATGTAGGTATTCCACTTCTGGGTTTTGAACCCGAGATTCACCCTACTTACTTCATGTTGATAGTAATTGCTAGCCCCTTAGGTTATTAGTGACCTTTGCGTTAGTCCTCGAGGTCCGTGGTATTTCCTTCTTCCAAATACTATGAACCATTTATGGCAGAAGTTCCTCGTTGATCGAAAGATCACAACCAGAGTGCTCTTGATAAGTTCTCGATTATATGGTGTTACCCTGCCAATTCTACCTATCTGCATGGGTTATCCGGAAGAAATATGTTGAACTCGTTCGACATGCAAATTCATGCATCCACAACTCAGTAAATCGTATGTTCTTTCGAGTTGTCCCTCTTTAGTTGTCTTTTGACCTTCGTCTATCAATTGATAGTCAAGAGTATGTGTGCCTTCGTTCATCGATGCCTATTACTCTTGTGGTCCGCCAAGCCATTCTACTCTGGAATGACTAGGAGAAACAAACTCCAGTACCTCATCCATGTCCAGGATTGGGTCAAAGCAGTTGTATTCCGTAGATCAAAATACAATCAAGCTTTTGATCCCTTCTACCCTGAAGTGTTACCCTCTTTACGCCAGGATCATCATGAGAATTGCACTATCTCTTATGAATTCTTGACGCAATAATACTTCTCGCCCTCATTATTCATTTCTCGGCTCCCGTGTTGTTGCAACCGGAATGCCGACAAGTGAACCGTGATGTGTGAAATCTATACTCCTAGCAACTCTGTTGCTTGGTAGTTAAAGGACAATAATTTCATTCTTAGCATGTTGGTTCCTGAATCATCATTCTAAGATAGATCGTGCTACCTAGTCCTTATTTCTGGTGCACCTCTCTATCAATGAGTTAGGGCTATGACAATCCCTTGGTTATTTGATCATATTGTCTTGCCTGAGAAGCAAGATTATTCTCGAGCTTAGTAGCATATTGGTGGCTCGTGATTTTCCGATTATCTTCCCAGAAGTATCACCAGGTTGTCCCCCTGACCAATGTGTTGAGCTCGTGATCAAGTTGGTTTCTTGTAAACCAACCTTCTCCAAGAATCTGTGCAGGATACCCCTGAGCTAGTTGGTTAAGCTAAACAACAACTTGGAGAGTTGGAAGATAAAAGCTTGTCCGACTTAGTTCATTTTAAGGGATATCTTGTATGTGTGTTGAAGGAAGATGGTATTTTCATTGATTGACCCTAGTTATTAGTTAATGGACCTATCATCTTATCCAATCTTTGATTCGAGTATGGACTATCCTCAAATCAAATCAGAACCAACTATAGTCGTAATGTTGTCTTACTTGTGGTTGTTTCTTCGAGCATACACCTTTATATCTTTTGGGTCTGACCAATGCTATCACTTGTTCACACAATTATGGGATTCCATCTTCATGGAAACCCGGATGAATTGTTGTTGAGCCCATCAACAACATTTTTATCTTCTCCGTGATTGTGCTGAACATCCAGCTAGTATTGGAAACTTTTATAAGCATTATCTTCATGACCCGCTCATGGAGCATATGTCCAGATGAAAGAAGTGACCTCCTCTAATTCATGTGCATTTGATGCAAGTTGCCATCGTGAATTTGAGGAAGTCAATGTTACCTCCTCTGGAACCATCTCAAGTCAGTCATGCATGTGCAAAGTATGCTATGGTTTGATAGGCTCGCTACCTCCATTCTATATGTGTCCCTAGCACACCAAGCCACTGATTTGAATTGTTCAAGGAGAAGAAGTTTCTTCATAAGAGCTAATCATATGACTTATGTAAGGACTTCGATATCCCCAATGATGGTTCCCAACCAGAACTCGGTAGTGTTTTATCATAAGACTACTATGTGGTCATGTTTGTCTTGGACATCATGTTCACATGCATGTAGCAGAACCAGCTCATGTTTTGGAGCTTGCTATCATAGTTCATCTCCCGAGAATCTCTCAATGTCATCTCGTCGACTTGTGTTGCAACCTTTCTTTTCTAGACATGTTGTCTGGAATATCCTGACACCAACCAAATCTGAATCTTAGGCAGATATGATGGTTGGAACTGTTCCAAGAACCATAATATTGGTCTCTCTGTAACCGGTAAAGTGGATGTCGTGGCCAACAAACCCAACCGGAAGACCTATTATTGTAGTATCTTGATTGACGAAGTTGGTCACATCCCCATAAGGATCTCGCAGGATCTACTTCCGTAGTTACTCCTTATGGATTTTTGTGCTTCTGAAATCCGACCTTTACTTGATGGTCATGTTGATGCTTTTAAGCATTGACCGTGGTACCTAGTACATCAAGGAGAACATTAGAAGCGGAGTGCTAAATGTCTCTCGGTCGATCATCTAGATTTTGTTTCATTGGCATTTCTAGGGTGAAATCTGAGAAAGTGTTGTCTTCTTTCCATCTACATCCTCCATCGTTATTCGTCATGGTAGTATGTAGTTGTATTAACATTCTTTTCATAGATGTTGGTAGAACTATGATGATTATGGAATTGCTCAAGTTCTTGAGAGCACGCGCAAGCAAAATCATTCCTTGTGTTGTTTTCAACAAGGTAATCCACATCATCCATTCTAATTCGGGTATGCCATTCTACCGAACCCCTCCAAACGATCGCTTGAGAATTAACTTAGGCTGGTATAAAGAGTTTCAATGATCTCTGAATCAAAGGTAATTCTTTTTGCCACTTAAAGGGATATTTCTACAAGTCACCTTCCCTAAGGTGCCCCGTTATGGTATCATGGCAACTCAACTCCTCGCTACGTTGTCAATCGTTTACCACCTTCTTAAGTGTGGAATTGTTGTCTACCTAGTGAACCCTCGTCATCTGTTCCACTCCATCCCTCTAGATGTATGCTTCGTGTCTCAGCTCGGGAGATGCTGCTATGTCTCATCCCATGAGTTGATCCTGAGTTGTTCGGTCTCCGAGAAGATCAATTCTTCTAGAGTTTTCCTTTCCTATTCTTGTCATGTTAGTTGGAGTTCTTAGAGGAAGACATCGACCTAAAGATGGTGATTGAATCAACGCCCCTATGAAGTGCAACCTGGATCGTGAAGATTGTGTTAGTTTGCGTTCCCCCTTCATCTTACCCTACGCTTGAATCTCGGGACGAGATTTTTGCTTAGTGGGGGTGAGTTGTCACATCCCTAATTCTGGTCTGACCTATGCTAGCTTCCATGTGAGCATCATGTTTAAATTCTAATGAAATTTTAATTGAGGTTAGTTGAAACCCTCATAAATCATTTCAGAAATAATCAACATTAAAATCTCTTCAAAGAAGTCCAAGAAAATGTTCCTCTTAGTCTCTAAAAATATTGGCAAGAGGTAAAATTCAAACCAATATTTTTGGTATCTCAGAAACATTTATTTTGGGCCTTTGAATTAATTCAATAACTATTTGCATTGGATATATATTTTTATATAATTAATATATGTCCAATAATTCTGGAACATTTTATGTGGTTTGGTATATTTTAGTTCTAGCCACATAATTATTTTCAGGATTTTATAAAATGGTTTGGTGTTAAAACTAAACCCAAAATAGATAACAGAAATAGAAAATAAAAGATAGAGAGAGAGGAAGGACTGACCTGCCCTACCTGGCCCATCTTCGTAGCAGCCCAGCTGGGCAAAGCCAGCCCGGCCCACCAGGGGCAGCACTGTCTTCTTCCTCTTGTCAGGAGGAGAAGCAGCTGCGTGCCCGGCGCGTAGGCGAGCCGCGCTAGCTCCTCCCTGCCTGCCTGGCTGCCCCCTCGTCGCCCTGGACGCTTTCCGCGACGCCACGCAACCCCCCCCGGACTCCTCTCACTCTCCCCTGTCCTCACCCTCTCCCCTGGATCTCTCTCTCTCACTCACCCGAACGGGTTCGTCGCCGCCGTTCGTCACCACCACGGCCACCGGCCAGCGCTAGACCCATGGACCAGCCCCCGAGCTCCGCCGTGCCACCCTCGTCCTCTCCGTTAGCTCACATGGCCGTAAGAGCTCCAACGCACCGTCCCTGACCACTTCTTCATCGTCGGCCGCCGCGGATCTCCATCACTGACTCGCAGCCGTCCGAGCTTCCCCGAGCACGCCGAGGCCACCACTGCACTCCACGTGAGCTCCTGATCATCCTCCCCCTCTCCATTTTCTCTCTAGCATGCCGTAGCCACCGGGCCTCTCTTGCCCGAGCTCCAGCCGCTGCCTCTGTGCTCGCCGTCGTCATCTCCGGCGACTCCGAGGCCTTCCGATCGCTCTGCTAGACACGGTCGAGCGCGGGCTACCTCCTGGTGGCCTTCGCGCATCCAGCCGTCGCCCGCAGCTCCAGTCCGGCGAGTTTCACCGCAGTTTAGGTCGCCGCCGGCCAAACTCCGGCGTGCCGACGTGGCCGCGTAATTAGTGCTAATCAACGCCAGCTAAACCACCCTTAGACACTGACAGCGGGCCCCGCAGCGGGTCAAAGCCCGAGTCAGCGCGGGATTAGTGTATGTCTCACTGACCAGTGGACCCCATGGGTTAGGTTTGACCCTGTTGACCTTGCTGACGTCATGCTGTCGTCATGCTGGCGTAGTAAGTGATTTTCTGGATTTTAATTAAACCAGGAAATTCCAGAAAGTGTTTAAAACTTCTAAAATTCATAGAAATTCAACCATAACTCCAAATGAAATAAGTTATATATGAAAAATGATCAAAAAAATCCAATCTATCCATCTGTACCATTTTCATGCATGTTAGAAGAACTTATGGCTGCTATTTAGGACAAATCATATAAATGGCATTTGAATTTCACATATGGAGTTTGGATTGAACTTAGGGTTCAAACCAACTTCATTTAACTTTGTTGCTAGTTGCATTAGCTCAAAACACCAGCATGTTGCCATGTCATGATCATGCATAATATTGTGCATTGCATTGATTGTGCTCTTCCTTGTTTTCCGGTGTTTGTCCCCTCTCGATAGACGTGGTTCCGACGATGAGATCGATGACACCGATGAAGAGCTATATTATCTTCAGAAGTGCCAGGCAAGCAAAACCCCCTTGTTCATTCCGATACAATCCCACTCTCTCACTCCTTCTCTCTTTTACTGCATTAGGACAACAATGGCATATCTGTTACTTGCTGCGGTAGTTGAACCCCTTTCCTCTGGATGACCTGTCATTGCCACAGTAAATAGATGAAACCCATTAGCATGAGTAGGAGTTGTTTGAGCCCTGATGTGCCTACTCATTCATGCTTGTTTGTCATGCCTGCTATTGCTTAGAGTTGTGTCAGGTCTGATTCATCGGGGATGAATTGGAATGTGGTGAACATGTCCTACTATTGAGAGCTAAGTGTGTGAACATGATTTGGTAAAGGTAGCGGTGAGAGGCCATGTAGGAGTACATGGTGGGTTGTCTCATTGAAGCCGTCCTTAGGAACTGAGTTCTATGTTTGTGATCCATGGACAGCTACTACCACACATTGGAATGCTTAAGTGCCCCTCTCGACTTATTAATCAACATGATCTCTGTCCAGGAGTTGCAACTAGTTTCTGGTGTTTGTAGGTAGTGTTAGTAGTCTACCAAGTGGCACCCAGTACAGGTGGGCTTGGGACAGACTAGGCACCATGGCACGGTGTACCAAGTGGTACCCGGATGGTGGGCTTGGGAACCCTGCTCACATCGTTTGGGGCCGTGAGCGATACCCCAGCCGGATCTCCTTGCGGATGGAACCTGAATAGGCGATAAACCTGGACAAGAGACTTGTGTGGTTAGTCGGGTTGTGGCCGACACCCTCGATGGGCTTCCGCTTGAAGGTTACCGAGTACATGTCGTGTAAACGACGGTAAGTGGTGAGAGCGTGTGTGAAGAAGTACACCCCTGCAGGGTTAATATGATCTATTCGAATAGCCGTGTCCGCGGTAAGGACTTCTGGGTCGCATGTACAGTTCATAGACAAGTGAAAGTGGATACTCTAAAATGCGCAAGATAAGCGTGAGTGCTATGGATGGCATTCTCGTAGGTAGATGGGAACGGATCCATAGTGGTGTATTGATATGGTGCATATGTGGACTCTTGTGCGCCACCTCAAAAGAGTTACTTGCAGTCGTAGTTCAGGATTGCCACCGAGTCAAAGCTGGCTTGCTGCAGTTAAACCCCACCACCCCTTTGTTGATAATGGTGTATATGTAGTTAGTTCTGATGTAAGTCTTGCTGGGTACATTTGTACTCACATTGCTTAATTTATGTTTTTGTAGAGAGACTTCAGTCTCACTAGTAGTACCGCTTGGAGTTCGACGTTTAGCTTGTTACCTGAGCTACGATCTTGTGCCCTCGGCAGGATCTGGTAGATAGTCAGGCTTCTCAGCCTTTTTCATTTGTAGATGTCTGTACCCAGACATGTTAAGCTTCCGCATGTGCTTTGACTTGTATGCTCTGATTGTTGGGTCATGAGACCCATGTTTGTAATATCTCGCTCCTCGGAGCCTAATGAATAAAATACTTGAGTTGTAGAGTCATGTTGTGATGCCATGTTGTATTTGCACATATCGAGCATATTGTGTGTATGATATTGAAATGCTTGGTATGTGTGGGATCTGACTATCTAGTTGTTTATCCTTGGTAGCCTCTCTTACCGGGAAATGTCTCCTAGTGCTTCCACTGAGCCTTGGTAGCTTGCTACTGCTCCGGAACACTTAGCTGGCCGACATGTGTCCTTCTTCATTCCTGTGTCTGTCCCTTCGGGGAAATGTCACGCGGTGTCTACCGGAGTCCTGTTAGCCTGCTACAGCCCGGTTTACCGGAGTCCTACTAGCCCAGTCGCTACAACCCGGATTCACTCGCTGATGACCGACACGTTCGTTGCTGGGTCATGTATGCCTGTCCCTGTAAGTTAGTGCCACTTTGGGTTTACGACTAGTCATGTCAGCCCGGGTTCTTTGTCATATGGATGCTAGCGACACTATCATATACGTGAGCCAAAAGGCGCAAACGGTCCCGGGCCTGGTAAGATGACACCCGTGGGAATATCGTGCGTGAGTTCGCAAAGTGATATGAGGTGTTACATGCTAGATCGGTGTGGCATAGGATCGGGGTCCTGACAGGCATCCGACTGGACTTAGCGTTGCCCATCCGCAGTCAAATGGCCAAGTCGAGCGAGCAAATAGCCTGATCCTCTCTGGCATCAATCCCCGACTGGTCGAGCCACTGGAACGCTCGGCCGACTGCTAGATCGACAGGATGCCGGCCGGCCTCTTGAGCCTCCGCACCACTCCAAACAAGTCAACCGGCTTCACTTCTTCTTCCTCGTGTATGGGGCTGAGGTTGTCATCCCAAGCAACATCGAGTTCGACTCACCTCGCGTCACCATGTACACGAAGGCGAAGGCGAAGGAAGCGCGAGAAGACGATGTCAATCTGTTGGAAGAGGGCCGGCTGTTGGTACTCAGTCGGTCATCCATCTACTAGTAGAGCCTGAGCCGCTACCACAGTTGGAAAGTCAAACCAAGATCTTTCCAAGAGGGTGACCATTTGCTCCGGCTGATCCAGTGAACATCTGGCCAACATAAGCTCTTGGCCCCTTGGGAAGGCCCCTTCGTCATCAGCAAGGCCTTGGGCAACGATTCCTACTACCCGATCGATGCATAGAAGCCCAGGGCACGCAAGAGGGACGACTCCGGCAAGAAATAAGAGCGCCCATGGAACGCAAATCTCCTTTGAAGATATTATAGTTGATGCATTTTATGCCTATGAATGTGTCACTTAATTTTTTTCCGCTTGGCACTGGGTTTGACCAATCGGCCCGGAGGCTTGCCGCCTTGTATTATGTCGGTGCTACCTACAGTCGGACAAGTACTGTGCTAGCATCTACGCCTTCTCTTGCCACAAGCCGCAGCTCACAAAGTGGCTGTCCGGCTGGCAAGAGTCAAAGGCAGGAAATGATGCCCACATGAAAAATGGCTAAGGACCAAAGCATTTGCATAAGACAAGTCGGCTTCCTGCCTCGCCGACCGTCTGCTGAGAAGCCGGCCGACTGACTTCGCACTTACCTTGCTACGTCCTAAAAGGCCGAAGTACTTGTCCTCCCAAACGGCTAAGTGCTTGTCCTAGTCACTGACCGCAGAGCAGCTGTCCGGCTGGCAAGGCAGCCACCAAGGGAGGGCGGCAAAGGAAAAAGCCAAGATGGATCAAATGCAAGAAAAGTCGGAATGAAGCACAAGCACAACACATGCGAAATAATATTTACATAAGCAAGGCTTTCAAGCCGGAATCCAACAAAGTTTGAATAGACCCCCAGTGGGTGGAACTGCGCGAATTTAACAAGTATTGTTCAAAAGATTACTAGGTAGGAAGATATAAAGATAAAAGTTGGCTGCCTAGGCCAAGGGAGCAGCATGCGAGTCCGGCAGGTTGGTGGAGTCGGCGGTGCCGGCTGGTGGAGTGGTCAGCTGGCGAGTCTCGGCTTGATCATCCTCACCAGTAGTCGACGCGCTCACACGCGGCTCATTGCTGGAGGCACGGTCGAGTTGAGGCTGGCCGTCTGCTCCATATTCTGGCGCGGCGTCTTCACCAACCTTGCTCTCCTCGTCTTCGCCCTCGTCGCTGGAGGCGATCTCCTCTGCCGAGACTTCGCCGTCCTTCGGGTTCGGACCAAACAAGTCGGCCGGCACCGTGCCCTCTTCGTTCAGCTCGGGAACGAAGATGCGAGTGTTGGTGTAGTCGGTGATCGCCGCGGTGCGATGAACAAGAGTAGGCCTCACTGCCACCAGACCTTCGTTGGCCTCCTGCCAAAACGTGGCCAACTGGGCTAGATCTAGCCTAGGGTACCACACCCTGACAAACTCCAGGGCCCGCCTTGCGCCTGCCCGGGCCTAGGAGCCCTTCCATGCCTCGAAGCGGCCGACTGCCACATCCAGCCAGTCGGCAGTCTGAATGGGCATGGGCGGAGTTTGGACGTCTGGCCAGAGGGCGGAGATCACCTGGGCCCTGACACGCTGCAGTCGGCGGAGCATCCGATGAGCCGGCTGGAGACGGGCCTGGATGGGAAGAAGTTTCTCCTCGAGCGACCGACGGGCGTTCGGCGCAATCTCCACGCGGCCTGCCTCCGCTCTTCGCGGTGGGCTTTGATGGCTTGGCTGGCGACGACGGCGTAGCCAGGGAAGTACTCTGCGCAAGATGAAAAAAAGAAAATATGAAGTCAGAAGACGGACCATATAACAGGCGGCAGACGAAGGAAAGAAGAGGGTAACTCACCATCGACCATGTCTTCGATCCGGCCGTAGCCGTCATTCAGCACCCTCTCCGTGTCGGCCCAGTTCGAGCATTGGGTCTCAAACTCGGCTTGGAGAGTGACCTCACTATCCTTTGCCGCCTGAAGGGCTGCCTTGTGAAGCTCCTCCTGGTCAGCCAATTTCTTGGCCAGGCGGTCGCACTCATCGGCCACCTTGCTGCACTCCTCCTCCTTGGCACGCAGCGCGATTTGGGCCTCGCCCAACTATTGCTGCAAGGCGGCGTTAGCCTCTGCAAAGATATCAAAGAAAGACGGTCAACAGGCAAGAAAGAAAGAAGTACCAAGAGAGATCCGACCCGACTACTCAGCAGTCGACCCGAATCTCGGGGACTACACCCAGCGAGTGCGCTGACACGCCCCCGCACGAGAGAGAAGGCAGAGTGCTTAATCTGGCTCTCGGATAAGTCGATAGTCTTATGGGCCAGCTCCCGGACCTAGGAGTTGAAGGCAGCCGCGTGGAGATTGTGATAATCCCGTAACAAAGATGAACAAGAAAGAAAGCAAGTCAGCACCCGAACCTACTTGAAAGTTCCAGGCCACCTGCTCAGCAGCCGGCCCGGAACTCGGGGACTACACCCAGTGGGTGCGCTGACGGGCCCCCATGGAATAATACAAGAATAAAAAGCAAGAAACATACTCGGATGGCCGTTCGCGACGGCAGGAACTCCTGGTTCTAGTGATGGAGGGCGGTGGCCTGAGCCTGGAGCTGAGCCCAGACGTCCTGTGCTGCCACGTTCAGCACAGCCGTCCCGCCCCCAGGCGTCCACTCTGGCGAGCCGATGCTGGTGGCCTCCAGCTTCAGGGCCAACGAGCTTGCGCCCCGGCCTCCTGCGGCCGTGGCGCCAAAGCCGCCTTCGCCGCATGCCAGCGTGCCGGAGAGCGGACCGCGGGTCCGCCCCCGCCGCCAGCCGGCGGCACTGGTGGTGCGGTAGGCTGGCCGCCTTGGTCCTCGACGGTCGGGGCCGGCGGAGGCCCCTCTGCCCCCAGGGTGACGCCGTCACCCCTCCCTCTCCATGGCCGGCTGGTCGCCGCTGGCTCCTTCAGGATGCGCCGAGACCTCAGGCGTGGGTGGCACGACGCAAAGGGGGATGATGAGTTGCGGGGTTTGGCTGCGCGCGGCCTTTTCTCACTACAAAAAAAGACACATCCGTGACATTTTGGGCCGAATGAATTTTTTTTCTATGATACTTATGACACTTCTATGACAATAATTGTGACAAAACCCGGTATCATCATAGATGTGGTGGGCTCCTACTTCTATGACAAAAAATCATGACAAAAAATGGGCTTTTCGTCCTGGGCAGGCCGGAGATGCAGCTGCATGACATTCTTTGGGCCATCCATGACGGAAAAAACCATGGTAGAAGCGAGGGCGAGGAAAATATCGGGGAGTTCCCGGTTACTGTGGGTGGTCGGGGGCCGAGCGATGCGTGTTTCTCTCGTATACGTACGCACGTGTGTGCGAGGCATTGGCTCTAACTGAACCCGAGTGAGGCTTTGGGCTCTAACTGAACCCGAGCGATTGCACTACAGGCTACATGTTACTAAACTCGAGCGATCGATCAATGGCTGTTAACTGAACCTGATCGAGCGATTCCTTCGCTACTGCTGCTAACTGAAGCCGATCGATACTGCCTCTGGATGAACAGTGAGCATTGCGGGGGGGGGGGGGTTGGATGAACAGTGAGCGGTGGGGGTGGATGAACAGGACCCTGTGGTGTTGCCTCTGGATGAACAAGACCCCGGTTGATCGAGCCGGTTGGGGCTGGATGAACAGGACCCCGTGGAGGGCTGGATGAATAGGATGACCCCGTGGAGGGCTGGATGAACAGTAGATGGTGGAGGGGTGGATGAACAGTGGCCCATGGAGGGGTGGTTGAACAAGAGCCCGTGGAGAGGGGTGGTTGAACAGTAGCCGGTGGAGTAGCGCACGGTGGAGGCTAGATGAACAGGAGCCCATGGATGAACAGTCGCAGGGGAGGCTGGAGGAGGTCGACGGTGGATGAACAGTAGCCCGTGGAGGCTGGAGGAGGTCGACGATGGAGATGAACAATATCCCGTGGAGTCCCATTTTGCGGTACGCCACACCCCTCCCAATGAACAAGACCCCCGTTTCGACCATAGCGCTCCAACACAAGTCCGTTTCATCCGTTTTGTGGTACGCCACACCCCTCCCGATCAACAGGACTGAAAGGATCGAGAAGAGGTGTCTAGAGGGGGGGGGTGATTAGACACTAAGCAAGAAAAGTTGCAGTTTTTAATTTCTTTAAGTTGAAGTGGAGTTGGCACAAGTTTAACAATCACAATACAAGCAAGCATGCAAATAGTATATGAGCAGCGGAAAGTAAATCATGCAACTAGCAAGAATGTAAAGGGATGGGATTGGAGTGTGCAAACGCAATTTGGAGACACGGAGATTTTTGAGCTGTGGTTTCGATAGGTGGTGCTATCGTACATCCATGTTGTTGGAGACTTCAACCCACGAAGGGTAACGGCAGCGCGAGTCCACGGAGGGCTCCATCCATGAAGGGTCCATGAAGAAGCAACCTTGTCTATCCCACCATGGCCGTCGCCCATGAAGGACTTGCCTCACTAGGGGTAGATCTTCACGAAGTAGGCGATCTCCTTGCCCTTACAAACTCCTTGGTTCAACTCCACAATCTTGTTGGAGGCTCCCAAGTGACACCTAGCCAATCTAGGAGGCACCATTCTCCAAGAAGTAACAAATGGTGTGTTGATGATGAACTCCTTGCTCTTGTGCTTCAAATGATAGTCTCCCCAACACTCAACTCTCTCTCATAGGATTTGGATTTGGTGGAAATAAGATTTGAGTGGAAAGCAACTTGGGGAAGGCTAGAGATTAAGATTCATATGGTAGGATTGGAATATCTTGACCTCAACACAAGCGTAGGTGGTTCTCTCTCAGAAACTGTAAGTTGGAAGTGTAGGCATGTTCTGATGGCTCTCTCCACGAATGAAGAGGGGTGGAGGGGTATATATAGTCTCCACACAAAATCTAACCGTTACACACAACTTACCAATCTCAGTGGGACCGAATCCTAAAACTCGGTCGGACCGATTTAGTAAATAATGTGACCGTTAGGATTTTCGGTGGGACCGGCATGTCAACTCGATGGGACCGATGTGGTTAGGGTTAGGGTATAATGTTATCTCGGTGAGACTGATTACACAAACTCGGTGGGACCTATTTTGGTAATAAGCTAACCAGAGAGTGCTCAGGCAAACTCGGTGGGACTGATTCGCTCATATCGGTTAGACCGAAATGTTATGAAGAGGAACAGAGAGTTTGCATCGTAATCTCGATAGGACAGATTACACAAACTCAGTGGGACCGATTTTTGTAATGGACACATACAGAGAGATTATAATCCCATCTCGGTGAGATCGAGATCCCCATCAGTGAGACCAATTTGACTAGGGTTTGTGGCAGTGGCTATAATATCTGAACTCGGTGGCGCGGATAGAAAGAATCGGTGGGGCCGAGTTTGACTTTTGGTTTGGGTCATAGGTGGATGTGAGAAAGTAGTTGAGGGCTTTGGAGCATATCACTAAGCATTTTGAGCAAGAACCTCATTAAACAACACCTCATCCCTCCTTGATAGTATGGGCTTTTCCTATAGACTCAATGTGATCTTGTATCACTAAAACAGAAAATGTAGAGTCTTGTGCTTTGAGCTTGAGCCAATCCTTTTGTCCTTAGTATTTTGAAGGGTTCCACATCCTCTAGTCCATGCCACTCCATTGTTGAACTTATCTGAAACATACTAGGTAAAGGTATTAGTCCAACAAGAGATATGTTAACATTAATTACCAAAATCACCTAGGGAGCACTTGTGCTTTCAATCTCCCCCTTTTTGGTAATTGATGACAACATACATCAAATATTTAGATAAAGATATAGAGAATAACAAGTAAAGCTTTGGAAAGTCATGTAACTTGCATAGGCTCCCCCTACATGTATGCAATCATGTAAATATGGAATATAGGAGCATGAGAATGCATAAGCATGACAGAGTAAGCAATGTGTTACATGTATCTTGGCTATATGCATCAGAGCAAAAGATGTGAATATGGGAAATGTACCATCATGCTCATGAGTCCTTCTTGCAAACAGTATGTACATCAGCAAGAGATCCTCATACACATGACTGTGATGCATATACTTACCTTGTGGTCTTGAGTTGGCTTAGGATGGAATGAACTTGCGTAAACAAGGTTAGATAACATAGATGCACCTACTAGCCAGAGCAACCAAACGAAACCACAAGAGTACCAAGACTGGGATGACATGTAGAGAGTTAGTACTGAGTACTCTATTTGATATAGACATGTCCCCAAAGGTAAAGATGTTTAATGAATTCAAGGGTTTCCTTGCCTTTGATGTCTTGCTCCCCCTGAATCTAGCATGGGATACTGGGAGAAGATAGGGAACAGAAAAACGGAGCTCAAATAAAAGAAACAGAGCTAATGCAGATAAATAAATAAGAACATGTCTTTCCCCTCTTAAAGACATGTGACTTCTCTCCTCTTGAACACCAAGCATCTGGGGTCCTTGAAGATTACTCTCTCTCTCCCCTTCAGTATTCTCTCCCCCTAGAGATATGATTAAGCTTTGATGTGATCTCTCTCCCCCCTTTGACATCAATTTCCAAGAAGGGTTCTTCTGGAGTTTTGTTACATGAGGGTTTGGTGTTTGAGGCACAAAACAAGGCAGTAAGTAAAATGTGATGCTGGTAGAGGACAAGATTCATTGAGTGGAGCTGGATCAAAAGAACATAGGAACAAATGGCAAGCTATTTTTCCTGCGGTGAAATCGGTGGCACCGAGTTGTATGCTCCGGTTGCACCGAAAGGTTTCGGTGGTACCAAAAATAACAGGCCGGTACAGAGAAAACACTTGTCACCTTAGCTCACTAGACAGGTAAGATCTCACAAGGATTTGCAAGGAATTGGATGCAGGGAATGCAGAACCAAAGAAAGAAAGAAATCTAGATGAAGTTTTTTTTAAGGGGAAACAAACAAGCATGAGACAAATGCAAGAGCACAGAAAAGAACACGAGAGAACTTCATCTAGAAATGGTCGGTGACAAAGTCACCTATGTTAGAGTATATTGACATAGGAGTCAAGTGAGATCACTTGATCATAGGTCATACTCATCGTTTAAGCTCAAAATGGGCTTACCATTTTTCGTTTAAGCATTTTGATGTATTCTCATCTTGTTGAGTTGCTTTGACTCATGTCTTGGAGTAAAGCTTCTCTAAGATGGAATAACATACCTTGGGTGATGGTGTTGATCGTGATCATGTAGTTGAACTTATGTGGGTTGCTCAAGGTTGATGTAGCTCATCAAGAGTTGGGAGCACCACTTTGGAATTTGAGTTCATCTACCTACATGGGTTAGTCTTGCAAGGAATAGCACTTGTGTATCCAATATGACAATCATAAAGTTCAAAATAGAAGTTGTCAAAGGATATGTTGAAGGGTTCCGTGCTTCTTTGTCTTCAACCACCGTTGTGTAGAGACTTGGTGATGTAGAGATTGCTCAAGATGTGAGTGAGTTGCAATCTCATAGATTTAGATTTATCCAAGTACCTACAAGGGTTAGATGACATGCAAGGTGCAAATATATCCAAGACATAAGATTTTCTTCATAAGAGAAACATCAAGGATTAGTCATAGGCTCATTCCTTGCATGCATTTAAATGAAGTTCCTACTCCAAGTTTGAAGCATCAATGATGTTCAATTCACCTCTTAACCTGCAAAACACTTTCTCATCAAGTGGTTTAGTGAATATATCCACTAATTGTTTATCGGTGCGAACATGCTTAAGATTAATGTCCCCCTTAGCAACATGATCTCGAATGAAATGATGACGAACTTCAATATGCTTAGTTCGAGAGTGTTGCACGGGATTGTGAGCAATCTTGATAGAATTTTCATTGTCACAAAGTAATGGAACATGTTTCATATATATCCCATAATCCTTAAGAGTCTGGGTCATCCAAAGTAATTGAGCACAACATGAACCAGCGGCAATGTATTCCGCTTCGGCGGTGGACAAGGATACCGAGTTCTGTTTCTTGGAACACCAAGACACAAGAGATCTACCAAGAAATTGACAAGTACCCGAAGTGGACTTTCTATCAACCTTGTCACCGGCATAGTCCCAGTCGGAGTAGCCAACAAGATCGAAAGATGCCCTCTTAGGATACCAAATGCCAAAACTTGGTTTATGAATTAAGTATCCCACTATCCTTTTCACGGCCTTAAGATGACACTCTTTTGGAGCAGCTTGATATCGTGCAGACATGCACACACTTAGCATAATATTGGGACGTGAAGCACATAGATATAACAATGAACCAATCATAGAGCGATAAACCTTTTGATCAACCGGTTCACCATCTTTGGTCAAATCAAGATGTCCACTAGTAGGCATGGGTGTAGTCATACCTTTGCATTCTTGCATATTGAACTTCTTGAATAATTCCTTGGTGTACTTTGTTTGAGAGACGAAGGTACCTTCCTTAGTTTGCTTGATTTGCAAACCAAGAAAGAATTTGAGTTCACTCATCATAGACATCTCAAACTTCTTCGACATTAACTTCCCAAACTTCTCACTAAAATGAGGGTTAGTCAAACCAAATATAATATCATCAACATAGATTTGGCACACAAATAGTTCTCCATTAACCCTTTTAGTAAAAAGAGTAGAATCATTTTTTCCAATTTCAAAGCCTTTTTCAATAAGGAACTTGGTCAAGCATTTATACCAAGCTCTAGGGGATTGTTTAAGACCATAAAGAGCTTTGTTAAGTTTGTAAACATGATTAGGTTTCTTAGGATTGACTAAGCCGGGAGGTTGCTTAACATAAACTTCCTCCTCTATTTCACCATTTAGAAAAGCACTTTTAATGTCCATCTGGTACAAGGTGATATCATGGTGATTAGCATAGGCAAGTAAGATGCGAATGAACTCAAGTCTAGCAATGGGGGCGTATGTCTCACCATAGTCCATACCTTCGACTTGAGTGTAGCCTTGGGCGACGAGACGTGCTTTGTTGCGAACTACTTGTCCATCTTCATCTTGCTTGTTGCGAAACACCCATTTGGTACCAATGATGTTGTGGTTGTTATCGGGCTTCTCAACCAATGTCCAAACTTGGTTTCTCTTAAAGTTGTGTAGCTCTTCATGCATTGCATTTATCCAATTCGGATCTTCCAAAGCTTCTTCAACCTTCATAGGTTCAATGCTAGAGATGAATGAATAATGTTCACAAAAGTTAGCTAAACGAGTTTTAGAGCGAGTGATTCTCCCGGTTTGGATATCATTGTAGATTTGCTCGACGGGATGGTCTCTGGCAACTCTTGCTCGAACTCGTGACAAACTTTGCTTTGTTCGGGGTGGAACATCTTCATCATCTTGTTCTTCTCCTTGGTCATCTTCATTGTTGTTGACGTTGTCTTTCTCTTGTCGTGGTGGAGAAGGAGGTTTTTGATGTTCATCTTGGTGTACTTCCTCGTTTTCTTTGTCTTGGTGTGTCCCACTTGTGGATGCTTCCGTATCAACTCTTGGTTCACCTTGTCGTGAGGTAGAAGCTTCCACTTGGACGGACGAGGTGCTCTCCTTCACCTCCGTTGGACGAACCTTCCCAATAGACAAGTCTTGGACTGCTTCCGAAGGATCTTTGTCTCCTACATCAATTGGCAATTGCTCTACTTGCGAGCCGTTAGATTCATCAAACTTCACATCTACCATCTCTTCAACCTTTCAGGTGAATTTATTGTAGACACGGTAAGTGTGAGAGTTTGAGCCATAACCAAGTAGGAATCCTTCATGAGACTTAGGAGCAAATTTAGAATGACAATGCTTATCAAGAATGTAGCACTTTGAGCCGAATACTCAAAAGTATCCAACTTGGGGTTTGTTACCGGTGAGGAGCTTGTATGCCGTCTTGCTAAGTAGATTATGAAGATACAAGCGATTTGTTGCATGACAAGCTGTCTCAACCACTTCTGCCCCAAAGTGCTTTGGCGTCTTGTACTCATCAAGCATCGTTCTCGCCATTTCGATGAGCGTCCGGTTCTTCCTCTCAACAAATCCATTTTGTTGAGGTGTGTACGTAGCCGAGAACTCATGTGAAATCCCTTCTTCGTCAAGAAAGGTGTCCACATTTGCGTTCTTGAACTCCGTTCCATTGTCGCTCTGAACCTTCTTGATCTTTACTTCAAACTGATTGCGCTACGTGTACATGCTATGTGCGCGCCTCTACTACGTCACGTGCATGCCTCTACTAAGACACGTGCGCGCCTCTACATCGACCAGTATGTACATACACGTTCGCGACCAGAATGACAATGCTACGTACGCTTCGACCAGGTGGGTCCCGACTGTCAGGTGATGACCCACAAGTATAGGGGATCTATCATAGTCCTTTCGATAAGTAAGAGTATCGAACCCAACGAGGAGCAGAAGGAAATGATAAGCGCTTTTCAGTAAGGTATTCTCTGCAAGCACTGAAATTGTAGGTAACAGATAGTTTTGTGATAAGATAATTTGTAAGCGGTAACAAGTAATGAAAGTAAATAAGGTGCAGCAAGGTGGCCCAATCCTTTTTGTAGCAAAGGACAAGCCTGGACTATTTCTTACAATGAGAAAAGCGCTCCCGAGGACACATGGGAATTATTGTCAAGCTAGTTTCATCACGCTTATATGATTCGCGTTCGGTACTTCGATAATTTGATATGTGGGTGGACCGGTGCTTGGGTACTGCCCTTACTTGGACAAGCATCCCACTTATGATTAACCCCTATTGCAAGCATCCGCAACTACAAAAAGGAGTATTAAGGTAAACCTAACCATAGCATGAAACAGATGGATCCAAATCATCCCCTTACGAAGCAACGCATAAACTAGGGTTTAAGCTTCTATCACTCTAGCAACCCATCATCTACTTTACTTCCCAATGCCTTCCTCTGGGCCCAAATAATGGTGAAGTGTCATGTAGTCGACGTTCACATAACACCACTAGAGGAGAGACAACATACATCTCATCAAAATATCGAACGAATACCAAATTCAGATGACTACTAATAGAAAGACTTCACCCATGTCCTCAGGAACAAACGTAACTACTCACAAAACATATTCATGTTCATAATCAGAGGGGTATTAATATGCATTAAGGATCTAAACATATGATCTTCCATCAAATAAACCAACTAGCATCAACTACAAGGAGTAATGAACACTACTAGCAACCCACAGGTACCAATTTGTGGTTTTGGATACAAGATTGGATACAAGAGATGAACTAGGGTTTGAGAGGAGATGGTGCTGGTGAAGATGTTGATGGAGATTGACCCCCTCCCGATGCGAGGATCATTGGTGATGATGATGGTGATGATTTCCCCCTCCCGGAGGGAAGTTTCCCTGGTAGAAGAGCTCCGCCGGAGCCCTAGATTGGTTCCGCCAAGGTTCCGCCTCGTGGCGGCGGAGTTTCATCTCGTGAGCTTGCTTATGATTTTTCTAGGACAAAAGACCCTCATATAGTAGGAGATGGGCACCGGAGGGCCACCAGGAGGCCCAGGAGACAGGGGGCGCACCCCCACCCTCCTGGCCAGGGTGCGGGCCCCCTCCGGTACTTTCTTTGCCCAATAATTCTTATTAAGTCCAAAAATAACTTTCCTGGAGTTGCGGGACTTTTGGAGCTGTGCAGAATAGGTCTCCAATATTTGCTCCTTTCCAGCCAGAATCCCAGTTGCCGGCATTTCCCCTCTTCATGATAAACCTTGTATAATAAGAGAGAATAGCCATAAGTATTGTGACATAATGTGTAATAACAGCCCATAATGCAATAAATGTTGATATAAAAGCATGATGCAAAATGGACGTATCAACTCCCCCAAGCTTAGACCTTGCTTATCCTCAAGCGGAAGCCGAAATCGAAAAATATGTCCACATGTTTAGAGATATAGGTTTCGATAAAAATAAAATACGGACATGAGGGCATCATGATCATTCTTATAACAGCAACATATATAGATTTTGTCATATGATTTCTTATGCTCAAGTAACAATCTATTCACAATGTTAAGTATGGAACATAAACTTCATTGGGAACTAACAAACTACAATCTCAGTCATTGAAGCAATTGCAATTTATCATAACATCAGAAAGATTAAAAAATAGAGCTTTTCAGCAAGTCCACGTACTCAACTATCATATAGTCATCTACAATTGCTAACACTCATGCAATACTTATGGTTATGGAGTTTTAATCGGACACTGAGAAAGACAGGGGCTTATAGTGTTGCCTCCCAACGTTTTACCTCAAGGGTAATGCCAACAATAATAGTTCATGCTAACGAACATCCATTTGGATACATGTATCAGGATCTTTCCAACACGAGGTGCTTGCCAAAGGATAAAATAAAAAAAGGGAAAGGTGATGATCACCTTGACTCTTGCATAAAGTAAAAGACATAAATTAAAAGATAGGCCCTTCACAGAGGGAAGCAGAGGTTGTGATGCGCTTTTAGGGTTGGATACACAAAATCTTAATGCGAAAGAACGTCACTTTATATTGCCACTTGTATATGGACCTTTATTATGCATTCCGTCGCTTTTATTGCTTCCATAACAAGATCGTATAAAGCTTATTCGCACTAATAAGTCATGCATATTTAGAGAGCAATTTTTATTGCCTGCACCGACGACAACTTACTTGAAGGATCTTACTCAATCCATAGGAAGATATGGTGGACTCTCATGGCAAAACTGGGTTTAAGGATATTTGGAAGCACAAGTAGTATCTCTACTTGGTGCTAGGAATTTTTGGCTAGCATGAGAGGGAAAGGCAAGCTCAACATGTTAGGAAGATCCATGACAATATACTTTAACTGAGATGCGAGAAAACATAAACCATTACATTGTCTTCCTTGTCCAACATCAACTCTTTAGCATGTCATACTTTAATGAGTGCCCACAATTATAAAAGATGTCCAAGATAGTATATTTATATGTGAAAACCTTTCTTTCCTTATTACTTCCTATTAATTGCAACGGTTACCAAAACTACGTTTGCCAACTCTCAACAACTTTTATGCCTCATACTCTTTATATGTGAAGTCATTACTATCCATGAGATCAATACGAACTCTTTTATTCTTTTTATTCTTTCTATTTTCTCCAGATCATGGCAAGATAGCAAAGCCCTTGACTCAACACTAATCTTTATTATAGATAGCTCACGGACTCGATTACATAAAGGGATCACAAAGTAAAGCTCAAAACTAATTCATACCAAAACTTCAATCTAACAGATCAAGATATTACTAAAAGGACCAAACTAAGTAAAATGGTAAAGTTAGGAGTGTGATGGTGATACGATACCGAGGCACCTCCCCCAAACTTGGCAGTTGCCAAGGGGAGTGCCCATACCCATGTGATTATGTCCTTGGAGGTGATGAAGGCGGAGTTGTTGATGATCTAGGATTGCTTCTCAGCTTGCGCTTGAGAATGGAATTCTGCTCCTTTAGATCATCGATCTCCCGCTCAAGGTTTAATATTCTTTTGCATAGCTCCTGTTTGTTTTCCTGCAAGAGGCGAAAAAGGATAAACTCGATCTTGGGCTTCTTTGCCCTATCAGGAAGGCCTGACTTTTTAAACTCCACGTGCATATCCCCAGGTTGAGCTAACGGGACTTCGTCTTCATCTGAGCTCGTCTCCTCCTTCCCCTTAGGCTCATAGTCTTCCTCCTCCTCGGTGGTCCAGCCACAATGGTCCACATCCTCGTAGACTTTAGGGTCTGCAAGGTAATCAACCACATAGCTTTCTCCCTCCGAATCCTGGGATGACATGTTGCTCAAATCTGTGACAGAAACAGCTCGAAACGAAAACAAAAGATTTTTGCGTGATACGGTGGTCAAAACCTTCGGGAGATTATATAATGAATTTTTACCGACCAAAATACGTAATGTGCAAGAAAACGGAGTCCGGGAGGCACACGAGGTGTCCACGAGACAGGGGGCGCGCCTAGTAGGGGGAGGGGGCGCCCTCCACCCTCGTGGAAGCCTCGTGTCCTTCCCTGATTACTTCTTTCTTTCCAAAATTCTTAAATATTCCAAAACTGAGAGAAATTGCCATTAGAATTGTTTTGGAGTCGGTTTACTTACCGTACCACATACCTATTCCTTTTTGGAGTCCGAAACATTCTGGAAAGTGTCCCTTTTCGGAGTCCGAAACATTTCGGAGTCTGGGGTTACGGTTTCAATAATATTGGTTTCAACATTAATAGGGTTACCTGAGATATAATGTTTGATTCTTTGACCGTTCACCACCCTCGGACTTGTGCCTTCGAAGTTGTTGATTTTTATGGCACCGGAACGATAGACCTCCTCGATAACGTAAGGACCTTCCCATTTAGAGAGAAGTTTTCCTGCAAAAAGTCTTAAAGGAGAGTTATATAGTAGCACATAATCACCTACGTTAAATTCTTGCTTTTGTATTCTTTTGTCATGCCATCTTTTAACTTTTTCTTTAAACAACTTGGCATTTTCATAGGCTTGGGTTCTCCATTCATCAAGTGAGCTAATATCAAATAACCTCTTCTCACCGGCAAGTTTGAAGTCATAGTTGAGCTCTTTAATATCCCAATATGCTTTATGTTCAAGTTCAAGAGGTAAGTGACATGCTTTTCCATAAACCATCTTATACGGAGACATACCCAGAGGATTTTTATATGCAGTTCTATAAGCCCATAATGCATCATCAAGTTTCTTTGACCAATTCTTTCTAGATCTATTAACAGTCTTTTGCAAAATTAATTTGAGCTCTCTATTACTCAACTCTACTTGACCACTAGACTGTGGGTGATAAGGAGAGATTAACATCATACTTAGCAAGCATTTTACAGAAAGCACCATGAGTAAAATGTGAACCACAATCAGTCATGAGATATCTAGGGACTCCAAACCTCGAAAAAATAACTTCTTTAAGCATCTTAATAGAGGTGTTGTGATCAGCACTACTAGTTGGAATAGCTTCTACCCACTTAGTAACGTAATCAACATCAACTAAAATATGTGTATATCCATTAGAGGTAGGAAAAGGTCCCATATAATCAAAGCCCCAGACATCAAATGGTTTAATAACAAGAGAATAATTCATAGGCATTTCTTGACGTCTACTAATATTACTAATTCTTTCACATTCATCACAAGACAAGACAAACTTACGAGCATCTTTGAAGAGAGTAGGCCAATAAAAACCGGATTGCAATACCTTATGTGAAGTTTTGTCTCCAGCGATGGTTCGGAGTGACACTTGCGTAGGATCTGTTCCTGTTCATGCTCAGGTACACAATGTCTAATAACACCATCTACTCCTTCTTTATAAAGGTGTGGGTCATCCCAAAAGTAATGTCTTAAATCATAAAAGAACTTTTTCATTTGCTGGTATGTGAAACTAGGTGGTATAAATTTAGCAACAATGTAATTAGCATAATCAGCATACCATGGAGCAGTACGAGAAGCATTAATGACCGCTAATTGTTCATCAAGAAAGCTATCATCAATAGGTAGTGGGTCATCAAGAACATTCTCTAGCCTAGACAAGTTGTCTGCAACGGGGTTCTCAGCTCCCTTTCTATCAATAATATGCAAATCAAAATTTTGAATCAAGAGAACCCATCTAATAAGTCTAGGTTTAGCATCTTTCTTTTCCATAAGATATTTAATAGCAGCATGTTAGTGTGAATAGTAACTTTAGAATCAACAATGTAATGTCTGAACTTATCACAAGCAAACACAACTGCTAAGAATTCTTTTTTAGTAGTAGCATAATTTCTCTGGGCAGTATCAAGAGTCTTACTAGCATATTGAATAACATTTAGTTTCTTATTGACTCCTTGCCCTAGAACAGCACCTACAGCATAATCACTAGCATCATACATAATCTAAAAAGGTAAATTCCAATCAGGTGGCTGAACAATAGGTGCAGTGATCAAAGCTTTCTTAAGTATTTCAAATGTTTTTACACAATCATCATCAAAGACAAAAGGAATATCTTTTTGCAATAAATTAGTCAGAGGCCTAGAGATTTTAGAAAAGTCCTTAATGAACCTCCTATAAAAACCGCATGACCAAGGAAACTTCTTATACCTTTAATGTCCTTGGGACATGGCATCTTTTCAATAGCATCAACTTTAGCTTTATCAACTTCAATACCTCTTTCAGAAATTTTATGCCCCAAGACAATGCCTTCATTAACCATAAAGTGACACTTTTCCCAATTTAGGACGAGACCAGTGTCTTCACATCTCTGCAAAACTCGATCAAGGTTTCTCAAGCAATCATCAAAAGAGGATCCATAAACGGAGAAGTCATCCATGAATACCTCACATATCTTTTCACAAAAGTCAGAGAATATAGCCATCATGCATCTTTTAAAGGTAGCAGGTGCATTACATAAACCAAAAGGCATACGTCTATAAGCAAAAGTACCGAAAGGGCAAGTAAAAGTAGTTTTTGATTGATCCTCCGCTGACACAGGTATTTGAGAGAAACCAGAATAACCATCTAGAAAGCAGAAATGTGTATGTTTGGATAGTCTTTCTAGCATTTGATCAATAAAAGGTAAAGGGTAATGATCTTTCTTAGTACCTTTATTTAATTTACGAAAATCAATCACCATCCTATAACCTGTAATAATTCTTTGCGGAATGAATTCATCTTTATCATTAGGAACAACAGTAATACCTCCCTGTTTAGGGACACAATGGACATGGCTTACCCATTCACTATCAGCAACGGGCTAAATTATACCTGTCTCAAGTTGCTTTAGTATCTCCTTTCTTACCACTTCTTTCATCTTAGGATTTAAGTGTTGTTGAGGATCTCGAACTGGTTTGGCATCTTTCTCCACTTTAATTTTGTGTTGGCATAGAGTGGGATGCCCTTAAGATCATCCGGAGTATATCCAATAGTAGCACGGTGCTTCTTCAGGGTTTTCAATAATCTTTCCTCTTCCTGCTCTGAAAGGTTAGCACTAATAATAACAGGATATATCTTCTTTTCATCAAGATATGCATATTTAAGATTATCAGGTAATGGTTTTAGCTCAAACACGGGATCACCCTTGGGTGGAGGAGGATTCCCTAGGATTTCAACAGGCAAATTGTGTTTCAAAATAGGACCCCGTTGAAGGAATACTTCATCTATTTCCTTTCTTTCATTCATAAACATATCATTTTCATGGTCTAGCAAATATTGTTCTAACGGATTAGTAGGAGGCATGGCAACAGAAGCAAGACCAATTATTTCATCTTTACTAGGTAATTCTCTATCACGGGTTTGTCTATGAAATTTAGCAAAATTAAACTCATGAGTCATATCATCCAAGCCAATTGTAACAATATCATTTTCACAATCAATCCTAGCATTAATAGTATTCAAGAAGGGTCTACCAAATATAATGGGACAAAAGTCTTCTTGTGGGGAACCCAGAACAAGGAAATCAGCAGCGTATTTAACTTTCCCACACAAGACTTCAACATCTCTAACAATCCCAACTGGTGAAATATTATATCTATTGGTAAGCTTAATTGTAGCATCTATATCTTCTAACTCAGCGGGTGCAATATCATGCATAATTTCTTGGTATAAGTAAATAGGTATTGCACTAGCACTAGCACCCATATCACACAAGCCATGATAACAATGATCTCCTATTTTAATAGAAATAATAGGCATGCCTTCAACAGGTCTATGTATTTTAGCATCTGGTTTAGCAATATTAGCAGCTTCATCACAGAAATAAATAACATGCCCATCTATATTATCATCCAAGAGATCTTTAACCATAGCAATACTAGGTTCAACTTTAATTTGCTCAGGAGGTGTATAAGTTCTAGTATTACTCTTACGAACGACAGTTGAAGCTTTAGCATGATCCTTCATTCTAACAGGAAAAGGTGGTTTCTCAACATAAGTAGTAGGAACAATAGGATCATTATAAGTGATAGTCTTTTCTTCAACTGTAATAGGTGCAACTACTTTTACTTCAATGGGAGGATTATATTTAAACCACTTCTCCTTAGGGAGATCAACATGAGAAGCAAAAGATTCACAGAAAGAAGCTACTATCTCAGAGTCAAGTCCATATTTAGCGCTAAATCCACGAAAAGCATCGGTATCCATAAAAGATTTAACACAATCAAACTTAGGTGTTATACCTGACTCCTTACCATCGTCGGAACCCCAATCTTCAGAGTTGCATTTAATTCTTTCCAATAAGTTCCACTTGAATTCAGTAGTCTTTAGCATATAAGAACCAACACAAGAAGTATCGAGCATGGTGCGATCATTGAGAGAAAGCCGAGCATAATTTTTTTGAATAATCATTTCTCTTGAGAGCTCATGATTGAGGCATGAATATAACATTGACTTAAGCCTCCCCCAAGCTTGAGCGATGCTTTCTCCTTCGCGAGGCCAGAAATTATATATGTAATTACGATCATGGTGAACAAGATGCATAGGATAGAACTTCTGGTGAAATTCCAACTTCAATCTTTTATAATTCCAAGATCCCGTATCATCACATAGCCTATACCATGTCAATGCGTCTCCCTTCAAAGATAAAGGAAAGACCTTCCTCTTAACAACATCATCGGGAGTACCTGCAAGCTTAAATAATCCACAAACTTCATCCACAAAGATAAGGTGTAAATCGAGATGCAATGTTCCATCTCCTGCAAAGGGATTAGCTAGCAGTTTCTCTATCATACCCAAAGGAATTTCAAAGTAAACATTTTCAGTAGGTTCAGTAGGTTGAGGAGCAACTCTTTGCTCTACTGGTCGGGGTGAAGATACCCCGAACAAGCCCCTCAAAGGGTTAATTTCCATAGTAACAAGTGACAGAAAATTTCAGCACACTATATAAATGTTTCCTTACCAAGTTGCACTCACCAAAGGCGCTTCACTCCCTGGCAACGGCGCCAGAGAAGAGTCTTGATGACCCAAAAGTATAGGGGATCTATCATAGTCCTTTCGATAAGTAAGAGTGTCGAACCCAACGAGGAGCAGAAGGAAATGACAAGCGGTTTTCAGTAAGGTATTCTCTGCAAGCACTGAAATTGTAGGTAACAAATAGTTTTGTGATAAGATAATTTGTAACGGGTAACAAGTAATGAAAGTAAATAAGGTGAAGCAAGGTGGCCCAATCCTTTTTGTAGCAAAGGACAAGCCTGGACTATTTCTTATAATGAGAAAAGCGCTCCCAAGGACACATGAGAATTATCGTCAAGCTAGTTTCATCACGCTCATATGATTCGCGTTCGGTACTTTGATAATTTGATATGTGGGTGGACCGGTGCTTGGATACTGCCCTTACTTGGATAAGCATCCCACTTATGATTAACCCCTAATGCAAGCATCCGCAACTACAAAAAGGAGTATTAAGGTAAACCTAACCATAGCATGAAACATATGGATCCAAATCAGCCCCTTACGAAGCAACGCATAAACTAGGGTTTAAGCTTCTGTCACTCTAGCAACCCGTCATCTACTTATTACTTCCCAATGCCTTCCTCTAGGCCCAAATAATGGCGAAGTGTCATGTAGTCGATGTTCACATAACACCACTAGAGGAGAGACAACATACATCTCATCAAAATATCAAACGAATACCAAATTCACATGACTACTAATAGCAAGACTTCACCCATGTCCTCAGGAACAAACATAACTGCTCACAAAGCATATTCATGTTCATAATAAGAGGGGTATTTATATGCATTAAGGATCTGAACATATGATCTTCCACCAAATAAACCAACTAGCATCAACTACAAGGAGTAATCAACACTACTAGCAACCCACAGGTACCAATTTGTGGTTTTGGATACAAGATTGGATACAAGAGATGAACTAGGGTTTGAGAGGAGATGGTGCTGGTGAAGATGTTGATGGAGATTGACCACCTCCCGATTAGAGGATCGTTGGTGATGATGATGGTGATGATTTCCCCCTCCCGTAGGGAAGTTTCCCCGGCAAAAGAGCTCCGCCGGAGCCCTAGATTGGTTTCGCCAAGGTTCCGCCTCGTGGCGGCAGAGTTTCATCTCGTGAGCTTGCTTATGATTTTTTCCAGGATGAAAGACCTCATATAGCAGAAGATGGGCACTGGAGAGCCACCAGGGGGCCCAGGAGACGGGAGGCGCGCCCAGTAGGGGGGTGAGGGCGCCCCCCACTCTCCTGGCCAGGGTGTGGACCCCCTCCGGTACTTTCTTTGCCCAATATTTTTTATTAAATCCAAAAATAACTTTCGTGGAGTTGCGGGACTTTTGGAGTTGTGCAGAATAGGTTTCCAATATTTGCTCCTTTTCCAGCCAGAATCCCAGCTGCCGGCATTCCCCCTCTTCATGATAAACCTTGTTTAATAAGAGAGAATAGCCATCAGTATTGTGACATAATGTGTAATAACAGCCTATAATGCAATAAGTATTGATATAAAAGCATGATGCAAAATGGACATATCATCAGGCACTTCCTTGCGTGTGAAGATGTAGCTGGTGGGTCCCAGCAGTCAGGGGGGCGAATCGGTTTTTTTTTCCGGACGCACTTCCTTGCGTGCGAAGATGTAGCTGGTGGGTCCCAGCAGTTAGGGGGGAAACATTTTTTTTGCAAAATAAGGTGGCCCGTCCGGTGGGTCCCTGCTGTCAGGTGGAGGAGTAATTATTTTGTGCGTAATAAGGAGGCACTTCCTTGCGGCCGCCGTGGACCCAGCTGTCAGCCTCTCCATGTACAGTACTCTTCGATGGAAGTCGTTCCTTGACCACGTTGACCACGCCGTGCCGAGTGCACCAGGGCGGTGGACGATGACAAGGCCTAGGAAAGGGACGACGCGGAGCCGGGGAAGATGCGGCAGTGGATGCCCAAGCATAGAGGAGTATGAGGGTTCACTCGTTCGACTGCGGTGTGAGGCTGTCGTCGCTGCAGAATAACAGGGGGTGTGGGTGAGTAGAGGGATGGCCTGGCCAGCGGCGGGATTAGTAGGGGGCGGTGAGGTCTCCGCAGCATCACAGCCGGCCATGGGAGGCAGGAGCACGCGGCACGACCAATGCTGCTTTGGGCGGCTGGAGCAAGAAGACCAGAGGTTGAAGAAGCACTTCAGCCGTTGGATGGACATCATATGGTCACTGGAGCTAGAATCGTTCATATTGACTAAGTTGACAAAGCCCTCCGTCCCCGTCAACTTAGTAGGCCCACAAGTCAGCCTCCCACCAAGGTGGGTCCCAACTAGTAGGGGGAGTATTCATGTTATCTGCTTAATAAGGAGGAACTTCCAGTGGGTCCGATCTGACAGCGGGGGGAATGTTTTTTTCGTGAAATACGGTGGCCCGTCAGATGGGTCCCAGCAGTTAGGGGGGAAACGTTTTTTTCGCAAAATATGGTGGCCTGTCCAGTGGGTCCCTGGTGTCAGGTGGAGGAATCATTATTTTCCGCATAATAAGGAGGCACTTCCTTGCTGCGGTCGTGGAGCCAGCTGTCGGCCTCTCCATGTACAATACACTTCCGATGGAAGTCGTTCCTTGACCACGTTGACCACGCCGCATTCTGTTGCATGCATGCGTGCATGGGCGTGGTGTGTCCCCACTATCAGCGTCTCACGTACAGTCATCTTCCAATGACTCTCGGTTGTTGACCATGTTGACCACACCGTGCCGAGCGCACCAAGGCCGATGGACGAGGCGAGGCCCCAGACTGGAACGACCAGGAGATGGGGAAGACGGGGCAGTGGAGTTGCAGATGGAGAGGAGTGGGAAACTTCACTCGTTTAGGTGCATGGCAGCACAGCCACGGTGCCGCCCACGGGAGACAGGAGCAAGAATAGAGGTTGAAGAAGGAGAACGGCTGTGGGATTAACATCCAACGGTCCAGCTGCTAGATTCATTTGTTTATTAAGTTGACAAAGCCCTACGTACACGTCCGCTTAGTAGGCCCACAAGTCAGCCACCAAATCTCACGGGTCCCAGCTGTCAACGGGATGAATATTTTTTTTGCAAAACAAGGAGGCACTTCCTTCCATGTGAAGATACAGCCGGTGGGTCCCAGCTTTCAGGTGGAGGAAACATTTTTTTTGAGCTTAATAAGGAGAAACTTTCCTTGCGTGCGACCATGGACCTCGTGGGTCCCAGCCGTCAGGCTCTCCACATACAGCCCTCTTCTGATGACTCTCATTTGTTGACCACGCCGCGCCGAGCGCAGCGAGGCGGTGGACGACGGCGAGGCCCCGGACGGGAACGACTCGGAGATGGGAAGACGCTATAGTGGAGTCGCAGATTGAGAGGAGGAGAAGGGTTATAACTGGTTCTGGTGCGGCGTGGGGCTACAGTCGGTGGAGAATAATAGGAGGTGTGGAGGGGTGGAGGGATAGCATTGCCGTCGGTGGGGTAGCGCTTCACAATGGTGCATGCTAAGCAGAGCCGCTAGCCACCGGAGGCCGGACCATGCGGTCTCGGCGATGCTGGAGGAAGAAGATGAGAGATTGAAGGTGCATGCTGGCCGTGGATATAAATCCAATGGCTGTGGATGTCACAATCATTTGTTGACCAAGTTGGCAACGCCCTTCGTAGGCTTCGACCTATTGGCCCACATGTCAGCCTGAAAAAATGTGGCATATACTTAACCCATGTTTTCTAGAATGTACAGTCCATTTGCTGGGCCGGGTGACCAAATAATTTCACGTCAATCAGGCCCATTTATATTTTCTAAGAAATCCCAGCCCATTTTCACTTCCTTGAAATACATGAATTAGCTGGGCTCGTTATATATATAATGTTATGTTAGAAGGAGCAATTAATATCAAAGAATAAACCGGAGAGGCACATTATATATATATATAATTAACAAATTAGCAAGTTATTGCACAAAATAAAAATGAGCGCATTATTATTAAATTGGTCCTTAAAATCTTCGCAAGCTTTTGTATGCAATCACCAGGATTTTCCTTGCCTGTGAGTCAAAAACAACCAGGATTTTCCTTGCCAACTTCTGTTAAACATTTACTTTTATAAGTTAATAACACATGGGATGTTTTTATAATTTATATATAAGTCTCTATAAAATATACGATAATAATAATAATATAAATATATATAATGTGGTTAAAAGGGAAAACATAAATTGGACACGACATTATTATTCTTATATATAGATAAATAGAACAAAGACCCGCATTTTATTAAAAAATACATTGGGCTGCCGATCTTTAAGAAGAAGCCCATAGGCCGGTATGGACCTCAAAAAATAAGTTGAAACCACTGTCTCCGTATGTCGTGGGCTACGCATGTTAAAATACAAAACCTAGGCCTAGCCGATACTTGTTCGCCCTCTAGAAAAAAATGATACCAGATCCCCGAGTGAACTAGATTAAAGAGGGGGCCGGCGGCACGACTGAAGAAGCACATCAGGAGCGATTTTTTTTCTTCAGTGGATGGCTCTCGATAGCATTTTTTACTTTCCTCTGCACCATACAACTTGTATTTTTAGCCTCCCAGTCCGTCGTGGTGGACCAGCAGCCCATTTGCTGGGCAGGCCAACCTACAGAAACCAGCACTCGATTTTTCATCAAGCCCCAAAAACAACGCAGTACTATGTTTGTTTTGAGGCCAAAAACATTACAGCAGGGGTTGAGCGGGGGAGAGGGGAAGACAGAGTAATAAAAAGATTAAAAAGAGCTGATGCGCCGTTGCTACCCTAACAAAGCAGGTGCAATTCTTCTCGGGAAGAAGGTGTGCCGTTGACACCCACACGTCACATACCCCACAGTAGGCATACTAACAAGTTCACACACAATACAACAGAAAAGGTAAACATTCGTATCAAACTCAGGTTCACAGGACACGTTCATATTCATAGCCAACATTCACTATCAACAACTCAAAAGATTCATATATACACAAGCTCAGCATATCTATGCATCCAAATGATTGATAGATCACACGACAATATTCCTACATAATTCACAAAAAGATTCAGATATACACATGTTCAGTATGTTTATGCATCCAAATGATTGAGATCACAGCCAATATGATCCATGGACGAACTTTAATTACCTAGGGTACAGACTGGTAAATGGTGTTCAGTCGAAGGTACTTCTTGCTAAAATTAATGCTTGTACGAGTAAACTATCGAGTACATAAGAGGCAGCACAGACAATCTGAACTTTGCTTGTAGGTTTATCCTCAAATAGTGGCCTCGTGCCGAGCGAGGTTTGAGCAACTTGGCCACTACTTTCATCCAACTAGTTTACTGGCTCATCTTGGTCCTGTAGCTCGCCAAAATTCTACATTGCAGACGAGAAAGGAGGCGGTTGAGAAAATGAACCACCCAAATTTTTTGTGTAGTTCAACTGAAATGGAGCATCCCTGGCGTGCAGACTGATTAAGTGCCAGATGAATATACGCGTCAACCAACTTGTCTGGAATCTTTAGACTCCATGCCATACAGTTCGCTACCATATCTGCCGATAACCAAAAGGCACAAGTTGGGACCAAAGATTGGACTGTGTTCTTCTGGGCTATGCGCCAAGCAATATTTTTGGCGTTCACTCTCCTAATACTTGGGAGTTTGACAACTGGTTGACGCCGGTTGATACTCGAATGAATATAGGCACTTCTTGTCAACATCGATGCTTGTCTGAGTGAACTTTGGAGTACATAGCAGCAGCATAAGTATCTGTCCATCTAATCATTTTGTGCAGTTCTACTGAAATCACCCAAGGCAATGATTTGCCTGCGAGTTCAGGCTCCAAGTTACTCCTTTATAAAATTGACAAATAGTAGCACAATACCAAATTACCAATACATGACAAGCACAATAATCAGGATAAAGACCAGTACCAACCTGTGTGAGGTAGCATATCAATTACTATTTCCTTTGACTAGAAGCCGAGATAAGCGAAGCGACTGACAGCGAAGGAAGAAAGCAAGCCGAGATTAGCGACTGACAGGAAAGGACGGAAGCTGTCGAGGCAATGAAGCACCCAAAGTTTTTGTGCAGTTCCACCAAAATCGAGCATCCCTGTTGGCACATATATTGAGAGAGTGAGATTACTGTAATAGTGGGACTAGTTGATGAAACATACACTAACAAATAGAAGCACCCTCATTATCTTAATGGGTAAAGTTAGCAACATAGTAGTCTTGCTTAAAGAGAGGTATTAGTTTATTTAATCAGTGCCAATTAGCTCAACACTCAAAGCATTGCCATTTATCATAGGTTGCAAAACTTTAACATGCAAAGATAAAGGAGTTTCTCATGACAGTAGCACGATACAAATAGAGATGACAGCAAACTAATATGGATGAAGGCCTTAGGCCCGTACCAACCTGAGAAAAAAAGCTTATTCATGTAGTCCCATAAGAGATGATAAAGCACTCACTGGAATCACTCAATAGTATATATTTTTGTGCACTTCAAATGTATGGTTGAAATCACTCTTGTTTACCAGTGCTGAGATTATATCGAAAGATTATCAAGAACTTCCAGCAGAGTTAAAGCACTGGCTGGGATACAGTTCATTGTATTGTCTTGTGTAGTTCCACTAAAATGTATGATTGGCACAACATGATCCCTGTTTGCACAAGTAGGAACAAGGTGAAACCTTCATTAGCTTAGTGAGAAAGGATAGGAAGACATTAGCATATTACTCTAACAGTAGCATCAAATTCATGATGGACAATACGCAAAACATTGCCTCATTGAACCAATGGCAATAAATTGACATGCAAAACAATAGCACTATTATGTCATGACACTAATAATATTCCCTCCCTGCTCCACCACATGATTCTCCTCCATAGACAAACATACACACGTACATGATTCAGCATTGGGCCCTACTAAAGATTTGTTTAACTCCGACAGGAAAATTAGGCAGCAATAAATTAGTGGCACTTAAGTACTCCTAATTAATTAAGTGAGATAGCAGAAGTGGAAGGGCTCCCTGGAGGATCATCTCACATGTAAGGTAGTCATTGCCGGAGCCCTTGAATGGCCTCGACTGAGGCCTCTGGCTTCAGCAAGATCGCCTTGGCACTGTTTATTCTTCTTCTTCTTCCTCTTCATGCTCTGTTTCTCTTTCTCCTCACCCGTTGATGAAGCCAAGTACATGATTGGCCTTCTATTTAAGAATTGGTTTTGTCAGTGAGGGAGTACAAGTGTACTAGTAAAAAATAGCATTATTTTCTCATGGTAGTCGGAAAATAGAGATGAACACATGCATTAAATATCATTCTTACCTAAAGGAAGGTTATGGCGCCAATATGGATGATGAGGATTGGAACACAGATCTCCCTTTGTGCAGTTCCACCAAATGAACCAACTGTTCCATTCTGACATTCCAGTTAAACAGCACAAAAGTCAATTCTTTTAAGAAGAGTTTTGTGCAGTGCACCAAAAGGTCACAACAACAACCAGGTGAATTGGATTTCCCTATTTGCACAAAAAAGTACAGAGGAAACAATCAGAGTCTCAAACAATTACAGGAAAAAACATTTGGCTAAACTTGTCATGGCTTATAACAGTGGCATGGCTTCATTTTTACCAGGGACATTAGATTAAGAACAGCTAAATATTTGGTATAAGGGCATGGGACAGTGGGTGCACTAGCAGTCCAGCACCATGTACCTAAACAGGGGCATAAAGTGGTGATTCATAGTTTGTTTCCCCGAGAAACAAACATCCAAGAAACATATCTGGGTTGGTCCCATTTTTGTTCACTCTAGCCACCTACTCCTATGTGTGGATAGCAAATCTAGTCCTGGTCATACCACTGTGTACAACGCTACCCCTATATTTCCCTTTTCGACCAAGAGACCGGTTGGATGACCAGTCTGTACTACTTTCACCCCCTTTCCTTCCTGTTTGTACCAAGTCCGATGTACATACTAAATTCCCCCACCCCCACTTTATTTCTTGTTTGAACCAAGTACTCCCTCCGTCCGGAATTACTTGTCATCAAAATGGATGTGTCTAGAACTAAAATACATCTAGATACATCCATTTCAATGACAAGTATTTCCGGATGAAGGGAGTACAAGATTCGACTCCAAGAAGTAGCTTTACCTCTAACAATAGAAAAAAAGGTGACGTTGGACCATCCGATCGAGAGGGGCTGAGAGGTAGAAAATGATGCACATGCAGCGACGTAGCGAGCTGGGGAAGTAGAGCTAAGGTGGTTTCGAACGAAGATATACTTGAAGGTTGGATAGGTGGGCGGCGGGAGGCCGGATCCGCCCACGGGCAATGACGAAGGGATCGGAGGACCTCCCGCACCGGCGCTCGGCCAGAGATAACGGTGCGGCCAGCAGTGGGTCTCCTCCCTCGCCGTCGACGACGGCCTAAACGCTGCCCCTCCCCCCCTTCACCAATGGAGGGGGATACGTCCGGATCTGTAACCAACAGTGAGGATAGAAAGACAGTGTTGTTTGAAGGGAGTAAGACAGTGTTACCACCCCTATCTTGTTTAGATCTGGAGAGGATGAGAGTGTGTGAATAGAGCAACCCTAGCAAGCAAACGCGGAGGCTCCGTACTATATATACGTAGTGGGGTAGTTTTCCTTTTTCACTCCATCAAAACAATTGTTTAAAATTGTGTACTACATGCCAGGTCGCGGTTTTTTAGTTGTTGATTGTGTTTTGAGATAGCTACCCACTTGTTCCAAGTGGTGTTACGGTGTGCCAAGTCGCAGTTTGTATCGTTCAAGTCTGGTACTACAAGTCCCTCCATTAACTGAACAACCACCCCCTCATAAAAATTGTGAACAAGCCCACGACTAAAATTAGCGGAAACGTGGGTTACCCCAACATGCATTATTATTTATATTTTCTACTCCCTTCGTTCCTAAATATAAGTCTTTTTTATTAGCCACACCTAAGGCAAGAATTTTTTTTATTAGCAGTGAACCCCACATGTCATAGACACAAAAATTGTGGAAAGATTCCCTTAGGCAAGCCAAAGTGTGTCTAACAATTTGAGCAACTCAAGTTAGGCAAGTGTGGCAAGTGTGGGAAAAATAATGTGGCAACATAAGACAAACATAGTCACAATCCAAACAGCCCCGCAAATTTTTGTGACATGCATGAAAATTTGGTTAGTTAAATTTATAGTCAAAATTTGGCAAGGTGCATCAAATCAACACATGCAAGTATCAAAAGGAAACTCATGGCATGCATGCATGCGTTGTACTCCCTACGTTTCCAAATATAAGTCTTTTTAGAGATTGCAACAAGTGACTACTTACGAAGCAGAATATTCTACATACATCCGTATGTTGTAGTCCATTTGAAATGTGTAAAAAGACTTATATCAAGTGCAATGCTTTGATGTGTCGCATCAACTCGTACAAGACTGAGAAGTTTGATTACTACAACGCCCTCTCCCTCGCGGACTGAGCTCCGGTGCCTTAACTGCACCTGCCTTTGGCTGCATGACAGGAGGGCCAACCACCTGTTGGGCCCACCTGTCATAGACGCAAAGGCAGGAGCAGTAAGTAGAAGCTTTCGCTACATGCTATCCCTCCCGCACGAGGTGGACGGACATGCAGCAGTGGATTCGATACTGTAGAAGTAGGAGTAACATCATTGTTCGTCTACTCAAAGAGGCGAAGAGCCAAGCGCAACCCGAACGTGGCAGTTGCGAACGCTCGCGTGGTGCGGTGCCTTGGAGCATGCATATAGTAGCCAGGCTCTTGCATGAGAGCCTGTTTACTATTTGAGCCCACTATTGTAGTAGTACTAGTACCCAGGGCTTGCTACTCCCTTCGTCTAGGTGAGTAAGTCATTTAATTTTTAGCTAAGATTCCCTCATTGAATTGTTTAACAATTAAACTTCATCATCCATTGGTTAATACTCATTCTGCATAGGTCCACGTGCTTAGCACCGTTTCCTCCTGGGGTCGCCAATGTTTATTTGCTAATTAATAGCATTGCATGCAATGAACTAGCCACTGCATGTCGTGTTTGGTAGTCTCAAGTCATTAAAAGCATGTACATCTCTCATATCTTATTGGTTAATATGTCAAGAAACAAGAAACAAGGTAGAAGTTAATGCACCGCGCCTAAGTGTTTTGGGACTATTTGGTTTTCGTAAGATGACACCTAAACGGAGGGAGTAGTATAGCCTTGTAAACCGGAAAGGAATACTTGCGTTTCTAGAGATTTCAACAAGTGACTAGACTACACCGCGTGCAGTACCCCCTCCCTTCTGGTTTATAGGGCTCAAATCTCAAATCTCATGGACCAAGGCATTTTGAGATTGGACGAATATATCTCGTACTTTACAAAACTACCCTAATTAAACTCAAGCATTAATTACGTAGTTCTCTCGTTTTCCTCTCCGCCTTGGTCGCGGTGCACAATATTCAGAACTCCTATATGACTAGCCGCTCTATCTACATGCGGGACATCAAAGCATCCGGGCCCGCGTGCCATCCACCAAATCACAGCGAGGTGCTACAGTCGAGACTCACCTGTCACCCCGGTGTGGCCGTCATGACCCGTCATATCACAAAACCCACACCTTTACCAGTAGTGGTAAGGTGGCCTCCAAGTTGGACTGGACGAAGCAACCATCATTTCACGGGAATGCTCGTTGAAGCCCTTTCTTCCCTTTCTTGAAGAAAACCTAACTCCAGGCTACTCACTTCTGCCATTTTTCTTCTGTACCGATGAAGGAAAGGTGGGCGAATCAGTTATGCTGCTATATTTTGATTCCAAGAATCTTCTTTTTGCGAAGCACCGACCGATTCTCACAGCCTATTCTTTTCCCGTTTTAATTGCGATTGTGGTTTCCTTTCGATTGCGTTTTGTTTGTCAGTTCATCGATGGATCCTGGAGCACTGGGCAAAGATTTGCCTGCGAACAACCCACTGGAGACAACGATCTCCAGGAAGCGAGCACCGACCAACGAGTTGACCATGTTGGCGGGCCAACCCATGGAGATGAAGAACTCCAAGAAACAAGCACTGGCCAAAGAGTTGACGATGTTGGTGGACGAACTCCTCAAAGAAAGTTGGAAGAACAGCAAGGGCCCCACCATGCCTACCCCAGAAACTCGGATGGCCACCTATGCGAGGCTCAAGGCCAAGTTTGAGGAGATGGTCGCCGTTGAGAAGCAGTATTCCCCTGGCAAGGTGATGGCGCCCATCAGGACGAGGAGATGGCCCCCGGAGGGATGAGATCCCCCGGTGAGCTGCACAAGGTAAAAAATAATGGCTTATTACCATAGTTGTGGTTTTTGGTTATTTGCAATGTGCTTGCTAATATATTAGGGTTGTGCAGGTGCCGGTGGACGTCCTTGATGATTCCGATGTCACGGCCCGTCCTGTGGACAACGCCCCGGAGATTGTTTTCGATGTCGCGGTCTGTCCTGTTGGCATCGCCCCGGAGATCGATTCTGATGCCGCTGTCCATCCTGTGGATATCGCCCCAGAGATCAATTCCGATGTCGCGGTCAGTCCTGTGGACATCACCCCAGAGATCGATTCCCATGCCGCTGTCCGTGCTGTGGTCATTGCCTGAGCGATCGATGACAAGAAATAGTTGGTCGCGCTAATCCTTCAGGGTAGTTTGCATTGCCATGTGTTTAATTACCAGAACGATGCGTGTTATCAAACCATCTTAGGGCTAGTGCACTGTCTGGTGTGGGCGGTACTTGCTACTTCTGTTTGATAGTAAATCATGCGAACCCTCTCCGGGTTATGGAAACAGATGTATCCTCACCAGCTTTTGATGTAATATATGGCATGCTTATATGTAAGTTTGAACTGTTTATCATATCAGCAGGGCTTGTTTGATGATTCTTGGTGTTAGTAGGCTAGCTACTGTGCGAGCTATAGTACTTGCAAAACACTCACCGAAGAGACACGTTGGGGTTGATGAGCTCGTGGTACGCTTATACTTATCCATCATCGATCGACCAATAGCCCTAGCCCCTAAAATTGTAGGCTTGGCGATCGATCAGACAATAGTCGACACAGATACATTCAGGCCTCATTTGGTTCATAGGGTAAGAAAATCGTAGCAAAAGTACAGAGACGTACAACACAAAATCATAGCAGTGTAGAGACGTACTCCCGACCTAGGCGGGCTAGTTTGGCCTAGTGGGTTTCAGTGATATGACATGGTACAGTGCCAGCCAGTCTTCGCGTGTGGTAGCAGTATTGCAGGTACAGTAAGTTTTCTTGAAGAAGCATAATTCAACGAAGTCATGATGGTTCCTTCATCCGAACAACTTAAAGTGGGAAAGGTTGGGCCTGCGATACGACAGGGGTAGACCAGGATAATTTTGTGCATGGCAGGTGGACCAGGATGGTTGACGTCCCACATGTCGGCAAATGAAAGTATTCTTTCCGATATAGAGGACGAGCAACGAGTATTCATTGTTTATTTTTGATGAAAGCTATTGTCTCCACTGTTACTCCTTGACTTTGTCAATGCCTCTCTCTCCTCCACATAAGCGGGTAATACTTGCTATGCATGCGGCGGGCAGCTGGCGTCTTGAGGGGCCAGGGCGGTCAAAGCGGGCTCCGGAAGCGGTCCGGACTCCAGCATGGCCCACCTCACATTATCACCATATATTTCTTGGAGTCTGTGCGCGGCGGGCGGGTGATCTCTTGTCCCTCCCCCGTTTCTCTCTTCTCAGCCGATGCCCGCCGAGCGATTAGATTTCAGCTATCGATGGTTTATTCAATTATAGTCCCACATGTAAGTGAAATAGCAAGAAAACGTGTGTCCCCTCTGGTGAGTGGCGTGCGAGACGGACTGTCGGGGGTGCGACGCGTACGAGTCGTAAGTGTGCCACCTTTTCCTTTAGAACTTGCGAAGTGTAACATTTTCGCACGATCGATCGATAGAAATCCAGAACAAAATGACGAGGGCGGTGCTTTCCCGCTCGTTAGGCGGGCTAGTTTGAGTGATATGACGTGCTACAGTGCCGTCCATTGCTCCATTTTTATGTAAGCAAGAGTTTACACTCTTACACGAGAGGAGTGCAAAACACCACGGATCTGATTTTGATCGAGGGATAACTGTACCCTGCCAAATAATGGAGCACTGTTAGTGATTATAGCATGATAGTTAGGGCATCTCCAACGCTGGCCCACAAATTTACACCGGCATTTGTTCGAGGACACTAATGGATGCCATCCGATGCTACCCGCATACCTTTCGACAATTATCTGAACTAACCGGATGAAATTCGTGCAAACAAAGCAAATTTCAAATTAAGCGGATGAAATTCATTACATTTCGAAAACTTTTCCTACAAACTGGACGATATTCATTGCATATTTCGCACAAACCGTATTAAAACCTACTGTAAACCTAATCTAAACGATCGCCGACGCCCGACCACCATGTCCGGCCATGAACCCGAGAAAGCCAACCATTGCCTTTGCCTCCTCCTCATCCGCCTCGATAACCTCCTCCTCCGAAGCACAAGGTTCTGAAGATTTCTGCCTCCACATCACCGTCAAGCGGCTAATAGACCACCGATGTTTACACCACCAAGCTTAGCGTCGACTGAGTGGAATAGCGGTGGACTTCCTGGGACTAGAGCGGCGGCGACCTACCGTGTACAACTCTTCCTCGCTACCGGCTGCGCCCGCACACGCGCGCCGGCTTCATGGTCGTGGCGGCGGAGGGCGGCCGGGGGGTGCCAGCAATCTCCTTCGTTTTCTCCTGCGATAGTACGTCGAAGAGAGCTTTGGAGCGCGCCCGGAGCGGAGCCGTCGATGTCCCTCGTCTGCTCCTGTGACAGTACGTCCAAGAGATCCTCGGAGCGCCAGGAGGCCATGGTCAGAGTGGTGCCGACAAAAGGAAGGGACCGGAGGAGAATAAGTGTGGGTCTTTGGCTATGGCTGGGAGCTGGGGCTCAAGTTAATATAGCGGGCGAATGCCAATGAGCCGCGGCAGACGGATGGACAACTGGCGCCGGAGTAGGTTCGTCGGGCGTGAATGCGGACGCTGCTTCAGTGACTTAACTGCAGATGCGTTGGGTTACTGACATGTGGGCCCAACGGGCATCTGGCCCGCATGTCAGTGACACACCAATTGCACATGCAGTTAAGTCTGGAGAGATGGTGACCGTTTCAGGCAGGAAGCGCGCGCTAGCGATGGAAGGGGTTTCGGTAGGGCAGGGCGGTCAGACGCTGGCGTGGTGGTAAAGGGTGAACTCATGGATGACGAGCCTTTGAAGCATATGCGACACATATTGACAACCGCTCTTGTCGCCAGCTAGCCTTCGACGACCACCATGAGACACCACACAACCATGCATAACTTACGAATAATGGACGAATCGATCAGACACACACTCGTGTGCAGTGGCACTAAGATCCGTCGCTCACGATAGTGCATACTCCGTACCATAGTACCCTCCCTAGCTAGGTTGTTTTATAGATTGTCATTGTGATGGACGATATACATGAGCAAGGCGCTCCAAGTATGACCGTTGGTGTTGAGCCAGGTGAATACATGCTTGGCGTTCGCGTAGGCCTCCATCAAACTTCTAAATAGTAATATCAGGCACCGCCGGGGCGCACAGGTGATGGGCTCGCCGTTTGCGTTGCGCCATGAGCATGACTTTGATTTAGAGGGCGACGTGCATGCATTAGCATGCTTTGATAGCGTGAACGTGAGTGTCTGACGCGAAGTATTTCATTTTCATTTGGCTGACAAGGGTGCGTTGGAGCGACGAGTCCGTGGTTTGATTCCCCACATACGCATAATATTGGTTTTTACAGTATTTCTTTCTCCATTGACAGGTAGGCCCGCATAGATAGATAAAGAACACGAGCTGATGAGGCGCATGCGGACTGTTTGACTGGTCAACCAGACAAATACGGAGCTATACGCTGAGCCAGTGACCGTATAATCACCATATCTCGTATACAATGATCAAAGTGAGCTATCAAGACAAGTTCGATGAGCGCCAATGCATTTTACTCGGTAATAAATGACCAGGATTGAAGGGGAATCCAAATTTCCTTCGTCTTCTGTCCTTGAGCTCTTGACAAACCAATGCACTATATGGTTGTCCGGCCACTCCACCCCAGAGCTCTCACCAAGCGTCGTTCATGCCACCGCGCCGCACACTAACCGGTAAGGCAGCGATGGCATCCCGCCGTGCCGAGTTCCTCGCCGCCCATGACTGCACACAAAATGGTAGGGAAGCGATGGCATCCCGCCGTGCCTATGTGGGAGGAATTTGAAGATGCCAAGGCCGAATGGGCGGTAGAGCAAGAGGCGGCCAAAGCCGCATAGAGGGAGCGGAAAAGTCAGAAAGCACTCAAGAAAAGAGAGGCCCGCCACCGCAAGAAAGAAGAGGACACACACGCTGTTGCGGAGAGGTCGGCGGAGATCCAAGAACGATGGGGTGTCGCCGACAAAGCCGGGAAGGAGAACGACGGCGTCTGGCCAGCATGTGAGAAGTAGTAGTACTAGTAGTTAGTGTGTGTGTCTATGTGAGAGTAAGAGCATGTACCAGTACTACTAGTTACTATTGTTGTTTTTAGAGCAAATTACTAGTACATTAGCCTAGACTAAATGGAAAAATTCCTATCCTATGCATCAAATGGCATCTCTTTCTCTATAGGAATTGAGATGCATGTCATCTCACTTCCTATGATTTTCATATTCCTATAAAAGTCCTATCCTATGAATGAAAGGAGGCCTCTGTTGGAGTAATTACTGTAGCTAGCAGTACTGCTGGTACAGTAGTTTTCCTCAAGAAGCGGAATTCAACGAAGTCATGATGGTTCCTTCGTCCGAGAAACTTCAAAGTGGGAAGTGGGCCTATGATTTGATGGCTCATTAGTCATTGTTACTGCGGCGCGACGACCGGGGTGACTCTCCCTTAGAGTTCTGCGTGCATGGCAAGTGGACCAGGATGGTCGACGTCCCACATGTTGGCGGACGGAAGTATTCTTTCCGATATCGAGGAGCAAGGAAACCGCGTGGTATAGTATCACTGCTGATTGGTTCTCAAAAAATAGTATCACTGCTTTTATAATTATTTTTTATTTCTGATGAATGCTAGCTTTTCAACTCTTACGACGAAGAGTGCCAAACATGGCACGTGCTGGATGTCCCACACGTCAGCGAAAGGAGTGGGACATGAACAGCGTGGTAGAGCCCAGCACAAAAAAAACAGCGTGGTAGAGCATCTCCACTTCTTCCACTTCTGGGTCGGAGTCCACACATAGTAGTACTTAGTGGTATGAACGATACAAAGTGCGGTCTGGAGAGAAAGACACACCTAGTTGGAAGGTCTCGGGGCATACACGTAACAAATATAAAAGTTAATATGTGCCTCCAACTAATTTAGTAGTAGTAGAGTACTTAGGCACGTACTCCATAACATCACTATGCATTGCACGTACAACATTTAGTGGTAGTACGTAGTAAGAGACAAATGCCGCCCAAGAGTTCCCTTCTCGACCAACTTTTGTGTGTTTGGTAGAGTGTATGGAGGGTGCATGAGTCCACACTAGTTTAGCACAAATACACTAGAAGCATGCATGAAGAGATCATGCATGAAGAGGGGTGTTGAGTTGAGCATGCATGAAGAGGGAACAACTATGCTGAGATGAGAACGCAACCAAACACACCCTATATGCCAAGCATGTTCATACCATTTGTGCCTTTCTACTTCACTTACTGCGCTACATTACTCAGGTTCGTACGTCCACTCCTTGGTACATGTCCATCTCGTAGTTCCAGTCCCATGTGTTCTTCATATAGATGGAACGATCCTTGCATAACACATGCACCTTGATGCTAGATGTCTCGCGTGTTGGCAAGACGATGAACAAAGCTCATGTAAAAAAAATAGAGTGGAAGAACATAGATTCCCGACGACCGAGAAGAGTACGAAACACGACAGCCCAGTGTAGTTACATCATACTAGAACATGGTAACCCACGCTATCACCATATTTCTTGGCTTCCGTGCGACACCTATCTCTAGTAACCCAGCAGCCTGTATCGCTTCTCCCTCCTCGTCTCTCCCAAAGTGCGGCGGGCTGGCGTTTTTGCCGTCTATTGAGGTCAGTTAACTCATCACATGTTAGCGACATGCCAAGAGCATTCTCAAAAAATTCCTTTCACGTTCCGTTTTCAAAAAGAAAAAAATCCTTTCACGTACAAATTTGACTGTATGCTTTGAGCAACTTGCATGTGCTATACTGCTCATGTTTGATACTCTAACTTAGCTAGAGGTTAGACTAACTCATGACTAATCCTGAACTAACTGTAGCCAAAGAGGTGTTTGCGTGACAGGGTTAGATTGACAATAAATGCACTTGATGGAGAGAGAAAAGTGATTTTTCAGTGGTCCCAATGAGAACTATCTCCAGTTAGCACCTCTTGGGTGGGATAGTTTTTTTTGGTGGGTTCGGTGCAACTTGCTCCAATTTAGGGGCTGTTTGGATTGTGACTATCTTTGCCATATGTTGCCACATGATTTTAGCCACATTTTCCACAGATGTCTTAGTTGAGTTGCTCAAATTGTTAGCCACACTTTGGCTTACCTAAGGGAATCTTGCCACACTTTTTGTGTCTATGACATGTGGGGTTCATTGCTCATAAAAAATGCTTGCCTTAGGTGCGGCTAGAACCAAACACCTACCCAACTTGGTCAAAGTTGTCTAAGGTTAGGTATGGCAAAGTATGGCAAGGTGTGGCTAGCAACCAAACAGCCCCTTAAACACTCATGCTTGGATAATTTAGGGCTATTTTAGCCCCAACTAGCTCAAAGTAACTCTAACCCATGGATCCAAACAGGGCCTATGGCCAGTCTCGACGTGGAGCAGTCGCGTGCACCGGGAAGCGACGCTCTCTCGGCCGTCGCGCCACTTCAAACCCGGCGTCAGTGAGAGGTCGCCTCCGCTCTGGCCGGGCATTAATGCAGCACCGACGCTCCAGGGCAACGCTGACCGTTTCACGCGGGAAGCGCGCACTGGCAAGGGAGTATAGGTTTTGAACCGTTTCAGGTGTAGTACAGGTAGTTTGCAAAATTACTCAATTATTGCACTCAGTTTCCTAAGAAATTGTGGTAAAAAACGTTGCTCCGCAACCCGCTTCCCTTCTCCTTCCTCTTCCACCGCCCGCGCACGTCCGCGGGAAGCGACCGGTCAACCCTTATATAGGAGTGCTAGCACAAAAAGATGCATGCATGACCACTAAAATTTCCATATTAAAGCACCGCTCCGGGGGGAGTATGGCGTATGTTGTTACCTTCGGCCGGGCCATGGCTACCAGGCGACGACGACCAGAGAAGAGGCGGCGGGAGGGGAATGAATGCAGCTACTGTTTGGGTTCGCCGTCCGGCTTAAATAAATGCGCAGCATCACATGTACCCGCAAGTGCACAAATTGTAACATACGTGTCTGCTTAAGTGGGCGTCACGTAACTGGTGTGTGTGAGAGAGAGATTCTGAGAGACAGAGTGCGTGTGTGCGACTCTACTCTTTGGACATGTACTCAACCTTTTGCATCGGGATATATGTATAATGGTATTTACTTTAGCTAGTGATTTACGTGGCCATGTTAACGTGGTTGTGTAAAAAAAATGTCACTTCCTACTCGTGATTTGCGTTATATAATTACAAGCAAGATGCTCGTGCATTGCATGAAACATCAATATGCATTTTTTTACAAAACACCTATTGTGATTGACCCATGCAGGAGTAATCTCATGTGTAAAAACTAATGGTATCTCGAGAATTTTATCGAAAAACTGGCATCTCGAGAATGTCATCGAAAAAATGAAAGATGAGAGATAAGGTGAGGAGGAGTGGAGCGTGGTGGTGACTGGTGGTCAGAATGGGCGGAAGCATGGGGATGGACGGCGCCGGCAGGCGGCAGCAGCCACCATGCTAGATTGTTCCAGAGACTTCCTTTTTTAGTTGCTGAGCAATGAGGTTGTGGGAGATAATGATGTGGAGAGAGGTGCGGGTATCTTTTGTAAAATTATCATAGTTTTCTTTCTATCCGTCAGATATAGATCAGACAGTCTATATTACAAGATGTCAGGCACACCATCATCGCCAACTCGTTTTTTTTATAAGGGTACAGATGATAAGTTTGCTGACTACTAAAGTAAAGTGGAATTTGTCCATGTTATACAACTAAATTAAGGTGATTGTTTATCATACGGGTAAGGTTGGATGAAGGGTGGTAGCAACAAATGCTCTGCCTAGAGCATGTGCGTGAGAGATGGAGTCTTAGTGTGTGTGTGTGTGGGGTGTGTGTGAGAGAGAGAGAGAGAGATGGAGTCTTAGTGTGTGTGTGTGTGAGAGAGAGAGAGATGGAGTCTTAGAGAGAGAGAGAGTGTGTGTGTTTGTGTGTGTGTGGGTGGGTGGGTGGGTGTGCGTGCGTGCGTGTGTGTGTGTGGGTGGGTGTGCGTGCATGTGTGTGTGTTTGTGTGTGTGTGTGTGTTGCGGGGTCCTCGGTGGCAGATGTAATTTAAGTGTGCATGGCTTCATCATAGAGAGGTGATGTGTATGGTAGAGGCCACCAACGATGGGGTGTGAGATAGAAAATGCCCGTAGAGAGGGAAGAGAAGGTGTGTGCACGTGAGAGGAGTCGACATCTAGAGAACGTGTTTGTTCAAGAGACACCGAGGAAGACTATTATATATTGATGGTGCATGTAGGTGGGAATTAAACAAAGGGATGGTTTTATTGGTTTAGGAGATATAGGGGAAGAGTGAGAGGGGGGGGGTAGCTAGAAGGAGATTGTTAAATGTGAGTGTGTGTTTTACCCATCCAGGCGGAAGTTATGTGCACACAAGAGGAGAACGATTCGATGTGGTGTTATGGTTGAGGGTAATTAATTACGTATGGAGACATAGAGACCTTGAACGTGCATGTGTGAGAGGTATACATGTATACGCGGGATGTGTGTGTGTGCGCGCGCGCATGATCGAGATAAAAGAAAGAAGACATAAGTCATAAGATCAACGACATGGGAGAGACGGATCGGTATGACAATATGCATGCATGTGAGAATGCAGGGAAGAAGGCCCGACAATTGAGCATGTGTTTTTGTCTTTAAGAGATAGTGGCGTGGGCTGGAGCATGCATTCTATGGCGAGCAGAGGGAGTGAGTCACAATGATTGTGCAAAAGAGATCAACCTATAAATACATATGTATGGAGAGACATATATAGTGTGGGTGATAGGAAGCAAGACTCCGTGCGAGAAAGAAATGTTAACGGAGAAACTACAGATAGATACAGAGATGGAGATGCTAGCTAGAGGAACATCCGCTAGTTTGAGTGTTGGAGATGACTGCCGGGTGGTTCAGAGGGTGAAGTTATATATGTGTGTGTGTGAGAAAGATAAAAAGAGGGCACTTGACTGCATGTAGAGAGAAACATATGTAGTGTGCATGATAGGAAGCAAGAGTGAGGGCAAGAAAGAAGGTTGATGGAGAAACAGATAAATAGAAAGATAAAGATGCTAGCTAGTGTGTGTTAGAGATAGGAGTCGAGTGGATCAGAAGGCTGAGTTATGTGTGTGGGTGTGAGAGAGATAGAGAGAGGGTGCATGTGAGTCACATACAAACAGATATCAGAGAGAAATGAGATCCTGAGAGATAGAGTTTTGTGTCTGCGAGAGAGAAAGATATTTCACAATGAGAGTGATAGCTAGAGAGACATATGAGGGAACGCAAGATATCTCTAGGGACAGAGAGTGTGTGTGAGCGACATACAAGAGAACAATGGAGAAATATGAGATCCTAGGAGACAGAGTTTGTGTTTGTGTGTGAGAAAGAGATATTTAAGAGGAAGATTCGTAGGTTCTCATATCTAAGGAGCGAAAGACATCTCTGTATGAGGGGTGTGCGACTGGCACACATGGGAATAGTAGAGAGAAATGAGACCCCGGGAGACAAAGTTTTGTGTTTGTGTGAGAGAAAGAGATTCCACATGGAGAATCATAGTTAGAGACACATAGCAGGGAGCGAGATATACTTAGAGAGAGATAGAGTGATGAAGGTTAAGGGATAGAGTACCGTCCGTGTGTTACGACGATAAAAGATCATTGTCGACATACATGTAGCACGAGAGATACCTGAGAGACGATGAACGCGTATAGGTCCAGAGTGATAGTCCTATATAAGCATGAGTGATAGCTATATGAGACGAATATCTGGATTAAAGGGGATTCAAATATTTAAACTGGAGATCATGACATCGATAATATCATAACGCAAATTGGTGTATCAAACATGCATATTCATTTGAATTTGGGCACACATGTAATGTTATATAGTTTATCAATATTGGTGATCTATAGATTCTTTAATTACAAACAATGCAGGGTTTATATGCAATTAATGTCTAAACGGGATTACACTATATGTTGCATGTGTGAAACACATTATACATGTTTGAGAAGTAAAAAAAAGCCCGCATGAAACACACATTAATTGGAGACAGTTAGCAAGGAATGCATACATTGGATTTCAACATAAAGTGGTTTCAAATATTTGAAAATCCAAATTGATGGATACAACCTTATGAATCTGATACCATGCCATTTGTAAACCATATTTATGTATAAATGGTGTTGTGCTTTTGAAAGTATATATAAAAAATGATGTATATAGAATTTAATTGCAATTGAAATTGGATCCCACCGGAAAAAAAAAGAATACAAATGGGATTCGAATTGAGTTGGCACGGTAAACGTGTACTCTGCAAAATTTGAATGAAGCGGGGAAAGTCGCAGTAACCGCCCGAAACCAAAATCTGCAAGATGGAAATTACTACTGCCTATCCCTACCATGCAAAGCCTATCTGCTGGATTTCTATAGGTTTCAATAGGGGTAGGTTTGTAATTTCACCTAAACGTGATGTAACCGCTGCTACCTCTTGAGCACTGCGTTGGATTTCCCCGAAGAGGAGAGGATGATGCAGTAAAGTAGCGTAAGTATTTCCCTCAGTTTTTGAGAACCAAGGTATCAATCCAGTAGGAGATCACGCACGAGTCCCTCGTACCTGCACAAAACGATAGCTACTCGCAACCAACGCGATTAGGGGTTGTCAATCCCTTCACGGTCACTTACGAGGGTGAGATCTGATAGAGATGATAAATAATATTTTTGGTATTTTTGATATAGAGATGCAAAGTGTAAAGTAAAAGGCAAAGTAAAAACAAAACAAGTACTAAAGTAATGGAGATTGATATGGTGAGAATAGACCTGGGGGCCGTAGGTTTCACTAGTGGCTTCTCTAAAGAGCATAAGTATTCTACGGTGGTTGAACAAATTACTGTTGAGCAATTGATAGAATTGAGCATAGTTATGAGTATATCTAGGTATGATCATGTGTATAGGCATCACGATCAAGACAAGTAAACCGAAATGATTCTTCATCTAGTACTATTACTCCACTCATCAACCGCTATCCAGCATGCATCTAGAATATTAAGTTAAAAACAGAGTAACGCCTTAAGAAAGATGACATGATGTAGAGGGATAAATTCATGCAATATAATAAAAAAACCATCTTGTTATCCTCGATGGCAACAATACAATACGTGCCTTGCTGCCCCTACTGTCACTGGGAAAGGACACCGCAAGATTGAACCCAAAGCTAAACACTTCTCCCATTGCAAGAACTACCAATCTAGTTGGCCAAACCAAACGGATAATTCGAAGAGACTTGCAAAGATAACTCAATCATACATAAAATAATTCAGAGAAGATTCAAATATTATTCATAGATAAGCTGGATCATAAACCCAAAATTCGTCGGTCTCAACAAACACACCGCAAAAAGAAGATTACATCGAATAGATCTCCACAAGAGAGGGGGAGAACATTGTATTGAGATCCAAAAAGAGAGAATAAGCCATCTAGCTACTAACTATGGACCCGAAGGTCTGAGGTAAACTACTCACACTTCATCGGAGAGGCTATGGTGTTGATGTAGAAGCCCTCCGTGCTGGATGCCCCCTCCGGCGGAGCTCCGGAACAGGCCCCAAGATGGGATCTCGTGGATACAGAAGGTTGTGGCAGTGGAATTAGGTTTTTGGCTCCGTATTTGATCTGTCGGGGGTACGTAGGTACATATAGGAGGAAGGGGTACGTCGGTGGGGCAACAAGGAGCCCACGAGGTAGGGGGGCGCGCCCGGGGGGGAGGGCGCGCCCCCACCCTCGTGACCACCTCGATTGTTCCTTGGAGTAGGGTCCAAGTCTCTTGGATCACATTCGGTGAGAAAATCACGTTACGCAAGGTTTCATTCCGTTTGGACTCTGTTTGATATTCTGTTTCTTTGAAACACTAAAATAGGCAAAAAAACAGCAATTCTGGGCTGGGCCTCTGGTTAATAGGTTAGTCCCAAAAATAATATAAAAGTGGAAAATAAAGCCCAATATAGTCCAAAACAGTAGATAAAGTAGCATGGAGCAATCAAAAATTTTAGATACGTTGGAGACGTATCAGGCATCCCCAAGCTTAATTCCTGCTCGTCCTTGAGTAGGTAAATGACAAAAAAGAATTTTTGATACGGAGTGATACTTTGGCATAATTTCAATGTAAATCCTCTTAATTGTAGTATGAATATTCAGATTCGAAAGATTCAAGACAAAAGTTCATATTGACATAAAAGTAATAATACTTCAAACATACTAATCAAAGCAATCATGTCTTCTCAAAATAGCATGGCTAAAGAAAGTTTTCCCTACAAAATCATATAGTATGTCTGTTGCTCTATCTTCACCACATAAAGTATTTAATCATGCACAACCCCGATGACAAGCCAAGCAATTGTTTCATACTTTAGTAATCTCAAACTCTTTCAACTTTCACGCAATACATGAGCGTGAGCCATGGACATAGCACTATATGTGGAATAGAATGGTGGTTGTGGAGAAGACAAAAAGGAGAAGATAGTCTCACATCGACTAGGCGTATCAACGGGCTATGGAGATGCCCATTAATAGATATCAATGTGAGTGAGTAGGGATTGCCATGCAACGGATGCACTAGAGCTATAAATATATGAAAGCTCAACAAAAGAAACTAAGTGGGTGTGCATACAACTTGTTTGCTCACAGAGACCTAGGACACTTTTGAGGAAGCCCATCATTGGAATATACAAGCCAAGTTCTATAATGAAAAATTCCCACTAGTATATGAAAGTGACAACATGTGAGACTCTCTATCATGAAGATCATGGTTCTACTTTGAAGCACAAGTGTGGTAAAAGGATAGTAGCATTGTCCCTTCTCTCTTTTTCTCTCATTTTTTTATTTGGGCCTTTTCTTTTTTTATGGCCCTTTTTTTTTTATTTTTCGTCCGGAGTCTCATCCCGACTTATGGGGGAATCATAGTTTCCATCATCCTTTCCTCAGTGGGACAATGCTCTAATAATGATGATCATCACACTTTTATTTTTCTTACAACTCAACAATTACAACTCGATACTTAGAACAAAATATGACTCTATATGAATGCCTCCGGCGGTGTACCGGGATATGCATGAAAGAATTATGAACGGTGGCTTTGCCACAAATACAATGTCAAGTACATGTTCATGCAAAAAGCAATATGACAAAAGTAATGTGTGTCATATGAACGGAACGGTGGAAAGTTGCATGGCAATATATCTCGGAATGGCTATGGAAATGCCATGATAGGTAGGCATGGTGGCTGTTTTGAGGAAGGTATATGGTGGGTGTATGATACCGGTGAAAAGTGCACGGTATTAGAGAGGCTAGCAATGGTGGAAGGGTGAAAGGGTGCGTATAATCCATGGACTCAACATTAATCAAAAGAACTCATGCACTTGTTGCAAAAATTTAGAAGTCATCAAAAACCAAAGCATGCATGCTCCTAGGGGGATAGATTGGTAGGAAAAGACCATCGCTCGTCCCCGACCGCCACTCATAAGGAAGACAATCAATAAATAAAATTGTGCTCCAACTTCATCACAAAGCGGTTCACCATACGTGCATGCTACGGGAATCACAAACTTCAACACAAGCATTCTTTAAAATTCATAATCACCCCAACTAGCATTACTTTTGATACTATCACCTCCATATCTCAAAACAATTATCAAGCATCAAACTTATCTTGGTATTCAACGTACTCAAAAGAAAGTTTCACATATCTTGAATACCCAGTATATTAACATTTAAGCAAATTACCATGCTATTAACGACTCTCAAAATAATCGAAGTGAAGCAAGAGAGATCAATAGTTTCTTTAAAAAAAATCCACCACCGTGCTCTAAAAGATCTAAGTGAAGCACTAGAGCAAAAATTATCACGCTCAAAAGGTATAAGTGAAGCACTTATGAGCAAAACTATCAAGCTCAAAAGATATAAGTGAAGCATATAGAGTATTCTAGCAAATTCTAATCAAATAGGCTTCTCCAAAAAGGTGTGTTACAGCAAGGATGATTGTGGTAAACTAACAAGAAAATACGCAAATAATACAAGACGCTCCAAGCAAAACGCATAACATGTGGTGAATAAAAATATAGCTCCAAGTAAATTACCGATGGAAGTAGACGAAAGAGGGGATGCCTTCCGGGGCATCCCCAAGCTTTGACTTTTTGGTGTCCTTGGATTATCTTGGGGGTTCCATGGGCATCCCCAAGCTTAGGCTCTTGCCACTCCTTGTTCCATAGTCCATCAAAAGAATTCACCCAAAACTTGAAAACTTCACAACACAAAACTCAATCGAAATCTCGTGAGCTCCGTTAGTGAAAGAAAACAAAAGACTACTATAAGGTACTCTAATTAACTCATTATTTATTTATATTGGTGTTAAACCTAATGTATTCCAACTTCCTTATGGTTTATAAACTAATTTATTAGCCATAGATGCATTGAAATAAGCAAACAACACACGAAGAACAGAATCTGTCAAAAACAGAACAGTCTGTAGCAATCTGTAACTAACGCAAACTTATGGAACTCTAAAAATTCTACCAAAATAGGACGTACTGGAAAATTTGTTTATTGATTAGCATCAACAAGAATCGGTGCAAAATCAAGTCTGTGTGATTAATTGAATTTTTTCTCGTGAGCACAAAGTTTCTGTTTTTCAGCAGAATCAAATCAACTATCATCGTAGGTTATCCTATAGGTTCTACTTGGCAAAAACACTAATTAAAACATAAAACCACATCTAAACAGAGGCTAGATGGATTATTTATTCGTAAACAGAAGCAAAAACAAAAAATAAAACTGGGTTTCCTTCCAACAAGCGCTATCGTTTAACGCCCCTAGCTAGGCATAAAAGCAAGGATAGATCTAACAAGTGCCATCTTTGGTTTTCAGTTTTTTAGCGGAGTCATGCTCGAATCTGGGAGGTTCTTTACGTTTACCTTCATACTCGGAAATTTTTAGATCCAAAGAATCCAACCGCTCATTACAAAGGGTAATCAACATATTCATGCGGTGAAGATTTTCGCTGACACTTTTAAGAGGCTCAAGAGATTTTTGTAAAAAATTTGTTACTTCGCAAATCTTTCGAAACACTTGGGTTTCTTCTTGGGTAGGATGTGGTCCTCCCTTTTGAGGTAGTGTCCCCACTATTCCCTCTATAATTTCATGTGCAATAATAGGATAAATTTCAATAAAGTTTCGCTTGGCAATGCAGTCCAAGAGTTGTCTATGCGTCATGTTTAGCCCAACATAAAAATTGCGAAGAAGAATTCTAAAGTTCACTTCTAGGGTGCACTTGCCATAAGATTCCATCATCATATACCAGGAATCTTTCAAATTTTCTCCTTGCCTTTGCTTGAAGTGAAGGACTTCAAACTCGGGAGACATAGGAGCGGACAAGGAACCAGCCATAACGACAAGGCAAACGAGCAAACACATGGGCAACGGAAAAAGGAGAAAGGGAAAGAGAGGAGGAGATTGGGAAAGAGAGGGCGAATAAAATGGCAAGGGTGAAGTGGGGGAGAGGAAAACGAGAGGCAAATAATGTAATGCGAGAGATAGAGATTGTGATGGGTACTTGGTATGGTTGACTTTTGCGCAAACTCCCCGGCAACGGCGCCAGAAATTCTTCTTGCTACCTCTTGAGCACTGTGTTGGATTTCCCCGAACAGGAGAGGATGATGCAGTAAAGTAGCGTAAGTATTTCCCTCAGTTTTTTAGAACCAATGTATCAATCCAGTAGGAGATCACGCACGAGTCCCTCGTACCTGCACAAAACGATAGCTACTCGCAACCAACGCGATTAGGGGTTGTCAATCCCTTCACGGTCACTTACGAGGGTGAGATCTGATAGAGATGATAAATAATATTTTTGGTATTTTTGATATAGAGATGCAAAGTGAAAAGTAAAAGGCAAAGTAAAAACAAAACAAGTATTAAAGTAATGGAGATTGATATGATGAGAATAGACCCGAGGGCCATAGGTTTCACTAGTGGATTCTCTCAAGAGCATAAGTATTCTACGGTGGGTGAACAAATTACTGTTGAGCAATTGATAGAATTGAGCATAGTTATGAGTATATCTAGATATGATCATGTGTATAGGCATCACGTCCGAGACAAGTAAACCGAAACGATTCTGCATCTACTACTATTACTCCACTCATCAACCGCTATCCAGCATGCATCTAGAGTATTAAGTTAAAAACAGAGTAACGCCTTAAGAAAGATGACATGATGTAGAGGGATAAATTCATGCAATATGACAAAAAACCATCTTGTTATCCTCGATGGCAACAATACAATACGTGCCTTGCTGCCCCTACTGTCACTGGGAAAGGACACCACAAGATTGAACCCAAAGCTAAACACTTCTCCCATTGCAAGAACTACCAATCTAGTTGGCCAAACCAAATGGATAATTCGAAGAGACTTGCAAAGATAACTCAATCATACATAAAAGAATTCAGAGAAGATTCAAATATTATTCATAGATAAGCTGGATCATAAACCTACAATTCATCGGTCTCAACAAACACACCGCAAAAAGAAGATTACATCAAATAGATCTCCACAAGAGAGGGGGAGAACATTGTATTGAGATCCAAAAAGAGAGAAGGAGCCATCTAGCTACTAACTATGGACCCAAAGTTCTGAGGTAAACTACTCACACTTCATCGGAGAGGCTATGGTGTTGATGTAGAAGCCCTCCGTGGTGGATGCCCCCTCCCGCGGAGCTCCGGAACAGGCCCCAAGATGGGATCTCGTGGATACAGAAGGTTGCGGCGGTGGAATTAGGTTTTTGGTTCCGTATTTGATCTGTCGGGGGTACGTAGGTATATATAGGAGGAAGGGGTACGTCGGTGGAGCAACAGGGGGCCCACGAGGTAGGGGGCGTGCCTAGGGGGGAGGGCGCGCCCCCACCCTCGTGACCGCCTCGGTTGTTCCGTGGAGCAGGGTCCAAGTCTCCTGGATCACGTTCGGTGAGAAAATCACGTTCCCGAAGGTTTCATTCCGTTTGGACTCCGTTTGATATTCTGTTTCTTCGAAACACTGAAATAGGCAAAAAACAACAATTCTGGGCTGGGCCTCTGGTTAATAGGTCAGTCCCAAAAATAATATAAAAGTGGAAAATAAAGCCCAATATAGTCCAAAATAGTAGATAAAGTAGCATGGAGCAATCAAAAATTATAGATACGTTGGAGACGTATCAGGCATCCCCAAGCTTAATTCCTGCTCGTCCTCGAGTAGGTAAATGATAAAAAAGAATTTTTTAGGCCGAGTGATACTTTGGCATAATTGCAATGTAAATCTTCTTAATTTTAGTATGAATATTCAGATCTGAAAGATTCAAGACAAAAGTTCATATTGACATAAAAGTAATAATACTTCAAGCATACTAATCAAAGCAATCACGTCTTCTCAAAATAGCATGGCTAAAGAAAGTTATCCCTACAAAATCATATAGTCTGGCTGTTGCTCTATCTTCATCACACAAAGTATTTAATCATGCACAACCCCGATGACAAGCCAAGCAATTGTTTCATACTTTAGTAATATCAAACTCTTTCAACTTTCACGCAATACATGAGCGTGAGCCATGGACATAGCACTATATGTGGAATAGAATGGTGGTTGTGGAGAAGACAAAAAGGAGAAGATAGTCTCACATCGACTAGGCGTATCAACGGGCTATGGAGATGCCCATTAATAGATATCAATGTGAGTGAGTAGGGATTGCCATGCAACGAATGCACTAGAGCTATAAATATATGAAATCTCAACAAAAGAAACTAAGTGGGTGTGCATCCAACTTGCTTGCTCACGAAGACCTAGGGCACTTTTGAGGAAGCCCATCATTGGAATATACAAGCCAAGTTCTATAATGAAAATTTTCCACTAGTATATGAAAATGACAACATTTGAGACTCTCTATCATGAAGATCATGGTGCTACTTTGAAGCACAAGTGTGGTAAAAGGATAGTAGCATTGTCCCTTCTCTCTTTTTCTCTCATTTTTTTATTGGGGCCTTTTTTTATGGCCCCCTTTTTTTCGTCCGGAGTCTCATCCCGACTTATGGGGGGAATCATAGTCTCCATTATCCTTTCCTCACTGGGACAATGCTCTAATAATGATGATCATCACACTTTTATTTTTCTTACAACTCAACAATTACAACTCGATACTTAGAACAAAATATGACTCTATATGAATGCCTCCGGCGGTGTACTGGGATATGCAATGAATCAAGAGTGACATGTATAAAAGAATTATGAACGGTGGCTTTGCCACAAATACAATGTCAACTACATGTTCATGCAAAAAGCAATATGACAAAAGTAATGTGAGTCATATGAACGGAACGGTGGAAAGTTGCATGGCAATATATCTCGGAATGGCTATGGAAATGCCATGATAGGTAGGTATGGTGGCTGTTTTGAGGAAGGTATATGGTGGGTGTATGATACCGGCGAAAAGTGCGCGGTATTAGAGAGGCTAGCAATGGTGGAAGGGTGAAAGGGTGCGTATAATCCATGGACTCAACATTAATCAAAATAACTGATGCACTTGTTGCAAAAATTTAGAAGTCATCAAAAACCAAAGCACTACACGCATGCTCCTAGGGGGATAGATTCGTAGGAAAAGACCATCACTCGTCCCCGACCGCCACTCATAAGGAAGACAATCAATAAATAAAATTGTGCTCCAACTTCATCACAAAGCGGTTCACCATACGTGCATGCTACGGGAATCACAAACTTCAACACAAGCATTCTTTAAATTCATAATCACCCCAACTAGCATTACTTTTGATATTATCACCTCCATATCTCAAAACAATTATCAAGCATCAAACTTATCTTGGTATTCAACGTACTCAAAAGAAAGTTTCACATATCTTGAATACCCAGTATATTAACATTTAAGCAAATTACCATGCTATTAACAACTCTCAAAATAATCTAAGTGAAGCATGAGAGATCAATAGTTTCTTTAAAACAAATCCACCACCGTGGTCTAAAAGATCTAAGTGAAGCACTAGAGCAAAAATTATCACGCTCAAAAGGTATAAGTGAAGCACTTATGAGCAAAACTATCAAGCTCAAAAGATATAAGTGAAGCATATAGAGTATTCTAGCAAATTCTAATCAAATAGGCTTCTCCAAAAAGGTGTGTTACAGCAAGTATGACTGTGGTAAACTAACAAGCAAATACGCAAATAATACAAGACGCTCCAAGCAAAACACATAACATGTGGTGAATAAAAATATAGCTCCAAGTAAATTACCGATGGAAGTAGACGAAAGAGGGGATGCCTTCCAGGGCATCCCCAAGCTTTGACTTTTTGGTGTCCTTGGATTATCTTGGGGGTTCCATGGGAATAACCAAGCTTAGGCTCTTGCCACTCCTTGTTCCATAATCCATCAAAAGAATTCACCCAAAACTTGAAAACTTCACAACACAAAACTCAATAGAAATCTCGTGAGCTCCGTTAGTGAAAGAAAACAAAGGACTACTTTAAGGTACTGTAATTAACTCATTCTTTATTTATATTGGTGTTAAACCTACTACATTAAAACTTTCTTATGGTTTGTAAACTAATTTGTTAGCCATAGATGCATTGAAATAAGCAAATAACACACGAAAAACAGAATCTGTCAAAAACAGAACAGTCTGTAGCAATCTGTAACTAATGCAAACTTATGGAACTCTAAAAATTCTACCAAAATAGGACGTACTTGACAATTTGTTTATTGATCAGCATCGAAAAGAGTCAATGCAAAAGGACATTTCTGTGATTTATTGAATTTTTTCTTGAGAGTGCAAAGTTTCTGTTTTTCAGCAGAATCAAATCAACTATCATCGTATGTTATCCTATAGGTTCTACTTGGCACAAACACTAATTAAAACATAAAACCACATCTAACCAGAGGCTAGATGGATTATTTATTCCTAAACAGAATCAAAAACAAAAAATAAAATTGGGTTGCCTCCCAACAAGCGCTATCGTTTAACGCCCCTAGCTAGGAATAAAAGCAAGGATAGATCTAACGAGTGTCATATTTGGTTTTCAGTTTTTTAGCGGAGTCATGCTCGAATCCGGGAGGTTATTTACGTTTCTCTTCATACTCGGAGCTGATACCCCGATGCCGCCGTCCATTACAAGATATCGACCTCTCTCATCCACGGCTTCGGACCGGGATCCTTGCATCCCGTCCTCTCGCTTCATCCCCGCCGCCGTCCACCTTGCTAGCGCCGCTCCTATGACCGTGTCATCCACCGCGCCCCACTGCCATCGTCTACCCTCCTAGATCTGCTTCCACGCTGCTGACAACCATCGCTAATGCAGCACCGTCAAATTCTCAGCAGATGCATACACGGCACCGCACCAGAGGCGGTACTCTTTCATATCTCCTCAACTTATTTATCATAACAAGAAAATAGATCGCCACTGCTTTACTCTGATTTCTTGTCTTGGTTGCGAAGTTGCCTTTGTCCGGTTTGCACCTTCAGATCCGCCATGGCACTCTCAACACTATACTCCCAATGCTTATGGTTTTCCCCTTTTATATTCCACACTAGTTAAATCGTAGTAGACTAAATTTCAAAATTGGGTCAGTCGATTTTTTAGAGCTCGCCAGAGTTCGTCGCTGCGAACGAAGGGGCTCAGGTGGTTGTGGGGCCTCTCCGAACAAAGAGAACTCGATGCGGGTGGGGGTGGGGGCGGGGGTGGCGGAGGAACACATGCGGTGGGGGCCGGTGGTTCGGCCAACGGCCCATGCGATGTTCTGTATGGGAAGAATCAGAGACGAGGATGAAGAAGGGTTAGGAGACGTACGATCTTCATCCAACCGCCTGAAATGGTCGAGAGATAGCTTGGAGTTGCATTCTTAATGCGCTCTGGTTCATCATGTGTGGGCACTACGCAACCAACATTTTATTATCCAAAATCTGCTTGCTCTTCTTTACCATGTTCCTCTTCCGTTCTTCTTTAATATGTACTCTCTCCGTTCCTAAATACAAGTCTTTGTATAGATTCCACCATGGACTACATATGGAGCAAAATGAGTGAATCTACACTATAAAATGTATCTGGATGCATTTGTATGTGATCCATAGTGGAAATCTCTACCAAGAATTATATTTTGGAACGGAGGGAGTATGATAGTAGTACAGTATATTCCTTGTACTAAAGATGAGCGGGGACATTTGCAGTGTAGAGGTCTATACGGTTGGTTGTGATGGACACTTTCAGCCTCTTTGATTCGTAGGATTTTGTAAACATAGGAATAGGATTTGTAGTGGTCTGCCCAATTGAATCCTATAAGAATAGCAAGGAAATGCGGGGAGCAGTGTCGCCTTTGAGAGTTACACTGATATTAATAGTACCACACCTTCACTTGAAGAGAGCCGGTATCCGAAGCCTTTCTATACGTACCGGCAATACTAGCACATATATTCCAGCAAGTTCCACTTTGCTGATTTTACTCTGATGCTTAAGGTTTTCCCGTTATATCTACATTATGATCTGTGTAGCTGCTTTGTGTCGCACTAACAGCAGTCCACTCTTGAAGCTAAACACTGCAATGACTTAGAAAATTGGCACCAAGGCATTGAGTGCCATTTTGGATGCAATGAAACTCATATGCTCCCCACTTGTTGACTCTTGTTCAGAATATGATCCTAATGACTCTTGTTCAAAATTGCCACATATAGAGAGACATCATGGAATTGCATTTCTTTGGGCGTTGTGATTCATCATGAGTGGGCAACCAACATTGTATGCAATGAAGCGGAACCTCAAGAATATGCTTCCTTTTCTGTTCTTTAACATGTTCCTCTTTGTTTATTCTGTATTTAGTATGTACAATATGTTCCTTGTCAGGAAGGGGCGCAGGGACATCTGCAGTCAACAGCTGATAGAGCTGGCCTATACCGTGATCGATAGGCTTTCAATTACTAGCGGCAATACAACAGTGTATTTGCAAGCCAGTTCCACTTTCCTGATTTATATATCGTGGTTATGGTGTACCCTAGTTATGTACACTATGATCTGCCTAGTTGCTGTGTGCTCTTGTTATCATGGTTTGGCAATAAACTCTCTATACAGTATATTATGAACCCATCATCTGCCAACTATCCTTACTTCTACAGCCTATTTTTTGTGTACTTGTGCCAGATTATATAAATGCACACACCATATTACAGCACACATGAGCTCTCTCATCAGAATGCAGTGATAGCACACAAGTGTTTACAGGGGCGCCCATATATTAGAATATCATCTGCATTACAAAGATAAACTCACAACTATTTATGTTTTCATGGTTCTCAGATATTATACGTAATTATAGTGAATATCAGAATCCGTGCATCAGAAGAATATTGTGGAACACTGCAATGACTTACAAAATTGGCACCAAGGCATTGAGTGCCATTCTGGATGCAATGAAACTCATACGCTCCCGACCTGTAGATTCTTGTTCAGAATATGATCCTAATGACTATTTTAACCTCGAGGAGTCAAAGGTAGATGGCCTGTCATGTTCACCCATCGGGGTGCCGGTTATAATTTGGCAAGGTTTCATCGATTGCGCGTATCTTGCACATGTTGTCTTGCATTTCTTCTACTTTGTTGCACCACCATCTGCTTAGTTTACTCATCATATATGTCGAGATGCCATGCCCATCCATTATCAATACATATTCCATCTGTCATCATACCATGTTTTTCCACTCAAATGTTGTTCTTGTGCATCAGACATCAAAAAGGAAGAGGGTGATTGCCGAACCTGAAGGAGCACCAGCAAAGTCCTTGAAAAACGTGGTTGTGTCGGAGAAATCAGACAACACCCCACTTACATTGGCTGTACAACCAGTGACACAAAACGTAGGACCGACTCCAGCAGACTGTACCCATACTTCACTAGCCACACCCCACCACACAGGACCTGCACTCCAGCAAAAGGTATGCCGATTTCAGTTGCCATAGCACCAGCTGAGGGAGTCCTGGATTAGGGGGTATCCGGACAGCTGGACTATATACATCGTCCGGACTATTGAAGCGTGAAGATACAAGACTCAAGACTTCGGCTCGTGTCCGGATGGGACTCTCCTTTGTGTGGAAGACAAGCTTGGCGATCCGGATATTATATTTCCTTCCTTGTAACCGACTCCATGTAAACCCTAGCCCTCTCCGGTGTCTATATAAACTGGAGAGGATGGTCCTTTGAAGGCCGATCACAATTACAATCATACCATCATAGGCTAGCTCTTAGGGTTTAGCCTCTACGATCTCGTGGTAGGTCTACTCTTGTACTACTCATATCTTCAATATTAATCAAGCAGGAAGTAGGGTTTTACCTCCATCGAGAGGGCCCAAACCTGGGTAAACATTGTGTCCCTTGCTTCCTGTTACCATCAGCCTAAGACGCAGAGATTGGGACCCCCTACCCGAGATCCACCGGTTTTGACACCGACATTGGTGCTTTCATTGAGAGTTCCTCTGTGTCGTCGCTGCAAGGCTTGATGTCTCGTCTCGTTGTCAAGGACGACATCATCTCTAGAGGAGCGCTGGCTGTAGGCCAGATTCTCCGACTTGGCGGCTTCATTATGGCCGCCCCATTGGCTGTCGCGCCAACGATGGCCTCTCGGGTCATCACGCATAACCTTCGCATCAATTCGGAGCTTGCCGAACAGATGGATCCGATAGACCTCACCTCTCTTAATGAGCTCTTGGATCACAACGCCGCTTTGGGAGTCGCTACGGACTATGACCGGATTGGGCTTAAACCCGACCAGAGGGACATTAGATCCCCGCCGGTCACCCATGAGATAGTGGTAGTGGAGGAACCACACACGGGCCGCCCCTCAACTTTGAGGACGAATTATGTCCGGATCACCGAACTCAATAAGTCGAACACCTATTCAAAGGGAGACATGACCCGAGTCCCGGACATAGAATCGGGCATCGGGCCGAAGAGATCGGGTGATACTCTGGACCCCGAACTATCGGGCTCGGAACCTTCCGTGCCCTCGAGTGTCAGATCGGTTCAAAATCCGGATTCAGCCAATGACACTTGCTCGGACTTAAACCGTCTCTCCCGCATCAGGCAAGAGCCCCTTGAGACGGTACACCGTTACTGGGTCAGATTGCTCCTTGCACTTAACAAGGTCGAGGACTGCCACAAGGAGGACGTAGTCTCACTTTTCTTCAAAAACTGCACGAACAAAGGGCTCCTTAATGCTATAAGTCGCCGTGACATAGTACACTTTGAGGACTTAGCAACCATAGTACAGAAGTACTGTGCGATGGAAAGCGCCTAGAAGACCCAAACAGAATTTTGGGATAGTACGACCCTCACCAGAACCTTTGTCTGAACTAAAAGGCCGAACTCTCGTAAGTCGACCAATTCAATTCCCAAGAAACCAAAACCCGCCCCAGGGCGTGGAACCGTATTGGATGGATGGCTCAATGGTCCATGTAAGCTTCACAGTACGCCAGATGCAACACCAACCCATAGCCTTAGGGCATGTTGGATACTCTAGCAGGTAGCTAAAAGTGGCGAGGATCTCCTCGAGAGCCATAAAGCAGAACAACATCCCGCCAAGGAACACAATACGGTACTAACAGTCTTTGAGACTTTTGCCTCAAACAATAGGCGCAAGCTAGCTCATCGAAGCTCTGCTGAAATCTTCCATGTGGTAAAAGTAAATCCGTGGAACGACACTACTATAACTTTCAACGCCAGTGACGAACCCCAATTCCAGACCATCCGGGCACCAGCCGCTCTGGTCCTTAGCCCAATAGTGGACGGCTTTCGACTCACTAAAGTACTCATGGACAGCGGAAGCAGATTAAACTTGATCTACGAAGAAACACTCAAGAAGATGGAAATTGGTAAAAGCCGCATTGAACAAAGCAGCACAACCTTCAGGGGAATTATCCCCAGTCGAGAGGCACGGTGTGCGGGAAAAATCACACTCGATGTGGTATTCGGCACCCCAGAGAATTACAGGTCTGAAGAAATTACATTCCAAGTGGCTCCTTTCAGCAGCGGATACCACACCCTTCTAGGGCAGGATGCGTTTGCAAGCTTTCAAGCTATACCCCATTACGGGTATATGAAGCTTAAAATGCCCGGACCCAATGGAATCATCACTCTAGCTAGTGATCCGGACGTCACACTCCGCGCCGAAAACAAAACCGCAGCACTAGCTTTGGAAGAACTGTCCAAAGCCCTAGCAGCTGAAGAATTAACAATGCTGCGTGCCACCGTGGACAGGGACGACGTGATACTCGATAAACAACCCAGGTCCACCTCATTTAAACCCGCAGATGAGATAGTCAAATTCCAAGTCCACCCAACGGACCCCACAAAGACAGCTTCCATCGGGACTCAGTTGAGCCCCGCTATGGACGCCGCACTGCGAGACTTCTTACGCGAGAATTGGGACATTTTTGCTTGGCACCCATTGGACATGTCGGGCATCCCGTGCGAATTGGCCGAACATAGCCTTAACATACTAAAGGGATACAAACCTGTCGAACAGACCCTAAGGCGATTTCCATAGCCCAAACGGCAAGCCATGGGGGCGGAGCTAGCCAAGCTACTTGAGGCCGGATTCATCAGAGATATCAAACATCCGGATTGGCTGGCGAACTTGGTAATGGTACCAAAGAAGGACAAATCCTGGCGCCTGTGCATCGACTTCAAAGACCTTAACAAGGCTTGCCCCAAGGATCCCTGTAACGCCCTGGATTCGATGCGCCAGGTGTCGTCAGTTATTCGCCGTCGTTGCCATGTCATTTGCTTGCATGTTGCATTTTATCATGTAATCATGTGCATCTCATTTTGCATACGTGTTCGTTTCTTGCATCCGAGCATTTTCCCCGTTGTCCGTTTTGCAATCCGGCACTCCCATGTCCTCCGGCATCCCCCTTTTGTCTCTTGTTGTAAGCGGGTGTTTAAACGTTTTTGGAATGGCCCGAGGTTTTCCAAGCAGCCTTGGTATAGCACCGGTAGACCGCCTATCAAGTTTCGTGCCATTTGGAGGTCATTTGACGCTCCAACGGTTAACCGGGTAACCACAAAGCCCCTTTTGTCTTCCAGCCCAACACCCCTCCAAAGTGGCCCAAAACCCATCCAAATCCCCTCCACGCTCTCGGCCGCTCGATCACGATCGTGTGGGCGAAAACCGTGCCTCATTTGGAGTCTCCTAGCTCCCAGAAACTATAAATATGCCCTCTCCCCCGAAATTCGCGGATGAATTCCCCCAAACCCTAGATCCACCTCCTCTGCGCCGTCGGACACATCCGGACGTTGCCGGACACGTCCGCCGTTGCCCCCTCAGCGAATCCGGAGCCGCCAAGTGTTGCGCCGCCGCCCCAGCTCCTCCCACACCGCCGGGCCCGCTCGGCCCATCCGCGGCCCGCCCCGGGGCCCGACCGGGCCGCGCCTCATGCCCGAGCGCCGCCGTGCCCGCCTCTGCCGCCAGCTCCGTCCGGCCCCGCCGCCGCGCCGTTGCATGTCTCCAGCGCCGGCACCCCCTTGCCGCCCCGGCCGCCCCTGGTGCCTCGCCGCCCCGCCGCCGTGCTCCTCTGCCCTTCGTCGCCCGGCCTCCCGGCCTCCCGCGCCGCCACGGAGCGCCGTCGCCGCCCCGGCCGCCATCCGCCGCCGCCGCCACGCGCCGGATCTGGCCAGATCCGGTCGTGCCCCTCCTCCGGCGAGCTTCCCCGACCTTCCCGGCCCCATCCCCGACAACTCCGGCCGCCAGCGCCTCGGATCCGGCGAGATCCGTCGCCGGTGCCTCGGATCTGGCGAGATCCGCCGCCGCTTCGATTTCCGTGTGAATCCTGGTTGACCCCGATTTTTGCCCAAGTCCTCGTAATATTTTGCACTCTGGTCCTGTGTTCATCATGCCATAACGTGTTGCATACTGCTCCGTTTTGTGCGTGTAATATATCAAAATGTTCATCATGAGATGCTCCTAATTTCATTTCAGCGTGCCATGTTTGTTTGAGGTCATCTTGATGCCCTAATCACTGTTGCAAGAGTGCTATATGATGTTAACCTGCTGAAACTTTTATAACTTGGTGATTTGTCATTTTTGTTGCATTTGATGTGTGCATCCTATGAGCATGAGCTCTACATGTGTTTTGTACTACATCATGCCATCTTTACAGGGGTGGAATCCATGTATTTTTGTGAGTCTTGTACTGTGTGCATCAAGCTTGTTAAGTAGGGTACTTGCTATTGCTGTTTTGCTAGGCTGAATCTGCTATTTTGTGATGCTATGTAAACCTGCTGCTACAAGTCATTCTATGCATAATCTGGAGATGTTGACTAAGGATGTTTTCTTATACATGTCACACTCTATCCATCCATGCCCCTGGTTGCATTTATAGCCTGCTATAACTTGTTGTAATCTTGCTCCAAAGTTGCTAAACGATGTTGCTGTTAGTCTGTTAACATTAAGTTCAGTTTTGCCATGAGCTTTGCTAGTGATCCATGCAGCCTATGAACTTGTTCGTGCCATGCTTAGCTTCATAAACATGTCTTCTTACTGTTAGTCACCTTGTCATGCCATGTAATGCTCTGTGGTGAGTGGTACAAGCTCACCAACATGCCTACTTATCGTTGTTCCTGCCATGTTTGAATCTGTCATATCATTTGCCATGTTTACATGGGTGCCATCATATCTTCTGATCCTTTTTGGCTCATGGTCAGTAAAGGACTTTTGTTCTATGCAATTAGTAGATTCATTCCATGCCTTTGTGTGCCATGATAAGTTCCTGTAGCATGTTGTTTGATAGCTCTAAACATTGCAACCTAATGTTATTTCTGCAAAGTTTAAAACTGTTATTATTTGCAATCTTGCCATGTCTTTTTGAGTATGTTTTAGTGATTTCTGGAGATAGCTCGGTGTTCATGTTTTGTTATACTTTACCTGTACATCATGCCCATGCCTTTTTTATCATGTTAGGATGCTGTAGCATATTGTTTTGGTGCTTGCAATATGCCTAGTTGCTGTTTTGGACAGCTTGTCCTTTAAACTTGTATAGAGTGTATGTGTTGAACCGTTGCTCCATTTTGAGTGTGATCTATATGAAACTTGCTTGATTTTGCATCTAGTTTCATATTATCATGTTGAATCCTTGTTTTGAGGTGTTTGCTTGATGTTTGTATGCATTTTGCATCAATGCCATGTTTAACTTGTTTTGCTCATATCTTCTAGGTCGTAGCTCCGAATTAAATGAACTTTATATGTAACTTGACTAGAATCATGTGTAGATCATCTTGGTGCAACTTAACTTGTTGTTTAATAACTTGAACATAATGTTTATTCAGATCTGGACCAATTTCGAAACTTGCATATGAGGACTTACCGGAATTGTTATATATTGTTCCCAGCCTCATTTAAACTTGCTTTGATGTGTTGCTCTTGTATGCATCATCTCTTGCCATGAGTAGCTTCATGTAGCCTTGTCATGCATCATACTTGGTTGAGCATCATGTCTTGTTCATGTGTGGTGTGTTTACCATGTTGTGTGCTTCTTCTCGATAGTTCCCGTTTCATTGCGATCGTGAGGATTTGTTCGTCTACGCTTGGTTCGTCTTCGTGGCTTCATCTTCTTCATGGACTCGTTCTTCTTCCGTGCAGGATTTCAGGCAAGATGACCGCTACCCTGGATCTCACTACTATCATTGCTATGCTAGTTTGCTTCATTCTATCGCTTTGCTGCGCTACCTATCTTTTGCTCATCAAGCCTCCCAATTTGCCATGCCAGCCTCTAACCTGTTCACCCTTCCTAGCAAACCGTTGTTTGGCTATGTTACCATTTTTGCTCGGCCCCTCTTATAGCCTTGTTAGTTGCAGGTGAAGTTGAAGATTGCTCCATGATGAACAGGATTATGTTGGGATATCACAATATCTCTTATTTAATTAATGCATCTATATACTTGGTAAAGGGTGGAAGACTCGGCCTTATGCCTGGTGTTTTGTTCCACTCTTGCCGCCCTAGTTTCCGTCATATCAGTGTTATGTTCCCGGATTTTGCGTTCCTTACGCGGTTGGGTGATTTATGGGACCCCCTTGATAGTTCGCCTTGAATAAAACTCCTCCAGCAAGGCCCAACCTTGGTTTCACCATTTGCCTCACCTAGCCCTTTTTCCCTTGGGTTTCCGGAGCCCGAGGGTCATCTTTATTTTACCCCCTGGGCCAGTACTCCTCCGAGTGTTGGTCCAAACTAGAGCACCGTGCGGGACCATTCCTTGGCAACTTGGATTACGTCGGTACATGTACTCTTAGCTTATCCGGTGTGCCCTGAGAACGAGATATGTGCAACTCCTATCAGGATTTGTCGGCACATCCAGGTGGTCTTGCTGGTCTTGTTTCACCATTGTCGAAATGTCTTGTAACCGGGATTCCGAGTCTGATCGGGTCTTCCTGGGAGAAGGAATATCCTTCGTTGACCGCGAGAGCTTGTGATGGGCTAAGTTGGGACACCCTTGCAGGGTATAAACTTTTGAAAGCCGTGCCCGCGGTTATGTGGCAGATGGGAATTTGTTAATGTCCGGTTGTAGATAACTTGACACCAGATCCGAATTAAAACGCATCAACCGTGTGTGTAGCCGTGATGGTCTCTTTTCGGCAGAGTCCGGGAAGTGAACACGGTTTTGGGTTATGTTTGATGTAAGCAGGAGTTCAAGATCACTTCTTGATCATTACTAGTTGACGACCGTTCCTTTGCTTCTCTTCTCACTCTTATTTGCGTATGTTAGCCACCATATATGCTTAGTCGCTGCTGCAACCTCACCACTTTACCCCCTTCCTTTCCCATTAAGCTTTGCTAGTCTTGATACCCATGGTAATGGGATTGCTGAGTCCTCGTGGCTCACAGATTACTACAACAACAGCTGCAGGTACAGGTTGTGCGATGATCATGACGCGAGAGCGATGTTTGCTTGTTTTGGAGTTCTTCTTCTGCTTCTTCTTCGATCAGGGGATAGGTTCTAGGTCGGCAGCCTGGGCTAGCAGGGTGGATGTCGTTTGAGTTTCTGTTTGTGTTTCCTCCGTAGTCGGATGGTGCTCTTATGTAAGATAATGTTGTATCCGTGTGGCATTGTATGCCTCTTGTATGTATCCCCATCTATTATGTAATGTTGATGTAATGATATCCACCTTGCAAAGCGTTTAAATATGTGGTTCTATCCTTGGTGGGACCTTCGAGTCTCTTTAGGATAGTATCGCATATTGGGCATGATAATCCCTTTCCCCTCCCTCGCATCGATCAAATCATCGATGCCACAGCAGAACACGACTCGTTGTGTTTCCTCGACGCATACTCTGGATACCATGAAATAAAGATGGCAGAGTCCGACCAAGCTACAACAGCTTTCATAACGCCATATGGCCCTTTCTGCTTCAACACTATGCCTTTCCGGTTTAAGAATGCCGGCGCAACCTACCAACGCATGATTCAAACATGCCTAGAAAAGAAAATCGGCAAAACAATGGAGGCATACGTGGACGACGTAGTCATAAAAATAAGACACGTCGAAACCCTAATAGATGACTTTAGGCTTACATTCGACAACCTATGAACATACGGCATCAAGCTGAATCCGGAGAAATGCTTTTTCGGCGTCCCCTCTGGAAAACTTCTGGGCTTCATCGTTTCCAATAGAGGAATTGAAGCTAATCCGGCAAAAATCCGAGCTTTGTCGCAGTTGGCTATACCAACAGACCTCAAACACATCCAGAAACTAGCTGGATGCGTGGCTGCTTTGAGCCGCTTTATCTCCAGGTTAGGAGAAAAGGCATTGCCTCTTTACCGCCTTATTCGGTGCACCGAACACTTCGTGTGGACAGATGCAGCCGCGGTCGGACTCGATGAAATAAAGACCTTATTGGCCAATAATCCAGTCCTAACAGCGCCAAATATCGGCGAACCTATGCTGCTGTACATTGCTGCAACACATCAAGTTGTAAGCGCAGTACTCGTCGTCGAACGAGAGGTTGACAGATACAAATTCCCCCTACAGAAGCCGGTTTATTACGTATCCACGGTCCTCACCCCATGCAAATCCCGATACCCACACTATCAAAAAATAGCATACGCGGTCTTCATGTCATCCCGAAAGCTACGACACTACTTTCAAGAGTGTTCGATTACGGTGGCCTCTAAAGTACCACTAAACGATATAATAAATAACCGCGATGCCACGAGCAGATTGCTAAATGGGCCATCGAGCTCCTTCCGTTCGACATAACATACAAGCCACGGCGGGCTATCAAGTCGCAAGTACTAACTAACTTCATCGCCGAATGGACGGAAGCCGAACTCCCTAAAGAGTACGGCGCGTACTCTAACTAGATCATGCACTTCGACGGCTCTAAAATGTTGGCCAGATTGGGAGCAGGTGTAGTCCTGACGTCTCACACCGGAGACACGGTCAAATACGTCCTCAAAATATTATACACAGACTCCAACAATGCAGCCGAATATGAGGCTCTGTTGCACGGTCTTCGGATGGCAGTCTCTATGGGCATTCAACGCCTAGAGGTGCGCGGGGATTCAAACCTCGCAATATCACAAATAAACGGAGACTTTGATGCCAAGGATCCAAAAATGGCGGCCTACCGTAATGCCGTCCTTAAAATGTCAGCTCGATTCGAGGGGCTCGAATTTCACCATGTGGCTGGAGAAAACAATCAAGCGGCAGATGTCCTTGCCCGCATCGGCGCTAAACGCGACCCTGTCCCACCTAACATATTCCTGGAAAGGCTCTTAAAGCCATCCGTGGTATGGGAAGGGGAGTCCGGCAATACCAGCACGGATCTGAATACATCCTCAGATTCCGAACTATCAGACATAATCAGAGGCTCTACCACTGAAATAACATTGTGAGCCCACAAAATAATGGCTGTCATTGCCCCGTGGACTGAGCCTTTCTTGGCCTACCTAAATAGGCAGGAGCTCCCCGAAGATCAAAATGAAGCATGCTGCATCGTCCGGCATTCTAAAGCTTACAAAATCGATGAAGGGGAACTCTATAAGAAAAGTGCGACCGGAGTGCTCCAACGGTGCATCTCCGAAGAGGAAGGGCGGCAGCTCTTGGCTGAAATCCATGCCGGATTAGGCGGGCACCACGCCGCGGCTCGAGCACTAGTCAGCTAGGCCTTCCGTACAGGTTTCTATTGGCCGACGGCCCGAGCAGACGCACAGGACCTTGTCCAACACTACGTCGGTTGCCAGCTCTTTGCTAATCAGAGTCATATGCCCCCTACCGCCCTCCAAACAATCCCCATAACTTGGCCTTTCGCGGTCTGGGGGTTGGATATGGTTGGACCCCTTAAAGGGGGAAGCGACAAGAAAAAATACTTATTGGACATGGTAGGCAAGTTCACCAAATGGATAGAAGCCAAACCAGTGAAAACGGCCGAATCCAAACTAGTAATAGACTTTATATCCGGGGTCGTACACCGATACGGTGCCCCCCACAGCATCATCACCGATAATGGCTCAAATTTCACGACTGATGAGGTGAAAGCTTGGTGCAGCAAAATGGGCATTAAGCTCGACTATGCTTCCGTCTACCATCCTCAAACAAATGGCTAGGTCGAACGGGCAAACGGTCTCATCATGAGCGGCATTAAACCCAGACTAGTGCGATCCTTGACAGAGTCAGATACTCATTGGGTCGAGGAGCTCAACTCCGTGCTCTGGGGGCTGCGGACCACGCCGAATCGCACCACCGGATACACACCATTCTTTATGGTGTACGGTGCGGAAGCAGTACTACCTTGCGACATAATACATGATTCGCCACGCGTACACATGTACGAAGAGAAGGAAGTCGAGTTAGATCGGCAGGATAACTTGGATGCCCTGGAGGAGGAGCGCGATGTCGCTAAGGCCCGTTCCGCATTCTATCAGCAACAGGCTCGACGATACCAAAGCAGAGAAGTGCGGGCCAAAACTTATAATATTGGCGAGCTCGTTCTACGCTTACCGGAGAAGAAGAAGGACAAGCTCAAACCCAAGTGGGAAGGTCCCTTCGTCATTGACAAAGTTCTCACCGGAGGAGCGTACCGCCAATGTAATGTGTCCGATAACAGACTCGAGCCGAACCCATGGAACGCGGCCAGACTCTGGAGATTCTACGCCTAGTGTCGAACTCAGTGTTCGTCTCCTTACCTCCCCCCTCTTTTTAATTATGCTCCCCTCTTTTCCTTTCTCAATCTTTTTCTCTTCACACAAAGTATTTAATACAGTGCGGACTCCCGCATTATTCCGGCCACACTATGTGTGTAAGCAATACCTGGGGGCTTCCTATACGGAAGCTAAACATAACTTACTCTAAAAGGATTTTTGCCCATCACACATGTATTTTCCATGTGTGCCTTTTATTCACCATTATATGCATCGATATGACTTAAGAGGTGGCGAAGCTGGGTTTCCTAGCTCCTGTGTTTATGCCCTACGTTCCCGTTAATTCGGCTAGGGCATAAGGGGAGCACCTCTGCGATTGTTACTGCTGGTTCAGCCGGATGTGTACCTCAGACTGGGTGAAGCCGGAAGCTAGTTTCCTTAAGAGAATATTCGGTCGGTGAACAAAAGATGTCTTCGTTTATTATAACATAAATCCCCAGAAGTTTTGTATCCTGCGCCATGGTTTGCAGTTCGGACATGTGCCTTATCGCATGCTTACCCAGGGAAAGGAACCCTTAACGGAACTATTCTCCCTGGAAGATGTTTCTTACTATCCATGTAATATAACATAACTAGTTGGGTACTTGTCTGTTCAAGCACTTATGACCCCTACGCCTGGTTTCCACGCATACTCCGGTTTTGTATAACCGAGTGGGTATTCGGACACACCCCGGACTATAGGATTCGGGGGCTGAAGCAAAAAGGTCTGCCATGACAAATGATTTTAATTCGGCTAGGGGCTACTTATGTCCACTGAATTACACAGTCACTTGGACTGACTATATTCCTCCTCTATACCATCCAACATGCTATCTAGCTTACAATCTTGTTGAGCTTCGCGGCTAACGCCACCTGGTCATATACCAGACTCACGGGAATTTCTTGCCCATCTGGCCCTGCCGGTCCGACTTCGGCCATATGGTTCGGGTCCAGCTTGGTGTAGCACGTTTTCACCATAGCCCATGCTTCCCTTGCACCCTGCCGGTAGGCTGACATCTTCCACAGTCGGAAACGCCGCCGTGCTCCTTGAAGCATGGCCACAAGGCCTGCACTACACCCTGCATCGCATGCCGAGCTCGCTCGTGCAGCTGTGAGAGGTCTCGCAGTAAATAGACTGCAGATGCGGGCATCTCCTCCTTAGGGCGACCCATCAGCATTCCTACAAGCAAAACTCTATTAATACAATTCCCTGCCGAACTATGCTATAGTTCGTCTAGACACTTACCATAAATGCCACGGCGAAGCCTTTTGTTCTCCTTCACAGAGCCCGCCAGCTGTGCACGGACGTCTTTCAATTCCTCGTCCAGCCGAACATTGGCATCTTGGAGAGCATTCTTCTCCTACTTAACTTGCATAAGAATCTGCTCGCCAGCCTTTAGTTGCCTCTCGAGATGCGACTCGTCATCTCTCCCGCCCTCCGGATTTACTCCGGGGTTATCTACAGAATTTTTTGTTAAATTTGTCATACCAGCCAGTTGCTAACTGGTGCATTTTCGTACAATCAAGATAAATGTTACCATATGAGTCCTTCTGGGATTCCTCTAGCTTGGCAACTGTAGCCCTCAGATGGGTCTTGCACTCCTCTAGCTCCCGAGACAATTGCCCATTCTTATCTACAAGAACCTGCGCATAAATTGATACTTAAAATAGTTGTTCCAACCGTTTCAAGTCTTAGGGGCTACTGCTATACATGCTCATCAAACTTTCTTACCCGTATATCTTTGGTATACTGGACTATCGCCCGGGCGAGCCCGCTTTGAGCAGCTCGGATATATGCGTCTCCCGAATTGAAAGCATTAAATGCCTCTTCGGAAAAGATGTTGTTGTGAAGCACGGCCCGTCGACGCCGGTAATTCATGGCGCTCTTTACTTCAGAATTTGTGGCAGAGAGCATATCTGTGTCCTCTGTCGGAGGACTATGCGACATTGGCCCTACGTCCGCCTCCTCTCTCGAAGTCGGTTCTGGAGTCCGACTGGTGGAGGCGTGGTTGGCAGGATCCCCGGATATAGTCCGGATGCTCCTCTTCCTGCCAGGATGTAAAGGGCGTTGTTATGCTTCAAATAAGAATAATTACATGACAGGTTGTTTCCTTACCTTTGTAGAGGCGTGTCGGCCCTAACCGCCTTCCTCTTGAGCCTACCCAATCCGGACGCCTGTGGCTGACGGGTCCCTAGGGGCTCGGCCCTGCGCTCCGAACGTCGCTTTTGCAAAAACACGATGCATCAGGGATAAGGCGTGACATCAGGAAAGAGTCCTCTTTGGAGGATCGAGTCTTTGGCTCAGCTTACACGCAATGAAGGTAGTAGTCTTGGATAATCAGCAGTAATAGCTACCGAGGCGCCATTACGGCTTGCCCGATAAAATATCCCGTCGACAAGCTCCACGGCCGCATCCGGGTCTTCTTCGAGTCCTAGATCCAGGGCCCTTTCGGGGTCCTCTGGCTGCGGGGAAGGGCTGGAGATTCCTTCTACGGCCCTCCTCAGTTCCTTCTTGGAAATATCGAGGCAGGTAACCTTAGCAAAGAACGCCACGATAAGTGAAGCGAGAAAATAAATGACGACTTACCCAGTTTGGGGGATTGTACATGGAGAATCTGTCTCGCGGTTTGATATGAAGGAATTCTTCCTCTTCTCCTTTGTATAGATCGGACAATATCCTTGCCAGAGCAGTGGCGGAGTCCGGACCCTTACGGCCACAGCGGGTGGCATCGTTTGTCCCGTTGTAATGCCACATGGGATTGCCCCGATACTAAAGCGGTTGCACTCCCCGCATTATGCATATTGCCATGACCTCGACTATCGTTAGTCCGGATTTGGCCAGTAACTTTATCCTGCTCATCAAGAAATGTATTTCCCTGGTATCCTCTTCTTGGGGGCTTCAGGGGCGCCATCTTAGATGTGCCCTTGGTGGGGCGTTACTGAACTTGGGGAGTCCTGTCCGGACTGGATCCGGAAGGGGGAAATCGTCAATATAAAACCACTCTGAAGCCCAGTTCTCTGGTGCCTTCTTGGGAGTGCCAGATAGGTATCCGGTCTCGGTGATACGCCATACTTCGGCCCCGCCCACTTGACATAGGGACTCTCCCTGGTTGCAGGGGACAAGACAGAACAACTTCTTCCACAAACCTAAATGAGCCTCGCAGCCTAGAAATAGCTCATAAAGAGCGACGTACCCTGCTATATGTAGTACAGAGGCTGGGGTAAAGTTGTGCAACTGGAGGCCGTAGAACTCCAGGAGCCCACGAAGGAATGGATGAATAGGGAACCCGACGCCCCTTAACAGATGCAGAATGAGGCATATTCGCTCCTCTAGAGATGGATTAGGGGATCTCTCCGCTTGTTCTCCGCCGTTATAGGTGGCTATTCCGGCTCGGACGGGGACCGCGGACGCCGGTGGGAGAAGCCCTTGGGTTTGTAACTTTACCAAACGGCTATGAGGAACTGAACACTCTTCCCAGTCCCCCGGCTTGGAGCAAGGGGAGCGAGTAGAAGAGTTGTGACGACCGGTCATGTTGGAATGCTTTTTTTTGTGGGGCGCTCTGTTGGATGCTTGCTCGAGGAGGGAGAGTGAGGTTTGGATCTCGGAATCCCCGTCTCTTCAAATAGACGGTTAGCCTGAAGGATCAAGGGTGGAAAATGCAAAAATGCCTCGACTCCTCGCATTCACTCGACACGTGAAAATTGTCATTATTGAAACACTGAAGCCGAGGAGTACAACATTGATGAGATGCTGGACACTGTTTGTCGTGATGGGTACATTGGAGTATTCAGAAGGAGGAACCCGCCTTGCAATGCCGAAGACAAGACTGCGCGTCGGACTCATCGTCATTGAAGCCTAGTTCAGGGGCTACTGAGGAAGTCCTAGATTAGGGGGTATCCGGACAGCCGGACTATATACATCGTCCGGACTATTGAAGCGTGAAGATACAAGACTCAAGACTTCGGCCCGTGTCCAGATGGCACTCTCCTTTGCGTGGAAGACAAGCTTGGCGATCCGGATATTATATTTCCTTCCTTGTAACCGACTCCTTGAAAACCCTAGCCCTCTCCAGTGTATATATAAACCGGAGAGGATGGTCCTTAGAAGGCCGATCGCAATTACAATGATACCATCATAGGCTAGATCTTAGGGTTTAGCCTCTACGATCTCGTGGTAGATCTACTCTTGTACTACTCATATCTTCAATATTAATCAAGCAGGAAGTAGGGTTTTACCTCCATCGAGAGGGCCCGAACCTGGGTAAACATTGTGTCCCTTGCTTCCTGTTACCATCAGCCTAAGACGCACAGATCGGGACCCCCTACCCAAGATCCTCCGGTTTTGACACCGACACCAGCCGTACCACAGAAAAATCCCACTCCAGCAAAAAGTACAGCAAGTCCACCGGCCGAAGACCTATCCCAACTACAGAGACGGCCAATTCCTGCAGATTGGAACCCCATTCCAGTTATTCCGAGTTTAAAAGACAATGCTTTCAATGTTGTTAGGGACTACGTGCATATATTCCTATCATGGGAAGATTATAGTGAAGACAAACACCAATTTCACGTCTTCCTGTCCCACATGCGGGTTGTCATGACGAGCAAAGCTTGCTTGCACTTTTCGAGGAAGCATTGCAGCAGTATCGGTGTTACCTGAGGAAATCACACTTTGATGGCAAGTCTAAAAATAAATTTCCGGTGAAGTCTCCTGTGCTAAATTTAGAAGACATTGAATGGAAAAACCTTGTTATGCACTGGTCTCATTCCGAGGATGAGGTACTGTCTATGATATCGCATGACAATTTGAACTTCTACTTTTCCGCATGTGCCTTACGGATCTTTTTAGCAGGAAATCTGCTCGAAAAAGAATTTTGGTTTGAAAAGAACGACAGGATATCACAAATATGTTGCCCGCTGCTTTTCTCTTATTAGTACCTGTTGTCCTATATCACTGTACTTGCATACATACCCGGTTCATTAGTATGCATGATAGCTTTCTTATCAATTACTCGCTCCAAATTATCTGATCTGTATGAATGGTTACATTAGTGTAGAATATATCCAATGCCAATGAAATTTTTTAGCTCTGCATTGTTCTTGTAAGTACCTATTATCCTTTATTAGTGTACTTATATTGACAGGTAGTTGTTCATGTACCATCACTCTGCAGCTTATTTTCCTTCGCCCTCCATTTTCTACACATCAGATCTGTATTTACTCTTACCATAAGGTTGGATAACACCGATGGTACCGAATTAGTTTAGCTCTGCATTGCTCTTGGCTGTACCTTTTGCCTATTTTGCTGTACTTACATTTATAGCTACTTGGTTATGTAGCATCACTCTTCATCTTATCTTAAATATTCTCCATTTTTTGTATATTATCACATCTATATTTACTCTTAACAAAATGTAGAATAAAGGCAATGCTTATGAAGAAGATTCTATGGTAAACTTCTTGAATTGCCCCCCCCCCCACCAGCATGGACAAGAGCTTAATAGAGCATGTCTTCACCAATAATGTAAGTTTGTCCTTCTCAAGCCTTCAAACTTTGTTGTGTATATTTGGTTAGGCATGACTGCAACAACTGTTTATTTTTGGTGTTTGCATCAAATTGCATGTTTAAAGTTTATTATGTAGTTCATAAACAAAAGTTTGTCCTTCTCAATTTAAGTTTTTAGTTGTACAACCAAGTTACTTCTTCATACCATGTAAATTAAACTATACAGAGCAAGTGATCTTCTTTTGCACTGCATGTATGCTTTTGTTCTTCATCTATAATCCAGTGGTGTGGTGAACCTACCCACTACAGCACAATGTCATATTATGCAATGTCTTAACTATTAACAATGTCATATCATTCTACTATTATTTAAACCATCTCTTTATTTCCAATCTGAAATGGGATAAATTGACAGCACACTAACCATTGATACTTATGAGTTCTTGATCTGTAATCTAGTGGTGTCGTGAAGCTGCCAACTCCTTCACAATGCCATTTCCTACCATGTCTTGACCTGAACAATACCATATTGTGTTAATGCAATTTTAAACTGTGTCACTTTATTCGTCAGTAAGAAATGTGATGAATTGTCAGCACTGATACTTTTATGTGCAAAACCTGTCATCTGTCTGCTTGTTTATCTTTAAGAATGAGGAAGATATAAGTGTTGAACAAGCGCAGTCTCATCAGCTTGCTCAGCTACTTGCACTGCAGCTCCCCAGGAGGGCTAACCTTTCTTGAACTCTATTGAAGTGTTGTCGGTTTTGTATATTATTTTGTCAGTGTGTTTATTTGCACTGGTGGCGATCTTTGATGCCCAGTGTATGTAATCTGATGTCTGCTTGTGCTTTATTATCATAGTGGCGAACTTTGGTGCCCAGTGGATGTAATATGCCATAATTTCTTTATTGTATAGTCTAGGTTTTTTCCTATTCACGATGTTGCAGTTATTTTACTGTATATATATCATGTCTTCGCAGTAAACCGGCCAAACTGTAAAATTATGGTACATAATCGGGCCGTCATGCAATCACGATGTATGATCCGCATCATGGGCCCCGTCATCTTGGTCCGTTAAAAGGCCAAAACTAAACTGGCCCACTAGTAGATTTGGGTCTTTAATAGGCCGAGTAACCCCCGGCCCTCTTTTCGCCAGAAAACTCAATGGGCTTTTAGGCGGCTGAGAAGTAGGTTGGGACTGAAACGTGCCGAACAGCTCAGAGGCCGGCAGCAGCCCAAAAGCCCATGATTGTGCGAATCAAATCACGGGCTTTTAATAGGACAAAATTGTCTCGGTCCTTCTTTGGCCCAGTTAGATATCAGTTGCGAGCAGGAGGGATGCAAACCGGGCCGTAGTTAGGCCCAACTATATGACGGGCTTTTAACAGGCCGAAATTAATATAGGGCCGAAATGTTAAACGGACCCTTAACAGGCCGAAACTAATATCAGGCCGAAATACTAAATGGGCCTTTAGCAAGTGGGCCCAAAAGCATAGCGTCCAGTTGATGGGCCGAATCTGATATGGGCCATAATTTAGCCCAAAGCCTCTTAAAGGGCCGGACCTGATCTGGGTCGTAATTTGGCCTAGAACATGGTAGGCTTTTAACTGGTCGGATCTCATATGGGCCATTATTAGGCCCGGAACATGGCAGGCCATTAATGGACCGGATCAAATATGGGCCAACATTTGGCCCAAAACATGGCAGCCAGTTAATGGGACGGCCTACTAGGGTCCTCAAAATCTTGTGGGCCTACAGCTGGGCCAGCCCATTAATATCGGCAAAATCTCGTGGGCCTTTAGCTGGGCCGGCCCATTATGATCCGCAAGTGGGCCTTTACCTGGGCCGGCCCATTATGGCACACAAAAATCTTGTGGGCCTTTACCTGGGCCAGCCCATTATGGCCCATAAAATCTTGTGGGCCTTTAGCTGGGCCAGCCCATTATGGTCCGCAAAATCTCGTGGGCCTTTAGCTGGGCCGACCCATTATGGTCCGCAAAATCTTGTGGGCCTTTAGTTGGGCCGGCCCATTTAAACTTGATGGGCCGGTCCATGTGTCAACATGTCATAGGCGCGTCTCGCCCATTGGATGAGTGACACCTGTGCCAACGCGGAGCTGACACGTGTCTCCTCCAGCCAATGATGATTTTACACGTGGAAAATCCCCATTGCTCGGGGCTGTTAACGGGTTATCAGATCCAAAACCGGGCCCGATAGCTTAACGGCGTTCCATTATGGTGGATGCCACGTGTCGGTCACCCTTGACGAAAACACTTCTGTGATGCGCCATTTATCGTCATGGAAGTGGACACATCCCTGATGATAATTTTGGTAATGTCATGGAACACTTCTACGACAGCACATGTATGACTATCTTGATTCTGTCATAAAATTGTCATGGATGTACATGCATGACAAAAAACGCGACCTACTGTGACAAACACATATCATCACGGAAGTGTATTTTTTTGTAGTGTCTGCCCGCGCCTTGGCCGCGGCGTCGGCTTGCACCTTTGCGACCTCATCCGCCTCCTCCTGCGCCGCCTTGGCTGCCGCCTCCTGCCGCTCCGCCTCCTCCCACTCCTCACGCGCCTCCAGCACATTCATGTTCGTCGCTGCCTGGAGCTCGACGCGTGGGTCTACGCGGCGGGCGCTGGCAGAGCCCTCAGCTGCTCCAACCATGGAGGCGGCGCCAGCCCGTTCAAGAGAGAGCAGGGCCCTGAATCAAGCAAAATGAAAAAGAGTTCAGAATGGCGTTTGCATGAAAAAAGAAGGGACGCGAGAAGGAATCAAATACTTAGGCAGACACCGTCGGAGGCTTCTTCACGGCCTTCCGATAGCGGTTCTCCTTTGCGGACAACTCCTCCCGCTTGGCCGCCGCCGCTGAGCCCCTGGGCTTCTTCGGCCGGCTGCCGTACATCGATGGTGCGGCCCGGCGTTTCTGTGCGCCGCCTAGGGCAGCCGGCGCGGCTGATGAGCTTGCGCCCACCGGGTCGATGGCCGGCTGACGGCGTGACGCGTTCTCCTCGTCGTCGTCATCCGGCCAGTCGTCGAGGCCACCTCCACCTCCAGAGCCGCCTGCTCCGCCACCATCGCCCGTGGCGTCATCTTCTTCCTGGGCGGCTGCCCCCAAGTCGGGGTCATCCACATCACTCACCGCTCGGTCAGGGAGATATTCATGGTTCTGCCCTGCGGCGTCGGCTCTCGATTGGGTGACAGAGCTCTGCTTCATGGCTGACTGGTCAGACGGCAGATGAGGAAGCCGCTCACCGGCAGGCCGAAGCCGTGCAGGCAGTGCGACCAGAAGATGCCACGCTCGCCTTCCTCCAGCGCCAGTGAGATCTCCCTCTCAGGCGCCAGGCGTACCTTCACGAAATCCTCGCCGGGTAGCCGCCGCGTCCAGCGGAGGAAAGTGATGTGACCCTCATGGACGTTGGATCCGTCCCACACTCCGGAGCGTGCCATGAGAGCTTGAAGCTTGGCGGAGGAGAGGTGTGGCGACGAGTGCGCGAACTCGTGGCGGAGCAGCAGAGCTGCGGGCTGACTGGAAACGGCGACGACAAACTGTAGCGACAGCAAAGAGAGGAAGGAAGAAGATGGAGAAGGAGGAGGAGGGCACGCGTGTGTTTGCCACTCCCCTCCTTCCCCTACTTATAGCCCCAGGCGGCGAAGCCAGGGGGGCGAGGCATGGGGGTCGTGGGATTAACTGCACCCATGTCCCCACGACCCTGCGTTTATCGCACCATAACGACATGCATTTACCATGCCCGGAATGCCAACCGTCCGCCTCGGCCATAGTGGATCTGCGCATGGGACGAGGTGTGGTAGTGGCAAGCCCCAGCCTGCAGTGACATCCCGTCGCGCACGTGGGCTGTCAGGCTGGTCCAGCCGGCTGGCGCCACATGGTGTGCGGACGGCGGGCGGCTGACCTGGCTCCCGGTGAGGGTGCCACCTAGCTCCTGCCTTCGCGTTCCGAAATCACCAGGCAACGCACCTAATCGTGGCCGACTCCTAGCTGTCGGCTCTTCAAAGTAGGGAGCTACTGGGGCCTCTCGCTTTTTCAGCCGCGATGCCCCACCAGCTTCGGGGACTACTGTCGGAGTAAATGACCATGGGTAGCCTTATCAGCCCCCCATGACGTTTCAAGACATCAGGGCCGGCTGCGCCCCTCAAGCATATAAGACAAAGGGCCGCCTTCTTGTGGCCTGCTGGTCCAAGCGGCCGGCTGCAGGAAGGCGGCAAGGCCCAAAGAGCGGCCCCAGAGTGGGCCGACTCCTAGCAGGCTGCCACCAGAGTGGCCGACTCCTAGTAGGCGGCCCACCCTTGCACCCTCAAAGTTTGGACCCACATAACAGCAACGAGACGGGGTGTGGCTATAGTGCAGCCTGCCACCCACGAATCCCAGAGCGGGTGTGGCCATAGCGCAACGTACCAGGCGGCCATCCCTAGCCTCACGTGGCACTATTGCCACGTTGATTATGACATCATCCATGGAACAGCTGCCATGATCCCATGACGGGTTGTCGGTACAGCCCGCAAGCGGCGGGCCCTACCTGCCAGTGAGATACCAGAAGGCGGCATGCCCAGACCAGTCGGCATAGGGGGGAGGGCGGCTCCCAACAGTCGGCCTTCCCTAGAAGTTTGTGCGTCATTAACCAGATAAGACGGGGTGTGGCTACTGTGAACGCCCACCAGGCGGCGGTATTGTAGCCACGCTCTCCCCGACCAAGCCATAGTCATCGGGGGCAAGGCTATAGTAATGAGCAGCCGACAGGGCCCACAGGTAGTGGGCCCAACCTGTCGGCAGAGAGCCCGGCAGCCGGCGGGACCCACCAGGCGGCGGGCCCCAGCAGCGGGCGGAGAACCGGCAACCATAGACACTGATGGCCTGGGCCTACACCTCGTGGCAGAGCAGCAGAGCTGCGGGCTGACTGGAAACGGCGACGACAAACTGTAGCGACAGCAAAGAGAGGAAGGAAGAAGATGGAGAAGGAGGAGGAGGGCACGCGTGTGTTTGCCGCTCCCCTCCTTCCCCTACTTATAGCCCCAGGCGGCGAAGCCAGGGGCGAGGCATGGGGGTCGTGGGATTAACTGCACCCATGTCCCCACGACCCTGCGTTTATCGCACCATAACGACATGCATTTACCATGCCCGGAATGCCAACCGTCCGCCTCGGCCACAGTGGATCTGCGCATGGGACGAGGTGCGGTAGTGGCAAGCCCCAGCCTGCAGTGACATCCCGTCGCGCACGTGGGCTGTCAGGCTGGTCTAGCCGGCTGGCGCCACATGGTGTGCGGACGGCGGGCGGCTGACCTGGCTCCCGGTGAGGGTGCCACCTAGCTCCCGCCTTCGCGTTCCGAAATCACCAGGCGACGCACCTGATCGTGGCCGACTCCTAGCTGTCGGCTCTTCAAAGTAGGGAGCTGCTGGGGCCTCTCGCTTTTTCAGCCGCGATGTCCCACCAGCTTCGGGGACTACTGTCGGAGTAAATGACCATGGGTAGCCTTATCAGCCCCCCATGACGTTTCAAGACATCAGGGCCGGCTGCGCCCCTCAAGCATATAAGACAAAGGGCCGCCTTCTTCTGGCCTGCTGGTCCAAGCGGCCGGCTGCAGGAAGGCGGCAAGGCCCAAAGAGCGGCCCCAGAGTGGGCCGACTCCTAGCAGGCTGCCACCAGAGTGGCCGACTCCTAGTAGGCGGCCCACCCTTGCACCCTCAAAGTTTGGACCCACATAACAGCAACGAGACGGGGTGTGGCTATAGTGCAGCCTGCCACCCACGAATCCCAGAGCGGGTGTGGCCATAGCGCAACGTACCAGGCGGCCATCCCTAGCCTGACGTGGCACTATTGCCACGTTCATTATGACATCATCCATGGAACAGCTGCCATGATCCCATGACAGGTTGTCGGTACAGCCCGCAGGCGGCGGGCCCTACCTGCCAGTGAGATACCAGAAGGCGGCATGCCTAGACCAGTCGGCATAGGGGGGAGGGCGGCTCCCAACAGTCGGCCTTCCCTAGAAGTTTGTGCGTCATTAACCAGATAAGACGGGGTGTGGCTACTGTGAACGCCCACCAGGCGGCGGTATTGTAGCCACGCTCTCCCCGACCAAGCCATAGTCATCGGGGGCAAGGCTATAGTAATGAGCAGCCGACAGGGCCCACAGGTAGTGGGCCCAACCTGTCGGCAGAGAGCCCGGCAGCCGGCGGGACCCACCAGGCGGCGGGCCCCAGCAGCCGGCGGAGAACCGGCAACCATAGACACTGATGGCCTGGGCCTACACCTAGTCGGATTACCATTGTACCCATGGGGGTAGGCCTATATAAACCCCCCAGGGCACCCATGCAAAGGGTTCAACTCTTAGAGACCACACACACGCATAGATAGAGGAGTAGAGCTAGCCTTGCCCTTCTTCCTCCTCTAGCCGAACAGCTCAAGGAGCAACCTTGTAGCTACTTGTCTATCTAGTGATCATGTGGAGACCCCGCAGAGCAGGACTAGGGGTGTTATCTTCGAGGAGAGCCCCGAACCTGGGTAAGATTCGTCGGCATGCATGTATACGCCTTATCCCGTTTCCAGACACCGGCGACGTCTTACTAGCTCCCACAATGATTAGCCATCCTTTGGCATATGTCGCACCAACCACCCGACACTCTGCCATCAACTCTTCAAATTGTTTAGTGTACTCAGCTATAGTGGAAGTGTTTTGTTTTCAAGGAATTGAATATTTCAGTGAGATCATAGGAACAGGAAGCAGAAAACCTGTGAAGTAGCTTAGTGCAAAACGGTTCCCAGCTGGGCTTTTTCTTCAAAAGACCTGAACATCTTAACCAAATGTCAGCATTGTCGATGATATGCATCTGGGCCATATTCACTTTGTATTCATTGGGTGTTCCTGCCATCTAAATTTTTTTCTCACTCTAACGGATCCATCCACCAGGGTTAGTGCCATCAAAATTGGGGAATTCTAGACGTGGCCCTTTTGTGATGGACTTGAGAAACTGTGTACGCATTTCCTGTTCATATTTCTTATAGTAGTCCTCCCAAGAAGTACGTACAACAGGAGGCTGAAAGTTGTGAAAGGAAGGAGTATGAGCAGTCCTGTAAGCTGCAGAGTTGCATTACCTGATGGAGTATCACGTCGAACTGTGTCTGCATAACCAAGAGGAGGAGCGCCATTTGGTACTCTAATGGGAGCCAAATTGGGTGGGATTTGCAGTGACAACTGCTTGGTTTTCTCCTGTCCTGCTGTCAAGTGCTCATGAAGATCTTTAGTAAGAGGTCTAGGTAGCTCTTGTTTTGCAGGTTCTGTCACAAACATGGGTGCATTTGTTGGAGAAGCTCGCTGCATAACTGCAGGCTGCATAGGCGAAGGTGCTTTGTTTGTGGAGAAACTCTTAAGCACATCTGCCATGGTGGACAGCTGGGAATTGAGAGCCGTAACTGCATCTTACACGCCTGTCATGACCTTTGTCATCGTATCTTGTTTGAGGTTAATTGCGTGAACATCCTTACACAAATCATCTAGCTCACTTCGCATTTCTGCAGTATCTTCGTGGTTCTAAATGACCTCGCCCTTGAGTGCCATCAAATCGGCGATGTCACTATCATCCATGCTTGCTTTCGACCGCCCCATCAAGATCCCAAGTGTCCGAGAGGAATTTTACTACCAGAAAAACTAGAAACCAGAACGGAACTCCTGCCGCCGCCGATGCAATCCACCCCCTGCAACACCACTCAGTAGGAACCTGGAATTTTACCGCAGGAACGATGTGTCCCTGCAACCAGTTTCGGCCCTGAGCTATTGCCGAACAGGTCTAACGCTCCCAGCGCCTTGTCACCACCGTCGTACTCCAACCCCGACACCACACACTGCCTGGAAGAAGGGAGGGAATGGTGGGAAAAGGAATTCGCCACCGCTCTACGCACTGCCTAGGATCAGACTGCCTCATGATATCAATTGTCATGCCCCATCTGTAGATCGAGATCAGAAGTTGGGGATCGGAGCTAGGGTTCGAGAGACGCAGGTGTATATGGCATCAAAGAGGAATATGCTATATTGCTATAAAGTATTATTGATAAGAATTCATCAAGTGATAGATAGTTTACAGACGGGGACGAGCTGACTTATATAGCCCAACGACAAATGACAGGGAACAGTTACAACCAGTGAAACGGAACAGTAATGGCGAAATGATGGTGAGTCACGCGAGTCATTGGATCAGGATGATTTGGGTCGTCCGTTAACTGAAGAGTGCGACACCTTGGACTGAAGATATGCAGGCCTCACAGGACGGAGCCTAAAATCCGGCATTTCAGTGCGTTTGAGCTACTGATGGACCCATGCCAAAAATGACAATACAAAGTTTTAGATGCAGTTTTTTTACCACCACACTCAGCCTAAAGAAGAGCCACATGTGAATTGTTGCTTTGTCAGGGGCTTAAGCCAACTTCAATGCACCGACCGAGACAGACACAGGTTTTGTCCATCTGGGTCGGCCAAGCGAACACCGATGTCCAATTTTGTCCACCGGTCGTAGGTGCGCTCAATGCAGACGGACACATTTCAAATTTTGACTAGATTTTTGATACGTCTCCAACGTATCTATAATTTATGAAGTATTCATGCTGTTATATTATCATTCTTGGATGTTTTACAATCATTTCATAGCAACTTTATATCATTTTTTAGGACTAACCTATTGACCCAGAAGTCCAGTGACAGTTGCTGTTTTTTGCTTGTTTTTTGCATCATAGGAAATCAATATCAAACGGAGCCCAAACACCGTGAAACTTTTAGTGGATTTTTATGGACTAGAAGACATCCAATGGGCCACAATAGCACCTGGGGGTGCCGTGAGGGGGGGGGGCACAACCCACCAGGGCGCGCCTCGGCCACCAGGCGCGCCCCGGTGGGTTGTGCCAACCTCGGTGGCCTCCCGCGCCCCCTCTTCTCCCTATAAATCGTCAAATATTCCAAAAACCCTCGTGGAGACACGAGATCAGAAGTTCTGCTGCCGTAAGCCTTTATAGCCACGAGATCCAATCTAGACACCATTTTGGCACCCTGCCGGAGGGGGAGATCATCACCGGTGGCCATCTTCATCATCCCGACGGCCACCGTGATGAGGAGGGACTAGTCCACCCTCGGGGCTGAGGGTTTGTACCCATAGCTATGTGTTTAATCTCTCTCTCTCTCTCTCATGTTCTTGAGATCTCACGACCTTGATGTATCGCGGGCTTTGTTAATATAGTTGGATCATATGGTGTTTTCCCCTCTCTATCTTGTTGTGATGAATTGAGTTTTCCCTTTGAGATTTTGTTTTATCGGATTGAATACTTTTATGGATTTGAGGACACCTGATATATGTCTTGCATATGAATACCCGTGGTGACAATGGGGTATTATTTTGATTCACTTGATATATGTTTTGGCACTCAACTCGTGGATTCCCGAGGTGACATTGGGGTAATCTACTCATAGGGGTTGATGCACTTTCTTTTCTTTGTTTCTCCGGTAGAAATCTTGGGGCACTCTTTGAGGTTCTTTGTGTTGGATTGAGTATTATGAATCTTAAATTATTTGCTATTATTTTAGTACGAACTCTTGGATAGATCGATCAGAAAGAATAGCTTTGAGGTGGTTTCGTACCCTACAAACAATTTCTTCTTATGTTATCTGCTAGATAGGAACTTTGGAGTGATTCTTCATCGCACGTTGAGGGATGGTTATGTGATCCAAATATATTAACATTCTTGAGAGATTGCACTAGTGAAAGTACGGACCCTAGGCCTCATTTTCAAGCATTGCAATACCGTTTGTGCTCCGTTTTACCAATTGCTACCTTGCTGTTTTTATTTATTCAGATTATAAAAAGATATTTCTATCATCCATATTACACTTTTATCACCATCTCTTCGCCGAACTAGTGCACCTATACAATTTTCCATTGTATTGGGTGTGTTGGAGACACAAGAGATTTCTTGTATTTGGTTGCAGGGTTGTTTGAGAGAGACCATCTTCATCCTACGCTTCCCACAGGTTGATAAACTTTAGGTCATCCACTTGAGGGAAAATAGCTACTGTCCAATAGAACTCTGCACTTGGAGGCCCAACACGAGTCTACAAGAATAAAGTTGCGTAGTAGACATCAAGCTCTTTTCTGGCGCCATTGCCCGGGGAGGTGAGTGCTTGAAGTTATATCTTTAGATCTTGCAATCGAATATTTTAGTTTCTTGTTTCATCACTAGTTTGGTTTATAAAAATAAAATTACAAAAAATGGAATTGAGGTTGCCTCATATTATTCGTCTTTATAATGTCTTTCATGAAAATGATGGAAAGGAAAATTGTGCCAAAGTGTTAGAAGAAGAATGCATTAAATTGTTTGGCACTAAATATCTGAATGATGAGCATGATTCCAATGTTGTTAGTATGAATTCTTTGAATATCCATAGTACAAATGATGATTGCACTACTCATGATAAAAATGTTTCTTATAAGCATGTCAATTTTTGTGGAGTGCATAGAGTTTGCAACTACACACCGAAAAGGGAAGATAGATTTTCAAGAGGCATAAGTAGTTAGAAACTAAATGGTTGCAAGAGAGGCTAGATGGTTGTGCCGAAAAATTTAATTTTTTTCGTCATCCTTGCAAACTTTGCAATGAATGTGGTCACTTAAATCTCCAATGCAAATTGTTTCATGATCGAATCGTGTCCAATTTGTGATGACTTGATTTCCCTTGACCATCATAATGAACTTAGTTTGCTTCTAGGTTATGAAGAAATGAAACGTATAACTAAGAATATTCCATACAACCTTAAGATGTTTTTTGATTTTGATCTAGAGGAAATCTATATGTATTGTGTAGTAAATTGCATTGAAAATCCTTATATTGACAATTACATAAAGACAAGAAAACAAATAAAAGATGAAGAGAACACTAATGAAAGGGAAAATATTTCCCAATACCCTCCTAGTGTTTCTTATGATGAATCAGGTAATGAGGAGGAGCTTCGTATCCAATCAATCTCTTCAACGAGAAGCTCAAAAAATTGGTTAAACCCACACGTGAGGTGGTGAAGAATAAAAGAAAAGAAGAAAAAGTAGAGGTAAAAAGGTAACTCTTCCAAGTAATATTGCTCCTATCACCATTGTGCCTCATGAAAGTGAATCAAATATGTCGATGGAGGATGATGATATTGAAGGAAATATGCCCTAGAGGCAATAATAAAGTTGTTATTTTATATTTCCTTATTAATGATAAATGTTTATTATTCATGGTAGAATTTTATTAACCAGAAACTTGATACACGTATGAATAGATAGACAAAACACCGTGTCCCTAGTATGCCTCTACTTGACTAGCTCGTTGATCAAAGATGGTTAAGTTTCCTAGCCATAGACATGTGTTGTCATTTGATTAACGGGATCAACTCATTAGGAGAATGATGTGATGGACAAGACCCATCCATTAGCTTAGCATAATGATCCTTTAGTTTTACTGCTACTTCTTTCTTCATGTCAAATACATATTCCTCCGACTATGAGATTATGCAACTCCCGGATACCGAAGGAATGCCTTGTGTGCTATCAAACGTCACAACGTAATTGGGTGAATATAATGATGCTCTACGGGTATATCCGAAGGTGTTTGTTGGATTGGCATAGATCGAGATTAGGATTTGTCACTCCGAGTATCGAAGAGGTATCTCTGGGCCCTCTCGGTAATGCACATCATAAGAAGCCTTGCAAGCAATGTGACTAATGTGTTAGTTGCGGGATGATGCATTATGAAATGAGTAAAGAGACTTTCCAGTAACGAGATTGAACTAGGTATGAAGATACCGATGATTGAATCTCGGGCAAGTAACATACCGATGACAAAGGGAATAACGTATGTTGTCATAACGGTTCGATCGATAAAGATCTTCGTAGAATATGTGGGAGCCAATATGAGCATCCAGGTTCCGCTATTGGTTATTGACCAGAGAGGTGCCTCGGTCATGTCTACATAGTTCTCGAACCCGTAGGGTCCGCACGCTTATCGTTCGGTGACGATTCGTATTATATGAGTTATGTGATTTGCTGACCGAATGTTGTTCAGAGTCTCGGATGAGATCATGGACATGAAGAGGAGTCTCTAAATGTCGAGAGGTAAAGATTGATATATTGGATGATAGTATTCGGACACTGGAAGTGTTTCGGAATGTATCGAGTACATATCAGAGTACCGAGGGGGTTACCGGAACCCCCCGGGGAAAGATTTGGGCCATATGGGCCTTAGGGAGGAGCACACCAGCCCACATAGGGGTGGCTCCTCCCCAAGGAAGGAGGCCGAATTGGCATAGGAGGACGAGGCGGCGCCCCCCTCTTTCCCTCCTTCCCCCTCTCTTCCCTTCTTACCCCTTCCTGTAGAAGGAAAGGGGAGAGGCGAATCCCACTAGGAACCCAAGTAGGACTCCTCCTCTTGGGGTGCGCCTAGGGCTGCCTATCTCCCTCTCCCTCTTTTATATATGTGGGGAGGGGGCGCCTAGAACACACATCAACTATTCCTAGCCATGTGCGGTGCCCCCTTCCATAGTTTACGCCTCCGACCATATTTTCGCAGTGTTTAAATGAAGCCCTGTGCGGATCACTTCACCATCACCGTCACCACGCCGTTGTGCTGACGGAACTCATCTATTTCCTCGACACTCTGCTAGATCAAGAGCTCGAGGGACGTCATCGTGCTAAAGGTGTGCAGAACTCGGAGGTGTCATGCGTTCGGTACTTGATTGGTCAGAACGAGAAGAAGTTTGACTACATCAACCGCGTTGGCAAATTCTTCTGCTTTTGGTCCACGAGGGTACATGGACACACTCTCCCTTCTCATTGCTATGCATATCCTAGACAGATCTTGCGTGAGCTTAGGAATTTTTTTGAAATTGCATGCTACGTTTCCCAATGGTGGTATCAGAGCCAGGTTTATGCATAGATGATGTGCACGAGTAGAACACACCGACTTGTGGGCGGTGATCATCATGCTGCTTACCACCAATGTCTTATTTTGATTTAGCGGTATTGCTGGATGAAGCGGCCCAGACCAACCTTACATGACCACGTTCATGAGACCGGTTCCACCGACAGACATGCAACTAGTTTAACATAAAGGTGGCTGACGGGTGTGTTTCTCCTACTTCAGTTGAATCGAATTTGACTGTGGCCAGTCCTTGTTGAAGGTTAAAACAACAAACTTGATAAATCACCGTTGTGGTTTTGTGCTGTAGTTAAGAACGGTTCTTGCTAGAAGCCCGTAGCAGCCACGTAAAACTTACAATAACAAAGTATAGGACGTCTAACTTGTTTTTGCAGGGCATGTTGTGATGTGATATGGTCAAGACATGATGTGATATACATTTTTGTATGAGATGATCATGTTTTTAAAAAGTTATCGGCAACTGGCAGGAGCCTTGTGGTTGTTGCTTTATTGTATGAAGTGCAAACGCCATGTAATTGCTTTACTTTATCACTATGCGTTAGCGATAGTTATAGAAGCAATAGTTAGCAAGACGACCACGATGCTTCGATGGAGATCAAGGTGTCGAGCCGCTGATGATGGAGATCATGACGATGCTTTGGAGATGGAGATCAAAATCACAAGATGATGATGGCCATATCATGTCACATATTTTGATTGCATGTGATGTTTATCTTTTATGCATCTTATTTTTCTTAGTACGGCGGTAGCATTATAAGATGATCCCTTAACTAAATTTCATGGTATAAGTGTTTTCCCCGAGTACGCACCATTGCGAAAGTTCTTCGTGCTGAGACACCACATGATGATCAGGTGTGATAGGCTCTACGTTCACAAACAACGGGTGCAAGCCAGTTTTGCACATGCGTAATACTCGGGTTATACTTGACGAGCCTAGCATGTATAGACATGGCCTCAGGACACTAGAGACCGAAAGTTCGAATGTGAATCTTAGATATGATCAACATAGAGATGTTCACCATTGATGACTACTCCATCTCATGTGATGATCGGACATGGTTAAGTTAATTTGGATCACATATCATTTAGATGACTTGAGGGATGTCTATCTAAGTGGGAGTTCTTAAGTAATATGATTAAATAAACTTAATTTATCATGAACTTAGTCCTTATAGCTTTTGCATATCTATGTTGTAGATAAATGGCCCGTGCTACCGTTCCCTTGAATTATAATGCGTCCCTAGAGAAAGCTAAGTTGAAATATGATGGTAGAAACTACACGGACTGGGTCAGTAATTTGAGGGTTATCCTCATTGCTGCACAGAAGAATTATGTCCTTGATTTACCATTAGGTGTACCCCCCACAACTACAGATGTTGTGAATGCCTGGCAGTCGCGTGTTGATGACTACTCGATAGTTTAGTGTGACATGCTTTACAGCTTAGAATCGAGACTTCAAAGATGTTTTGAATGTCATGGACCATATGATATTTTCGAGGAGTTGAAGTTGATATTTCAAGCAAATGCCCGAGTTGAGAGATATGAAGTCTTCAACAAGTTCTATAGCTACAAAATGGAGGAGAACAGTTTTGTCAGTGAACACATACTCAGAATGTCTGGATATCATAATCACTTGATTCAGCTAGGAGTTAATCTTCCGGATGATAGTGTTATTGACAGAGTTCTCCAATCACTGCCATCAAGCTATAAAGGCTTTGTGATGAACTATAATATGCAAGGGATGGAAAAGACTATTCCTAAGCTCTTTGCAATGCTCAAAGCTGCAGAGGTAGAAAATACTATTCCCGTGGCGTCGTGTTGTTCTAGGGCGGCCGCCCCCAAGTTTGGGTCATCCACGTCACTCACCGCTCGGTCGGGGAGATATTCGTGGTTCTGCCCCGTGGCGTCGGCTGCTGACTGGGTGACGAAGCTCTGCTTCATGGCCGACTAGTCAGATGGCAGATGAGAACCCGACAACTAAAAAGAAAAGAGAAGGAGTTGAAAACTTACCATAGGCAATGGGTCCGCGCGCGAGTATGGCTCCTTTCCGAACTGCCACTCCTCCACCGGGAGCTTGTAGTTCGAGATATGGTTCACCAGATGAGCCACCTTCACGTGTGGCATCTCCTTGGTGCTCATCAGGCACGGGTCCTGATGCTCGCTCATCTGGCAGATCATGTGAGGTCGACCTTGAAGGGGGAGCACCCGGCGCGCCACGAAGGCGGTCAGCAGGTCCGCCCCATGAGGCCTTCCATCCCTTCCATCCTCATCATCACCTTGAGCCATGCGACGGTGGCGACGGAGACGGCCGACAACATCTTCGGTCGGTACGCCATGCTTTACAGCTTAGAATCGAGACTTCAAAGACGTTTTGAATGTCATGGACCATATGAGATGTTCCAGGAGTTGAAGTTGATATTTCAAGCAAATGCCCAAGTTGAGAGATATGAAGTCTTCAACAAGTTCTATAGCTACAAGATGGAAGAGAACAGTTCTGTCAGTGAACACATACTCAGAATGTCTGGATATCATAATCACTTGATTCGGTTGGGAGTTAGTCTTCCAGATGATAGTGTTATTGAAATAGTTCTCCAATCACTGCCATCAAGCTATAAAGGCTTCATGATGAACTATAATATGCAAGGGATGGAAAAGAATATTCCCGAGCTCTTAGCAATGCTCAAAGCTGCAGAGGTGGAAATCAAGAAGGAGCATCAAGTGTTGATGGTTAACAAGACCACTAGTTTTAAGAAAAAGGGAAAGGGAAAGAAAGGGAACTTCAGAAAGAATGGCAAGCAAGTTGTCACTCCCAGGAATAAACCCAAAGCTGGACCCAAGCTTGAAACTGAGTGCTTCTACTACAAAGGGACTGGTCACTAGAAGCAGAACTGCCCCAAGTATTTGGCAGATAAGAAGGATGGCAAAGTGAACAAAGGTATATTTGATATACATGTTATTGATGTGTACCTTACTAATTCTCGTAGTAGTGCCTGGGTATTTGATACTAGTTCAGTTGCTCATATTTGTAACTCGAAACAGGGACTACGGATTAAACGAAGATTGGCTAAGGACGAGGAGATGATGCGCGTCGGGAATGGTTCCAAGGTCGATGTGATCACTGTTGGCACACTACCTCTACATCTACCTCCGGGATTAGTTTTAGACCTGAATAATTGTTATTTGGTGCCAGCGTTGAGCATGAACATTATATCTGGGTGTTGTTTCATGCGAGATAGTTATTCATTTAAATCACAGAATAGTGGTTTATATGAGTAATATCTTTTATGGTCATGCACCCTTGAAGAGTAGTCTATTTCTGTTGAATCTCATTCGTGGTGATACAGATATTCATAATATTGATGCCAAAAGATGCAAAGTTGATAATGATAGTGCAACATATTTGTGGCACGGCCGTTAGGTCATATCGGTGTAAAGCGCATGAAGAAACTCCATGTAGATGGACTTTTGGAATCACTTGATTATGAATCATTTGAAACTTGCAAACCGTGCCTGATACGTCTCCAACGTATCTATAATTTTTTATTGTTCCATGCTATTATATTATCCGTCTTGGATGTCTTATATGCATTTATATGCTATTTTATATGATTTTTGGGACTAACCTATTAACCTAGAGCCCAGTGCCAGTTTCTGTTCTTTCCTTGTTTTTGAGTTTTACAGAAAAGGAATATCAAATGGGGTCCAAACGAGCTGAAAATTTCCAATGATTTTTTATGGATCAGAAGAAGCCCCCGAAGCAAAAGAGTTGCGCCAGAAGAGTTGCGAGTCATCCACGAGGGTGGAGGGCGCGCCCTACCCCCTGGGTGCGCCCCACCTACCTTGTGGCTGACTCGGAGACCCCCCTGACGTGAAACTGACGCAAAAAATTCCTATAAATACATAAACACCCGAAAAGAAACCTAGATCAGGAGTTCCGCTGCTGCAAGCCTCTGTAGCCACCAAAAACCAATCGGGACCCTGTTCCGGCACCCTTCCAGAGAGGGGAACCATCACCGGTGGCCATCTTCATCATCTCGGCGCTCTCCATGACAAGGAGGGAGTAGTTCACCCTCGGGGTTGAGGGTATTTACCAATAGATATGTGTTTGATCTCTCTCTCTCTCTCTCATGTTCTTGATGTGGCACGATCATGATGTACCGCGAGCTTTGCTATTATAGTTGGATCTTATGATGTTTCTCCCCCTCTACCTTCTTGTACTGGATTGAGTTTTCCCTTTGAAGTTATCTTATCGGATTGAGTCTTTAAGGATTTGAGAACACTTGATGTATGTCTTGCATGTGCTTACCTGTGGTGACAATGAGATATTCACGTGATCTACTTGATGTATGTTTTGGTGATCAACTTTCAGGTTCAGTGACCTTGTGAACTTATGCATAGGGGTTGGCACACGTTTTCGTCTTGACTCTCCGGTAGAAACTTTGGGGCACTCTTTGAAGTTCTTTGTGTTGGTTTGAATAGATGAACCTGAGATTGTATGATGCATACCGTATAATCAAACCCGCGCATACTTGTGGTGACATTGGAGTATCTAGGTGACATTAGGGTTTTGGTTGATTTGTGTCTTAAGGTGTTATTTCACTGCGAACTCTAGGGCTGTTTGTGACACTTATACGAATAGCCCAATGGATTGATCGGAAAGAATAAATTTGAGGTGGTTTTGTACCCTACAATAATCTCTTCGTTTGTTCTCTGCTATTAGTTACTTTGGAGTGACTCTATGTTGCATGTTTGGGGATAGTTATATGATCCAATTATGTTATTATTGTTGAGAGAACTTGCACTAGTGAAAGTATGAACCCTAGGCCTTGTTTCGAAGCATTGCAATACCGTTTTTGTTCACTTTTACCACTTGTTACCTTGCTGCTTTTATAATTTCAGATTACAAAAACCTATATCTAGCATCCATATTGCACCCGTATCACCATCTCTTCACCGAACTAGTGCACCAATACAATTTACCGTTGCATTGGGTGTCTTGGGGACACAAGAGACTCTTTGTTATTTGGTTGCAGGGTTGTTTGAGAGAGACCATCTTCATCCTATGCCTCCCACAGATTGATAAACCTTAGGTCATCCACTTGAGGGAAATTTGCTACAGTCCTACAAACCTCTGCACTTGGAGGCCCAACAACGTCTACAAGAAGATGGTTGTGTAGTAGACATCAAGCTCTTTTCTGGCGCCATTGCCGGGGAGGTTAGTGTTTTAAGGTATATCTTTAGATCTTGCAACCGAGTCTTTTAGTTTCTTGTTTTATCACTAGCTTAGTCTATAAAAGAAAATTACAAAAAATAATGGAATTGAGGTTGCCACATATGCTTCATCTTTTTAATGTCTTTCGTGAAAATAAGGATTCCAATAATTGTGCCAAAGTATTAGAAGAAGAATGCAATAAAATGTTTGGCACTAAAATTTTGAATGATGAGCATGATTGCAATGTTGTTAGTATGAACTCTTTGAATATCCATAGTACTAATGATGATTGCACTTGTCATGATAAAGTATCTCTTATAAGCATGTCAACGTTTGTGGAGTGCATAGAATTTGTAAGTACACACCAAATAGAGAAGATAGATTTTGGAAGAGGCATCAGTATTGAGAAACTAAATGGTTGCAAGAGAGGCTAGATGTTTGTTCTGAAAATTTAAATTTTCTTAGCCATACTTGTGAACTTTGCAATGAACGTGGTCATTTAAACTTTGTTTCATGAACGAACCGTGTCCAAAAATTGTGATGACTTGATTTCCCTTGCGCATCATAATGAACTTAGTTTGCTTTTGGGTTATGAAGAAATGAAACGTTTAACTAAGGACATTCCAGAATATAACATTGAGAAATTTCTTGATATTGATCTAGAGGAAATTTATATGTATTGTGTGGTGAATTGCATTGAAAATCCTTATATTGCCAATTACATAAAGACAAGAAAACAAATAGAAGATGAAGAGAATACTAATGAAAGGGAAGAGGTTTACCAATATCCTCCTATTATTTCTTATGATGAATCGGGTAACGAGGAGGAGCCTTCTATTCAACCAATCTCATTAATAAGGAGCTCCAAAAAGAGTATTAAACCCACACATAATGTGAAGAAGAAACAGAAAAGATGGAGAAGCAAAGGTAAAAGGTTATCCCTCCCAAATGATGTTGCTCCTACTACTAATTGTGATGATGATAATTGCTATACTATTGGTTCTATCCATACTATTAATGATGAGAGTGATTATGCTTATGATATGCAAATGCCTGATACGCCCATTTTGCATCATGCTTTTATATCGATATTTATTGCATTATGGGCTGTTATTACACGTTATGTCACAATACTTATGTCTATTCTCTCTTATTTTACAAGGTTTAACATGAAGAGGGAGAATGCCGGCAGCTGGGATTCTAGGCTGGAAAAGGAGCAAATGTTGGAAACCTATTCTACACAGCTACAAAAGTCCTGAAACTCCACGAAAGTCATTTTTGGAGTTAATAAGAATTACTGAGCAAAAGAAGTACCAGAGGGGGCCCACACCTTGTCCACGAGGGTGGGGGGGCGCGCCCACCCCTACTGGGCGCGCCCCCTGCCTCGTGGGCCCCCTGGTGGCCCTCCGGTGCCCATCTTCTGCTATATGAAGTCTTTTACCCTGAAAAAAATCATAAGCAAGCTTACGGGAGAAACTCCGCCGCCACGAGGCGGAACTAGTCTAGGGCTCCGACGGAGCTGTTCTACCGGGGAAACTTCCTCCGGGAGGGGGAAATCATCACCACCGTCATCACCTCTATTGGAAAAGGCAGTGCGTAGGAGGCGCTTAGGCACGCCTAGGCACTAGGCAATGGCCAAACGCCTCGCCTAGGGCATAAATGGAGGTCTAGGCAGGGCAAGCAAGGAATTGCCTACCCAAGCAAGAAATCATGCCACATACTGCACTGATATGCCAAACGGGTTATATTGCAATGGCAGTAGGCGGTAATTAACTTATTTATATGCCCTAAACTAATATCAACACCCATATAATAATCAAAAATACACCACGAGTAAAAACTATATTACTGCCTAGGCCGCGCCTAGGGCGCTTAGGCACCGCCTAGGCACTAGGCGAAGGCCAACCGCCTCGCTTACGCCTACCGATTTTTCCAACCTTGGTCATCACCAACGATCCTCTCATCGGGAGGGGGTCAATCTCCATCAACATCTTCACCAGCACCATCTCCTCTCAAACCCTAGTTCATCTCTTGTATCCAATCTTTGTACCAAAACCTCAGATTGGTACTTGTGGGTTGCTAGTAGTGTTGATTACTCCTTGTAGTTGATGCTAGTTGGTTTATCCGGTGGAAGATCATATGTTCTGATGCTTAATGCATATTAATACCCCTCTGATTATGAACATGAATATGCTTTGTGAGTAGTTACGTTTGTTCCCGAGGACATGGGTGAAGTCTTGCTATTAGTAGTCATGTGAATTTGGTATTCGTTCGATATTTTTATGAGATGCATGTTGTCTCTCCTCTAGTGGTGTTATGTGAACGTCGACTACATGACACTTCACCTTATTTGGTCCTAGAGGAAGGCATTGGGAAGTAATAAGTAGATGATGGGTTGCTAGAGTGACAGAAGCTTAAACCCTAGTTTATAAGTTGCTTCATAAGGGGCTGATTTGGATCCACTTGTTTCATGCTATGGTTAGGTTTACCTTAATACTTATTTTGTAGTTGCGGATGCTTGCAATAGGGGTTAATCATAAGTGGGATGCTTGTCCAAGAAAGGGTAGTACCCAAGCAGCAGTCCACCCACATATCAAATTATCAAAGTAACGAACACGAATCATATGATCGTGATGAAAACTAGCTTGACGATAATTCCCTTGTGTCCTCGGGAGCGCTTTTCTCATTATAAGAATTTGTCCAGGCTTGTCCTTTGCTACAAAAAGGATTGGGCCACCTTGATGCACCTTATTTACTTTCATTGCTTGTTACCCGTTACAAATTATCTTATCACAAAACTATCTGTTACCTACAATTTCAGTGCTTGCAGAGAATACCTAACTGAAAACCGCTTGTCATTTCCTTCTGCTCCTCATTGGGTTCGACACTCTTACTTACCGAAAGGACTACGATAGATCCCCTATACTTGTGGGTCATTAAGACTCTTTTCTGCCACCGTTTCCGGGGAGTGAAGCGCCTTTGGTGAGTGGAACTTGGTAAGGAAACATTTATATAGTGTGCTGAAATTTGTTGTCACTTGTTACTATGGAAACTAATCCTTTGAGGGGCTTGTTCGGGCCATCTTCGCCCCAACCAGTAAAGCAAAGAGTAGCTCCTCAACCTACTGAACCTACCGAAAATGTGTACATTGAAATTCCTTCGGGTATGATAGAGAAACTGCTAGCTAATCCCTTTGTAGGAGATGGAACATTGCATCCTGATTTACATCTTATCTATGTGGATGAAGTTTGTGGATTATTTAAGCTTGCAGGTGTGCCCGGTGATGTTGTCAAGAGGAAGGTCTTCCCTTTATCTTTGAAGGGAGATGCATTGACATGGTATAGGCTATGTGATGATACGAGATCTTGGGATTATAAACGATTGAAATTGGAATTTCACTAGAAGTTTTACCCTATCCATCTTGTTCATCGTGATCGTAATTATATATATAATTTTTGGCCTCGCAAAGGAGAAAGCATCGCTCAAGCTTGGGGGAGGCTTAAGTCAATGTTATATTCATGCCCCGATCATGAGCTCTCAAGAGAAATGATTATTCAAAAATTTTATGCTTGACTTTCTCTCAATGATCGCACCATGCTCGATATTTCTTGTGCTGGCTCTTATATGATGAAGACTATTGAATTCAAGTGGGATTTATTGGAAAGAATTAAACGCAACTCCATAGATTGGGGTTCCGGCGATGGTAAGGAGTCAGGTATGACACCTAACTTTGATTGTGTTAAGTCTTTTATGGATACCAATGCTTTTGTGGATTTAGCACTAAATATGGACTTGACTCTGAGATAGTAGCTTATTTATGTGAATCTTTTGCTACTCACATTGATCTCCCTAAGGAGAAGTGGTTTAAATATAATCCTCCTACTGAAGTAAAAGTAGTTGCACCTATTACAGTTGAAGAAAAGATTATCACTTATAATGATCCTATTGTTCCTACTACTTATGTTGAGAAACCACCTTTCCCTGTTAGGATAAAGGATCATGCTAAAGCTTCAACTATTGTTCGTAAGAGTAATACTAGAACATATACACCTCGTGAGCAAATTAAAGTTAAACCTAGTATTGCTATGGTTAAAGATCTCTTGGCTGATAATATTGATGGGCATGTTATTTATTTCTGTGATGAAGCTGCTAATATTGCTAAACCTGATGCTAAGATACATAGACCTGTTGCAGGCATGCATGTTATTTCTGTTAAAATAGGAGATCATTGTTATCATGGCTTATGTGATATGGGTGATAGTGCTAGTGCAATGCCTATTTCCTTATATAAAGAAATTATGCATGACATTGCACCTGCTGAGATAGAAGATATTGATGTTACTGTCGGCGTTCTGGGAACGGGGGTCCCCAGACTTGCCCACCTGCGGCCTGCGGTGTTGCTCAAGGGGCGGCCCAGCACGGCCCATCTTCATCAGCACGAGCTCAAGACCCACGAGAGGGGCCAAGCCTCGCGGGGTGGACGACAGGAAGCTTCCTCAGGCACGGCCTCGTCAGGCTGGCTCGCGAGGAGGCGGAGAGATCAAGGCGGGGTACCTCACGAGGTGCCCATGATGCAAGCCATGACGACCAAGGGCGCCAGGCGGGCGCCAGCTCGCGCAGTGTCCTCCTTTCCTCTTTGGTGCAAAGGGAGCAAGCGCAAGCGAGAGCATCAAGCAAAGGCATCCGTTTCGGTGCAACAAGACCAAGACCGTCGCAACGGCAGGAAGGAAGTCATTGTGGAGCCCAAGCCGGCGTCACCACCAGAGCCTTTGGCAGGCGTGGACCAACTTTAGTCAGTATAAGTGTACTAGATGTTCCCCTTCAAAATGGCCAATTGTTGGCGCCCTTCCCGCTCAATATTTGGGAAGAGGCCCAGGGCCTTTGCCTATAAATAGGACTAGCCACCACAAGGTAGGGGGAGGTGGATCATCATCTAGAAACCAGTAGGAAGAGCGACTGACTCCCCTAGCAGTTCACCACACCAGCCAAGAATAGACCCTCGCGAGGCTGTTCTTCCTTGTATTGTTCATCATCATCCCAAGAGGCAATCCACCCACACCACAAACTAGAGTAGGGTATTACACCACAACGGTGGCCCGAACTAGTATAAACCCTGTGTCTCTTGTGTTGTTCCTTTCATAGCTTAGATCCTAGCGAGGCGGCGAGGCGCAGGTAGGTAGAGGGCGAGATCTCCGCGCGCACTCCAGTGTTCGAATCTAGAGGGCCTGCCGGAACGCGAAATCCGACATTTGGCGCTCCAGGTAGGGGTGCGCCGGAATCCACCTTCTGCCGCTTCGCGTCCCGTCGCATCGTCGTCATCATGTCCGGCGACCAGGCAGGCAACCTTGATCCCTGGGTGGCCTGGCCCGCCCACGCAGAGCTGCTCGCCCCGGGCAACCCCATGCCCCAGGCAGCTCGTGGTCCGCAGGGAGCTGCGGGCCGCGAGCGGCGCGGACAGGCATCGACAGCTCTCACGCCGCGACAGGTGCGGTCGGCGGCGAGGGCTTCCAACCACGCTGCGGCCACGACATCGTACGCCCGACGGGAGCAGGCGAACTCGAGGGCCACGCTCACGGTGGCCCGAGAGCTGCTGCAATGCAGGTTGATGGAAGGCGGTCGCGACGTGCTGCTAGAGCGGGTGGCAGAGCTCCTGGGTTTCGCCGCCTCGGGTGCTCACCCCTTCTGCACCCAACTCTCACCTCAGGTCCAGGATGGCCCGCACGGAGGCTCCACGCACGCCCGTGCATCCCCAAGCGGACTCCAAGGCCACCCCAACACCGGCTAGGCCGTCAGCACTGGGCCAGCAGCGGCGCTGCCTCCGCCCCTGGCCGGCGAAGAAGGACTCGCCACAACCCACGACCCCGGTGGGCCGCTGCCTACCACCCCCAGGCGGGCGCCCCAAGCAGAACTGCGTGGCATGCGGAGCTCTACGGCGCGGCCTTCGGGATGGCGGCCCCAGAAGAGTACATGCCCCACATGATGGACCAAGGGCACGCGCATGAGGACGAACAAGGCTCGCTCCTCGGCCCAAGCTGGGGGGACGAGGCACCAGAAGCTGATCTCTTCCAGGAGCCCCGGGAAGGCCCCATCGGCTACGCTCGAAGCAACGATTATCGGGTACCACTAATTCCTCAGGAGCAGGCATACACTAACCATGGATCGCAGGAGGTACAGGCCGCCACAACGGGCGGCTGCCCCACTCCCGCAGCTTCCTACCCCTTAGGAGGAGGGCGCCGGGGGCTGCAGGAGAGGGGCCAAGATCCGGCATCATCACCGCGGCATTCGGAGCAAGGCGTCCTCAGGAGGTAGGCCCTCTGCTGGGGAGGTGCCTCAGGGCCTGCCCCTGGCAGAGGACCCATGGTCGTCGGGGGAACCGCTGGCGACCGCTCTACCCCATCGGCGGCGTCCTGGTTTCCGGTCGTCATCGGTGGCACTAGAGTGTGGCGCAAGGCAGGACCCTCGTCTGGCGATATGAAGCAAGGCCGGTACCTGTGAAGAAGGCCCAGTGCCTGTGAAGCTCGCCGCCCCGTGACACTCTCACGTAATAATGAGTGGGGCTGTACACGCCCCGGAATCTCAGGGGTGCCGGCCTCAAGCCCTGGGGCTCCCTCCCACACCCAGTGGCAGCACTTAGCTCCGCGCTGGTGAGAAGACGTCCAAGACTAGACTAGGTGCCGGACGCGGCCTTTTTCTGCTTTCATTGCTTTTCCCTTGGCTGTCGTTTTCCCCGTTGGATTTAAGTTGGATTTGAGCGCGAAGATTTGAGTGTATTCGGGGAAGGGGTGTTTAGTCTCGTTCGAGCAATCTCTCGCGTTCTGGTTGCCACTTTGCCTCAGCTGCCTCCCCTCGTGAGCCCCTCGCGAGTCGGGCCAGGCCTAGCTTGCGTGTAGCCCAGACTGCCGCCACCGCGCCCTCTCAGGAGACGCTCGAGACACCACAGCCCTCCGCGGGCTAACTCGAGGCCCACGCGGGTCGAAGGTAAACAAGCCAGCCAGCTCGTCGCAAAGTCAGCCGCTTGGCGCAGGCGTACGGGTGATATTGCATCTGCTAATACACTGAATGCGAGTTTTTACATGAGAGGCTCCCCCTCCCAAAATGCTGTTCCAACCTTCAGGGCAAGGCCCAAACTCTATCTGCGCAGGGTAAGGAAGCAGGGACAACGCGCGGTCAGTCGAATAAATCCCCCAATGCATCCTCAGGGGCACCTCCTGAATCGTCGCTGGCGTCGCTGGCCTCGCCGTCGCTCTCTGCGTCCCCGTCAGTGGCGTCAGGGCCATTCACCATGTCGCCTTCATCAGCAGCCACGACCACGCCGTTGTTATCAGAAGCGAAGGCCCTAACAAAGGAATCCACGTTGTCTTCCACCCAGCGCGCCAGGTCGCACCGGACGGCCTGGGGTACTGGGGCGATGACGGCGTCAAAGTCAAAGTTGGGGTCCATGTTCTGAAGGTGGCTAAAGACACAAGAAAAGGCGCGCCCGGGTAGGGCGCGGCTCCTCTCCTCCACCAGCCTGTTGGCTCTGACTGACCGGGCCTCCAGCTGCGTCACCACGTTGGTGAAGAACTGAAGATTGCCAGCATAGTTGACTGCGTGGGGCTCGTCAACGGCCGCCTCGCAGATGTTACCCAAGGATGTGTTGGCTCTCTCCCGGAGCGTGGTGAGCATGGGGCCGTTCTCGTGCTCCAGGATCCGCCGCTGGCGTATCTCGTCCTCGTTCTGCCGCGCAACGGCCTTAGCCTCGTCCACCCGCTAGCGTAGAAGAAGCGCCTCGGTGCGGGAGGTAGTCAGCTCCTCCTGTGCCACGCCGAGGGCGGCCTTGGAAGCATCGGCCCGCCGCGTCACTTCCTCCAGCTTAGCCCTCAGGGCAGCGGTCCTGCCTTCAGCCTCGACCCGGATCAACCCCAGCCTCTCCTCCAACTCACGCTCGAGGTTCAAGCGGGTCGTCGCCACCCCGCGTTCAACCTCTTCCAGGACTCGGGCCTCGCGCGCGGCGACGTTGTCCTCTGCCTGCGTCGCCAAACGCTCTCTTGTCTCCAGACGTTTAAGATCACGTGCGCGCTCAGCAGCTTCCAGCGCCAGTGCCTCCTCGCACCTCAGGAGCTCTGCCTGGTCGACCGAAGCCACCTTCATCGACGCAAGGGCTGTCTCACGCAGCTCCACCTACTGCTCCAGGGAGTGGCACCGGGCCTGGAGTTCCCGCGCCCGCTCCTCCGCCGCCTCACGCCGCCGGTCAGCCTCTCGGGCCTCCTCGACGGCCCGGGAACGGGCCTCCCGAGAGGCCGCCAGCAACGCCTCGGCCTCCTCGTTGTCGAGGTCACGCTGGTGGCGCGCAAGGGCAACAGCCGCCTCCAGCTTGCGCTTCTCTTCAGCCAGGCGCAGGCCCTCATCCTCAAGGTGCGAATCTTCATCAGCAAGCTCTTCACCAAGCCGGCTCACCGCGTCAGCCGCCCTCCGGAGAAATCCTTGGCGAAGAACGCGACGCCTCTGGGCGCGCTCGAGCACGTCTTCCGCACCGTCATCCACCCCAAGTAAGCGCGGGGGGCCACAAATCAGCACTCCCCCTCTGGGCAGGGGGCTGGGGGCTGGCGCCCTCGTGATGGCCGGGCGCACCTCACCAGAAGCCCGGCCAGGAGCCAGCCCATCCCCAAATGAAGAGTACAGGGACGACCGCAGCCAATTGCCATCCACGACCAGGCAAGCTGGCTATACCCCGAGAAGGCTCGCGAAGGAGGGTCGCAAGGCGCGCAGAGCCGCGATGCACCACAGGATGGCTCACTTCTCCGACCGGCCTCACCGTGAGGGCTCTACTTCAGCTCGGAGCGCTCGAAGACGGTGGAGGGGGCGGACCCAGGGGGGATGGCTCCTCAGCCATCTCCGAGAGCTCGGCAGGAAGGGCCCTGCAGAGCAAGGATCAGCCAAAGCAACGGGAGGATCGGGATCTAGGAAAGGGGAAGGCTTACTCATCAATGGCAAAATACTTCCTGCGCTTCAGCAGGCGGCAAGGGTAATCGTCATCCAGGGCCTCCCTTCTCTTCCGAAGAGCCTCGAAGTCCACGCGGAAGCGGCCCAGGAGTTGAGCGCAGGGGTCGGCCTGCGACGAGGAAGAAGCGTCAAGGTGCCCAGCGTCAGGGGCGTCGTCCTGATGCACGCCTCCGGTCGCCTCGCTAAGAAGGGTAGCTGGGGCCCCAGGGGCCTCAACCACGGGCGCCGCAGGCAGTGGCTCAACGCCTTCAGCCGCAGCAGTACGGGCCTCATGAGCTGCCCCCTCAGGAGTGCCACCTGGCGTCGTCACCCCGGCGGGGGCCCCCTCAGCCTCCAGCGGCGCAAGCCTCCCTACTCCACCACTCGAGGAAGGACCGCCGTGGGCGACTGGGAGGGCAGTCACCACCACTGGGTTCTCACGAGGCCCCGTGAGGCCAGCGGGGCATAGCCCCCATTCGTCGAATCCGGGCATCTGATTCACAAAGTCGCCCCTGTTCGAGCAAAGGTACAGCAAGGCCCCCCCTTGCCGGACGCTGCCGGGGGAGGGGTCCCCCGTCAAGACCAAGAGCACCTTCCTCAGCACTTCGGGCGTCAGGTCCTCCTCCTGGAGCCTCATGCGATCTTCACGCCCGCTGAAGGACCACATCCGGCAGGAGTGGCGCTGGAGAGGAGCAATGCGGCGTAGCAGGAACTCCTTCACCACCCTGGGCACCGTCACGCCGAGCGCCCTCAAGAGCGCGAAGCGACGCCAAACAAAGATGAGCCGGGGGCTCATGAGCGTCCCCTAGCCCCAGCCTGAATTGGGGACAGCGGGCGACGTCGGCTCCGAAAGTAGGGGGCTGGGCACCCCTACATCCACGTACAGCCACTGTTCGTGGAACCCAGGCGCGGACGGAGGAAGGCTGAAATCAATCCCTGAGGCTGATGTTTCTGGTGCGGCAATGAAGCTCATGCACCCCGAGCATTGGAAGGGATCAACGAGGCGCAGAGAGAAGAAGTGGCGCAGCAAGGCAACCGAAGGAGGGATGCCCATCATTGCCTCACAGACAAATGAGAAGACGGCAAGAAGAGTAATGGATTCAGGACCCAAATGCATCATATGGATCTGGTAATGGGAAAGCACAGCGTTGAAGAAATTGGAAAAGGGGGGAACCAATCCCGCCCACAGGGCGTCGGCAAAGTACTGGACCTTAGTGACTACCCTATCGATGGAGAAGTGGGACGCGGGCCAGGCCGTCGTCCTCCCGCACTCGTTGAAGATAGTGGCCAGAGCAGAGCTGACCTTGCCCAAGCCTTCTCGGTTGAGTATGATCGACCGATCGACAACGGGAGCCGCCGCCGCCGGCGAGCGAGGAGGAGGCACCGGGTTCTTCCCTTTTCCCTTCTTCGTCGGAGCCATGGCAATGGGGAGAGGGAGGACTCGAGATTGGATTGGAAGCAGAGACTGGAGCTCGAGAGGAGGAAGAGCAGGGGACGGTCGAGCAGCAAAAAGAGGAACGATTGTGTGCAACCACGGGTCCGCCTAGCTGGGCGCAAAATAAGGAGGCGTGGGGGAACAGGGCCGCCCACGTCCAATCGACCGCCACACGGTGCCCGAGCCCGCAGGCTGTTAGGGCCCGCGGCGCTTCGCACTTACCCCTTCGCTTCTCTGCTCAGCCAAGTCCGGGCGCGCCTTGGGCCCGGGGGCTACTATCGGCGTTCTGGGAACGGGGGTCCCCAGACTTGCCTGCCTGCGGCCTGCGGCGTGGCTCAAGGGGCGGCCCAGCATGGCCCATCTTCATCAGCACGAGCTCAAGATCCTCGCGAGGGGCCAAGCCTCACGGGGTGGACGACAGGAAGCTTCCTCAGGCATGGCCTCGTCAGGCTGGCTCGCGAGGAGGTGGAGAGATCAAGGTGGCATACCTCACAAGGTGCCCTGACGCAAGCCATGATGACCAAGGGCGCCAGGCGGGCGCTAGCCCGCGCAGTGTCCTCCTTTCCTCTTTGGTGCAAAGGGAGCAAGCGCAGGCGAGAGCATCATGCAAAGGCATCCATTTCGATGCAACAAGACCAAGACCCTCGCAACGGCAGGAAGGAAGTCATTGTGGAGCCCAAGTCGGCGTCACCACCAGAGCCTCTAGCAGGCGAGGACCAACTTTAGTCAGGATAAGTGTACTAGATGTTCCCCTTCAAAATGGCCAATTGTTGGCGCCCTTCCCGCTCAATATTTGGGAAGAGGCCCAGGGCCTTTGCCTATAAATAGGACTATCCACCACAAGGTAGGGGGAGGTGGATCGTCATCTGGAAACTAGTAGGAAGAGCGACTGACTCCCCTAGCAGTTCACCACACTAGCCAAGAACAGACCCTCGCGAGGCTTTTCTTCCTTGTATTGTTCATCATCAGCCCAAGAGGCAATCCACCACACCACAAACTAGAGTAGGGTATTACACCACAATGGTGGCCCGAACTAGTATAAACCCTGTGTCTCTTGTGTTGTTCCTTTCATAGCTTAGATCCTAGCGAGGCGGCGAGGCGCAGGTAGGTAGAGGGCGAGATCTCCGCACGCACCCCAGTGTTCGAATCTAGAGGGTTTGCCGGAACCCGAAATCCGACAGTTACAATTAAGCTTGCCAATAGAGATACTATTTCACCAATTGGGATTGTTAGAGATGTTGAAGTCTTGTGTGGGAAAGTTGAATACCCTGCTGATTTTCTTGTTCTTGGTTACCCACAAGATAGGTTTTGTCCCATTATATTTGGTAGACCCTTCTTGAATACTGTTAAGGCTAGGATTGATTGCAAAAAGGATGTCGTTACAATTGGTCTGGGGGATACGGCACATGAGTTTAATTTTGCTAAATTTCGTAGAAAACCCCATGATAAAGAATTGCCTAGTAAGGATGAAATTATTGGTCTTGCTTCTATTGCCGTGCCTCCTACTAATCCTTTAGAACAATATTTGCTAGACCATGAAAATGATATGTTTATGAATGAAAGAAGGGAAATAGATGAAGTATTCTTTAAACAGGGTCCTATTTTGAAACACAACTTGCCTGTTGAAATCCTAGGAGATCCTCCTCCACCCAAGGGTGATCCTGTGTTTGAACTTAAACCTTTACCTGATACTCTTAAATATGCTTATATTGATGAAAAGAAGATATATCCTGTTATTATTAGTGCTAACCTTTCAGAGCAGGAAGAGGGAAGATTATTGAAAACTCTGAAGAAGCACCGTGCTGCTATTGTATATACTCTTGATGATCTTAAGGGCATTAGTCCCACTCTATGCCAACACAAAATTAAATTGGACGAAGACGCCAAACCAGTTAGAGATCATCAACGACGGTTAAACCCTAAGATGAAAGAAGTGGTAAGAAAGGAAATACTAAAGCTCCTTGAGGCAGGTATAATTTATCCCATTGCTGATAGTGAGTGGGTAAGTCCTGTCCATTGTGTCCCTAAGAAGGGAGGTATTACTGTAGTTCCTAATGATAAAGATGAATTGATCCCACAAAGAATTGTTACAGGTTATAGGATGGTAATTGATTTCCATAAATTAAATAAAGCTACTAAGAAAGATCATTACCCTTTACCTTTTATTGATCAAATGCTAGAAAGACTATCCAAACATACACATTTCTACTTTCTAGATGGTTATTCTGGTTTCTCTCAAATACCTGTGTCAGTGGACGATCAAGCAAAGACTACTTTTACTTGCCCTTTCGGTACTTTTGCTTATAGACGTATGCCTTTTGGTTTATTAATGCACCTGCTACCTTTCAAAGATGAATGATGGCTATATTCTCTGACTTTTGTGAAAATATTTGTGAGGTATTCATGGACGATTTATCCGTTTATGGATCCTCTTTTGATGATTGCTTGAGCAACCTTGATAGAGTTTTGCAGAGATGTGAAGACACTAGCTCGTCTTGAATTGGGAAAAGTGCCACTTTATGGTTAATGAAGGCATTGTCTTGGGGCATAAAATTTCTGAAAGAGGTATTGAAGTTGATAAAGCTAAAGTTGATGCTATTGAAAATATGACGTGTCCCAAGGACATTAAAGGTATATGAAGTTTCCTTGGTCATGCCAGTTTTTATGGGAGGTTCATTAAGGATTTTTCTAAAATCTCTAGGCCTTTGACTAATTTATTAACAAAAGGATATTCCTTTTGTCTTTGATGATGATTGTGTAGAAGCATTTGAAATACTTAAGAAAGCTTTGATCACTGCACCTATTGTTCAGCCACCTGATTGGAATTTACCCTTTGAAATTATGTGTGATGCTAGTAATTATGATGTAGGTGTTGTTCTAGGGCAAAGAGTTGATAAGAGATTAAATGTTATCCAGTATGCTAGTAAAACTCTTGACACTGTCCAGAGAAATTATGCTACCACTGAAAAAGAGTTCTTAGCAGTTGTATTTGCATGTGAGAAGTTTAGACCTTATATTGTTGATTCTAAAGTAACTATTCACACTGATCATGATGCTAGTAAATATCTTATGGAAAAGGAAGATGCTAAACCTAGACTTATTAGATGGGTCCTCATGCTCCAAGAATTTGATTTGCATATTATTGATAGAAAGGGAGCTAAGAACCCCGTTGCAGACAACTTGTCTAGGTTAGAGAATGTTCTTGATGACCCACTACCTATTGATGATAGCTTTCCTGATGAACAATTAGCTGTCAAAAATGCTTCTCGTACTGCTCCATGGTATGTTGATTATGCTAATTACCTTGTTGCTGAATTTATACCACCTAGTTTCACATACCAACAAAAGAAAACGTTATTTTATGATTTAAGACATTACTTCTGGGATGACCCACACCTTTATAAAGAAGGAGTAGATGGTGTTATTAGATGTTGTGTACCTGAGCATGAATAGGAACAAATCCTACGCAAGTGTCACTTCGAAGCATATGGGGGACACCACGCTGGAGATAGAACTGCACATAAGGTATTGCAATCCGGTTTTTGTTGGCCTACTCTCTTCAAAGATGCTCGTAAGTTCGTCTTGTCTTGTGATGAATGTCAGAGAATTGGTAATATTAGTAGACCTCAAGAAATGCCTATGAAATATTCTCTTGTTATTGAACCATTTGATGTTTGGGGCTTTGATTATATGGGACCGTTTCCTGCCTCTAATGGATATACACATATTTTAGTTGTTGTTGATTATGTTACTAAGTGGGTAGAAGCTATTCCAACTAGTAGTGCTGATCATAACACCTCTATTAAGAGGCTTAAAGAAGTTATTTTTCCGAGGTTTGGAGTCCCTAGATACTTAATGACTGATGGTGGTTCACATTTTATTCATGGTGCTTTATGTAAAATGCTTGCTAAGTATGATGTTAATCATAGAATTGCATCTCCTTATCACCCACAGTCTAGCGGTCAAGTAGAATTGAGTAATAGAGAGGTCAAATTAATTTTGCAAAAGACTATTAATAGACCTAGAAAGAATTGGTCCAAGAAACTTGATGATGCATTATGGGCCTATAGAACTGCATATAAGAATCCTATGGGTATCTCCATATAAAATGGTTTATGGGAAAGCATGTCACTTACCTCTTGAACTTGAACATAAGGCATATTGGGCCATTAAAGATCTCAATTATGATTTCAAACTTGCCGATGAGAAGAGGTTATTTGACATTGGCTCACTTGATGAATGGAGAACCCAAGCCTATGAGAATGCCAAGTTGTTTAAAGAAAAAGTTAAAAGATGGCATGACAAAAGGATACAAAAGCGTGAGTTTAATGTAGGTGATTATGTGTTGCTATTCAACTCTCGTTTAAGGTTTTTTGCAGGAAAACTTCTCTCTAAATGGGAAGGCCCTTATGTTATCGAGGAGGTCTATCGTTCTAGTGCCATAAAAATCAACAACTCAAAGGCACAAATCCGAAGGTGGTGAACTGTCAAAGAATCAAACATTATATCTTATGTAATCCTATAAATGTTGAAACTAATATTATTGAAACTGTAACCCCGGAGGAATACACAAGAGACACCTTCCAGAACGTTTCAGACTCCGAAAAGGAATAGGTATGTGGTACGGTAAGTAAACCAACTCCAAAACAATTCTAATAGTAGTTTTTCTCCGTTTTGGAATATTTAAGAAAATAGGAAAATAAGAAGTAGTCCGGGAAGGACACGAGGCCTCCACGAGAGTGGAGGGCGCCCCCCTGCCTCGTGGGCACCTCATGTGCTCTCCAGACTCCGTTTTCTTGCACGATACTTCTTTTGGTTGGTAAAAATTCATTATATAATCTCCTGAAGGTTTTGACCACCGTATCATGCAAATATCTTATGTCTTTGTTTCGAGTTGTTTCTGCCGTAGATTTAGAGCAAGATGTCTTCTCAAGGTTAGTCGGGGAGAGTCAGGTGTCTCACCCGACACCAGGTCCAGGAGCAAACAATGATGCTTATCACTTTGGGCCATCAACGGAGGATGAGATGGAGGCCGACTTGAAAAGGATAGATGCCATGGAGGAGGATCAAGAAGTTACCTCTCGCTTCCAAGCAGGATTCATGATGGGGGAACTACAGAGCTCAGCTATCCCAAACTCGGTCATCCCTTCCAATGTTAAATTTCTTTCTTATGAAAATATGAAAAAGAGTGTCACTTGTTCTCCAGAAGTTATGCAGCATCCTTAGGTAAAAGGAGCTTTAGCCGTCACGGGCAAGCTCCGCAAGGAAAATATGGACCTCAAGCAACAAGTTAATAAGCTCGAGGAGGAGAATTGTATCCTGAGGGGCATCATCACCAAGAAGATCACAACACCAACTCTTAAGAAGGAGACATAATCACATGGGTATGGGCACTCCCCTTGGCAACTGCCAAGCTTGGGGGAGGTGCCATGGTATCGTATCACCATCACACTCCTACCTTTACCATTTTACTTAGTTCGATCCTTTTGGTGATATCTTGATCTAGTAGAATAAAGTTTTGGTATGAATTAGTTTTGAGTTCTGCTTTGTGATCCCTCTATGTAATCGAGTCCGTGAGCTATATAATAAAGATTAGTGTTGAGTCAAGGGCTATGCTATCTTGCTATGATCTTGAGAAAATAGAAAGAATAAAAAGAAATAAAAAGTTCATATTGATCTTATGGATAGTCATGACTTCACATATAGAGAGTATGATACATAAAAGTTGTTGAGAGTTGACAAACATAGTTTTGGTCATCGTTGCAATTAATAGGAAGTAATAAAGAAAGAGAGGTTTTCACATATAAATATACTATCTTGGATATCTTTTATGATTGTGAGCACTCATTAAGTATGACATGCTAAAGAGTTTATGGTGGATAAGGAAGACAACATAATGGGATATGTTTTCTCACATCTTAGTTAAAGTATATTTTCATGGATCATCCAACATGTTGAGCTTGCCTTTCCCCCTCATGCTAGCCAAATTCCTTGCACCAAGTAGAGATACTACTTGTGCTTCCAAATATACTTAAACCCCGTTTTGCCATGAGAATCCACCATACCTACCTATGGATTGAGTAAGATCCTTCAAGTAAGTTGTCATGTTGCAAGCAACAAAAATTGCACTCTAAATATGTATGACTTATTAGTGTGGAGAAAATAAGCTTTATACGACCGTGTGATATGGAAGTAATAAAAGCGATGGACTGCATAATAAAGGTTCATATCACAAGTGGCAATATAAAGTGACGTTCTTTTGCATTAAGATTTTGTGCATCCAACCCTAAAAGCACATGACAACCTATGCTTCCCTCTGCGAAGGGCCTATCTTTTACTTTATGTCTTTTACATTATGCAAGAGTCAAGGTGATCCTCACCTTTTTTTATCCTTTGGCAAGCACCTCGTGTTGGAAAGATCCTGATATATATATATATATATATATATATATATATATATATATATATACATATATATATATATCCAATTGGATGTAAGTTACCCTTGAGGTAAAACATTGGGGGGCAACACTATAAGCCCCTATATTTCTTTGTGTCCGATTAAAACTCCAGAACCATAAGTATTATGTGAGTGTTAGCAATTGTAGAAGACTAAATGATAGTTGAGTATGTGGACTTGCTGAAAAGCTCTATTCTTGACTCTTTCCGATGTTATGATAAATTGCAATTGCTTCAATGACTGAGATTGTAGTTTGTTAGTTCTCAATGAAGTTTCTGATTCGTACTTGACATGGTGAATAGATTGTTACTTGAGCATAAGAGATCATATGACAAAATATATATATGTTGCTGTTATAAGAATGATAATGATGCCCTCATGTCCGTATTTTATTTTTATAGACACCTCTATCTCTAAAACATGTGGACATATTTTTCGATATCGGCTTCCGCTTGAGAACAAGCAAGTTCTAAGCTTGGGGGAGTTGATACGTCCACTTTGCATCATGCTTTTATATCGATATTTATTGCATTATGGGCTGTTATTACACGTTATGTCACAATACTTATGGCTATTCTCTCTTATTTTACAAGGTTTAACATGAAGAGGGAGAATGCTGGCAGCTGGGATTCTGGGCTGGAAAAGGAGCAAATATTGGAAGCATATTCTGCACAGCTGCAAAAGTCCTGAAACTCCACGAAAGTCATTTATGGAATTAATAAGAATTATTGAGTGAAAGAAGTACCAGAGGGGGCCCACACCCTGGCCACGAGGGTGGGGGGCACACCCACCCCTACTAGGCGTGTCCCCTGCCCCGTGGGCCCCCTGGTGGTCCTCTGATGCCCATCTTCTGCTATATGAAGTCTTTTACCCTGGAAAAAAACATAAGCAAGCTTACGGGACGAAACTCCGCCGCCACAAGGCGGAACCTTGGCAGAAGCAATCTAGGGCTCCGGCGAAGCTGTTCTGCCGGGGAAACTTCCCTCCGGGAGGGGGAAATCATCACCATCGTCATCACCAATGATCCTCTCATCGGGAGGGGGTCAATCTCCATCAACATCTTCACCAGCGCCATCTCCTCTCAAACCCTAGTTCATCTCTTGTATCCAATATTTATAAGAAAACCTCAGATTGGTACATGTGGGTTGCTAGTAGTGTTGATTACTCCTTGTAGTTGATGCTAGTTGGTTTACCCGGTGGAAGATCATATGTTAAGATCCTTAATGCATATTAATACCCCTCTGATTATGAACATGAATATGCTTTGTGAGTAGTTACATTTGTTCCTGAGGACATGGGTGAAGTCTTGCTATTAGTAGTCATGTGAATTTGGTATTCGTTTGATATTTTGATGAGATGTATGTTGTCTCTCCTCTAGTGGTATTATGTGAACGTCAACTACATGACACTTCACCATCATTTGGGCCTAGAGGAAGGCATTGGGAAGTAATAAGTAGATGATGGGTTGCTAGAGTGACAGAAGCTTAAACCCTAGTTTATAAGTTGCTTCGTAAGGGGCTGATTTGGATACACTTGTTTCATGCTATGGTTAGGTTTACCTTAATACTTCTTTTGTAGTTGCAGATGCTTGCAATAGGGGTTAATCATAAGTGGGATGCTTGTCCAAGAAAGGGCAGTACCCAAGCACCGGTCCACCCACATATCAAATTATCAAAGTAACGAACGCGAATCATATGAGCGTGATGAAAACTAGCTTGACGATAATTCCCATGTGTCATCTGGAGCGCTTTTCTCATTATAAGAATTTGTCCAGGCTTGTCCTTTTCTACAAAAAGGATTGGGCCACCTTGATGCACCTTATTTACTTTCATTGCTTGTTACCCGTTACAAATTATCTTATCACAAAACTATCTATTACCTACAATTTCAGTGCTTGTAGAGAATACCTTACTAAAAACCGCTTGTCATTTCCTTCTGCTCCTTGTTGGGTTCGACACTCTTACTTATCGAAAGGACTACGATTGATCCCCTATACTTGTGGGTCATCAAGGCCCAAGCCTGGGGATGCTATGTTTGATGAGAATGACATGTTTGAGAATTTATTTGTTGCAATTAGTGTTTGTCCCAGCTTGGGGATGCTATGTTTAATGAAGATGATATTTTTAGTCTCCCAAGTTTTGATATGCAAATTTATTATGATGATAGCATGCCTCCTACTTATGATGATTATATTGATGAAAGTGGGTTTGGAAGAGTGTCAACTTTAGGAAGTAATGATCCCACTATTTTGGAGGGTGTTGAATCTTATTGTGATAATTATATAAGTAGATTTGGGGAGGTCACGACTTTATTTAGTAATGATTCCACTATCTTGCAAGAGGTTTCAATTGATTATGATGAGAACAAAGTTGCTACTTATGATGATTATTGTGATGATACTTATGTTATAAAAAGTAGTGATGATTTTGCTACTCATGATGATTATTGGGATGATACTTATGTTATAAAAAGTAGTGATGATTATATTTATAAAACCTATCATGATTATGATTACCCTTTTTCTGAACATTACTCTTTTAATATGGAAACAATTTATAGTATTCGAGTTTCTTATGATACTCCCACTATTCCGAATGAGAAGAATTTTGCTTATGTGGAGAGTAAAAAAAATTATATGCTTGGGGATCATGAAAATAATGCTTTATGTGATGGTTACATTGTTTAATTCAATCATGATTGATACGTCTCCAACATATCTATAATTTTTTATTGTTCCATGCTATTATATTATCTATTTTGGATGTTTAATGGGCTTTAATATGATCTTTTATATTATTTTTGGGACTAACCTATTAACCGAAGGCCCGGTGCCAGTTTTTTTTCCTATTTTAGAGTTTTGTAGAAAAGGAATACCAAACGGAGTCCAAACGGAATCAAACCTTCGTGATGATCTTTCTTGGACCGAAAGCAAACCAGAAGACTTGGAGATGAAGTCGAAGACGTAATGAGGAGGCCACGAGGCAGGAGGGTGCGCCCCCACCCTCGTGGGCCCATCGTAGCTCCACCGACCTAGTTCTTTCTCCTATATATACTCTTATACCCTAAAAACATTCGGGGGAGGCACGAAGCCACTTTTCCACCACCGCAACCTTCTGTACCCGTGAGATCCCATCTTGGGGCCTTTTTCCAGTGATCTGCCGGAGGGGGATTCGATCACGGAGGGCTTCTACATCAACACCATACCTCTCCGATGAAGCATGAGTAGTTTACCACAGACCTTCGGGTCCATAGTTATTAGCTAGATGGCTTCTTCTCTCTCTCTTTGATTCTCAATACAAAGTTCTCCTGGATGTTCTTGGAGATCTATTCCATGTAATACTTTTTTGTGGTGTGTTTGCCGAGATCTGATGAATTGTGGATTTATGATCAAGATTATCTATGAATATTATTTGGTACTTCTCTGAATTCTTATATGCATGATTTGATATCTTTGCAAGTCTCTTCGAATTATCGGTTTAGTTTGGCCTACTAGATTGATCTTTCTTTCCATGAGAGAAATGCTTAGCTCTGGGTTCAATCTTGCGGTGTCCTTTTCCAGTGACAGTAGGGGCAGCAAGGCACGTATTGTGTTGTTGCCATCGAGGATAACAAGATGTTGTTTTCATCATATTGCTTGAATTAATTCCTCTACATCATGTCATCTGGCTTAAGGCATTACTCTGTTCTTTATGAACTTAATACTCCAGATGCATGCTGGATAGCGTTCGATGTGTGGAGTAATAGTAGTAGATGCACGCAGGAGTCGGTCTACTTGAGACGAAAGTGATGCCTATGTTCATGATCATTGCCTTATATGTCATCATAATTATGCGCTTTTCTATCAATTTCTCAGCAGTAATTTGTTCACCCACCATAATACATGCTATCTCAAGAGAACCCACTAGTGAAACCTATGGCCCTCGGGTCCCTTTTCCATATTATTGAATCTCGTTTACATCTTGCTAGTTTCCAATCTATTATTTTGCAATCTTTACTTTCCAATCTATACATCAAAAATACCAAAAATATTTACTTTATTATCTCTATCAGATCTCACTTTTGCGAGTGACTGTGAAGGGATTGACAACCCCTTTTTCGTGTTGGTTGCAAGTTCTTGATTGTTTGTGTAGGTATTCGGTGACTTGTGCGTCGTCTCCTACTGGATTGATACCTTGGTTCTCAAAACTGAGGGAAATACTTATGCTACTTTGCTGCATCACCATTTCCTCTTCAAGGGAAAACCAATGCAAGCTCAATAGGTAGCAATGATGCTACTGAAAATTATTATGAGGGAGGAGTATATGCTTGTACGAATTGCAATAATATCAAGTTTCCTCTCAATGTGTTGAAAATCTTGAAGTTATGCTTATTTTGCTTTCCTATGCTAGTTGATTCTTGTTCCCATAAGTTGTTTGCTCACAAAATCTATATGCATAGGAAGTCGGTTAGACTTAAATGTGCTAATCATATGCTTCATGATGCTCCCGTTATGTTTCAATTCTTATCTTTTATGTGAACATCATTGAAATCATCATGCCTAGCTAAAAAGGCATTAAAGAAAAACGCTTGTTGGGAGACAACCCAATATTTACCCCTACTGTTTTTGTGTGTCCACATGATTAAGCTACTATAGTAATCATGTTTTATAGCTTTTGTTTCAATAAAGTGCCAAGTAAAGCCTCTAGGATAGCCTGTGGTGATAGTTGTGTTGATCCTGCTGAAAATCTGAAACTTTTGTGCTTAGTAAATAATTTACAGAATCTTATTGAAACGTGCTTTTGACCAGATTATTTTTGATATGGATTGGTGCACAAATTTCTCAGGTGGAACTAATTTTTTCAGAATTTGTGGAGTTACAGAATTATGGAAAGTTTCCATATTACTATAGACTGTGCTGTTTTTGACAGATTCTGTTTTCATTGTGTTGTTTGCTTATTTTGATGAATCTATGAGTAGTATCGGAGGGTATGAATCATAGAGAAATTGGAATACAGTATATATGACACCAATATAAATAAATAATGAGTTCACAACAGTACCAAAAGTGGTGATTTATTTTCTTATACTAACAGAGCTTATGAGATTTTCTGTTGAGTTTTGTGTTGTGAAGTTTTCAAGTTTTGGGTGAAGTTTCGATGGACTAAGGAATAAGGAGTGGAAAGAGCCTAATCTTGGGGATGCCCAAGGCATTCCAAGGTAATATTCAAGGACAACCAAGATCCTAAGCTTGGGGATGCCCCGGATGGCATCCCCTTTTTCGTCTTCGTTCATCGGTAACTTTACTTGGAGCTATATTTTTATTCACCACATGATATGTGTTTTGCTTGGAGCGTCATTTTTTTTATTTTTTTTGCTTGATGTTTGAATAACATCCCAAGATTTGAAATTCTTAAATGTTAGAGAGTCTTCACATAGTTACATAATTATTCAACTACTCATTGATCTTCACTTATATCTTTTGGAGTAGTTTGTCATTTGCTCTAGTGCTTCACTTATATCTTTCTAGAGCACGGCGATGGTTTTATTTTGAAGAAATTGATGAACTATCATGCTTCCCTTATATTGTTTTGAGAGTCTTAAATAACATGGTAATTTGATTAGGTTATGAATTTAGTCCTAATATGATAGGCATCCAAGAGGGATATAATAAAAACTTTCATATAAAGTGCATTGAATACTATGAGAAGTTTGATTCCTTATGATTGTTTTGAGATATGAAGATGGTGCTATTAGAGTCATGCTAGTGGAGTAATTGTGAATTTGAGAAATACTTGTGTTAAAATTTGTGATTCTCGTAGCATGCACGTATGGTGAACCGTTATGTGATGAAGTTGGAGCATGATTTATTTATTGATTGTCTTCCTTATGAGTGGAGCTCGAGATCGCGCGATGGTTAACTTCTACCAACCCTTCCCTAGGAGCATGCACGTAGTATTTTGTTTCGATGACTAATAGATTTTTCCAATAAGTATGTGAGTTCTTTATTACTAATGTTGAGTCCATGGATTATACACACTCTCACCCTTCCACCATTTCTAGCCTCTCTAGTACCGTGCAACTTTCTCCAGTACCATACACCCACCTTATACCTTCCTCAAAACAGCCACCATACCTACCTATTATGGCATTTCCATAACCAATCCGATATATATTTCCATGCAACTTTCCACCATTCCGTTTATTATGACACGCTTCATCATTGTCATATTGCTTTGCATGATCATGTAGTTGACATCGTATTTGTGGCAAAGCCACCTTTCATAATTCTTTCATACATGTCACTCTTGAATCATTACACATCCCGGTACACCGCCCAAGGCATTCATATAGAGTCATATTTTGTTCTAAGTATCGAGTTGTAATTCTTGAGTTGTAAGTAAATAGAAGTGTGATGATCTTTATTATTAGAGTATTATCCCAGTGAGGAAAGGGTGATGGAGACTATGATTCCCCCACAAGTCGGGATGAGACTCCGGACGATTTTTTTAAAAAGAGGCCAAAAAATAGAAGGCCAAAAAAACAAAAAACAAAACAAAAAATGAGAGAAAAAGAGAGACGGGGCAATGCTACTATCCTTTTGCCACACTTGTGCTTCAAAGTAGCACCATAATCTTCATGATAGAGAGTCTCCTATGATACACCACTTTCATATACTAGTGGTAATTTTTAATTATAGAACTTGGCTTTGTATATTCCAATAATGGGCTTCCTCAAATTGCCCTAGGTCTTCGTGAGCAAGCGAGTTGATTGCACACCCACTTTGTTTCTTTTTGAGCTTTAATAAACTTATAGCTCTAGTGCATCCGTTGCATGGCAATACCTACTCACTCACATTGATATATTGATGGACATCTCCATAGCCCATTGATACGCCTAGTTGATGTGAGACTATCTTCCTCTTTTTGTCTTCTCCACAACCACTATTCTATTCCACCTATAGTGCTATATCCATGGCTCACACTCATGTATTGCGTGAAAGTTGAAAAAGTTTGAGAATATAAAGTATGAAACGATTGCTTGGCTGAAACCGGGGTTGTGCATGATTTAAATATTTTGTTTGATGAAGATAGAGCATAGCCAGACTATATGATTTTATAGGGATAGCTTTCTTTGGCCATGTTAGTTTGAGAAGACATGATTGCTTTGTTAGTATACTTGAAGTATTACTATTTTTAGTCAATATTAAACTTTTGTTTTGAATCTTATGGACCTGAATATTCTTGCCACAATATAGAAGATTACATTGATAAATATGTTAGGTAGCATTCCACATCAAAAATTCTGCTTTTATCATTTACCTACTCAAAGACAAGCAGGAATTAAGCTTGAGGATGCTTGATACGTCTCCAACGTATCTATAATTTTTTATTGTTCCATGCTATTATATTATCCATCTTGGGTGTTTTATATGTATTTATATGGTATTTTATATGATTTTTGGGACTAACCTATTAACCTAGAGCACAGTGCCAGTTTTTGTTCTTTCCTTGTTTTTGAGTTTTACAGAAAAGGAATATCAAACGGGGTCCAAACGAGATGAATATTCCCGATGATTTTTTATGGACCAAAAGAAGCCCCCGAAGCAAAAGAGTTGGGCCAGAAGAGTCCCGAGTCATCCACGAGGGTGGAGGGCGCGCCCTACCCCCCTAGGCGCCCCCCCCCCCTACCTCGTGTCTGACTCAGAGACCCCCTTGATGTGAAACCGACGCAAAAAATTCCTATAAATACAGAAACCCCTAAAAAGAAACCTAGATCAGGAGTTCTGCCGCCGCAAGCCTCTGTAGCCACCAAAAACCATTCGGGACCCTATTCCAGCACCCTGCCGGGGGGGACCATCACCGGTGGCCATCTTCATCATCCCGGCGCTCTCCATGACGAGGATGGAGTAGTTCACCCTCGGGGCTGAGGGTATGTACCAGTAGCTATGTGTTTGATCTCTCTCTCTCTTGTGTTCTTGATGTGGCACAATCTTGATGTACCGTGAGCTTTGCTATTATAGTTGCATCTTACGATGTTTCTCCCCCTCTACCTTCTTGTAATGGAGAGTTTTCCCTTTGAAGTTATCTTATCGGATTGAGTCTTTAAGGATTTGAGAACACTTGATGTATGTCTTGCATGTGCTTATCTATGGTGACAATGGGATATTCACGTGATCTACTTGATGTATGTTTTGGTGATCAACTTGTAGGTTTAGAGCATCTCCAGCTATTCACCCCCCCCCCCAGGGCGCCGAAAAAGAGCGGCCTGGGGGCGAACCGGCGCTAGATTGGCCCCTGGGGTTTGTTTCTCCCCAGCCACGCCCCCAGGTGGCACCCACCAAGGCGCCCCATATTCAAACTCGATCGTCCCTACTCCAAAAAAGCCACAATCCGGCGATCATCACAATAGTTTGGTGATTCGATACCGTAGTTCGGCGATCAAATGAAAGGATACGCAGTAGTTCGGCGCACAAAAAAAGGAAGGACGTGGAAGGAATGCATCAAACGTCGAGCTCGACCTCCGGCATTATTGTCGGCGTACGCAGGCTGGGAGGAGTCGGCGCAGCTTCCGGACTGGTTGGCACGGCTTCTGTGCTGCTGGGTTTCGCGGAGGCATCGTCAGTGGGGCTACGCGTCGGGCTGAGCAGCGACGTCGGCATCAGCGTTGGCGTCGCCGGTATCTGGTTCAGGATGAGGCCTCGCTCGGCCAAGAACCATGCCTTGAGCTTCTCGTCACTACTCTAGAGCATGTTGGCGCCGCTCATCAAGAAAGCCAGGTCGTTGTTCCTCTTCCTCGCGGCGATGTTGGACCGGAGCAAGTCGAGTTTGACGGCGTTGTTCGTCATCAAAGCAGCCCACCTCGCCTCAGTTTTCACTTCTCGCTGGGCGGCCTTGGTCTTGGCGCCGGCGAGGCAGTGCTCGATGGACTCTTGCACACGTGCAGCAGCTGACTCGGCGTGTTTCGCCTTCTTGGCCCCTTTGTTGCCATCCGGGCGCCCATCGGCCACGCCCGGGTTCGGCACGTCCGGCTTGTACGTCTCCTTTGCCTTGGCGAGGGTGCGCCGGACAGCCGCCCACTTCTCGCACTTGTCGATCTGCTTGAAGACGTGGAGGTACTTGAACTCTAGGTCGCTGTAGTCATCGTGGAACATGGCGAACATGCATAGTAGCTGCGCCGAGGAAAGAACATCAGTCGGCGCTAGCACGTGCACGGGGGTGCACACGGCGAAAGCAATAGTGGGAACGATGTGCTATACCTGATCCTCGACGCTGGTGCCGCTCTTCGGGTGAGCCGCGACCTCCTCGACGATCCCATGCCATTTGTTGCACGTCGTTTGGATGAGCCCCCAATGGTTCGCCATCGCCTTCGACCCACGCTTCATGTGGACGCCTTTGAAGTAGGGGTCGATGAGCTTGCGCTCGTCGAACTCGGCCTTGATGCGGGCCCAATATGTCTCGATGTTCTAGTTTGTGCAGGTGACCGGGTCGAGGCAGATGACCTTCCACGCTTCGGTGAGGCACTCCTATTCCTTGGACGCCCACTTGATGCGCGGCTAGCCGGTCTTGGCCATCGTCTTCTTCTTCTTCTTGCCTTTCCTCGTCAGTGTCGGCTCCTCCTCCTCTTCTTCCTCCTCCTCCGGCTCTTCCTCGCCGTAGTCGAGCTCGTCGTCCATGTCGCCGAGATCAATCGAGTCATCTTGGGTAGTGAACCCGGGGGAAGCGGCGGTGGTAGCCGATCCGGCTGCAGTGATGTCTTCCATGTCGGCCTCCGTCGCGTCGGCGTCGCCAAGATGCGACGAGGAGGAGGCTTGCAAGTAGAGGCCGCGGCGGATAGGTGGCGTCGGTGAGGCTGCATAGTCCGGCGGCGAGTACGTGTATGGGGGTACTGCATGCCGGCGAATGCGGGCGAGGGCGTACGCTGGACTCGGCGCCCATGGGGGAAGGTGATGTTGGGGTTGAAGCCACCGTGGGCGTCTCCATCGGCATAGCCTGGCGACGACATACTCCATGGGTGTGGTGACGACGAGAACCCGGCCGGAGAGCCGATGCTTTGCTGGCTCCAGGCCACGTACGGGTCGTGCCCAATGGGTGGATTCATCATCGCCGCGCGCGCCGCCTCGGCTTGTTTGGCCGCTGCGCGCTCCACCTGCTCCGCCGCCGCCGCGGCCGCCACTCTCTCCCTGGCCTTCTTGGCCCTGTTGTGCCTATCGGCGGTGATGGCCTCCCGGTGCTGCACATCCGCCTTCCAGTCAGCGTTGCTCATGCCCGGGGTCTTGGGCGGCGGCACCCTCGGCTTCCTTTGCTTCGGGTGGGTGACAGCGGCGGCTATGGGATTCATCGCGGCGCGGGGCATCACATACTTCTTTGGCGGCTGCTGTCGGTGTCAAAAGTGGCGGATCTCGGGTAGGGGGTCCCGAATTGTGCGTCTAAGGGTAATGGTAACAGGAGGCAGGGGACACGATGTTTTACCCAGGTTTGGGCCCTCTTGGTGGAGGTAATACCCTACTTCCTGCTCGATTGATCTTGATGATATGAGTATTACAAGAGTTGATCTACCACGAGATCATAGAGGCTAAACCCTAGGAGCTAGCCTATGATTATGATTGTCCTCTCTCTACGGACTAAACCCTCTGGTTTATATAGACAGCGGAGGAGGCTAGGGTTACACAAACTCGGTTAAAGAAGGAGATCTAATATCTGAATTGCCAAGCTTGCCTTCCACGCAAAGGAGAGTCCCATCCGGACACGGGATGAAGTCTTCAATCTTGTATCTTCATAGTCCAACAATCCGGCCAAAGTATATAGTCCGGCTGTCCGATACCCCCCAATCCAGGACTCCCTCGGTAGCCCCTGAACCAGGTTTCAATGACGATGAGTCCGGTGCGCAAATTGTCTTCGGCATTGCAAGGCGGGTTCCATCTCCGAATACTCCGTAGAAGATTTTGAACACAAGGATCGTGTCCGGCTGTGCAAAATAATTTCCACACACCACCGTAGAGAGCACAATACTTTACAAATCTAATCTGCTGACAATTTTCCACAGCTTGTCCTCACGCCGCGGCCTGGTTTAATACGAACCATTTTCCTCAGCCTACCATGACACGCACTGCAAGGCAGTTTTATTGGCACGCCTTGTCGAAGCAGAGATCGTGTCCCCCTTATCGCGGGATTCTCATCAATACGGGTGCGGGTAACCCAACTATGCTCGTTGGCATGACTCCATGTTTTTAGGCAAGTCCCAAACGGTTACGCTGAGGACACTTGATATTCACCCCCTTTATAGAGGGGTCGAGGCCTATCCCTCTCTTACCACGCTTGCGCCTTTTCAGATCTCGAGTTCCAACACCCGAAGCTCAAGCTTAGGCACTTCAGATTTTCAATCATGTCCGGATCCAACCTTCAAGGCCGGTGGATGGCCTCCTCTGTCACAAAGGAGGACATTGCGAGGGAAGCCAGATATCCGACCGCCGACGTCAAGCACAGACTTCCTGCTCCAGGGCAGGTCATCCCCACTCCCGAACCCAACAAGAGCGTTGTATTTGTTTCTCACTTCCTTTGAGGCTTAGGCTTTACTCCTGATCCCTTCGTGAGAGGGCTCATGTTCTATTACGGGCTAGATTTTCACAATCTAGCTCCGGATTCCATCCTTCACATCTCGTCGTTTATCGTCATGTGTGAAGCCTTCCTCCACATCACCCCACACTTCGGCTTATGGCTCAAGACCTTCAATGTAAAGCCGAAGGTGATCGAGGGGCGACACGCGGAGTGCGGAGGCGCTGCAAAAAGCAGAAACACCGATGCCCCATGGCCAGAGGGTTCCTTCCCGGAGGTGTCCGATCTATGGCAACGGAGGTGGTTCTACGTCACAGCTCCTCGAGGCACAAAGTGGGCGGCTGCCCCCGCCTTTCGCTTGGGCCCTATGCCTCAACTGGTGTCGTGGTCCAACGTGGGACTAGACTGGGGGTCTGCTAATGACATACCGGCATTGCATAGCTGCATTCGGGAGCTTCTTGAGAGGGATATCAGTCTTGTCAGAATAATTCAGGTAATGCTAGTTTGACGGGCCCTGCCGTGCAAACATCGACCTCTCCGGATGTGGGAGTTCAACCCAGAAGGTCCGCGAACTATTCAGCACTTCTTCGGCATGATGCTCGAAGGGATGTATAGGTTATTCTTTGGACCATGAGTAAAGTGTCCGGATACCACCGAGGATGCGGGCCTGACCTGCAACCGCCCAGATACCCAAGTAAGTAACCCTGCAACTGAACACTTCATTTATATTTATCATGGCATTATTCTGAAAATTTTCTGCGGCCAGGATTGGCTCAGCAAGGCGGAGAGGATAAGATGTCCGGCCCCACTTCCCGAAGGCTCGCCTAGTCCTGTGATAGCCAGGATGCTTAGACGTGTGCTAAGACAAGTGCCCTCGGGGAAAGACGAAGGGAAGAATAGAGAAGCCGAGCTTCACACATTGCACATCCAACCCGGGGGAATTACTGTCTCCATGAAGGAGGATAATCGGGGAGCTGAATCTAAGGTTTCCTCCCCCCGCGGGAGGAAGAGGGCCGCCTCCGAAGACTTGGAAATGGAGGTGCCTAAGCAAGGGAAGAAACCTTCACCAGGGGGCCCTGCCCCAGAGGGCGTCCTCACCGCATCATGCCAGCAAACGGGCCAGCCCTCCACCGAGCTGTAAGTTGATCGTAAATAAAAAGCTATTGCTTCCTCCTCAGAGAACAATAACAAGGATCTATCCTTTCAAGTCAGGCTAGTGGCTCTTCTCAACAGAGTTCGTCTTCGGGGGATCTATTTCTGGAGATGATGGAGAGTGAAACCCCACCCGCCTCTCTGCCCCATGGGGCGGGCGACCTTGAGGTGTCGTCATGGAGGAGTCTAGATCCGTCGAGGCCGGACGCTAACACTTCGGCCGCCCCGAGCCCGGAGTGTTCGGCTCCCACGGAGGGCAATAGGAAGGGTTTGGAATAGTCCGGCGCCCGGCCGGACACAATGACGGGCCTTCTGGAACAAGCTGCTTTCTCGGAGGATCACCGTACGTTAATGGGTACGGTGTTTGAGAAGGTTTCATCTGCCACAAGCGGGTTGAATGAAGCTTTTACGAGCCTGCTCAGAGGCTTTGAGGTACACAACGAAACACGTAATTTTTCGGTTGTGCCACACACGCTAGGTGTGCTCCGTATAGATAGTAGCCCCTGAGACTCTGGTTGCCCGCCTTAGGCGGCAAACGGAGGATCACACTCCCAAGTAATGATCGCACTGCATTCATGCGCAGGTGGCTAAGGGTCCAGCGGTAGACCAGACCGCTGAATTCGCCGAGCCGAGGCGACAGAATGATGTGGTGGACACCGACATCACGCTTGTAAACAAGCGGCTTGATGAGTCACAGAGTATGTGCTCTTTTCTCCTCATTTGTTTAGGAAATATTAAGAGGGGTATAATGTTAATATGATATGCTTTGGCTGCAGGCGGAGCTGCTGCCATGGAGGCCCTGAGGGCGGAACTTTCCCTAGCCAAGGAACAAGCCCAGGCTAGCAATGCGGTTGCCCTAAAGGCGGCCGAAGATTTGAGAGCCGAATAGGCTGCTCATCGCCGAAGCGAAGATGAAATAGCTGAGATGGCTATGGAGCTAAGGGACATCGCTGGCCGGTATGAGCTCCTTGAAAAGGAGAATCAGGCAAAGTCGGCTAACCTGAAGAAGGCCCTGGATGTGGCCAAGGAGACGCGTTCTGAAATTAGAGCTGTGTGGGAGGAGCTTCGACAGGCCGGAGACATCGCGGCTGGAAGCCCCTATTTGTTGCGGATGAAGTTCGGAGACCCAAAGTACGCTCCTCTGGATCAGCTTTGGAGCGCTGCAGACGCGTATGCGGATCTCGCAAAAAGTGCGACTGATGCGACCAAGTTCTTCAAGGATCAAAAATATAATGAAATAGAAAGGTTGTTTTGGTCGCAATTCAGTGCTCCAACGCGCCCGCTACCATTGAGTGAGAGGATGGCTGCTATGACCGAGCTCCATAGGTTGTCCGTTCTTGCAATGAGGTCTGTAATAGACCATCTATGGCCGAAGGGACCAAGGCCGGGCAGTTTTTTTGGTTTAGTGCAACAATTCCTTGGCGTCGTATTGCGAATCGATGCCATGAAGAGGTCGGTGTGCATAGAGGGTGCGCGGATGCCTCTTGCCCGTTGTCGGTGTCAAAACCGGCAGATCTTGGGTAGGGGGTCCCGATCTGTGCGTCTTAGGCTGATGGTAACAGGAAGCAAGGGACACAATGTTTACCCAGGTTCGGGCCCTCTCGATGGAGGTAAAACCCTACTTCCTGCTTGATTAATATTGAAGATATGAGTAGTACAAGAGTAGATCTACCACGAGATCATAGAGGCTAAACCCTAAGAGCTAGCCTGTGATGGTATGATTGTAATTGTGATCGGCCTTCTAAGGACCATCCTCTCCGGTTTATATAGACACCGGAGAGGGCTAGTGTTTACATGGAGTCGGTTACAAGGAAGGAAACATAATATCCGAATCGCCAAGCTTGTCTTCCACGCAAAGGAGAGTCCCATCCGGACACGGGCCGAAGTATTGAGTCTTGTATCTTCATGCTTCAATAGTCCGGACGATGTATATTGTCTGGCTCTCCGGGTACCCCCTAATCCAGGACTCCCTCAGTAGCCCCTGAACCTGGCTTCAATGAAGATGAGTCCAGCATGCAGTCTTGCTTTCGGAATTGCAAGGCGGGTTCCCTCTCCGAATACTCTGATATACCCATCATGATGAACAGTGTCCGGCATCTCATCAATGTTGTATTCCTCGGCTTCATTGCTTCAATAATGATCATTTCCACGTGTCGAGCGAATGCGAGGAGTCGAGGCATTTTTGCATTTGCACCCAAATCCAAACCTCACTCTCCCTCCTCGAGCAAGCATCCAACAGAGCGCCAAAAAAAACCATTCCAACATGGCCGGTCGTCACAGCTCTTCTGCTCGCTCCCCTTGCCCCAAGACGGGGGACTGGGGAGAGTGTTCAGTTTCCCATAGCCGTTTGATAAAGTTACAAACCCAAGGGCTCCTCCCGCAGGCGTTCATGGTCCTTGTCCGAGCCGGAGTGGCCAACTATAACAGCGGAGAACAAGCAGAGAGATCCCCCAATCCGTCTCCAGAGGAGCGAATATGCCTAATTCCGCATCTGTTAAGGGGCGTCGGGTTTCCTATTCATCCATTCCTTCGTGGGCTTCTGGAGTTCTACAGCCTCCAGTTGCACAACTTTACCCCAGCCTCCGTACTTCATATAGCAGGGTATGTCACCCTTTGTGAGCTATTTCTAGGCTGCGAGGCTCATTTCGGATTGTGGAAGAAGTTGTTCTGCCTTGTCCCCTACAACCAGGGAGAATCCATATGTCAAGTGGGCGGGGCCGAAGTATGGCGTATCGCAGGGACCGGATACCTATCCGGCACTCCCAAGAAGGCACCAGATAACTGGGCTTCAGAGTGGTTTTATATTGACGATGCTCCCCTTCCGGATCCAGTCCGGACAGGACTCCCCAAGTTCAGTAACACCCCGCCGAGGGCACGTCTAAGCTGGCGCCCTCGGGGCCCCCAAGAAGAGGACTCCAGGGAAATACATTTCCTAATGAGCAGAATAAAGTTACTGGCCAAATCCAGACTGACGATAGTCGAGGTCATGGCAATATGCATAATCGGGGAGTGCAACCGCTTCGATATCGGGGCAATCCCATGTGGCACTTCAACGGGACAGACGATGCCACCCGCTGTGGCCGTAAGGGTCCGGACTCCCCCACCGCTCTGGCAAGGATACTGTCCGACCTATGCAAAGGAGAAGAGGAAGACTTCCTCCATATCAAACCGCGGGACGGATTCTCCATGTATAATCCCCCAAACTGGGTAAGTCGTCATTTATTTTCTCGCTTCACTTATTGTGGCGTTCTTTGCTAAAGTTACCTGCATCGATATTTCCGAGCAGGAACTGAGGAGGGCCGTAGAAGGAATCTCCAACCCTTCCCCGCAGCCAGAGGACCCCGAAAGGGCCCTAGATCCAGGACTCGAAGAAGACCCAGACGCGGCCGTGGAGCTTGTCGACGGGATATTTTATCGGGCGAGCCTTGACGGCGCCTCATTGGCTATCACTGCTGATTATCCCGGATTGCTACCTTCGTCGCGTGTAAGCCAAGCCGAAGACTCGATCCTCTGAAGAGGATTCTTTCCTGATGTCACACCTTATCCCTGATATGTCGTGCTTTTGCAGAAGCGACGTTCGGAGCGCACGGGCGAGCCCCTAGGTACCCGTTAGCCACAAGCGTCCAGATTGGATAGGCCCAAGAGGAGGGCGGTTAGAGCCGACACGCCTCTACAGAGGTAAGAAAACAACCTGTCATATAATTATTGTTATTTGAAGTATAACAGCGCCCTTTACATCATGGCAGGAAGAGGACCATCCAGACTATATCCGGGGATCCCGCCAACCACGCCTCCACCAGTCGGGCTCCAGGACCAACTTTGAGAGAGGAGGCGGACGTAGGGCCGACGCCACATAGTCCTCCGACAGAGGACACATATATGCTCTCTGCCACAAATTCCAAAGTAGAGAGCGCCATGAGTCACCGGCGTCGACGGGCCGTGCTTCGCAACAACATCTTTTCCGAAGAGGCATTTAATGCTTTCAATTCGGGAGACACATACATCCGAGCTGCTCAAAGCGGGCTTGCCCGGGCAACAGCACAGTATACCAAAGATATACGGGTAAGAAAGTTTGATGAGCATGTATAACAGTAGCCCCTGAGACTTGAAACGGTTGGAACAACCGTTTTAAGTATCAATTTATGCGCAGGTTCTTGTAGATAAGAATGAGCAATTGTCTCGGGAGCTAGAGGAGTGCAAGACCTAACTAACGGCCATAGTTGCCAAGCTAGAGGAATCCCAGAAGGCCTCATGTGGTAACATTTATCTCGATTGTACGAAAATGCACCAGTTAGCAACTGGCTTGGTATGACAAATTTAATAGAAAATTCTGTAGATAACCCCGGAGTAAATCCGGAGGGCGGGAGAGATGACGAGTCGCATCTCCAGAGGAAACTAAAGGCCGGCGAGCGCATTCTTACGCAAGTTAAGCAGTATAAGAATGCTCTCCAAGATGCCAATGTTCGGCTGGACGTGGAATTGAAAGACGTCCGTGCACAGCTGGCGGACTCCGTGAAGGAGAACAGAAGGCTTCGCCGCGGCATTTATGGTAAGTGCCTAGACGAATTGTAGCATAGTTCAGCGGGGAAGTGTATTAATAAAGTTTCGCTTGTAGGAATGCTGACGGGTCGCCCTGGGGAGGAGATGCCCGCATCTGCAGGCGATTTGCTGCAAGACCTCTCATAGCTGCACGAGCGAGCTCGGCAGGCGATGTCCGAACTGCGAACCATGGCACAGGATACAAAACTTCTGGGGATTTATGTTATAATAAACGAAGACATCTTTTGTTCACCGACCGAATATTCTCTTAAGGAAACTAGCTTTCGGCTTCACCTAGTTTGAGGTACACATCCGGCTCAACCGGCAGTAACAATCACAGAGCTGCTCCCCTTATGCCCTAGCCGAATTAACAGGAATGTAGGGCATAAACACAGGAGCCAGGCAACCCAGCTTGGCCATGTCTTAAGTCATATCGATGCATATAATGGTGAAGAAAAGGCACACATGGAAAATACATGTGTGATGGGCAAAAAGCCTTTTAGAGTAAGTTATGTTTAGCTTCCGTATAGGAAGCCCCCAGGTATTGCTTACACACATAGTGCGCCCGAAATAATCCGGGAGTCCGCGCTGTATTAAATACTTTGTGTGAAGAGAAAAAAGATTGAGAAAGGAAAAAAGGGGGGCATAATTAAAAAAGGGGGAGGTAAGGAGACGAACACTGAGTTCGGCACTAGGCGTAGAATCTCCGGAGTCTGGCCGCGTTCCATGGGTTCGGCTCGAGTCTGTTATTGGATGCATTACGTAGGCGGTACGCTCCTCCGATGAGAACTTGGTCGATGACGAAGGGACCTTCCCACTTGGGTTTGAGCTTGTCCTCCTTCTTCTCCGGTAAGCGTAAGATGAGCTCGCCAATATTATAAGTTTTGGCCCGCACTTCTCTGCTTTGGTATCGTCGAGCCTGTTGCTGATAGAATGCGGAACGGGCCTTAGCGACATCGCGCTCCTCCTCCAGGGCATCCAAATTATCCTGCCGATCTAACTCGGCTTCCTTCTCTTCGTACATGTGTACGCGTGGCGAATCATGTATGATGTCGCAAGGGAGTACTACTTCTGCACCGTACACCATAAAGAATGGTGTGTATCCGGTGGTGCAATTCGGCATGGTCCGCAGCCCCCAGAGCACGGAGTCGAGCTCCTCGACCCAATGAGTATCTGACTCTGTCAGGGATCGCACTAGTCTGGGTTTAATGCCGCTCATGATGAGACTGTTTGCCCATTCGACCTGGCCATTTGTTTGAGGATAGTAGATGGAAGCATAGTCGAGCTTAATGCCCATTTTGCCGCACCAAGCTTTCACCTCATCGTCCATGAAATTTGAGCCATTATCGGTGATGATGCTGTGGGGGACACCGTATCGGTGTACGACCCCGGATATAAAGTCTATTACTGGTCCGGATTCGGCTGTTTTTACTGGTTTGGCTTCTATCCATTTGGTGAACTTATCTACCATGACCAATAGGTATTTTTTCTTGTGGCTTCCCCCTTTAAGGGGTCCAACCATATCCAGCCCCCAGACCGTGAAAGGCCAAGTTATGGGGATTGTTTTGAGGGCAGTAGGGGCATATGACTCTGATTGGCAAAGAGCTGGCAACCGACACAGTGTTGGACAAGGTCCTGTGCATCTGCTCGGGCCGTCGGCCAATAGAAACCTATACGGAAGGCCTTGCTGGCTAGTGCTCGAGCCGCAGCGTGGTGCCCGCCCAGTCCAGCATGGATTTCAGCCAAGAGCTGCCGCCCTTCCTCTTCGGAGATGCACCTTTGAAGCACTCCGGTCGCACTTTTCTTATAGAGTTCCCCTTCATGGACTTTGTAAGCTTTAGAACACCGAACGATGCAGCGTGCTTCATTTTGCTCTTCGGGGAGCTCCTGCCTATTTAGGTAGGCCAAGAAAGGCTCGGTCCACGGGGCGATGACAGCCATTATTTCGTGGGCTGACGATGTTATTTCGGTGGTAGAACCTCCGATTATGTCTGATAGTTCGGAATCTGGGGATGTATTCGGATCCGTGCTGGTATTGTCGGACTCCCCTTCCCATATCACGGATGGCTTGAACAGCCTTTCCAGGAATATGTTAGGTGGGACAGGGTCACGTTTAGCGCCGATGCGGGCAAGGAGATCTGCCGCTTGATTGTTTCTCGAGCCACGTGGTGAAATTCGAGCCCCTCAAACCGAGCTGACATTTTAAGGACGGCATTACGGTAGGCCGCCATTTTCGGATCCTTGGCATCAAAGTCTTCGTTTATTTGTGATATTGCAAGGTTTGAATCCCCGCGCACCTCTAGGCGTTGAATGCCCATAAAGACTGCCATCCGAAGACCGTGCAACAGAGCCTCATATTCGGCTGCATTGTTGGAGTCTGTGTATAACATTAGGAGGACGTATTGGACCGTGTCTCCGGTGGGAGATGTCAAGACTACACCCGCTCCCAATCCGGCCAGCATTTTAGTGCCGTCAAAGTGCATGATCCAGTTAGAGTATGCGCCATACTCTTTAGGGAGTTCGGCCTCCGTCCATTCGGCAAAACAGTCAGCTAATACTTGCGACTTGATAGCCCGCCGAGGCTTGTATATTATGTCGAACAGAAGGAGCTGAATGGCCCATTTGGCAATCCGGCCCGTGGCATCGCGGTTATTTATTATATCGTTTAGTGGTACTTCGGAGGCCATCGTAATTGAACACTCTTGAAAGTAGTGTCATAGCTTTTGGGATGCCATGAAGACCGCGTATGCTATTTTTTGATAGTGTGGGTATCGGGATTTGCATGGGGTGAGGACCATGGATACGTAATAAACTGGCTTCTGTAGCGGGAATTTGTATCCTTCAACCTCTCGTTCGACGACGAGTACTGCACTTACAACTTGATGTGTTGCAGCTATGTACAGCAGCATGGGTTCGCCGATATTTGGCGCTGTTAGGACTGGATTATTGGCCAATAAGGTCTTTATTTCATCGAGTCCGGCCGCGGCTGCATCCGTCCACACGAAGTGCTCGGTGCGCCGAAGAAGGCGGTAAAGAGGCAATGCCTTTTCTCCTAACCTGGAGATAAAGCGGCTCAAAGCAGCCACGCATCCAGCTAGTTTCTGGATGTGTTTGAGGTTTGTTGGAATAGCCAACTGCGACAAAGCTCAGATTTTTGCCGGATTAGCTTCAATTCCTCTATTGGAAACGATGAAGCCCAGCAGTTTTCCGGAGGGGACGCCGAAAACGCATTTCTCCGGATTCAGCTTGATGTCGTATGTTCGTAGGTTGTCGAACGTAAGCCTCAATTCATCTATTAGGGTTTCGACGTGTCTTGTTTTTATGACTACGTCATCCACGTATGCCTCCACTGTTTTGCTGATTTGCTTTTACAGGCATGTTTGAATCATGCGTTGATAGGTTGCTCCGGCATTCTTAAGCCCGAAAGGCATAGTGTTGAAGCAGAAAGGGTCATATGGCGTTATGAAAGTTGTTGCAGCTTGGTCGGACTCTGCCATCTTTATTTGATGGTATCCAGAGTATGCATCGAGGAAACACAGTGAGTCGTGTCCTGCTGTGGCATCGATGATTTGATCGATGCGAGGGAGGGGAAAGGGTCCCTTGTGGCAAGCCTTGTTAAGGTCTTTGAAGTCGACGCACAGGCACCAGGATTTGTCCTTCTTTGGTACCATTACCAAGTTTGCTAGCCAATCCGGATGTTTGATATCTCTGATGAATCCGGCCTCATGTAGCTTGGCTAGCTCCTCCCCCATGGCTTGCCATTTGGGCTCTGAAAATTGCCTTAGGGTCTGTTTGACAGGTTTGTATCCCTTTAGTATGTTAAGGCTATGTTTGGACAATTCGCGCAGGATGCCCGGCATGTCCGATGGGTGCCAGGTGAAAATGTCCCAATTCTCGCGTAAGAAGTCTTGCAGTGCGGCGTCCACAGCGGGGCTCAACTGTGTCCCGATGGAAGCTATCTTCATGGGGTCCATTGGGTGGACTTGGAATTTGACTATCTCGTCTGCGGGTTTAAATGAGGTGGACTTGGGTTGTTTGTCGAGTATCACGTCGTCCCTGTCCATGGTGGCGCACAGCGTTGTTAGTTCTTCAGCTGCTAGGGCTTCGGACAGTGCTTCCAAGGCTAGTGTTGCGGTTTTGTTTTCGGCGAGGTGCGCGACGTCCGGATCACTAGCTAGAATGATGATTCCATTGGGTCCGGGCATTTTAAGCTTCATGTACTCGTAATGGGGTATAGCTTGAAAGCTTGCAAACGCGTCCCGCCCTACAAGGGCGTGGTATCCACTGCTGAAAGGGGCCACTTGGAATACGATTTCTTCGGACCTGTAATTCTCTGGGGTGCTGAATACCACATCGAGTGTGATTTTCCCCGCACACCGTGCCTCCCGACTAGGAATAATTCCCCTGAAGGTTGTGCCGCTTTGTTCAATGCGGCTTTTATCAATTTCCATCTTCTTCAGCGTTTCTTCGTAGATCAAGTTTAATCCGCTTCCGCCGTCCATGAGTACTTTAGTGAGCCGAAAGCCATCCACTATTGGGCTAAGGACCAGAGCGGTTGGTGCCCGACTGGTCTGGAATTGGGGTTCGTCACTGGCGTTTAAAGTTATAACAGTGCCGTTCCACGGATTTACTTTTGCCACATGGCAGATTTTAGCAGAGCTTCGATGAGCTCGCTTGCGCCTATTGTTTGAGGCGAAAGTCTCAAAGACTGTTAGTACCGTATTGTGTTCCTTAGGGGGATGGTGTTCTGCTTTATGGCTCTCGAGGAGATCCTCGCCACTTTTAGCTACCTGTCGGAGTATCCAACATGCCTTAAGGCTATGGGTTGGTGTTGCATCCGGCGTACTGTGAAGCTTACATGGCCCATTGAGCCATCCTTCCAATACGGTTCCACGCCCTGGGGCGGACTTTGGTTTCTTGGGAATTGAATCGGTCGACTTACGAGAGTTCGGACAAAGGTTCTGGTGAGGGCCGTACTATCCTAAAATTCTGTTTGGGTCTTCCAGGCGCTTTCCATCGCACAGTACTTGTGTACTATGGTTGCTAAGACCGCAAAGTGTACTATGTCACGGCGGCTTATAGCATTAAGGAGTCCTTTGTTTGTTCAGTTTTTGTAGAAGAGTGAGACTACGTCCTCCTCGTGGCAGTCCTCGACCTTGTTGAGCGCAAGGAGGAATCTGGCCCAGTAACGGTGTACCGTCTCTAGGGGCTCTTGCCTGATGCGGGAGAGGCGGTTTAAGTCCGAGCGAGTGTCGTTGATTGAATCCGGATTTTGATCCGATCTGTCACCCGGGGGCACGGAAGGTTCCAAGCCCGACAATTCGGGGTCCGGAGTATCACCCGATCTCTTCGGCCCGATGCCCAACTCTAAGTCCGGGACTCGGGTCATGTCTTCCTCTGAGTAGGTGTTCGGCTTACTGAGTTCGGTGATCCGGACATAATTCGTCCTCAAAGTTGAGGGGCGACCCATGTGTGGTTCCTCCACTACCGCTATCTCATGGGTGGCCGGCGGGGATCTAATGTCCCTCTGGTCGGGTTTAAGCCCAATCCGGTCATAGTCCGTAGCAACTCCCAAAGCGGCGATGTGATCCAAGAGCTCATCAAGAGAGGAGAGCTCTATCGGATAAATCTGTTCGGCAAGCTCCGAATTGATGCGGAGGTTATGCGTGATGACTCGAGAGGCCATTGTTGGTGCGACAGCCAATGGGGCAGCCATAATGAAGCCGCCAAGTCGGAGAACCTGGCCTACAGCCAGCGTTCCTCCAGAGATGATGTCGTCCTTGACAACGAGACGAGCCATCAAGCCTTGCAGCAACGACACAGAGGAACTCTCAATGAAAGCACCAATTCGGTGTCAAAACCGGCGGATCTCGGGTAGGGGTCCCGATCTGTGCGTCTTAGGCTGATGGTAACAGGAAGCAAGGGACACAATGTTTACCCAGGTTCGGTCCCTCTCGATGGAGGTAAAACCCTACTTCCTGCTTGATTAATATTGAAGATATGAGTAGTACAAGAGTAGATCTACCACGAGATCGTAGAGGCTAAACCCTAAGAGCTAGCCTATGATGGTATGATTGTAATTGTGATCGGCCTTCTAAGGACCATCCTCTCTGGTTTATATAGACACCGGAGAGGGCTAGGGTTTACATGGAGTCGGTTACAAGGAAGGAAACATAATATCCGAATCGCCAAGCTTGTCTTCCACGCAAAGGAGAGTCCCATCCGGACACGGGCCGAAGTCTTGAGTCTTATATCTTCACGCTTCAATAGTCCGGACGATGTATATAGTCCGGCTCTCCGGTTACCCCCTAATCCAGGACTCCCTCACCTGTCTTAAAACATATTAGGCGGATATGGAGGCCACCAGCATTGCAACCCAGAGTCCGGCAGGAAGCCAGGACCCAGCCGAGCACTATTTTGAGCAGGTCACATTAGGTGCCCGTTTAATAGAGGCTCGGTGCTCAAAGAGTGTCATGTTCGAGTGACAAGTCGTTCAATTGTAAAAACAATTCTATTTTAATTATAAAGGCTATGTTTATACTTTCACCCGAAAGTGTTATAGTGCCTCCTGTGCGGTCGTTTGATGTATGTATATATCCTGAAAGTTAGCAGTCGTTGGCTTCAGCCCCCACGCATATAATGCAGGGGTGTTCGTGAAAATGTGCGTAATCACACTTGATCCAATGTTTTGGTCCATTAAGGAGGTGATCGCACGTTGAACTAGGCAACCGGACTATATAGCTTTAACACTTTCACTTAGCCATAGGAGTTTGACGGTGGGGCTACTATGTAGCCCCTGGTACCTTCACGTGCATCTGGATACGGGCGCGTATGTACATGACCGGGAAACGGTCCTTCGTTAATGCGGAGGAATCCCGAAGATTCCGATGAGTCCTCGAGTGGTTGAACAGTCTCTCGTTGTATCATGACAGTCAGTTTTTGGCTTTCTCAACTGAGGTGCTCATCCGGAATAACCAAGGCACAATCGCAGTAGTTCTCCTTTGGCTGCCTTAGCCGATAGAACGGAACGTAAGGCAGCAAACCCAGGAGTCGGGCAAACCCAACATTTGACCAAAGACATGATTCGGAGCAGATGCATATAAGGCCAAACTCACGACGCCGAACACTCCCGAAGGTATTCGGACTTTATAACATATACTGGGTTGAGTAACGACGTCGATTATGAACCCTGTATTTCTAGGTACGTGCATTAATCTGTCGTGGCGAAATGCCAATAACGCTAGTATCCCCTGTGGGTGTATTGAATACCCATGGGATGTCAAGCAACAAGAGACAGTAAAGAAGGTTTACACAGGGGCTTAATCTAAAGAGAAACCTTTGAGCGGGGCCCGGCTGCATGTCTGCGGCTTTGTCTCCGTTGAGCCGTATCATGGAAGGGTGTCGCGCAAATGTTGTCTATAAAAAGGAAAACTCATGTAAAAGAGTATGGTGTAAGCATGCGAAAAGTTGGTAATTCTCAATGGATAGTAGAAATGTGAGACATTGGCATGTTAGTAAGGTCAAGCCGAATTGTGGGCTTTATTACATGTTTGCAGCCCCTGGTACCATCTATGGGGGTATATGTATAGCACCCAGCTCAGGTTTATCTAGGCTGTTACCGACGGTGGTGCACCGGACTCGTCTACCCATGTCCGTGGTCTTAACGACCGATCATGCATTCTGATAGGAGAGGCCTCTTAGTGTCCGGCTGCTAGAGCCGCCACATACTCTTCTACGCATAAGGCACGCTCTGTGTTTCCGCTAACAGTGATGACGCCATGTGGACCGGGCATCTTGAGTTTATGGTAGGCGTGGTGCGGTACTGCGTTGAAGCGAGCGAAGGCCGTTCTTCCGAGTAATGCATGATAACCGCTTCGAAAGGGAGCTAAGAGTAATTCTTCGCTTCTGAAGTTGTCGGGAGAACCGAATGTCACCTCTAATACGAGGGAGCCCCTGCAGCGGGCCTTAATGCCTGGTATCACTCCTTTAAAGGTGGTGTTACTTTGGGTGATTCTGGATGGGTCTATCCCCATCTTGCGGACAGTGTCCTGATATATCAGATTAAGACTACTATCATCGTCCATGAGGACACGGGTGAGATGGTATCCATCGATTACTGGGTCGAGCACCAAGGCAGCTGATCCTCCGTGCCGGATACTAGTTGGGTGGTCCCTGTGATCAAAGGTGATCGGGCAGGCCGACCAGGGGTTGAATTTAGGGGCGACGGGCTCTACAGCGTATACATCTCTTAGCGCGCGTTTGCGCCTTCTCTTTGGTATGTGAGTCACGTAGATCATGTTTACTGTTTTGACTTCTGGTGGGAATTTTTTCTGTCCCTCAGTGTTCGGCTGGCGAGGCTCATCCTCGTCTTCACTTGGTGTTTCCCTTCCCTTGTGTTCGGCATTTAACTTGCCGGCCTGCTTGAAGACCAAGCATTCTCTGTGAGTGTGATTCGCAGGTTTTTCGAGGGTGCCATGAATTTGGCACAATCTGTCCAGGACTTGGTTCAGGCCGGACGATCCCTCTTTGCTGCCTTTAAATGGCTTCTTTCGTTGACCGGGTCGAGAGCCCCTGAATCCGGCATTGACCTCCGTGTTGTCCGGACTTCCTTCCTTGTTTCGGCGCTTGTTTTTATTGCACCGTGGCTTCCTGTTGCCATCCCTAATTTCGGATGTTCCTGGGTCACTGGTGCCTCTACGGGCCAACCAGTTGTCCTCACCCATGCAGAAGCGGGTCAGAAGGCTTGTTAAGGCTGCCATTGTCCTCGGCTTTTCTTGGCTGAGGTGTCTGGCAAGTCCCGGATACTGTGCTTGAAGGCCGCTAGGGCTTCGGCATCCGGACAATCGACAATTTGATTCTTCTTAGTGAGAACTCGGTTCCAAAGCTTATGGGCTGACTCTCCGGGCTATTGTATTATGTGACTTAAATTGTCTGCGTCCGGATGTCGGACATAGGTCCCTTGAAAATTGGCCCTGAAAGCGTCCTCAAGTTCCTCCCAACTTCCGATTGAATTTTCGGGGAGGCTTTTCAACCAGTGCCGAGCTGGCCCTTTCAAATTGAGGGGGAGGTATTTGATGGCGTGGAGGTCATCCCCACGAGCCATGTGGATATGAAGGATAAAATCCTCAATCCAGACCCTAGGGTCTATTGTTCCGTTGTATGCCTCTATGTTCACGGGTTTGAATCCCTGTGGAAATTCGTGATCCAGCACCGCATCGGTGAAGCACAGAGGGTGCGTAGCCCCTCTGTATCTAGACATGTCACGGCATGCTGTCGACTGTTGTTGTGTCCGGTGTTGATTCCGAACTGGTATTCGATCAGTGTGATCGTCTTGGTGACCATAATCCCACGCCGGAGCATGTCCTCTAAATCCATAGATGGACCTGGTCGCGCAGGCCTTTTTGTCCAGGAGCTCACGTAAATCGTGTGCGGCGTCAGTAGATGCTCTATCGTGACCATGAAGTGGTTGGTCCGGCTGATTGGCCGTATTGTTCTTCGGTGGAATGGGCTCTACGGCCTCATCGTCGAATTCGGGCAGTAGCTTGCGCTTTAGGTAGCTCTTTGTGTGGTGATCATCACCATATTTTTCTTCAGTGTCTAGCACTTTATTCCATCTGCGGTTGAGCGTATCCTGCGCGGCCTTAAGCCTTTGCTTCTGCTTCTTTAGGCTCCTCGCAGGGGCCATAAGCCTTCTATGGAGGTTATCTTGTTCCAAATGTTTTTCCGGGATGATGAATGTGTCGTCGTCCGGACTGTCCTCCTCTCCGGAGGCAGGTTGATGAGTTCGACCCTCGGGATCGCTGTGATTGAGGGTCTGCTTCGGGTTGTGTTCGGCATGACCTAGCTCATCCTGCTCCATTGCTGGGTCCATATGGTCGTTGTTGCCTTTGGAGTTGACTGGGGTGTCAATTTTTCTTGCGCTGTTATCGCTATTTTTACTGTGGCTGGACATAGAGCGGCGCCTGCGCCGTTGTTTTGACTTTTGTCCGGGGGGTTTATCCTCCGTTGTGTCCTTTTTGTCGCCGTTGTCCTCCTTAGGCGTGTTCACCATGTATATATCGTATGATGAGGTGGCAGTCCAGTGCCCCATGGGCGGTGGTTCCAAATCGTCCCCTGCATCGACGTCCATACCCTTGATGTCGTCGGAGTCGAAGTCAAGCATGTCTGTTAGGTCATCGACAGTGGCTCTTAAGTGGGTGGTGAGCGGGCCATGATTTTCTTCGCCGTCTGTATCCCACTCGAGCTGGACATAGTTCGGCCAAGAGTCTTCTGACAAAGAGAGAGACCTTAAAGAGTTCAGCACATCACGAATGGGCGAGCGCTGAAAGATATCCGTGGCGGTGAACTCCATGATTGGTTCCCAATCAGCTTCGATGGGCACGGACGCGCGCGGTCTGGGACCCACGGCCGGAAACGAGTCCGGGGGTCCGGCGACACAGATTTACTTATAGGTGGAGTATGTGTTCAGCTCCAACCCTAATGAGTATGTGGCCTCCATGGCGGGGTCCATCCCTCCGTCCCCGGACGACGCGATCTGCTCCGGATTTAGGTCTGGAGCTGCTGCGGGTGCGATATCCCGAATACTATCCGACAGCAGATCTAAGTCGTGCTCGTCATGACCGTTCGACGCTCCTGACGTAGGCCCGAATCCGTCGAAGATCAAGTCTCCGCGGATGTCGGCCGTGTAGTTCAAGTTTTCGAACCTGACCTGATGGCCAGGGGCGTAGCTGTCGATCTGCTCCAGATGGCCAAACGAATTGGCCCGCAGTGCAAAGCCACCGAACACGAAGATCTGTTCGGGAGAAAAGTCTCACCTGGGACCGCGTTGTTGTTGATTGAAGGAGCCATCGAGCCTTATAGCAATGACATAGAGGAACTCTCAATGGAAGCACCAATGACGGTGTCAAAACCGGCGGATCTCGGGTAGGGGGTCCCGAATTGTGTGTCTAAGGCTAATGGTAACAGGAGGCAGGGGACATGATGTTTTACCCAGGTTCGGGCCCTCTCGATGGAGGTAATACCCTACTTCCTACTCGATTGATCTTGATGATATGAGTATTACAAGAGTTGATCTACCACGAGATCGTAGAGGCTAAAGCCTAGGAGCTAGCCTATGATTATGATTTTCCTTTCTCTACGGACTAAACCCTCCAGTTTATATAGACACCGGAGGAGGCTAGGGTTACACAGAGTCGGTTAAAGAAGGAGATCTAATATCCGAATCGCCAAGCTTGCCTTCCATGCAAAGGAGAGTCCCATCCGGACACAGGATGAAGTCTTCAATCTTGTATCTTCATAGTCCAACAGTCTGGCCAAAGTATATAGTCCGGCTGTCCGGATACCCCCCAATCCAGGACTCCCTCAACTGCTACGTCTTGAGCTTGCGGTTGTTATCCTTGAAGAGGAAAGGGTGATGCAGCAAAGTAGCGTAAGTATTTCCCTCAGTTTTTGAGAACCAAGGTATCAATCCAGTAGGAGGCTCCTCAGAAGTCCCACACACCTACATAAACAAACAAGAACCTCGCAACCAACACAATAAAGGGGTTGTCAATCCCTTCACGGCCACTTGCGAAAGTGAGATCTGATAGAGATAATATGATAAGATAAATATTTTTTGTATTTTTATGATATAGATTGGAAAAGTAAAGATGCAAATAAAAGTAGATGGTAAACCTATATGATAAAAGATAGACCCGGGGGCCATAGGTTTCACTAGTGGCTTCTCTCAAGATAGCATAAGTATTACAGTGGGTGAACAAATTACTGTCGAGCAATTGATAGAAAAGCAAATAATTATGAGATTATCTAGGCATGATCATGTATATAGGCATGACGTCCGTGACAAGTAGATCGACTCCTGCCTGCATCTACTACTATTACTCCACACATCGACTGGCTCCTGCCTGCATCTAGAGTATTAAGTTCATAAAGAATAGAGTAACACATTAAGAAAGATGACATGATGTAGAGGGATAAACTCATGCAATATGATATAAACCCCATCTTTTTATCCTTTATGGCAATAATACAATGTGTGCCTTGCTGTCCCTGCTATCACTAGGAAAGGACACCGCAAGATTGAACCTAAAGCTAAGCACTTCTCCCATTGCAAGAAAGATCAATCTAGTAGGCCAAACCAAACTGATAATTCGAAGAGACTTGCAAAGTTAACTTAATCACACATAAAAGAATTCAGAGGAGATTCAAATATTTCTCATAGATAAACTTGATCATAAACCCACAATTCATCGGATCTCGACAAACACACCGCAAAAAAAGTTACATCCAATAGATCTCCAAGAAGATTGTGGAGAACTTGGTATTGAGAATCAAAGAGAGAGAAGAAGACATCTAGCTAATAACTATGGACCCGAAGGTCTGTGGTAAACTACTCACAACTCATCGGAAGGGCCTTGGAGATGATGTAGAGGCCCTTCGTGGCCGATTCCCCCTCCGGCGGAGCGCCGGCGAAGGCTCCAAGATGGGATCTCGCGGATACAGAAGGTTGCGGCGGTGGAATTAGGTTTTCATGGTTTGTTCCAATGGTCTCGGGGTACGTGTGTATATATAGGAGGAAGAAGTAGGTCGGTGGACGCCCGAGGGGCCCACAAGGGTGGGGGCGCGCCCACCTATAGGGGGCGCGCCGGGCACCCTCGTGGCCACCTCGCTTGTTGCTTGATTTCCACTCCAAGTCTCCAAGTTTGCATTTGTTCCAAAAAGATCGCTCCCGAAGGTTTCATCACGTTTGGACTCCATATTCCTTTTCTTCGAAACACTAAAATAGGGGAAAAACAGCAATTCGGGTTGGGCCTCCGGTTAGTAGGTTAGTCCCAAAAAAGTGTAAAGTAAAGCCCATAAACATCCAAAACGGGTAATATAATAGCATGGAACAATCAAAAATTATAGATATGTTGGAGACATATCAAGCATCCCCAAGCTTAATTCCTGCTCGTCCTCGAGTAGGTAAATGATAAAAACAGAATTTTTGATGTGGAATGCTACCTAGCATAATTCTCAATGTAAATTTCTTTATTGTGGCATGAATGTTTAGATCCAAATGATTCAAAATAAAAGTTCGTGTTGACATAAGAAATAGTAATACTTCAAGCATACTAATCAAAGCAATCATGTCTTCTCAAAATAACATGGCTAAAGAAAGTTATCCCTAGAAAATCATATAGTCTGGCTGTTGCTCTATCTTCATCACACAAAGTATTTAATCATGCACAACCCCGATGGCAAGCCAAGCAATTGTTTCATACTTTAGTAATCTCAAACTTTTTCAACTTTCACGCAATACATGAGCGTGAGCCATGGACATAGCACTATATGGACCAGCGTTAAACGAGGTCCTGGGGGTGCGACGAGGCTGATTTTCGGCCACCGGCGCTAAAAATTCGCATGGGGGGCTGTTGGGGGCGCGGCTGGAGATGCTCTTAGTGACCTTGTGAACTTATGCATAGGGGTTGGCACATATTTTTGTCTTGACTCTCCGGTAGAAACTTTGGGGCACTATTTGAAGTTCTTTGTGTTGGTTTGAATAGATGAATCTGAGATTGTGTGATGCATCTCGTATAATCAAACCCGTGCATACTTGTGGTGACATTGGAGTATCTAGGTGACATTAGGGTTTTTGTTGATTTGTGTCTTAAGGTGTTATTTTACTACAAACTCTAGGGCTGTTTGTGACCCTTATAGGAATAGCCCAACGGATTGATCGAAAAGAATAACTTTGAGGTGGTTTCATACCCTACAATAATCTCTTCGTTTGTTCTCCACTATTAGTGACTTTTGAGTGACTATTTGTTGCATGTTGAGGGATAGTTATATGATCCAATTATGTTATTATTGTTGAGAGAACTTGCACTAGTGAAAGTATGAACCCTAGTCCTTGTTTTGAAGCATTGCAATGCCGTTTTCACTCACTTTTACCACTTGTTACCTTGCTGTTTTTATAATTTCAGATTACAAAAACCTATATCTACCATCCATATTGAACCTATATCACCATCTCTTCGCCAAACTAGTGCACCTATACAATTTACCGTTGTATTGGGTGTGTTGGGGACACAAGAGACTCTTTGTTATTTGGTTGCAGGGTTGTTTGAGAGAGACCATATTCATCCTATGCCTCCGACGGATTGATAAACCTTAGGTCATCCACTTGAGGGAAATTTGCTACTGTCCTACAAACCTCTGCACTTGGAGGCTCAACAATGTCTACAAGAAGAAGGTTGTGTAGTAGACATCAGTGCCTCATGGGCAAGATGACTAAAACTCCATTCTTTGGAACAATGGAATGAGCCAATGACTTACTGGAAATAATACATACCGATGTATGCGATCTGATGAGTGTTGAGGCCTGTGGCGGGTATCATTATTTTCTTACCTTCACAGATGATTTGAGCAGATATGGGTATATCTACTTAATGAAACACAAGTCTGAAACATTTGAAAAGTTCAAAGAATTTTAGAGTGAAGTTGAGAATCATCGTAACAAGAAAATAAGGTTTCTACGGTATGATCGTGGAGGAGAATATTTGAGTTATGAGTTTGGCCTTCATTTAAAACAATGTGGAATAGTTTCACAACTCACGCCACCTGGAACACCACAACGTAATGGTGTGTCCGAATGTCGTAGCCGTACTTTATTAGATATGGTGTGATTGATGATGCCTCTTATCGATTTACCACTATCATTTTGGGGTTATGCATTAGAGACAGCTGCATTCATGTTAAATAGGGCACCATCAAAATCTGTCAAGATGACACCGTATGAACTGTGGTTTGGCAATAAACCTAAGCTGTCGTTTCTTAAAGTTTGGGGATGTGATACTTATGTCAAAAGGCTTCAGCCTGAAGCTCGAACCCAAATCGGAGAAGTGTGTCTTCATAGGATACCTTAAAGAAACAATTTGGTACACCTTCTACCACAGATCCGAAGGCAAGATCTTTGTTGCCAAGAATGGAACTTTTCTAGAGAAGGAGTTTCTCTCGAAAGAAGTGAGTGGGAGGAAAGTAGAACTTAATGAGGTAATTGTACCTTCTCTCAATTTCGAAAGTATCTCATCCGAGAAATCCGTTCCCATGATACCTACAACAACTAGAGAGGAAGCTAATGATGATGATCATGAAACTTCAGATCAAGTCACTACAAAACCTCGTAGGTCAACCAGAGCACGATCCGCACCACAGTGGTACGGCAATCTTGTTCTGGAAGTCATGTTACTTGACCATGACGAACCTATGAACTATGAAGAAGCTATGATGAGCCTAGATTCCGATAAATGGTTTGAGGCCATGAAATCCTGAGATAGGATCCATGTATGAGAACAAAGTGTGGACTTTGGTGGATTTGCCCGTTGATCAGCGACCCATAGAGAATAAATGGATCTTCAAGAAGAAGACTGACGCTGATGGTAATGTTACTATCTATAAAGCTCGACTTGTTGCAAAAGGTTTTCAAAAAGTTCAAGGAGTTGACTAAGATGAGACTTTCTCACTCGTAGCGATGCTTAAGTCTGTCCGAATCATATTAGCAATTGCTGCATTTTATGATTATGAAATCTGGCAAATGGATGTCAAAATTGCATTCCTTAATGGATTTCTTAAAGAAGAGTTGTATATGATGCAACCAGAAGGTTTTGTCGATCCTAAAGGTGCTAACAAAGTGTGCAAGCTCCAGCGATCCATTTATGGACTGGTGCAAGCATCTCGGAGTTGGAATATACGCTTTGATGAAGTGATCAAAGCATATGGTTTTATACAGACTTTTGGAGAAGCCTGTATTTACAAGAAAGTGAGTGGGAGCTCTATAGAATTTCTAATATTATATGTCGATGACATATTGTTGATTGGAAATGATATAGAATTTCTGGATAGCATAAAAGGATACTTGAATAAAAGTTTTTCAATGAAAGACCTCGGTGAAGCTTCTTATATATTGGGCATCAAGTTCTATAGAGATAGATCAAGACGCTTGATAGGACTTTCACAAAGTACATACCTTGATAAAGTTTTGAAGAAGTTCAAAATGGATCAGTCAAAGAAAGGGTTCTTGCCCATGTTACAACGTGTGAAGTTGAGTCAGACTCAATGCCCCACCACTGCAGAAGATAGAGAGAAAATGGAAGTCATTCCATATGCCTCGGCTATAGGTTCTATCATGTATGCTATGTTGTGTACCAGACCTGATGTGTGCCTTGCTATAAGTTTAACAGGGAGGTACCAAAGTAATCGGGGAGTGAATCGCTGGACAGCGGTCAAGAACATCCTGAAGTACTTGAAAAGGACTAAGGATATGTTTCTTGTTTATGGAGGTGACAAAGGGGTCGTCGTAAATTTTTACGTTGATACTAGCTTTGACACTGATCTGGATGACCTAAGTCACAAACTGGATACATATTTATATTGAATGGTGGAGCTGTCAGTTGGTGCAGTTCCAAGCAGCGCGTCATGGCGGGATCTACGTGTGAAGCGGAGTACATAGCTGCTTCGGAATCAACAAATGAAGGAATCTGGATGAAGGAGTTCTATCCGATCTAGGTGTGATACCTAGTGCACCGGGTCCAATGAAAATCTTTTGTGACAATACTGGAGCAATTGCCTTGGCGAAGGAATCTAGATTTCACAAAAAGATCAAACACACCAAAAGACACTTCAACTCCATTTGTGATCTAGTCAAGGAAGGAGACATAGAGATTTGCAAAATACATATGGATCTGAATGTGGCAGACCCGTTGACTAAGCCTCTTCCACGAGCAAAACATGATCAGCACCAAGACTCCATGGGTATTAGAATCATTACTTTGTAATCTAGATTATTGATTCTAGTGCAAGTGGGAGACTAAAGGAAATATGCCCTAGAGGCAATAATAAAGTTTCTACTTTATGTTTCCTTATTCATGATAAATGTTTATTATTCATGCTAGAATTGTATTAACCGGAAACTTGATACATGTGTGAATACATAGACAAAACACCGTGTCCCTAGTATGCCTCTACTTGACTAGCTGGTTGATAAAAGATGGTTAAGTTTCCTAGCCATAGACATGTGTTGTCATTTGATGAACGGGATCACGTCATTAGGAGAATGATGTGATGGATAAGACCCATCCGTTAGCTTAGCATAATAATCGTTCAGTTTTATTGCTACTGCTTTCTTCATGTCAAATACATATTCCTCTTACTATGAGATTATGCAACTCCCGGATACCGGAGGAATGCCTTGTGTACTATCAAACGTCACAACGTAACTGGGTGATTATAAAGATGCTATACAGGTATCTCCGACGGTATTTGTTGGGTTGGCATAGATCAAGATTGAGATTTGTCACTCCGAGTATCAAAGAGGTATCTCTAGGCCCTCTCAGTAATGCACATCACAAGAAGCCTTGCAAGCAATGTAACTAATGAGTTAGTTGCGGGATGACGCATTACAGAACCAGTAAAGAGACTTTTCGGTAACGAGAATGAACTAGGTATGAAGATACCGACGATTGAATCTCTGGCAAGTAAAATATCGATGACAAAGGGAATAACATATGTTGTCATAACAGTTCGACCGGTAAAGATCTTCATAGAATATGTGGGAGCCAATATGAGCATCCAGGTTCCGCTATTGGTTATTGGCCGGAGAGGTGTCTCGGTCATGCCTACATAGTTCTCGAACCCCCAGGGTCCGCATGCTTAACGTTCGATGACGATTTGTATTATATGAGTTATGTGATTTGGTGACTGGATGTTGTTCGGAGTCCCGGATGAGATCACGGACATGACAAGGATTCTCAAAATGGTCGAGAGGTAAAGATTGATATATTGGATGATAGTATTCGGACACCGGAAGTGTTCCGGAATGTATCGGGTACATATCGGAGTACCGGGGGTGTTACCGGAACCCCCCGGGGGAAGATATGGGCCATTTGGGCCTTAGGAGGGAGCACACCAGCCCACATAGGGGTGGCGCCCCCCCCCCCCCCCTCCCAGGGAAGGAGGCCGAATTGGAGTAGGAGGAGGGGGTGGCGCCCCCCTCTTTCCCTCCTTCCCCCTCTCTTCCCTTCTCCCCCCTTCCGATAAAAGGAAAGGGGGGTGAATCCTACTAGGAGCCCAAGTAGGACTCCTCCTACTTGGGGCGCACCTAGGGCTGCGTCTCTCCCTCTCCCTCCTTTATATACTTGGGGAGGGGGCACCTAGAACACACATCAACTATTCCTAGCCGTGTGCGACGCCCCCTTCCATAGTTTACTCCTCCGGTCATATTTTCGCAGTGCTTAAGCGTAGCCCTGCGCAGATCACTTCACCATCACCATCACAATGTCGTCGTGCTTTCAGAACTCATCTACTTCCTCGATACTCTGCTGGATCAAGAGCTCGAGGGACGTCATCGTGCTGAACGTGTGCAGAACTCGGAGGTGCCGTGCGTTTGGTACTTGATCGGTCGAAACAAGAAGAAGTTCGACTACATCAACCACGTTGGCAAACGCTTCCGCTTTCGGTCTACGAGGGTACGTGGACACACTCTCCCCCTTTCGTTGCTATGCATCTCCTAGATAGATCTTGCGTGAGGGTAGGATTTTTTTGAAATTGCATGCTATGTTTCCCAACAGATATTTAAGTATGATTTTGTGATTGAAGGAAGTATGCCCTAGAGGCAATAATAAAGTTGTTATTCATATTTCCTTATATCATGATACATGTTTATTATTCATGCTAGAATTGTATTAATTGGAAACTTAGTACATGTGTGAATACATAGACAAAACATAGTGTCCCTAGTATGCCTCTACTTGACTAGCTCGTTAATCAAAGATGGTTATGTTTCCTAACCACAGACATGTGTTGTCATTTCATGAACGGGATCACATCATTAGGATAATGATGTGATGGATAAGACCCATCCGTTATCTTAGCATTATGATCCTTACAGTTTCATTGCTACTGCTTTCTTCATGAGTTATACATGTTCCTCAAACTATGAGATTATGCAAGTCCCGAATACTGGAGGAACACCTTGTGTGCTATCAAACGTCACAACGTAACTGGGTGATTATAAAGATGCTCTAAAGGTGTCTCCGAAGGTGTTTGTTGGGTTGGCATAGATCGAGATTAGGATTTGTCATTCCGTGTATCGGAGAGGTATCTCTGGGCCCTCTCGGTAATGCTCATCACTATAAGCCTTGCAAGCAATGTGACTAATGAGTTAGTTGTGGGATGAAGCATTACGGAACGAGTAAAGAGACTTGTCGGTAACGAGATTGAACTAGATATGAGGATATCGACGATCGAATCTCGGGCAAGTAACATACCGATGACAAAGGGAACAATGTATGTTGTTGTGCGGTTTGACCGATAAAGATGTTCGTAGAATATGTAGGAGCCAATATGAGCAGGTTCAGCTATTGGTTATTGATCAGAGATGTGTCTCGATCATGTCTACATAGTTCTCGAACCCATAGGATCCCCACGCTTAACGTTCAATGACGATTTGTATTATGAGTTATGTGTTTTTGATGACCTAAGTTTAATCGGAGTCCCGGATGAGATCACGGACAAGACGAGGAGTCTCGAAATGGTCGAGACATAAAGATTGATATATTGGAAGGTTATGTTCGGACACCAGAAAGGTTTCAGATCGGTTCGGATATTTTTTGGAGTACCGGGAGGTTACCAGACCCCCCCCCCCCCCGGGGAAGTAGTGGGCCTTAATGGGCTTTAGTAGAAAGGAGAGAGGGGCCGCAGGGTGGCCGAGCCCCCCATGGCTGGTCCAAATTGGACTAGGAGGGGGCGGCACCCCCCCCCTCTTTCCTTCTCCCTCTCCTACTCTTTCCCTCTCTCCCCTCTTGGAAAAGGAAGGGGACACCAACTAGGATTGGGAATCCTAGTTGGACTCTCCCTATAGGCGCGCCCCTCCTAGGCCATCAACCTCCTCCCTCCCTCCTTTGTATAGGGGGTTAGGGGGCACCCCAAATCACAACAGTTATTCTTAGCCGTGTGCGGTGCCCCCCTCCACAGTTTAACACCTCGGTCATATCGTCGTAGTGCTTAGGCGAAGCCCTGCGCCGGTAACATCATCAACACCATCACCATGCCGTCGTGCTGACGGAACTCTCCCTCGACCCTCTACTGGATCAAGAGCTCGAGGGACATCATCGTGCTGAATGTGTGCTGAACGCGAAGGTGTCGTACGTTCGATACTTGGATCGGTTGGATCGTGAAGAAGTTTGACTACATCAACCACGTTACTAAACGCTTCCGCTTTCGGTCTACGATGGTATGTGGACACACTCTCCCATCTTGTTGCTATGCATCTCCAAGATAGATCTTGCGTGATTGTGGGATTTTTTTTTTGAATTACTACGTTCCCAACAGTGATGCCTACTTCTTGTTGTGATGGTTATGATTGGGAAGATAATGATGTCTCATATGATCTTGAAAATCTTTTTGGCACTTGCTTGGAAGAATACGATAATAATATTTACTATACTATTGGTGCCAATTATGCTATTGATAAGAATGATTATGATGATATACAAAACCACAAGCTTGGGGATGCTATGTTTGATGAGTATGAAATGTTTTAAGATTTATTTGCTGAAAATAATGCTTGTCCCAAGCTTGGGGAGGCTTTGCATAATGAATATGATCCTTTGATTCCTTCTACTTCCGATAAGCAAATTTATCTTGATGATAGCATGCCTCCTATTTATGATGATTCCAATGATGAAAGTGGGTCTGGAAGAGAGTCAACTCTAGGTAGTAGTGATCCCACTATTTTGGAGGGTGTTCAATCTTATTACAATATTGATGAAAGTGGATTTGGAGAGGTCATGACTTTATTTAGTGATACATCCACTATTTTGGAAGAGGTTTCAATTGACTATGATGAGAATAAAATTGCTTATATGGACAGTAATGAATTTTCTATGCTTTTGGATCATGAAAAGAATGCTTTATGTGATGGTTATATGGATGAATATCCAGGATGCTACTGAAAATTATTATGAGAGAGGAACTTATGATTCATGATGCTCTTGTTATGTTTCAATCTTTATATTTTATGCGAGCATCATTGAACTCATCATGCCTAGCTAAAAGGTATTAAAGAAAAGCACTTGTTGGGTGACAACCCAACACTTTTACCTACTGTTTTTGTGTGTTCACATGATTATGCTACTGTAGTAATCATGTTTTTATTGCTTTTGTTTCAATAAAGTACCAAGTAAAGCCTTTGGGATAGTGTGGATGATAGTTGACTTGATTCTGTGCAAAAACTGCAACTTTTGCGCTCAGTCTAGGAAATTTGAAAATTCACTGGAACGTGATTTTGATCTGAATTTTTACAGGTGATAGATATACAAATTATATACGTTTTACTATTTTTTCAGAATTTTTGGAGTTACAGAAGTATGGTTGGAGTACAGATTACTACAGACTGTTCTGTTTTTGATAGATTCTGTTTTCCATGCATAGTTTGCTTGTTTCCTAGTTTCTATGGCTTATATTGCTCCATATAAATTGTGGAAATTATATTCTACAGTAGGCATTGTGTGGAAACAATTATGAATCTTGTCTTTGACAGTACCAAAGTGAAACGGTTTGCTCTTTATCATACTAACCTATCTCACAAAGTTCCGTTAAGTTTTGTGTGATTGAAGTTTTTAAGTTTTGGGTGAGATGTCGATATGAGGAGAATAAGGAGCGAGAATACTCTTGGGGATGACCAAGGCACCCCAAGATAATATCCAAGGAATATCCAAGCAACTAAGCTTGGGGATGCCCCGGAAGGCATCCCCTCTTTCGTCTTCAACATTATCCGTAACCTCACTTGGAGCTATGTTTTCATTCGTCACATGATGAGTTTTACTTGGAGCAGTCATTTTATTTTGTTAGGATTTTCTTGATGTTATTTATAATAATGTTTTGCATATTTCTTTTCAATAAAAATGTCAAGGATAGCTTTCCACATGCTTACTTTGCAAGTATATGAGTTGCTATTTCAAAACAGAAAGTTTATCGCTGTTGGAAAAATTCCCGAGAAAAGTCAGAATGTGATAAAATTTTGACACCTTTTGCATAGTAAGATATAATAAATTTTATATAGTGTGGTAATTTTTCAGAATTTTTGGAGTTAGGGAAGTATGATGAATCTTGCATTCTTTACAGACTGTACTGTTTTGGCAGATTGCTGTTATGGTTGCATTGTTTGCATATGTTTGCTTATTTAATGATTCTATTTGAAGATAGGAGTATTAAATATGCAGAGGAATTTAGTATGCAATTTCAAATAATAATTTTAGTGATTTTCTACAATAGAGAATGATAAGGTTTTGCATTGATTTATACTAACTTATCTCACGAGTTCTTGTTGAGTTTTGTGTGGATGAAGTTTTTAAGATTTAGGGAAACCGTGATATAAGAGGAATTAAGGAGACACAAAAGCTCAAGCTTGGGGATTCCCAAGGCATCCCAATCTAATATTCCAAGAAGTCTCAAGCATCTAAGCTTGGGGATGCCCCAGTAGGCATCCCACCTTTCTTCTTCAACAATTATTGGTTAGTATCGGTTGAGCCTAAGTTTTTACTTCTTCATATGAGTTGTGCTATGCTTGTAATGTCATTTTATTTTGTTTTTCTTGTTGTTTATATAAAATACTTAGGTTTGAAAGTTTTTAAATAAGAGAGAATCCACAATTGGCTACCCATTTGCTTAACTACTCGCTTGATCTTCACTAATATTTTTTTGGAGTAGCTTGTCATTTACTCTTGTGCTTCACTTATATCCTATGAGTAAATTGTTGAATGAATTGAATATCATGAAGTTGAAATTTTATGTTCATATCATGCCTACTGGTAGCTTCACATTGGGTTTAGAAAGTGAAATCTTTTGAAGCTTGACAATCACAATATTGGTCATACAAGAAATTCATGAATGATTAGTAGAAGGAAGAGAACTTTCACATGCAAATACACTATCTTGGAAATGTTTTGTGATTGTGAGCCCCCATCAAAATATTATATGCCAATTTTTTTGAAGTTGGACAAGGAAGACAACGTAATGATTTATGTTTGTTCATATTCACATAGAAGTTATATTGTCATGGATCCTTCAACATGTGGTGCTTGCCCCCATCTTTGCTAGCCAAAAATTCCGCACCAAGTAGAGATACTACTTGTGCATCCAAAAACCCTTAAACCCAAATCTTATTTTCAAGAGTACACCATACCTACCGAAGGATTGAGTAAGATCCTTCAAGTAAGTTGTCATCGGTGCAATAAGGCAATAAAAATTGCTTCTAAAGTGTTAGATCATTTAGTGTAAGAGAAAATTGAGCGTTGTACGAACTTGTGATGGCAAAGAATAAAAGCGACGGACTGCATAATAAAGGTTGCTATCATAAGGGGCAATATAACGTGACGTTCTTTTGCACTAAGGGATTGAGCATACAAACAAAAATCGCATGGGAACCTCTGCTTCCCTCTGCGAAGGGCCTAACTTTTACTTTTATGTATTTACTTTCATGCAAGAGTCAAAGTTTTTCTCTCTATTCCTTTTTATTTTTCTCTTTTGTCAAGCATCATGTGGTGAGGAAAGATCTAGGCACATATATCCAGTTGGATATGGGTAGCATGAGTTATTATTGTTGACATCACCCTTGAGGTGAATACATTGGGAGTCGAAATTATAAGCCCCTATCTTTCTATGTGTCCGGTTGAAACGTTTTGCTCATGTGTATGCGATGAGTGTTCGCAATCATAGAAGACTATATGATGGTTGAGTATGTGGAGCTCTTACTTAGACTCTGTTGAATAAGTTGAATTGCAATTGTTTGGTGACTAAGAATATAGGTTCTCGAGTTTCAAGAGAATTCATTGTTTGAACCATAACATGTGAATTGATTGCTACTTTCTCATGATGAGTTTTATGAGAAAGAGTTGCTATTATGATGCTAGGGAAAGTGATTGAAATTATCATTGATCATACTTATGCACTTTGCTAGCATTCACACTTCATAAATTATTTCTTTTATCATTTACCTACTCAAGGACGAGTAGGAATTAAGCTTGGGGATGCTGATACGTCTCCAATGTATCTATAATTTATGAAGTATTCATGCTGTTATATTATCATTCTTGGATGTTTTACAATCATTTTATAGCAACTTTATAACATTTTTTGGGACTAACCTATTGATCCAGTGCCCAGTGCTAGTTGTTGTTTTCTGCTTGTTTTTTACATCGCAGGAAATCAAGATCAAATGGAGTCCAAACACCGTGAAACTTTTTGCGGATTTTTTATGTACCAGAAGACATCCAATGGGCCAGAGTAGCACTTGTGGGGGGGTGCCCCGAGGGGGGCACAACCCACCAGGGTGCGCCTGGGCCCCCAGGCGTGCCCCGATGGGTTGTGCCCACACCTTGGTGGCCTCCCGCACCCCCTCTTCACCCTATAAATAGTCAAATATTCCAAAAACCCTCGCAGAGACCCTAGATCAGAAGTTCCGCCGCCGTAATTCTCTGTAGCCACGAGATCCAATCCAGACCCTGTTCCGGCACCCTGCCGGATGGGGAGATCATCACCGGTGGCCATCTTCATCATCCCGGCGGCCACCATGATGAGGAGGGAGTAGTCCACCCTCGGGACTAAGGGTTTGTACCAGTAGCTATGTGTTTAATCTCTCTCTCATGTTCTTGATATGTCATGATCTTGATGTATCACGGGCTTTGTTAATATAGTTGGATCATATGGTGTTTTCCCCTCTCTATCTTGTTATGATGAATTGAGTATTCCCATTGAGATTTTGTTTTATCAGATTGAATACTTTTATGGATTTGAGGACACTTGATATATGTCTTGCATATGAATACCCATGGTGACAATGGGGTATTATTTTGATTCACTTGATATATGTTTTGGCACTCAACTCACGGATTCCCGAGGTGACATTAGGGTAATCTACGCATAGGGGTTGATGCACGTTCTTGTCTTTGTTTCTCCGGTAGAAATCTTGGGGCACTCTTTGAAGTTCTTTGTGTTGGATTGAGTATTATGAATCTGAAATTATTTGGTGTTATTTTAGTATGAACTCTTGGATAGATCGATCGGAAAGAATAGCTTCGAAGTGGTTTCGTACCCTACAAATGATTTCTTCTTATGTTCTCCGCTAGATAGGAACTTTGGAGTGATTCTTCATCGCACATTGAGGGATGGTTATGTGATCCAATTATATTAGAATTGTTGAGAGATTGCACTAGCGAAAGTACAGACCCTGGGCCTCATTTTCAAGCATTGCAATACCGTTTGTACTCTGTTTTATCAATTGCTACCTTGTTGTTTTTATTTATTCAGATTATAAAAATATGTTTCTACCATCCATATTACACTTTTATCACCATCTCTTCGCCGAACTAGTACACCTATACAATTTGCCATTGTATTGGGTGTGTTGGGGACACAAGAGATTTCTTGTATTTGGTTGCAGGGTTATTTGAGAGAGACCATCTTCATCCTACGCCTCCCATGGATTGATAAACCTTAGGTCATCCACTTGAGGGAAAATTGCTACTGTGCTACAAAACTCTGCGCTTGGAGGCCCAACACGAGTCTACAAGAATAAAGTTGTGTAGTAGACATTAATTTTGAATTAAAATAAATAAATAAACAGCCCACAGAAGTCCATTCTTACATTAATTACAATATAAAAAATTAAATTGAACTATATTTAATCTAGTTGGCATCGTTGTCCTCCTTGGTCTGGTCAATGAAGACTGGCACTGGCATCCACGGAAACGTCTACTGGAATGCCGTCAGTGCCAGGGGCTATGTTGCCAACATGTAGTGTCATTCGGCCTCCTCCCTAGAGGCGACCAGCCACACGGGCGTGCACGACACCCACCTCGGCGAGCAGGGAACCGAAGGCACGCCAGTTGCGATGTGGGTGGCGCACTTCACCCGGATCAACCCCTTGATCTTGAAGTGGTGCTCTGGCGTTAGCATAGCGTAGGTGGTCTTCTTGTGTCGGGCCATGTCAGGCAGCGAAGGAAGAGGAAGGTGGAGACGAAGAGAAATGTGCCCGGGCTGGCGGCACACAGGGGGCGAAAGAGGTTGTGGCTAGGGTTGGGGACGCCGACCGGCTTAAGTAGCTGGACTTTGGCCTCGGGCGGCTAGCCGGAGCGGTGCTACGCGACGTACGTACCTCCACCGGAGGAGACACCCGTCGGACTGTTGGGTTTCCGGGAGATTCCATGCGGAACCCGACTGTTAGTCCGACGTGATGGACACGCCCGATCGCGCCCAGGCCTCCCCGTATCCGCCTCATAATTGGGCTAGATATGAGGGATGTCGGTCAACCCGAGCGTTTAAGGCATGTCTGATAAGCCTGTCAAGGTCGTTCTTTTTTTCACCGGTCACTGACTGGGCCATCCGTCCAGACATTTGAAGTGGATTTGGGGTGCTTGGATGTAGATGTTGTTATTAGGTGTAGAAGAAAGTGGATGACTATTAGCCTGGACATTTATTAAGTTTAGATTTTCTATACTACCTCCGTCTCGGTTTATAAGTCATTCACGTAGTTCTAGATGAAAAATTCAACTATTTAAATATGTATTATATGTGACAAAAAATATATATTTAGAAACTACATCACTGTAGAAATCTAGTGATACACTTTCATGACATATAACACATATTTAATTCCTCAAATCAATGACCTAGAACTACGCGAATGACTTATACTCGAGGCGGAGGGAGTACTATTAACGGTCGCTTCAAATATATGGGGGACAATGCTCTATCGCCTCCCGTCGATCTTCGTTTTGCTACTGCTGTATCAGGGCATCTCCAAACACCCGTAAACCTCTCGCAATCATCCGGACTGTGCTGTCTGGACCGCGTAACCCATCCAACGCTAACATGTATCGGCCTGCGGAGTGGTCCAGAGACGATTTCTCTCATAAACCAAAGACAAAAGTGGGGAGGTTTGTGGGAGTCTGGACCGCTTTCAAGCCCGCTTCTGATCGCTATGGCCCACCAAAAAACCCTCCCCTCTCGCGCACGCTCCCGTCCGGCGCCAGCTACTCGCATTCATGCCGCCGTAGAGTGCGCCACTCCGCATTGAAGACGGCTCAGGGCGGACGCCACCTCTCACTGCCTGCGCCATTGAAGCGGCATGCTGACCGAGGGCACCGCCTGGTGCATGCCCTGCTGAACACGCCTCCTTGCTACATTCATACACCTCCATTAACCCCCACATGGAAGCCAAAAGACCTACTTCGGCCACACATCAGTTCAGGAATGGACCGGCATTAAACGCCACGCCAGCCGAGCTCCTCCTGCCCGCCCTCTATTTAAATGATGGCATGCATCGGGCAAGAATCGGCTCCCCCCATCTCCTCCTTCACCATTTTCTCCACCATTTCGATGGCATCCGAGGGGTAGGAAGAGGAGTTCTCCATCATAAAAACAGGCACAATGGCCCGCCGAGCCCGACGGATACGAGCGAGGCAATTAGCTGCTCCACCTCCCTACCCTAGGCCGCTGGAGCAAGTTGCCGCCCCAATCTAGCGCGTGATTCAGCAACTCACTGCTCCAACCAGCTTGTAGAGGAGTGACGAGTTGCTCCAGGCCAGCACAGAGGGAAGCACGGCGGCCCGATTTCTTCTTTATCTTAGACCACCCTGGCCTGGGCGGTCACGGAAGCTCCCTTCCCCTCCGGCTGAAGCACCCTCTTCGCCAAACTACGTTGAGCGACGCAACCAGACTAGGGAAGATACAGGGGAAGAATATGCCTTCAGGACTCCCGGCAGTCCGGTGACGAAGGGATCTGCTGCAGCCGGCCGTAGACTAGTATAGTGTATCCGTGTCGTGGGAGTGGAGCTCCGCGCGAACATACATGAACATAGTTTTAACTTTTTAGTTAAAATATTTCCAAAATGTAACTGTTTGCGTCCGGTTTGTATGAAATCCGTCATGTTTATATGAAATTTGGTCGAGTTCGCATGGAATCCGCACTTGTTTGCACGAATTTCGTCCGGTTGGTTTGAGTTGTTGTGAAAATGTATTTAGCGTTGGATAGCTGCCTCCCGCATCGTTGTCCACGGACTGGTCCTCCGTGTCCGTGGACGGATGCGGGAAGTTTTTTGCGGGTTGCCGTTGGAGATGCCTTTATGCGGTGCATGTAATTTTTTTTGTCAGTGCACAATCATATGAACTGCCATAGGTACAACCTTTTTCTTTCTTCGCATCCACAGACTACCTGGCTTGAAGGATTATCATACACTCATCAATATTGCACATTTGCACCACAATTCAAACTTGTGATTTCATTAAGCTTGTAATATTTATTTTATTGTTACATTCCTTAGATTTTAGGGAAGGGTATTTTCCATTTTTTTTATTTCACAAACTAGATGCATGTATACTTATTCTTCCGTTGCAATCATATTTGCCAGTATGGCAAAACGATTTTTAGAGCATTTGGTAGAGTTTTTCTTATACTTTAATATAATTTGAGTATTTGTGTCAAAATAATTCTATACGGGCTGGCATGCGAACGATGACAAATAAGAAAACTAAATAAACCTTTTATATGGTAATATGTATCTCATTTATATCATAAAAAACAAAGGAAAGTCATATAAAGACCGACATGACAAAACTGAAAAGACAACATAACGTCTCTGAGCTTGACACCGACGTCTGTCACTTACCTTCGGCACCACCACCACATCAGCCATCAAAAAAAGAAAGACGGATCACTTCCTCACCTGAGCTCTATACGGCTCCATCGCTGATATGCAGCCTTGCGGACCTCGAAGTTGACTCACCAAAAGGTGAAGCCATTGCCGTTGAACGAATCAGACCGTGGCAACACCCACGCTATCGAACTCCGGATCTAATACCCCCACCACGACTAGACGGCGAAGAAGGAAACTATACCCTCCATCCATCGACCACGAACCCAACACATGTTCCATCTTCCAGATGTCGTCAATGCATACCACAATTCGCACCCGCTCCTGGACTACCTCCCAAGCTCCGCATCGAGACTGGAGTAGACGCCATCGCAACGACGGAGCCCGAGGACACAAATCTACCACAAGGATATCATCGCCGCCACGATATCCCCGTTGAATAGACTGTTTCCAAATCCATCACCGACCATAGAGACGACCGCCTCACCGAAGAAGAATCTGAAGCTTCTTTATTCAGTATCGCTGTCGCCGCCGCCAAAGTCAAGACATCGAACGATCCAAAAACCTAAGCTATTAGGGCTCTAAATTCCAAAGCTAACACAATCCGCACGCACGGGATCCGGCAACCCTCCTCACCACCGACGACCAAGAGGTCGCTAGCAGTTGGTAGCCGCCAGAAGGTTGACTCTCTTGGTGGCGTCGGCTAGGGTTGTTGTCGCAAGCCAAAGAGATGTATATGGAAACTAAATAACTACTACAGTTTATTCTACGGTAATGCTAACTGGCGAATGTTCGCTAGGAAGGAATTCCCAGTGAACGAATAAATTGTCTTCTCTACAAAGAAATTGTCGTGCCAAGTCTGAAGAAATTGCCACTTTCTTCAACTAAATTAGCACCAAAATCGTTCGCAGTTGTCAACCTGCCGAGCGAAGCGAACGTTCGCCAGCTAAGGGGTGCTTATTCTATTGCAATTTTATTTTTATTTTTTTAGAACAAAGACACTAGGCGCGTCCGGCTTTAAATTAATAAAGCCCCCAACTAAGGCAACGTTAACAGATAACATAGGAATGCAACGGAACGAGCATGGAGGCTCAGGAGAGACGTGCACGGAGGCACAGGAGTAGCGGCAGGCCAAAAGGCACATGCAGTCGTAACGAGTCTAATACAAGCTACAAGCCAAGAGCTTAAAGCACGCAGGCTCGCTCGCTAGACAAAAAAGCCACTTCACGGCGAAGGAGTGGCGGTTGGCTCCCTAGCCAAAAGGTAGACTTGACGAAGACGATCTTGAGCTAGCTTCATTTTCTCCGCATCCTTAGATCTCGCCAACGGACTCCACTGCTGCAGAAAGATGTTGCATTTGTACAAAATGTTAGCAGGGTGAGAAGGGAAAACTCCCTCGATTGCTAGTTTGTTCCTGGTGAGCCACATCGCCCAAGCCAAGGCACCCAGGCAACTCCAGAGCACGCACTTATTGCCACCATTCATCGTTGCAACTATGGCCGCTAGGTCCCTAGCTGAGTGCGGGTCCCAGGTGGAGTTGGTGGCCTCACGGACTGCACTCCAAGCAAAACGCGCGAGAGGGCAACGGAAGAACACATGATTCGCATCCTCCGCGGTGTTGCAAATGGCACAAAGGCCGGAAGACGGGCCAGAGCGTTTGGCGATATTGGCCGAAGTGGGAAGCCTATCACGAAAAAGTTGCCAGAAAAACACCTTGATCTTAAGCGGCATACGTGCAGCCCACAGTCCTGACGGCATCGGGAAGGCCGGGCCCTGACCCTGGCACAACCTGCGATAGAGGGATCTAACCGTAAATTTGCCAGACGAGGTGAGAGTCCAGGTGACCGTGTCAGCAGAAGTGGACAGCGTCACCGGAAGAATGAGGGCTAGCAGCTCTTCTAAGAGGGCTTGTTCAGGGCCCGTTAACTCCCGACGGAAGTGGATCTCTGGCGGGTTAGAGGCGAGTGCCGAGGCAACCATCTGTTCCGGATTGATAGCCAGGACATATAAGTCCTGGAATTGTTCCCAGAAGGGCACCCCACCCACCCACCTGTCTAGCCAAAAGCGGGCCGAGCGGCCATTCCCAATTCCGAATTTGGCGCCAAGCGCAAAAGCCGGATGGACCGCCTGAAGGTCATTCCAGAAGGGAGAGCCCTGCGCCCTGCCTTCGAAGAAATTGCCGCTTGGGAAATACTTAGCGCGTAGCAGATCTGCCCACAGGCCCGTCGCTCCCTGCGACATTTTCCAAATCCACTTGCACATTAGAGCAATGTTAAGGATCCGAGTGTTAGTGATCCCTAACCCCCCAAGGTCTTTGGGACGACACACCGCATCCCAACGGACCATGTGGTACTTGCGTTTTGGTCCCGTCCCTTCCCAAAAGAAACGGGACCTGGGTGTGTCCATTTTGACATGAACGCCTTCTGCCAGTAGGAACAATCCCATCGCAAATTGCGGCAGCTAGGATAGGCTCACATTCGTTAGAATTAGCCTAGCTGCGGAGGACATGAACTTCCCTCTCCACGGACACACCCGCCCACTGACTTTAGTCCAAAGCGGGGCCCAACCATCTATCGAGATACGCTTGGCATCCAGTGGTAAGCCCAGGTAGGTAAACGGGAGGTTGCCAAGTTTGCAGTTAAGCTGATCCGCGATACGCTTGCTCTCCGACGAACCTAACCCTATGGGCATCACTTCACATTTGTGGAAGTTGATCTTGAGGCCCGACATGAGTTCAAAACTGATCAATAGGGCTTTGATCGTGGCCACGCTGTGTATGTCCGGTTGGAACAACAGAAGCGTGTCATCCGCATACTGCAAGTGCGAGATCCCCCCTGGGATGAGGTGCCCCAACACCCCTTTGATGTGGCCTGCCTCCGTTGCTTTACGCAGCAAGGCCGCAAGTGCATCAACCACGAAGTTGAACAGAAGCGGTGACATGGGATCACCCTGGCGTAGGCCACGCTTGTTTCTGAAGAAGTTCCCTACTTCTCCGTTCACCGAGACCGCAGTATGGCCCCCCGAGACCAACTGCATAACTCTGTGAACCCATGTCGACGAGAATCCTCGGCGAATTAGGATTTGTCTAAGGAAATCCCAGTTTACACGGTCGTAGGTCTTTTCGAAGTCTAGTTTGAGTAAAATCGTCGGTTCGTGCGTGCATCTAAGTTCGTGCAGGGTCTCTTGAAGCGCGAGCGGGCCTTCCAAGATGTTTCTACCACGAATAAAGGCATATTGGGTTCGGCTGATGGTGCGATGAGCTATCGGAGATAACCTAGTGGCACATCCTTTGGCGCAGATTTTGAATGGGACATTGATGAGCGCAATTGGCCTGTATTGGCGAATGTTTTCCGCACCAGGCACTTTCGGGATTAACGATAGCACTCCGTAGTTTAGCCTACCTATATCCACTAAACCACGCATGAAGCCATTGCACACCGCAAAGATGGGTTCACGCAATAGTGGCCAGAAATGTTTGAACATCGCCACCGGCCACCCGTCGGGCCCCGGTGCCGTGTCAGTTTTCATAGTTTGGATAGCATCATCGATTTCCCTGGGGAGGAACGCGAGCCCCAACTCGTCATTCTCGGTATCTAAGACTTTCTGTGCTGGAAGCCACACATCCTCTCGCAACCGTGCACATTGAGGTTCGTCTGTCCCCATCAAGCTGATGTAAAAGTCATAGATATGTTTGCTGATGTCCGATTGCTGAAGAAGGAGCCCCTGCTCCGTCTGCAGTCTAAGGATTAGGCATTTTCTGCGGCGACCATTCGCGTATGCGTGAAAGTAGCCAGTGTTCGCGTCACCCTTGAGCGTCCACTTGAGGCCTCCCCTACGCCTCCAATATTCCTCCTCCGAACGAAGCAACGCTTCGACTTGCCCTTCTAAGGCGTATCGGTGCGCCCATTCTTGCTCCGAGAAAGGGCGCGCGTCAGCTTGTGTATCAAGGGTGGCGATCTCGGCAAGAAGCCGCGCCCTTAGAACTTTGTCGTCCCGCCCCTGGTTCGCACCCCATCCCTTGAGGCTTGCGCGCAGGCGTCCCCCTACCGCGTTCCAGAACTCCAGAGGGCCGCGCTGCTGGCCCGTGGCTTGGACACTTCTTATCCATCTTTCCCTAAAGATAGCGTCAAAGTCAGGTACTTCGAACCACGCTGTTTCGAAGAAAAAGTGTGGGCTACGACGAATCTTATCTTCCCCTGAAGCTAAGATAAGAGGAGCATGATCCGAGCCGATCCGTGTTTCTGCCAGGAGCGAGCTAAGTGGAAACACCACTTCCCATTCCGGAGACATGAACACGCGATCTAAAACGGATCGAACCGGGGCTAATTGCTTGTTAGTCCAAGTATATCTTGCCCCAGTCCTTGTCACTTCCCTAAGTGACATAGACGCAATTGCGTTATTAAACATGGCCACCCTTGGCCAGTTGATATTAGCATTGCTTTTATCCGCATCGGAGCGGATAAGGTTGAAATCGCCACCCACCATAAGAGGTACATGGGTTGCGGTTACTGCCAACACCTTGGCTTCGAGTTCTCCCAGAAACTCAGCCGAGCGCGAGTGATCAGCAGGGTCGTAAACTTGCACGACCACGAGTTCGCAAAGCGAGGCTCTCATGCGTATATTGGCAGCAAGGAAGAAGGTGCCTGCCTCCCAGGACAGCACCTCAAAAGTGGCACCACAGAAACCCAGCAACATGCCACCCGAATGACCGTTTGCCGGACTATGGTGCCACGAAAAACGCTCAAGGGGATCTATGGCTAAGACATCCTGGTGTCGAAAATCAGATTTGATGGTTTCCTGGAGCCCTACGATATCTATCCCTTCCTTGCGGATGTAATCTCTGAGTTGGGTACGCCTCCCCACGTGGTCGTAGCCACGGATGTTCCAAAACAGCGCCCGCATCTAAATAACGCAGTTGCGCAGGCGCACACCTCTGGAGGTGATCGCCTTGGCCACGCGCCTCACCTTGCCACAGCGAGGCGAGGGGGGAGCAGCAACCCCTGTTGCTGTCTCCCCTTCGGGCAGGAGCGATGGCTCCGTCGAGGTCTCGCCCACGAAAGCCAAGCGCTCCGCGTGTTGGGCAGCCGCCGCTGCGAGTGCCGCCTGTGCCATCTCCTTGGCACGCACCAGCGAGATGAGCTCGCAAACCCCACCCTCGCCCATCGGGGCAACCCCACTCTCCGTCAGCACCTCACCTAAATGATCGTCCGAAAAAGCGTCCAAGATTGCAAAACGAGGAAGTGGGTTACCTGAGGTTTCCAGATTCTTCTGCGCTTGAAGAAGTTGGGCGCGTTGGAGCGAAGGCATGTTCCCCTTGGCGCCCTTGGCCTGTGTGCTGGCACGCACAAGGGCCACCTGCCCCTCCACGACGGCCTTGGATCGCTTGGCCTTCGGGAAAGACGCCATCTTGGACGTCTCCAGCGCGGTCGGGGCCGGGCTGGGCACCGCCAGCGCCATCACCGCCTGACATGGCGTCTCCGGCGCACCCAGGAGCTCCGCAGTGCGCCCTGCCTCCGCGCAGACCTTGCGAACGGCCACCTTCTTGAGCTGCTGCGACGCGCCGAGCTTGTTGGAGCTGCGGCCTCCGTGGGACGGGGAGAGCGAGGCAAGAGGCAGCGAGTCCACTGACACCGCGATTGGAGTATTGGCCTCTCCCAGCGGATCCTCCAGATGTCCCGCATCGGCCTCCGCCACCGCCTGCACCAGGGGGGACGTGACCGAGCCGAGGTTAGAACCATACTGATTTGGGATTGAGAGCGCCAGTTCCATGGACCTCCCCTCCAGCGGCAACTCCAACGGAAGCATCACCGCCCGGTTCACCGCACCGCCCTTGTCGTTGATGCCCAACTTCTTCCAGGCCGCCGTGTCGATGGAATCGTCCCCCATGCTATCATCTGCCGCCTTATTTGAGACGTGTTATTGGCAAGATCGTGTCGAGTAAGTGTACTATAAAAAACGATGGAAACCTGCCGTAAGGAAATTATATTGAAATTTTGTATATGATCAATCTCGTCAATTTGTTGCCGGAAACTGTTCCTTCCCACTTAAAGGCCCGCGTCTTTTGTTAGCAAAACTGTATATAAAACTCGAAACAGGACAAGGTCGATCGAAGCCTATTATTATACACAAAAAGCACGATGCAGCTCCTTGCCGCGATACTCGCCTCAGTCCTCCTCGCCGCCGCTGCCATGGCCGACCCCCGACCCTCCCCTGCCATCATCGACGCGACATGCTCCGTCTTTGCAAAAACCTGCGCCTACCCCAGCCACGACTACTGCCTGAACGTGCTCTCCACCTCGGACCCGGCCTCCGCCGCCTCCGCCAAGGACGAGCACGACCTCGCCATCATCGCCGCCAACGCCACCGCGCACAACGTCACGCGTACAGTCGACCTCATCAACGACCTGTCCTACGAGCTCACGAGATGCTCGGAACACTACGCGCGCGACATGGGCGACAAGGTTGCGAGCGCCCTCGGCGACCTCGTCGCCGGACGCAAGCCGGGGGACAAGCTCTTGGACGCGTACAATCTTGGCCCTTCCAACTGCACCCTCGCCGTGATGCTCAGATGGGGCTATTCTAAGGATCTTCTGGCGCACGAGAACTCGGCCAACGCGGCCTTGGTCTGCTCGCCAGGAACATCGCGAGGCTGGTCCCCAACACAAACAGGACGGCCTCGCCCGCCGCCATCATGAACTCGACGTGCTCCTCTCTGCTATACAACATGTACCCTGGCTACGACTACTGCGTCGGCGTGCTCTCCTCCTCCGACCCGACGGCGGCCGCCGCCGCAAGGAACACGCGCGATCTCGCCATTATCGCCGCCAACGCCACCGCGCACAACATCACGTCCACGGTCAAGCTCATCGGAGGCCTACTATCCGACCTCACCGAGTGCAAGGTTTCCTACGGCCGTATGGGCAGCACCGTGGACGGCGCTCTGGGAGACCTCATCGCAGGACATGATGCCCCCGCCGGAGCCGCCAGCAAGCTGGGCGACGCCTCGAGCGACGCTCTCAGCTGTGACATGGTGATGTCGAGGAGGAGGGGCGCCGCTAAGAATGTCCTGCACCAGGAGAACTGGCAGAACTTCGTGTCCGCACGCTTCGCCAGTAACATCGCCTTCCTGGAGGACTATTGAATCCATAAAACTATAGACGTGCGCGCAATTAATGTTTTTTTGGGGTAATTAATGTTTTTTCTGTCTCTTCAACACACCTAGCGGGCAGATTAAACTTTGACTTTGTTTTGCACTAGTATATAAATTTTCACGAAAAAAACCCCAACATTGACTTCAGTGCAAAGAAGACAAAAATTATTTGCTATTATAGGTCACTATTCACACAATTTTGACCGAAAATGTCTTTTTTATAAGAAATCAAAGGGTGATTTTATTTTTGTGAAAATTTTCTCACAAGTATAATAGAAGGTAAAGTTTATTTCAAAAGTATTTTCAGACTTTTTTTGACTTTTTATTGAATTGCTAATTTATTTTTACATATAAGGTGTATATACACCCAGGCACATACTCTATTTGCATGTGACATGCAATTGCAAGGCATCACCCGAAGAAAGATGGCATGCAAAGCTGAATTTTGCCGTTGCCCGCTCCTTCTACTCTCTTGCTTGAACTCGTCCATGGCTTGGAAGGACCTGGTTTTATTTATCGTGCTGTTTTTTCCCTATGAGTGAAGGAGGCGTCTGTCAGACCAGCGGTGTCTCTGTGTCCTCGTGTGCCCCTATCGGTCTGCGGGCATGTCCGGACGTGCATGGACGTCCCCATGTCCACCTCAGATATGGGCCGGCTATGTGGAGTGCCGGTCAGTCCGGGCTTTTGGGCCGGCTATGGGATGCCCGGTTGGGGGTCCTCGTGTCTCTGTGTCCTCGTGTGGCCCTATTGGGGGTCATGTTCTAGATGCTCTTATCTTTTTTAGATAGGAGAGAGTCTATACAGTAATGCTAATTAACCATTGCTTATCCTACAATAATGCTAACTGGTGAATGTTCTTTTTTTTTCGAAACAACTGGTGAATGTTCGCTAGGAAGAAATTCTCAGTGAACACCCTCGCAGCCGTTTGATAAAATAAATTGTCTTCTTTACGAAGAAATTGCCAGTTTTTCAATTTTATTTTTGCCCAAAATCGTTCACAATTGTCATCCTGCTGAGCAAATGTTCATCAGCTAGGAGAGTCCTTATTCCTCGAAGGGTCGTTGGACAATCTAGGCGTACTAGAACCGAGCACGTCAGGCCGAGGATTATGTTGCTAGGTCAGTAATGCATCCAGCGGCACGCCACGTCGCTATGTCCTCTCTTATAAGATCAAGGACCCTCTCTGCAGCGCTGGCCGCCTGATCAAATATCCTCGCATTGCGCTCCCTCCAAACCCGTTAATGAATAAGGATGGTGATTGTGTCGAAGTTTCTTCTCATTGGCTTCGGGATCCCTTTCCTGGAGGTGAGCCACCACTCCTCAGTCGATGTGAAGCCGTTGTTAGGCGTGATGAACGCCTCCCTCGTCCACAGCCTGAAGAGACTCCAAACTTATTGGGTGAACCTGCAGTGGATGAATAGGTGCTCGCAGTCCTCCGGTTCATTAAGGCATAGATGGTGTTTGTTTCGTCTAGTGGTAATGTAAACATAAATAGAACCTGATTACGGACTGTAACAGCATCGGACTAGACAAACCCCATTTTGTTTGGTTTTTACAGTACAAAGGAACCAGGTACCTAAAAAGTGTTTGGTTTGACACCACCTTTCCACGTACAGAACACAACATGGGCTTTCACATGCGTCAAACAAGCACATAATTTAGAAATATTTTTGCATTCATCGAATGCAAAGACATCTTTTAACCAGAATTTTGGCTCCACTTTAACGACATTACACATTTTTAAAATGAAAATGATACGAACTCGGAATTCAACGACACGTCGAAATAAATTACATAATTAGTCCCTAAAATTGTTTTTATATTATATGATAAATAGAAAGGCCAAGTTCACAATCTTGCAAAGAAGCTTTTCCATTGATCCTCAACTTCCACGCCACACGAGTGATCCTGTTTTCTAATGAACCTTGCTTATTTTCTCATCTGCCAATAAGCATGAGTTAAAATTAGGATAAAGAAACACACAAGCAACAACCAATAGTAAAAAAATTGTATACTGCAAGAATATGCTCCATGCACTTCAACACTTTTGACAAATATAAGAATAGGAAAATGATGTATACTGCAAGACCAATCAAATGAAAAGCACTCTCTTAGCTAACACAAACTACAATGGTGTATACTGCAAGAACATATACTAAAATATGGTGGAAAGGATGAGATCTACTCCATGCTTTTCAACACTTTTGACAAATATATAACAATAGTAAAATGAGGTCGGTTTTATACACACCATTATTGGAGAAGGACCTTCTTTCCCATCAACCTTGCTTCTTTCTTTCATCTGCCAATGAAGAGCCAATAAGCACGAGTTAGATATAAGGGAAAAAACTTCAGCACAAGTTTGGCCTATATATGACCAGCCAAAAACACCACAACACTATGTCACTATGATACGTCTCCAACGTATCTACTTTTCCAAACACTTTTGCCCTTGTTTTGGACTCTAACTTGCATGATTTGAATGAAACTATCCCGGACTGACGTTGTTTTCAGCAGAACTGCCATTGTGTTGTTTATTGTGCAGAAAACAAAAGTTCTCAGAATGACCTGAAAATCCACGGAGATAAATTTTGGAAAATATAAAAAATACTGGCAAAAGATCAAGGCCAGGGGGCCCACACCCTGTCCACAAGGGTGGGGGGCGCGCCCCCTCCCCCTGGGCGCGCCCCCTGTCTCGTGGGCCCCCTGATGCTCCACCGACCTCAACTCCAACTCCATATATTCCGTTTCGCGGAGAAAAAAATCAGAGAGGAAGTTTCATCGCGTTTTATGACACGGAGCCGCCGCCAAGCCCTAATCTCTCCCGAGAGGGCTGATCTGGAGTCCGTTCGGGGCTCCGGAGAGGGGGATTCGTCGCCGTCGTCATCATCAACCATCCTCCGTCACCAAGTTCATGATGCTCACCGCCGTGCGTGAGTAATTCCATCGTAGGCTTGCCGGACGGTGATGGGTTGGATGAGATTTACCATGTAATCAAGTTAGTTTTGTTAGGGTTTGATCCCTAGTATCCACTATGTTCTGAGATTGATGTTGCTATGACTTTGCTATGCTTAATGCTTGTCACTAGGGCCCGAGTGTCATGATTTCATATTTGAACATATTATGTTTTCATGAATATATGTGAGTTCTTGATCCTATCTTGCAAGTCTATAGTCACCTATTATGTGTTATGATCCGACAACCCCGAAGTGAAAATAATCGGGATACTTCTCGGTGATGACAGTAGTTTGAGGAGTTCATGTATTCATTATGTGTTAATGCTTTGGTCTGGTACTCTATTAAAAGGAGGCCTTAATATCCCTTAGTTTCCACTAGGACCCTGCTGCCATGGGAGGGTAGGACAAAAGATGTCATGCTAGTTCTTTTCCATAAGCACGTATGACTATATTCGAAATACATGCCTACATTACATTGATGAAATGGAGCTAGTTCTGTGTCACCCTATGTTATAACTATTACATGAGGAATCACAGCCGACATAATTATCCATCACTGATCCAATGCCTACGAGCTTTTCACATATTGTGCTTTGCTTATTTACTTTTCCGTTGCTACTGTTACAATCACTACAATACTACTATCTTTACCTCTGCCACTGTTACCATTACTATCATACTACTTTGCTACTAAATACTTTGCTGCAGATACTAAGTTATCCAGGTGTGGTTGAATTGACAACTCAACTGCTAATACTTGAGAATATTCTTTGGCTCACCTAGTGTCGAATCAATAAATTTGAGTTGAATACTCTACCCTCGAAAGTTGTTGCGATCCCCTATACTTGTGGGTTATCAAGACTAATTTATGGCGCCGCTGCCGAGGAGCATAGCTCTATTGTTTGAGTCACTTGGGATTTATATCTGCTGATCACTATGAAGAACTTGAAAGACGCAAGAACTAAGATTTTCCCCTCAACTACGAGGGGAGGTAAGGAACTGCCATCTAGCTCTGCACTAGATTCTTCTTCTGTTATGAGTAAGCTTGTGACACCTAAGCCTGCTACTACTATGAATTCTGATATGTCGCATATTATTGATGATGCCACTTCTACTATGCATGATACTTATGATGAAACTACTTCTATGCTTGATATTACTGTGCCATTAGGTGAATATCTTGATGAACAACTTGCTAGGGTTAGAGAGAATGAAATTATTGATGATGGTGATGATGAAGGTTCTCCCCCTAATTATGAATTGCCTGTTGTTCCTGAGGGTTATGTTATGGATGAAGAAGCTGCTAGAGCTATTTTTGCTTGCAATGATAGATATGATCTTAAGAAGTTATTAGCTAAATGGAAGCAGCAATCCCTTAATGCTAGAATGAAACATGACCCCGCTTTTGCTACTTCACCTATGTGTGTTACTGATAAGGATTATGAATTCTCTGTTGATCCTGAGATAATTACTTTGGTTGAATCTGATCCTTTTTTATGTCAATGAATCTAAAACTTTTGTGGCACACCTTACCAAGTTGAATGATATAGCCACCTTGTTTACTAATGATGAGAAGTCTCGCTATTATTATATCCTTAAGATATTTCCGTTCTCATTAAAAGGTGATGCTAAAACTTGGTTTAATTCTCTTGATCCTGGTTGTATGCGTAGTCCCCAGGATATGATTTATTACTTCTCTGCTAAATATTTCCCCTCTCATAAGAAACAAGCTGCCTTGCGGAAAATATATAATTTTGTGCAAATCGAAGAAGAGAGTCTCCCACAAGCTTGGGGGAGGCTTCTCCGATTACTTAATGCTTTGCCTGATCATCCTCTTAAGAAAAATGAAATACTTGATATCGTTTATAATGGACTAACTGATGCTTCCAAGGACCACTTGGATAGTTGTGATGGTTGTGTTTTCAGGGAAAGAACAGTCGACCAAGCTGAATTGTTATTGAATAATATGTTGACAAATGAAAATAATTGGACTCTTCCTGCACCAATTCCTGAGGCAATTCCTGAACCAATTGAGCCAACTCCTGAGCCTATTCCTAAACCTACTCCAAAGAAGAGAGGTGTTCTATTTCTCAGTCCTGAAGATATGCAAGAGGCAAAGAAATCAGTGGAAAAAAGGGTATTAAAGCTGAAGATATTAAGAATTTACCTCCTATTGAAGAAATACTTGTCTTAATATACCGCCTGTTGAAGAAACACATTGTCTTGATAACCCGACACAGGTAGTAAAGGTAAATTCTCTCTATAGATATGATAAGGTTGAAATTCCTTCTACTAAATTTCATAGCGAGTGCTTAGATGAATTTGATAACTTTATGGCTAGACAAGAAAGTTTTAATGCTTATGTTGGTAGGGAATTAAAGAATAATGCTTTCGATATAGGACACTTGAGTGATTATATGGCTAGAGTTAAAGGTGAACTTAAACTCATTAGCAAATATGCTTCTATGGTTACCACTCAAGCGGAGCAAGTACTTAAGGCTCAAAGTGATCTGCTCGATAAATTAAATAATAAACATGATTTTGCTGTTAGAGTGGCTACTAGAACTGGTAAAATGACTCAGGAACCTTTGTATCCTGAGGGCCACCCTAAGAGAATTGAGCAAGATTCTTAGAGAAATAATGTAGATGCACCTAGTCCTTCTAAAAAGAAGAAAAAGAAAAATGATAGGACTTTGCATGCTTCTAGTGAACCTGTTGTAGACACACCTGAGAATCCCAATGATATTTCTATTTCCGATGCTGAAACACAATCAGGTGATGAACATGAACCTAGAAATAATAATGATGTAGAGATTGAACCTGCTGTTGATCTTGATAACCCACAATCAAAGAATCAACGTTATGATAAAAGAGATTTTGTTGCTAGGAAGCACGGTAGAGAAAGAGAACCATGGGTTCAGAAACCCATGCCTTTTCCTCCTAAACCATCCAAGACAAAGGATGATGAGGATTTTGAGCGCTTTGCTGAAATGATTAGACCTATCTTCTTACGTATGCGCTTAACTGATATGCTTAAAGTAAATCCTTATGCTAAATATATGAAGGATATCATTACAAATAAAAGAAAGATACTGGAAGCTAAAATTTCCACCATGCTAGCTAATTATACTTTTAAGGGTGGAATACCAAAGAAACTTGGAGACCCAGGGGTACCAACTATACCATGCTCCATTAAAAGAAATTATGTTATAAATGCTTTATGTGATCTTGGAGCCTGTGTTAGTGTTATGCCTCTCTCTTTATATCGTAGACTTGAATTGAATAAGTTGACACCTACTGAAATATCTTTGCAAATGGCCGATAAATCAACTGCTATACCCGTCGGTATTTGTGAGGATGTGCCTGTTGTGGTTGCAAATGTCACTATCTTAACGGACTTTGTTATTCTTGATATTCCCGAGGATGATAGTATGTCGATTATCCTTGGTAGACCCTTTCTGAATACTGTAGGGGCTATTATTGATTGCAACAAAGGCAATGTCACTTTTCATGTTAATGGTAATGAGCATACGGTACACTTTCTGAGGAAACAACCTCAAGTTCATAGCATCAATTTTATTGGAAAAAGTCCAACTATTATTATTGGAGGTTTTGAATTTCCTCTTTCCACTGTCAAGAAAAAGTATGATATTCTTATTGTTGGGGATGTTCATATCCCCGTTGAGGTAACTTAGTTTTATTCGAAATTTCTCTGGTTCCGTGTTATTTGAAATGAGTTTGTTAACAAGACTTGATCAACCTTGTTAGTGGACTCATTTTGATGATCATGAGATAGGTGAAGCTAGAAGGCACAACCTTCTGTACCTTTTTTTACTTTCTGTTATTTAGAATAAACAAAGCAAAAATAGTATTATCTGCCTGTTTTCTGAATTATCCATGCAATAAAAAAATATCCTGAAAATAAAAGTGCTCCAAATGCCCTGGAAATTTAGTATGATTTTTTATGGAATATTTGAGGATTTTAGGCACTAAGAACACAACAGGGGAGGAAAGCACCTGGCCACGAGGGTCCAGGGCGCGCCCCCTCTCCCTGGGCGCCCCCCTGTCTCGTGGGCCCACGGTGGCCCCCCTCCACTTATTTCTGCACCCACACACTCCGTCTTCATCCAAAAAAAATCACCATCCAGCTCAAGCACGAGTTCTAGCTCATTTTGCTGCGATTTTCGATCTCCTTGCTCAAAGCTCCATTCATAAAACTGCTTTGGGAGATTGTTGCTTGGTATGTGACTCCTCCATTGGTCCAATTAGTTTTTGTTCTAGTGCTTTATTCATTGCAAATTTTTGCTGCATAGGTGACCCTGTTCTTGAGCTTGCATGTCAAATTTATGAGGTCCCAAGTAATTCTAATGCATGATATAGGCTCTAGGCACTTATTTGAGTAGTTCCTATCAATCTTGTATAGTTTGATTCACTTTTATTTTGAAGTTACTAAAAATTTCAGAAAATGATTAAGAGATTATTGAGGGGCTCTTCTAGTCAAAGCTCCAAGGATAAACAAGCTAAGGAGAAAGAAAAGGCCAAGTATAATCTTCCTCGCGTAGCGGAAGTACGGCCGTGTGAGTGGCCTTGTAATAATTTCTTGAGAGTAGCCGGGATTTATAAAGACTTTTATTCTTTGGCTAAAAATGCGGGCCTCACCGACTTCCTCCACAACTGGATCAAACAATATCTCTTACTTACGAATACTTTCGTGCAAAACTTTTACTATTATCCTAAGAATTCACCTCCTTCAGTTTATTTTCATTTATATGATGAGGCTAAGGAAATGTCACTACGTAATTTTTGCGCGGTTTGTAGAATACCCTTTGAGGGCAGCTTAGATGAACCACATCGTAAAGATGTGGATGGTTTTATTGATACTATTACCGTAGGGGAACCGATAAAGGGTTCCGATGCGATGATCACTAGCATACATTTTCCTGTTTTATGCTACTTTGCCATATTTGCTAGTCGATGCTTAATTGGTCATGGAAATAGTGGAAACCTCAGTGTTCCTGATATTATTATTCTGTTCCATGCCTTATTCGGTGATAACACTTTTAGTATGGGTGCCGTTATTGCTAAACGATTAAGCTTAAACCGTACAAAGGGCCCCATTTTTGGAGGTATCTATGTTGCACGCCTTGCTAAACAATTTGAGATACCTATTAGGCATGATGAGAAAGAGGAGACACTGCTGCCTCTTACCTTTTTAGATTACAGGAGCATGGTAGCGCATGAGTTTATTGTTGACAACGATAATAAGATGCTTCTGTATAACCTGAGATTTAATAAGAAACACAATGAGATTATTATCCTGCTTGCGCCTTCTTTGTTTGATTTAACTACAGGTCAGTGCCTAGTCTTGCCAAATGCTGTGTACGCGCATCGAGGCCAGACATCAGCTCCAGAGCCTGAGCCAGAACCACAACTAGACCCTTATCGTCCATCATCTTATCAGTGGGATCCGGAGGAGATCGCCAGTCAGTGGCAATACAATGGTGCTCCTCAGTACACCGGGGAGAGTAGCCGCTATCCTTGGCATTAGACCAACTTAGGCGAAAAGCCTAAGCTTGGGGGAGTACATATTTCTCACCGACTTTACATTCATGTTCACACACTATTCTACTTGTCGGTGCTCATACTCTTTCATTATATTATCCATGCTAGTTTAATTTCCTTTTTCTAGCTTTCTTCTTATGTGTTTGATAAACCTTATGAAAAACCAAAAAATTAATTAGTTTAATTTCCATGCTTGCAGTAGTAATTAAAATGAAAACCCAAAAGATTTCTCGTTCTTCTTTTGCTTGTTGGGAGCTTTCCCGTGTAAATAGTTTTATTTCTTTTCTTTCCTTTGGGGGTCAAGAGTAGAAGACCATATTGAAAATGCTTAGTGGCTCTCATATGCATGATTGTTGATTTAATTTAGAGTCCATATTACTTTGTCTTCTCTATTAAATCTAATGCTTGCAGATTTCAGCTTAGTCCAATGCACGTGCATTGTTATTATTATACACACCGTTCGGTCATACAAGTGAAAGGCAATAATGACGATATATGATGGACTGATTGAGATGAGAGAAGCTGGTATGAACTCAACCTCTCTTGTTTTTGTAAATATGATGAGTTCATCGTTCCTGATTCAGCTTATTATGAATAAACATGTTTGCAATGACATTTAGAGGTTATAGTTGCTTATGGCATGCTTAATTAGCTAGGAGCTTATAATGGTTTACCTTGCGTGCCAACATGCTATTAAAACGATTTTGATGTGGTATGATGGGATGGTATCCTCCTTTGAATGAATTGAGTGACTCGACTTGGCACATGTTCACACATGTAGTTGAAACAAAATCAACATAGCCTTCACGATATTTATGTTCATGGTGGATTATATCCTACTCATGCTTGCACCTGGTGTAAATTAATTTTAATGCATGTTCATGACTGTTGTCGCTCTCTCAGTTGGTCGCTTCCCAGTCTTTTGCTAGCCTTCACCTGCACTAAGCAGGAATACTGCTTGTGCATCCAAATTCCTTAAACCCCAAAGTTATTCCATATGAGTCCACCATACCTTCCTATATGTGGTATCTACCTGCCGTTTCAAGGAAATTTGTATGTGCCAAACTCCAAACCTTCAAATAAAATTCTGTTTTGTATGCTCGAGCAGCTCATGTTTCTACTAGGGTTGTCTGTATCTTCCATGCTATGTGGGTTATTCTCAAGAGGAGTAGACTCCGCTCCTCATTCACAAGAAAATGGCTGGTAAACAGGATGCCCAGTCCCATGATCAAAAAGATCAAAGCAAATCAAAATAATTAAAACAAAACTCCCCCAGGGCTGTTGTTAGTTGGAGGCACTCATTGTTTCGAGCAAGCCATGGATTGATGCTTGTTGGTGGTGGGGGAGTATAAACTTTACCATTCTGTTTGGGAACCGCCTATAATGTGTGTAGCATGGAAGATATCGAGATCTCATAGTTGTTGCGTTGACAGTGAAAGTATTACGCTCAAAATGTTATTCATCTCTATTTTAAAATCGAGCTCTGGCACCTCTACAAATCCCTGATTCCCTCTGCGAAGGGCCTATCTATTTACTTTTATGTTGAGTCATCACCCTCTTATTAAAAAGCACACGCTGGAGAGCACACTGTCATTTGCATGTATTGTTGTTAGTTTATATTGGATATGACTTGACTGGATCTCTTTTACCATGAATTACAATGTTTAGTCAGTCCTTGATCTTTAAAGGTGCTCTGCATTTATGTTTTGCGGTCTCAGAAAGGGCTAGTGAGATACCATCTTGTTATATCATATTATGATTGTTTTGAGAAAGTGTTGTCATCGGAGTTTTATTATTATTGCTCGCTAGTTGATTATGCCATTTATATGAGTAAACATGAGACCTAAGTGTTATTGTGAATATGGTTAGTTCATAATCTTTGCTGAAACCTTGAATGCTGGCTTTACATATTTACAACAACAAGAGCAAACAGAGTTTGTAAAAGTTTTTCTTTATCACTTTCAGTTTATCAACTGAATTGCTTGAGGACAAGCAAAGGTTTAAGCTTGGGGGAGTTGATACATCTCCAACCTATCTACTTTTCCCAACACTTTTGCCCTTGTTTTGGACTCTAACTTGCATGATTTGAATGAAACTAACCCGGACTGACGTTGTTTTCAGCAGAACTGCCATGGTGTTGTTTATTGTGCAGAAAACAGAAGTTCTCGGAATGACATGAAAATCCACGGAGATAACTTTTGGAAAATATAAAAAAATACTAGCAAAAGATCAAGGCCAGGGGGGCCACACCCTGTCCACGAGGGTGGGGGGCGCGCCCCCTCCCCCTGGGCGCCCCCCTGTCTTGTGGGCCCCCTGATGCTCCACCGATCTCAACTCCAACTCCATATATTCCGTTTCGCGGAGAAAAAAAATCAGAGAGGAAGTTTCATCACGTTTTACGACACGGAGCCGCCGCCAAGCCCTAATCTCTCTCGGGAGGGCTGGTCTGGAGTCCGTTCGGGGCTCCGGAGAGGGGGATTCATCGTCGTTGTCATCATCAACCATCCTCCATCACCAATTTCATGATGCTCACCGTCGTGCGTGAGTAATTCCATCGTAGGCTTGCTGGACAGTGATGGGTTGGATAAGATTTACCATGTAATCAAGTTAGTTTTGTTAGGGTTTGATCCCTACTATCCACTATGTTCTGAGATTGATGTTGTTATGACTTTGCTATTATTAATGCTTGTCACTAGGGCCCGAGTGCCATGATTTCGGATCTGAACCTATTATGTTTTCATGAATATATGTGAGTTCTTGATCCTATCTTGCAAGTCTATAGTCACCTATTATGTGTTATGATCCGTCAACCCCGAAGGGACAATAATCAGGATACTTCTCGGTGATGACTGTAGTTTGAGGAGTTCATGTATTCACTATGTGTTAATGCTTTGGTCCAGTACTCTATTAAAAGGAGGCCTTAATATCCCTTAGTTTCCACTAGGATCCCGCTGCCATGCGAGGGAAGGACAAAAGATGTCATGCTAGTTCTTTTCCATAAGCACGTATGACTATTCGGAATACATGCCTACATTACATTGATGAACTGGAGCTAGTTCCGTGTCACCCTATGTTATAACTATTACATGTGGAATCACATCCGACGTAATTATCCATCACTGATCCAATGCCTATGAGCTTTTCACATATTGTGCTTTGCTTATTTACTTTTCCGTTGCTACTGTTACAATCACTACAATACTGCTATCTTTACCTTTGCCACTGTTACCATTACTGTCATACTACTTTGCTACTAAATACTTTGCTGCAGATACTAAGTTATCTAGGTGTGGTTGAATTGACAACTCAACTGCTAATACTTAAGAATATTCTTTGGCTCCCCTTGTGTCAAATCAATAAATTTGGGTTGAATACTCTACCCTCAAAAGCTGTTGCGATCCCCTATACTTGTGGGTTATCACACTACAAGTTTGGTTTATATATACTGCAAATAACCACTCTTGCTTATATACGCCGCTCTGTACTAGTGAAATTTTAGTTCACTTGAGCCACTCATGGTGATAAATGTTAGGATGCTATCAACCCCCAAGGTTCACAAATAAGTTCAATCAAGAATAACAAAATGTGTTATAAATCAGTGATGTAACATAGGGGAATAATTTGTCAACTATCATACAGGTTTATATGGCAGTCTAGATATCACATATTAGAAAAATGTGGTCACACATGAGTTGCTGAACATTTGCACCTTGTTACAGTTCATTGATTTCAGTAACCTAGCTAGTTAGATCACAAACCAACAGTCTGGAAAAATAAAAACTGCATCACAAGATAGTGCATATTATTAGAGATAGTTTAGAAAAAGGGATACCAGATAGCATTTTCAGGACGAAGTCCCTCCTCAGAATGCCTGGAAGCACAAGCATCATGTTCATGTGCTCTGGAGCTTTAGTGAATATTGTTGCAGCTTCAACGATCTTGCTCCCAGTAAATGCAAGCCTAGACAATTCACTAATTGCCTTCTCTTGATTTCTGTTGAGGGTCTTCTTGTGCTGCTTCTCGCGCCATTGCTGTTGTGAACAATGTTGTCATTGCACCCACATGTAGTGTCACGATGCTCAGCTGGCTATTGACATCTTGAAGCATGGTTGCAAATGGATCGCTTGATCCTGTCGCCCTCTTTGGCATTGGCTCCTTTTTCTACCTCTTCGAACTAGTTGTATCAATAGAACAAGTGGCAATGGAACGTCAAGCTGTTACTGTTGAGATCATGTCCTCTTCCTCATTTTCTTCTTCCTCCATAGCAATTTCCTTCTCCAAGTTTCCCACTGCCTCTCCAAAGCCTTCAACACTTTCTCCTGTTGCAATCTCTTTGCCATAGATAGCAGCCAATTGATCAAAGTATGGAAATGATACACCATACAATCCCTTAGCCTCCTTGTGAATCTACATGTTTTTTACAAAAGAAGAAAGTTGGTTTTCGATAGCAAGGACAATAACAAGGGATAGAAACGGTACTACTTTCTCCTTGAACATATTAGGAATAGTAGCACTAAAAAGGCAGCAAGGGATGATCCAAATACAAAAAACACTGAAGAGAAAACACTACAACAACAGGTAACCAAGGTACAATAGCAAGGAAATTCAGCACAAAGCATTACTAAGGAATTCAGTTTTAGTGATTCAAGTGATCTACCTGACAATGAGCTTCATATTGTGCCTTCTCGCACTGAATCATCTTTCAACTTCCATCCCATGTGAAACCACTTTTGGATAGAATTACTTCAACGACATCAAATTTCTTCCTGAAGTGCCTCACTCTTGATTCAATGTGCGGAGATGCAGTGATACCATGGATTGGACACTTTTCAGCAAGATGCTTTTCCAATATCCCCAGGTATCCACCCCTGAAGTCACCATCACCTTTCCACCTCGGGTCCAAAGATAACTCATACAAATCTTTAATAAGCTCATCGTCCTCATCGGAAGACCAATTCCTTTTATTCTTTCCTCTTACACGAGACGTGCTCGAGCTATCCACACGGTCCATATCTGCACAAGCAAGAATGGGTACAAATGAGATGGCAAAAATATATGAAAGAGAACAAATGCAAACGATATGCAATTGTAGCTTGCAAATATAATTGAAAGGGAACAAATTTAAATGATATGGAAATATATATATATAAGGGAACAAATAGAAACAACTTATACCTCAAGGCGCCCTAGAAGCCCTACGTCTATTATACATGCCCTGAGCAAGTTCATACCGAAAATTTGTCCACTCATTCGAAGTTGAGATAGAAGTGATGAATTCTGGTTGATCCAATTCTCCCTCCATGTCTTCTAATGTTTCTTGTATTATTGGCTCGTTGATATCAAGTGGGTCGATAGACATCTTTTGCAATATAAGATTATGCAAGAGTGCACATGCCATGATGATTCAACATTGGGTCTTCATGGAAAAAAAAAGGAAGGAGACCTCAAAATCCCCCGCCGACCCTTGAGCCTTCCAAAGCACCTTTCTACTATATTTTGAGCTCTAGCGTGGTGCATGTTGAGATACTCTTATGTGCTACGAGGTGAATTTTGTGGGTGTCCAACCACCCAAGTGATACCTTTGACCTTGGTATGGAGCTAAAAATCCTTTTGCATTTGTATAGCTAGCATCGACAAGATAATATTGGCCTTTGGGGACACACAACCCATTTGGTCGTGAGATAGCATCCCTAAGAACCCAACCATCATGCGCGGACCCTTCCCAACCGGGTAATATGTAGATGGATTGCATGTTAGGTGCACATACACCTAACACATTTGTATCTATATCACCCAACTGATCGATACCTTCCTTTCAGATTAGCTGGGACTGTTACGCCTATGTGTGTGTCGTCTAACGCTCCAAGGAAATTCTACAACATAAAGAGCAATGTGCAAATATTAGCATCTTTTACCACTATTGAGATCATCTAGTAAATAATATTTTTTTATTAGTAGCTATTTACCTTGAAATACTTCCACTTATCATCGCTGCAATCCTCGGGTATAGGTTCAGGCTTCTGAAGTAGCAGATGGTGCAGCTTCAAGACAGCTAAAAGACAAGCGTTAAAGTTTCTATTAATTGGCTCAGGGCTTCGATACAAGAATTTTCCTACTGTCCTATTTTTGAGATGGTGTGATAATACATACAAGAATGATGCCACTATATCCTCTAATGGTGTGTTCTCTGTATCCTTTAGACCACCAATATCTCTCACCATCTCACATAATATACGAAATGTTCTCCTATCCATATGAAGTTGACTTATACACATGGCGTCGCTCTCACCAATTAGTCGATACAAGTTCTCTCCCCTTAACTCTCTAATTTTAATTCTCCTTTCTATTTGCCAACATTTTCTCCTATAAGCTAATGCAAACGTGAACCACACATAATAGTATACAAGCATAATGGAAGTGGTCAGATTCAAAAATATTGCATTTCTCCTTCCACACCTCGCACTTAAGGGAAGATGAGCCATAACTGCATAAGGAAAATATAACTATTTAAGGTTGGTACGACTTTCTTTCCTAATAATTGGTAGTAGTGCAAAACAAGAAACTGGATAGATTTCAGGATGACCAAACAAACATCCGTTGATTAGATGAAAGATAATAAATGGTGATTATATTAACATGCAATTGATCATGCAAAGGTATAATGGATCCAAAAAAACTTGCACATCAGAAGCCTAATTAAGTCATATACAAATACAACTGCTGCATATGGATAGGAAAATTGCATATCACAAAATTACAGGAACAGTCAACCCGTATCTAGTTGATATGCATGTGGATATCATCGTCGATCTACTGTCATGCAAAGTTCCAAGTATCAGGATATGATTTCACATCAGAAAGCTAAAGAAGATGGTCCAATTGACAGCAGGAACATGCATCGAACAAGACACCTTCCTTCCTTTTTGTGACCAGCCAACCTAATTCATCTATTTGCCTAGTTACCTACCTAGACAGATCAAGAACACATCAGAAAAATACAAAGGATAGACCACCAATTATATTCCATTGGTTATCCACTAATAAAAGAACAGATCAAGAACACATATTTTTTTACTTCAAGATCAAGAATAGATCATTAATAGACATCAACCTATAACATATCATTAATAGATCAAGAACACATATTTTTTTACTTCAAGATCAAGAACAGATGGAAATATATTCTATACATCAACCTATAACAGATCATTAGTAGATCAAGAACAGATCAAGGAGACATATTTTTTTACTTCAAGAGCAAGAACAGATATATTAGTAACCCTAACCTTGAGATCTGCAGTAGGAGAGTGATAGAGGAGGAAGATATCCGTTCGGAGATGGGTGGATGGGCCTTGCTTCTCTTCGTACATGGCTTCAATGGTCCACCCTCATCGGCGTCGGAGGCGGCTGGCATGGTCGTTCTCAGCGACTGGTGTGGCGAGGTCAACCCGGCGGCTGGACCAAGAGGAGAGGACCGAAGGGGGTCGAGGGAAGGTGGCGGCGCTGGACTGGAAGGGAGGCGGTGGCGCAGTGACGTGGGACTCGAAGGGAGGTGGTGGCGCAGATAGATCGAGGGGAGGAGCGAGACGCGGGGGAGGAGCGGAGTTGGGAGCGGTAAGGAAGCCTTTACTGGTGGGGGTGGGGGTATCGTTTGATAACTGGCCTGGAACTGATTACAGAGGAACGTGATTACGGAGGTGTCTCACCAAATGCACGTAAGGGTATCCGTTTACAATGTAAACAGGTGACATGCAGAATTTGACGAAACAAACACCTCCATAGTGGGCAACATGTGTTAGATGGCCAATTTATGCGCCGCAGGTTGTCCACGTGAGGCATCGATGATGGACCACCAACCACATTAAGAACTTGCATCTTGGCGGAGCTTTGGTTTTCCAAATTGGATTGGCACAACCAAAGGGGATGCTCGCCATGAAGAACATATTGTAAGCGCTGCTGATGGAGTATTGGTGGTCATCAGTAAGCCTCCACTGCGGATGGTCTTGTGCATCAGCAGATGGGTTGATCGCCTGCACCGTGTCCTAGATCTTGAGATATTGCGCCATGGCCTTCAGCAAGACCCCACCTTGAATTTGTCTGATACAAGTGTTGTTGTTCAAAGCCTCCCTGGCAGAACAGCCCGAATAATAAGTGTATCCTAAAAAATGATTGAAACCTACCGTCAGGAAAAGTTCCCGCGAACCAACATGTGGTTTGGATGGTTAGAGGGGCAGTGGTATCCCTAGCTCACCAGGGTTCAAGTCCTGGTGCTCGCATTATTCCTAAATTTATTTCAGGATTTCCGGCGATGTGCTTTCAGTGGGAGGAGACGTTCCCGTCGACGACAAGGCGCCTACGGTGACTTCATAAATTTCAAGATGACATGCTGGCTCAGTCTTGGAGGTGCTCATAGCAGTAGGGTGTGCGTGTGTGCGTTCATAGGGATGAGTGTATGCGCATATGTATGAGCGCTTGCGTCTGTATTGATGTTCAAAAAAGGAAAAGTTCTCGCAAAAAAACATATGGAAATTATACCAAATTTGGTATATGATCAATCTCATCAAATTTGTTGTCGGAAATTGTTCCTTCCACTTAAAGGCCCATGTCCTTTATTTGCATATATAGACAGGATCGATTGAAGCAAGCTGAAGGAATTCATCCCCTCCTCAAGGCAGCACGATGCAGCCCCTGGCCGCAATACTCGCCTCTGTCCTCCTCGCCGTCGTTGCCATGGCCGACCCCTGGCCCTCCCCTGCCATCATCAATGCGACATGCTCCATCTTTGCAAAGACCTGCGCCTACCCTAGCTACGACTACCACGTGAACATGCTCTCCACCTTGGACCCGACCTCCTCCAAGGACGAGCACGACCTCGCCAACATCTCCGCCAACGCCACTGCGCACAACATCACATCTACGGTCAAGCTCATCGGAGGCCTACTAACTGACCTCACCACTAGTAGAAAACGGCTCATTAATCCAGGTTCCAGAGGGCCTTTAGTCTCGGTTCTGGAACCGAGCCTAAAGGGTCGGGACTAAAGCCCAAAACCTTTAGTCCCGGTTCGCTTACAAACCGAGACAGAAGGGGCTCCACGTGGCCAGTGCGGGGCGCCCAGGAAGGAGGACCTTTAGTCCCGGTTGGTAACACCAACCGGGACCAAAAGGCTGCTAGGCGTCAACAGCTCGCAGGCGCTGGGGTTTTTGTATTTTTTGGAAGGGGGGGTTTGGGGGTTTTGGAGGGTTAATTTAGGGGTTTCATATTGTGTTAGCTAGCTAATGGAGAGAAGTGACCTCTTTTTCTCCATGCTTGGTCGACGCTAGCTACAATACATATAGAGAGAAGTGAATTTTGGTCACTTTTGATCCATCCACATGAATCTAATCCACGTTCCTTCCACCAATGATATAATAACTAATCATGATCATAATAACAAATCATCATGATAATCATGATCAACATCGGCATCATATTAATACAAAACTTCTTGCATCATATCATCACCAACAACACTAGTTAATAATCATCATAGTCATTACCTGTTGTTGGAGAACGTAGTAATAATTCAAAATTTTCCTACATGCCATCAAGATCAATTTAGCATATGCTAGCAACGAGAGAGAGGGAGTGCATATTCATACCCTTGAAGATCGCTAAGCAGAAGCGTTACAAGAACGCGGTTGATGGATTCGTACTCGCGGCAATTCAAATCGCGGAAGATTTGATCTTGCGCCGAATGGACGGCGCCTCCGCGTTCAACACACGTACAGCCCGGGGACGTCTCCTCCTTCTTGATCCAGCAAGGGGAGAGGAGAATATGAGGGAGAGCTCCAGCAGCACGACGACGTGGTGGTGGAGCTTGTGGTTCTCCTACAGGGCTTCGCCAAGCACTACGAAGGAGGATAAGGTGTTGGAGGAGGGAGGGGATGCGCCAGGGGAAGGGGTTGGTTCAGCCCTCTCTCTTCCTCACTATATATAGGGGGAAGGGGGAGGTGGAGGTTCCCTAGGGTTTCCTTAGGGGAGGGGCAGCGGCCACAGGGGAAACCCTAGATGGGTTTGGGCGCCCCCAGCCCTAGGAAACTTGCCCCCCAAGCCGAGAGGGGTTGTTGCCCTAGGGGAGGCGCCCCCACCTCTCCAGGTTACGTGAGATGGGGTGGGAGGGGCGCACAATCCCTTAGTGGGCTGGTGTGCCCCCTCCCCTTGGCCCATAAGGCCCCCCAACACTTGTCGGGGCCTCCAAAACTCCTTTCGGACACATTGGTCATCACCTCGTACCCGCGGAACAATTTCGGACTCCAATACCCTTCGTCCAATATACCGATCTTCACCTCTGGACCATTCCGGAGTTCCTCGTCATGTCCGGGATCTCATCCGAGACTCCGAACAACCTTCGTTAACCACATACTATTCTCATTACAACTCTAGCGTCACCGAACCTTAAGTGTGTAGACCCTACGGGTTCGGGAACCATGCAGACATGACCGAGATACCTCTCCGGCCAATAACCAATAGCGGGATCTAATTACCCATATTGACTCCCACATGTTCCACGATGATCTCATTGGATGAACCACGATGTCGGGGATTCAATCAATCCCGTATACAATTCCCTTTGTCCATCTGTATGTTACTTGCCCGAGATTCGATCATTGGTATCCCTATACCTTGTTCCATCTCGTTACCGGCAAGTCTCTTTACTCGTTCTATAACGCATGATCCCATGGCTAACTCATTAGTCACATTGAGCTCATTATGATGATGCATTACCGAGTGGGCCCAGAGATACCTCTCCGTCATACGGAGTGACAAATCCCAGTCTTGATTCGTGCCAACCCAACAGACACTTTTGAAGATACCTATAGTGCACCTTTATAGCCACCCAGTTACGTTGTGACGTTTGATACATCCAAAGCATTCCTACGGTATCCGGGAGTTTCACAATCACATGGTCTAAGGAAATGATACTTGACATTAGAAAAGCTCTAGCAAATGAACTACGTGATATTGTGCTATGCTTAGGATTGGGTCTTGTCCATCACATCATTCTCCTAATGATGTGATCCCGTTATCAACGACATCCAATGTCCATGGTCAGGAACCACAACCATCTGTTGATCAACGAGCTAGTCAACTAGAGGCTTACTAGGGACATGTTGTGGTCTATGTATTCACACATGTATTACGGTTTCCGGTTAATACAATTATAGCATGAATAATAGACAATTATCATGAAGAAGGAAATATAATAATAATCATTTTATTATTGCCTCTAGGGCATATTTTCAAAAGTCTCCCACTTGCACTAGAGTCAATAATCTAGTTCACATCGCCATGTGATTAACACCCAGGAGTTTACTAGAGTCAATACTCTAGTTCACATCACCATGTGATTAACACTCAATGAGTTCTAGGGTTTGATCATGTTATGCTTACGAGAGAGGTTATTAGTCAACGGTTCTGAACCTTTCAGATCCGTGTGTGCTTTACAAATATCTATGTCATCTTGTAGATGCAGCTACCACATGCCATTTAGAACTATTCCAAATAACGACTCTACTATACGAATCCGGTTTACTACTCAGACTCATCCGGATTAGTGCAAAGTTTGCATCGACGTAACCTTTTACAACGAACTCTTTTACCACCTCCATAATCGAGAAAATTCCTTAGTCCACTAGTTACTAGGGATAACTTTGACCGTTGTCCAGTGATCCATTTCTGGATCTCTCTTGTACCCCTTGACTGACTCATTGCAAGGCACACTTCAGGTCCGGCACACAACACAGCATATTGTAGAGCCTACGTCTTAAGCATAGGGGACGACCTTCGTCCTTTCTCTCTCTTCTGCCGTGGTCAAGTCTCGAGTCTTACTCAATACTGACACCTTATAACGCAGCCAAGAACTCCTTCTTCGCCGATTTATTTTGAACTCCTTCAAAATCTTGTCACGGTATGTATTCATTTGAAAGTACTATTAAGCATTTTTTATCTATCCTTGTAGATCTTGATGCTCAATGTTCAAGTAGCTTAATCCAGGTTTTCCATTGAAAAACACTTTTCAATCAATCCTATATGCTTTCCAGAAATTCTACATCATTTCCGATCAACAATATGTTAACAACATATACTCATCAAAAATTCGATAGTGTTCCCACTCACTTCTTTGGAAATACAAGTTTTTCATCAATTTTCGAAGTATGAGTATTTTGGATGAAAACTCGTCTATTACAAAGGTTTTTATTTTTTAAACTTATTTAAACTCTAAAGTTTTTGTGTGTTCAAAATGCACCATTCAAAGTCACATCATCAATTTTCAACCCTTTCTAATTTCAAAATGCACCATTCAAACCCACATCATTAATAGAAGTTCATCACATTAAAACCAAAGTACAGTAGTGATCAAGTGTTATTACTGAAAAAATAAATACATAAAGTTCATACATAGTTCTCATTGAACAACATTTGATCACATACCTCCTAGATAAAAACATTTATGTCATGTTGGTCGGCATAGTTGTAATAAACACTAAATGAAACAAATAGTTATAGAAGATAATATATATACCACATCCGAATCATAGACAAGAAGAGGGCCGACGGAGGCGGATATCAAAATCATCGCACTATATAGTAACAAACAATAATAAAAGTAAAAAAAATATACAAGTATCTATCTAAATCATACAACTAAGATTTTTTTTTTCTTTTAGAAAGAAGATAAGAACAAGAGACTCATCACGGTGGTGCCGGCGACGAGATCGGCGCATGCGATCGACGGCGGTGAGGACGGGGACGGGACAAGACGGACCGTCAAACCTAGACAAATCTTGAGAAAAATGAAGTTTGGACAAGGAGTTTCAAGAGGAGAAAGCTTAAGTGTGGCTCGAACATTTCATCGAACACCTTATGTGCGTAAGAGGTGAGCTAGAGCACCAAAAACCCCTCCCACGACGGTCAAAAAAAAGAGCACTGGCTCTGTTGGCGGGCAGGGGCAGGGTATATATAGGTCTCTCTTTAGTCCCGGTTTGTGGCTAAAACCGGGTCTAAAGGACAATATTTGGTCCCGGCTCCCGCCACCAATCGGAACTAATGGTGCTGGGCCAGGAGCGAGGCTCATTGACCTCGCTTCATGTCTAGAACCGGGACCAAAGGGGTCAGACGAACCGGAACAAGTGACCCCCGAGCCCGGCCGGTGCCCTGGCCTCACGAACCGGGACTGATGCCCCTTTGATCACGGTGCATGAGTAAACCGGGATTAATGCCCTTACCCAGGGGTCAACCAAAGCTCTGTTTTTTACTAGTGCACCAGAGTGCAAGGTTTCCTACGGCCGTATGGGCAGCACCGTGGACGGCGCTCTGGGAGACCTCATCGCAGGACATATGCCCCCGCCGGAGCTGCCAGCAAGCTGGGCGACGCTCGAGCGACGCGCTCAGCTGTGACATGGTGATGTCGAGGAGGAGGGGCGCCGCTAAGAACGTCCTGCACCAGGAGAACTGGCAGAACTTCGTGTCGGCACGCTTTGCCAGTAACATCGCCTTCCTAGGTTAGCTTATAGCAAGTGAAGGTTAGGAACACCACCAAATGATAAGGTAGCACGAGGTGAACTGGGAATTAATGTGCGAGGGAACATCACTCACGTGCCAATCCACTGTAAGCCGTCACCTATGACATGGCGCCTCGTCACCACTCAGCAGTTGTTTGCCATCATCCGTACCTTTTTTACGTTTCTTTCGTGGACGTTAATGAATCCTTCATGCTGGTAGAGCCTCGTGTTTGTTCTGGGTTCTATTCTCGCCGTGGGTCGTCTTCCTTGAAGTCTGACCAGCATGCACGCAGTCTCTGCCCGCCCTGGCCCACCAACACCCCAGATGGTTTATTCCCGCGAATATGCTCCCATGCTTTCGTTATCTCTGGCATCATTTCAAGCATATACGGATATACCCTGCATTAGTCTTCTCATCTCATCTCTCGTCTTCCACCTCTGCCCAGGCTCTCAATCTTGATATCTCTAGCTCGTGCAGCTCTGAACTTGTTTTGTTGGTTGTCATCTAACCATCGTTCGATCTGCCACCTGGTGCATGGTGGATGCCTGGGTGCATGGCGATTGCGCCAACACGCAGACGGTGATGATGGTTAGATGACCATCAGCAAACATGTTCATGAGACATGCGTCCTGAGCTCGTCATGTTTGCTCCGTGATCTTGGATGGTTGATGCGTGCCGACATGGATTCCATGATGACGCGGGTGAAGGTCAGGTTTCATGCATCCTATGCTTAATTCATCCGCCTGCTTGTCGCGAGGGTAAATAGGATGCAGTATTGACATCATTTCCTCATTGTGGAATGGACCAGGTAGGTGAATTCATATATGTTTGATTCGGTTTGTGTCGCTGTGTGCATGCAACGCAGGAATTTTTATACTCTATGATTCAGTTCCTCACTTGCCGAAACATCAAAATTCCTGGGTCGCGATGAGTTCCACCTACAAACTGGCACAAGAGAATCACAGTTTTCTTCAATCACCATTGGGGTAGAGGATTTCCACCTGAATATGTCAAGTGTCAGGCGCAAGGAGAGGTATTGCTGCCAAAGATCAAAGTCCGCTACAACGTTCGAGATGGTTACAAAGGAGGCGTGCGAGACATCACGGAACATCTTTGCGTTCATGGAATCTCAAAATTTTCAATGAATTGATAGGGCAATCGATACCCAGATGCCGTTGTCACGGCCATTTGGGTTTGCGGTGTCCCAAATCTGCGGCACGGAGTTGGAGCTCGTGATGCCAAAGTCAATCCAGACAGGCGTTGCAACAATGGCACATGTTGTTAGCGTGATGTGCTTGTGAAAGGTTTGCCTAGGAGTTGAGCAAGTCATGGAAGAGCAATCTCGGTAACGCATATTGAAATGAATATTTCAGATTGGGCGACTTTGTAGGATTTGAACCTTGTACGTAATTTTCCTAGGCGCCTTTGGAATAAGGGAATGCCACCTTGGAATTCTATGAAGCTCATGTGGGATGACCCGTTATATATGGATTTTCGAGGAAAACAAACGTGAGTGACAATTTACAAAACTCATCAAGTACTGATATTTTACAGCAATCCCCTCACGAGGTCATGCACATTCGCCCCTAAATGTTTCCCCTTGACCCAAGAACTTCTGAATAAGTACTGATAATTGCTGTTATGGTTGGACGATAGGGGCATATAGAATCCAACAGTCGCCCAATGTGTGGCGCCCAATAAACGGGTTTACAGCGTGCATGTAATTTTTTTTAGGGCGCTAGAAGACGTTTGCTCCAACAAGCGCTGCAAAATATGCTGCGCGCGCGAGTCCAGCGGTTCCATCTGCAGCAGCCCAGAGTTTGCAACGCGCGCGACCGGGCGCACTAAATATGCTGCGCGCGCTGTATTAGTTATAGCGCGCGCGCGCTTTTTGTGCGGCCGCTGGAGACTCCAAATCAAACCCGCGCGCGCTAAAAGCAACTTTTATACCGCGCGTCGCTCATATAGCGCTTCTGTTGGAGATGCTCTAAGTGTACTAATGCACTATGTCACTAATAACATATTAAAAGGCAACGAAAGAAAATTGAGATCATTTTATAGCATAGGGAAAAATATGTATCTATCATTCCACTATATATGAGATCCAAATTCAATTCATAACTTCATAAGCAAAGAAAGAAATATAAATTAGGTTGTGAATAGTATCAAATTCAAACGTTGAAACAATTATTTTTTCTCTTGAGTTGCTGCCGAATTTACATCTAAAAACTTGCGACGCAGTATACACATGTTGGTGTTACCACATGGTCCATAGAATGAGCAACTTAAAACGAACAGACAAAGGTATACACACCCGAAAACTATGTCTATTGCGGGAAGTGTTCTAGTGCTCCACAATTTATTTATTTTTGAAAAAGAAAATATATTAATATTGCGGAGATACCAATTACACCCGGCCTCTGCAACAACGCAATATCGTAAAGAGATTACGGATGCACACAGGCAAAAACAATAAGAAGAAGAAGAAGAAGAAGAAGAAGAAAGATCCCGCAACAGTGATCAATTCTCGTAGTTACAGCATGAACCACCGCCTAGACAACACCTGAAGTCCTAATTCTCCAAAAGCGACGTCTTCAAGAAGGAAACAATGCAGAAGCATCGTCATCGCACGATCCTAAATCTTAGGTTTTCACCCCGGAGAAGATCCGCGCTCTCAAAACAGTGCCTTCAACAAGGTCACTGCTAGGCACAATCAATTAAGGCCAGACCTTGGGTTTTCACCCTGAAAGTTAAGACCCTGTACTCCGCTTGTGTTACCGCCCCAACTTGTTGATGCCGCTGTCATGAGTCATGAATCACCAAGCAAAGTCCTCATTGCTGCGAAGACTCGATCTGCTATTACAAGACCTCAGACCTAAGCCACCATGACGTTCTCTGTCATTGTCTTCATCATGGAAATCGAAATACTGATGTGTCCCATACTGTCAACAAACAACAAAGCTTCGCGCCACACCCTTCTGAAGCCACTCAGGCTGAAATAGGGGCGCACACGACCGAATCCCATCCGATCCAGAAATCTATAGGCGTCAAGCACCCAATGAAGATCTCCAGCGGAGCATTCCGGAACTCGTCAAAGGCAAGATCCATAAGGATCAGCAACCGGCAGAACACCATCTTAGAGCAAAAAGAACCAAAGGACTGTGCTAGTGGGCTATCGATTATTACCGGGTTTCTTTCTTTCTTTTTTCCTCTCTTTTTGTTTTTCCTTATTTATTAAATACCCATTGAACATTATTTTAGATACATGCTAAACATTTTTCAAATAGACTATGAACATTTATTTGAAATTCATGTTAAACTGCTGTAAAATGCACATTGAACATTTGTTTTAATACACAGTGAACATTCCTAAACACACCTTGAACATTTTCAAAAGTTTCATGAACATTTTTTTGTAAAACATGTGAACATTTCTAAACTGTTTAAAAACATTTTTATACAGTGTTTATGAACAGTTCGTTTTCTTTTCTTGGTTTTCCTTTTTTTCAAATTCATGAAGTTTTTTTATCCTCACCAACATTTTAAAAAATGTATATCATGCATTAAAGAATATTATCATGAATTTAAAAATGTCGTCATGCACTAAACATGTTTACCATGTTTTTATTTTTTTGTTCTCTTTTATCCAGTTTTAAATAATCAATCACATTTATTTCAAATACACGTTGAACATTTTTCAGATACAAGCTGAACATTTATTTATATACATGTCGAACATTATCAAATGCACGTTGAACATTTGTCAAATGCATGTCAAAAATTCTTCAAATACACAGTGAACATCTTTTAAATACATGTTGAACATTTTGCAAATAGATGTCGAACATTTTTCTAATACACAATGAACATTTTAAATAAACAGTGAACATTTTTAGTTACATGGATATTTTAAAAATACATAATGAACAAATTTGAAATACAAAATTGAAATTTTTAAATGCACTGAATAATATCAAATATATATAAATTTTCAATTAATACATGATGAAGATATTTAATACATGATGAATTTTCTAATACATGAAGCCCCAAGAGTGTAATACCTTGAGCGAGTAGTAGAGCGGATAGAAGACATAGACTTTTTCTTTCCATTTAGGTTGATTTTTTTAATATAATGATTTTTAAGTACCTAACAAACATTTTTAAAGTTAATAAAGAAAATATATATTCAAATATATATTTTTAGAACATTTCGAATATATATAAACAAGAGAAAAGAAAAGAAAAGGTAAAAAATCCTTCCAAAGTTTGAATAGAAGAAGAAGAACAACAACAAACTAACAAAACATAAGGTCAAAATAGGGTAAACTCCCATTCTCCAAAAAAAAGACATACACACAAGAAATAAATGAACTGAAGAAAAAACAAACGATCAGAAGAAACAAACGAACGAATCGAAGATGCTTGATACTGGGCCGACCCACTATAGCGACCCTTGAAGCGAGGCGTCCATCTATTCTCGCTACAAGCTAGACATCGACCCCCCCCCCCCCCCCTCTGTGTATACATGTTAATGGTTTTTTAGGAGCCTCGGCAGGTGGAAGGCGGAACCAACCTGTTAGTCGCGGGCGATTCGGCTACGTGTTGTCTGCATTTTTTTTTTGTAGGGGAGCGTAATGTGCCGGTAAGCCCGTGCCCACTAGTTGGGGCCCAATAAAAAGCTTGTTCCAGTTTCCAGCCCCACCTACTTAGTTTTAGTCATTTTTTTGTTGAGAAACTAGTATGTTAGCCTTGGTGCTACCTTTGCTTGTATATGGGTCCAGGCCTAACCGAAATTAGGCTTTTGGCAGCGCGGACCAAGCTAGATTAGTTTTTTTTAGCCTACTTCATTTTTTCCTTTTCAAGGTACCTTCAGTGTCTTTTTATTTTGAGAAAGGGGGGTTGGTACCTTATTTATAGTTTTAGCATTAACCGTTTTAGAATTACATGTTGCTATATCACAACCTCATGATGCTACAAATCTTCATAAAAAATGAGTCATTTCATAATAATTGAGTAAAATTGAGAAGCCAAAGACTTTTGGGGGTACAGAAGTACTGAACGTGGTGTTCAATGGTTGACAAGGCAATTACAAATGCATGTCATGTGAAGAAGAAGAAAAACATGTTATACAATGGACTGTATTTTAGTGTTATTTCTAATAATTAATGTTTGCATGTGTTCTGAAATTATGAAATAACTAAAATTAAACTCGAAAATATGTAACTGAGAAATGACATCTTGTATTCTGTAGAAATTAACTTATCGAAAATCCATTTCTGCACCCGAGTCATCTGCACCCGCGCTGACAAAAAAATCAAAACAAATAGCAGAAAAATTCTGAAAATCCAAAAAAAAAATTGTGCGGTAGAAAATTTGATGCGTGAGGTCCACTCCAATTTTCAAATCATTTGGACATCTGAGGAGCTCTCAGCAAAAAGGAGAAATTGGAGGTATGTAAAAATGTTTACTGTTCATGGACTGTTTTGGCCCGGTTTGTCTTTCTTGCTGACAGCTGCTCAGATGTTCAAATGACTTGAAATTTGGAGCGGGCCTCACGCATCAAATTGTATACCGCACAAAAAAATGAATTTTTTATATTGTTTTGAATTTTTTACAAATTTTTTTCTAACCGGCTGCAGGTGAGCCTGGGCATTGAAACGCTCTACTCTTAACTTATCTTGCTTACTAAGATATTATTTCTTAGATAAGAGAAGGCAAACCTTCTTTTCTCTGTTTACTAAGAGCATCTCTAATAGATCCCGTATAAGTTGACCCTTAAAAACGTGTATAAGATGCACTGTAAACCGTTTTTACGGTGCGAAATTGCCCCGGGCAGAGCAGACCCTGTAAATAAAATTGTATCCCACTATAGCCTAGTTTTTCCCATTTACCTCCCGTCCCAGCAGAGCCCGTCTCCGGCCACGGCATGCCTCGCCCCGGCGTCGCCCGCCCCGCCCCTGCGCCACCATGGTGTCGCCCCGCCCTGATCCAGGCCGACGTTATACCTTGATGATGTAACTGAGGTGGACGGGGGAGATTGACGGAGGTGGAATATGAAGAAGGGAGTTGGGACAGACTTCGGTAAGGGGGAAAAGGGGCTAGAGGGGGCGCAAGGTGGCATATCATGTAGAGACGAGAGGGCGGATGCAACATGCAAAGCTCTCAGGTAGTGAGTGAGAAGGGGAGTGGAAGAGCGAAAGCTCGGGGTGTGGTCCCATCATTTAAAATATTATTATGTTGTTAACTTTGATTTTAAATGATAAGTTCAGTAACATTTAACAAACTTAAAACATCCCTCTAAGCAACTGAATTCACTTTGAGTTAATAAAAGGACCGTTGTATATTAAAAGAAGTGTCAAGGTTTTAGTTCAAAGGTGGTAACTGAATCCTTCAACTCAAAAAACAAGTAACCAAATTCATAGCGAAGCAAATGCACATCGAACACCGAACGCAAAGCTGGTGTTTAAGAACACACTGGTACCCCCTCCGCTCGGAATTACTTGTCGCAGAAATGGATGTATGAATTACTTGTCGCAGAAATGGATGTATCTCGTCTAGATATTTCCATTTACGAGACAACTAATTTCGAACGGAGGGAGTAGAAACTAAAATGGTCGGTAACGTTTGGATGGTGAGGAGCTTCACCGCCTACTGCTAATTCCATACCACTACTATTCTGTAATAACAATCAGGACCGGGCGTTTGTTGATGGCAGCTTGGTACTGTCGGTGAGGAATAAAAATCCCTTCATGCAACATATGCTCGCCCATCTTGCGGATTTGTCGGTGTCTGAATTTCTTATGGGTCCAACAACTCGACAGGATTAGTTTTTAGCCCCTGGCCAGTGGCATGTCCCTTTCCCCCCGCTTCTTCCACTAATCAATCCTCCATTTGTATATTCACCCTAACCGACGCCGCTGGCTAGCTCACTTGGTCCTCCAAATTCATTGATCAAAGAGAGCTTAAACTCCACACTCGCAACAAGTTACATTGCCACTGTCCCAAGTTTCTCCACGAATTTCCTTGCTTCTTTGATGCAGAACATTAAATTCGTTGCTTAAGAAACAGGCTTAATAGGATTGCTTCTGAATTTCACTGAGTCCACACACTGACACACGTCGCTAGTCTTCCAGCTGCGGCCTCCCTTCCGTCCGTCCACGGTTGTTTTCCCGGCCTGCCTGTCATCGTCTGAAATCCGGTGAAAGATCGCTGTACACCAGCCGTCGCTTGGCGACCGGGACATCCATCGCCTGCGTGCCCAGTTGCAACACGAAAGGAGCGAGCTGATGAGGATACGCCCGCATCTAGCAGGACCTACCACTAAATCAATAAAAAAATATCAACGATGCGTACATAATTGATGCCAACCTCTCGCCAGGCTGAGCATGCGGACACTTGGGAGTAAACAATGCCGCGTCGATGGGCTAGGAAGAAGAAACCAGCGCTAGCTCGCGCGCTCCATGTGTCCTCCACCTTTGACTGAGCCAGGGGCGACCGACACTCATCGCGCATGGTTGTTGAGATCGCAGTTTTCATCCAACTACTGAAGCGGAATTATCTGTTGATCTACGAAACACTTTTCACTCCATCACCTTTTTTCTGGTGGTTAAAAAAACTGGAGATTAACGATGATCAGACAGACGTAGTATTATTGAGCACGAGCGGCAATTGGATGGGGACGGGTTGTTCTGCATGCATGTTCCACACATGCACAGCGTAACAAAGGTAAGAAGAAGCACACCCCACATTAAAGTACCGTCGATTGATTGATTGATTGATTGGTGCCAAATCATCGCTGGGACACACGCGAATGGGAGCGAGCTTCCTTGCTCGATCGCGCGCATAAACATGAACAGAAAAGGGAGATTTGTTCTTTCGTTATACCAATCCCATAAATATTTCGATATGCGCCATGAATCACATGACAGGCGGCAACACAAAATAAAGCCTAGCGTACGGCGGCCCGGCGGACTGGAGGCGGCTGGCGGCGGCCCGTCGTGGTGGTGGCGCCGTCCTTTGGCGGCCGGGCGGCCTGGTTGCGCAGGGTGGCGGGCGACGCGTCCTCGGCCCAGATCTGGGCCCTTAGGGCCCCATCTGGGTCCTAGCGGGCCGGTCCCTGGGTGTGGCCTCGTTGTCTGCGGCGCGGTGAGGAGGAAGAGCGGCTCGGATTTGGGGCGGCGGCACCGCCGGCGTGCCGGCAGCAGCGCGAAGGCGGGAGCTTTGCGGGTCTGGTGTGCTCCTGCTATTGCGTCCGAATGGCTACCGTCGCGGACGGTGGAGGTGGGGCCCTCCCGCATGCCGATGGTGCTGATGTCTTAGTCCCGGCTCTGATTCTTCGCCGTGCTATCCTCACTTCGCGGTGCCGTGGTGAGACGGCGTGGGGACCTCAAGACAGCGTTGGCGCACGATGGTGGTTGGTTTGGTGGCAGGCTCCGGGGCGCCCGAGGTGCGGGTTGGGATCGGGGGAAACCCCTGTCGGCATGGCCAACACCGACGCGGTGGCGCCTGTGGGGGCCACCTGACCTTCCGGGAGGGCGTCGGCGCTACCCTTCCTCTCGCCTCGTCGTGTACCGGGGGAAACCCTTGGCAGCAGCGTCGTCATCGTCGCGATCCTTCTTGGAGGTGTTGATAGGTGCCGGCGCTTCGGAGTCTTGGAGTCTAGTGGAAGATCCTGTTGGGCGCTTCGATCGTGAGGCTTCTTCGTTTTTGTTGATGCGCCGTTGTCGGCATTTGTTTCTTTTGTTTTTCTCTATCGTTTCTTTTGGGCGTGACTGTGCTGCTTCCGCCTCAGCACCTATCCATGTATAGTTCGGTTGGTTGCTTTGTATACAAAGCGGGGAAACTCTTTTTCGGTAAATAAAAATAAAAAATAAAACCTAGAGCTAGCGAGCAGAGGATACCCCACCACATTCCGTCCCGCTCTGCTCTGAAGCGTCTGGAACGGAATATCTGAATATGCCCCCACCAAACGCGCACATGGAAAGCAATTACTCCCTGTCCGGTCCGATCTTTCGCCCGGTTCGCGGTTCGGGGCGTCTCGCTGTCAAGCGAGACCCATCGTCGGCGCCGGCTCTACTTTTACTATGCGCCAAAGTGTGCGTGCCTAGACTGGCCAACGTCGCGTCGCTCGATCCTCCCGGGTGGATCCCAATGACGCCTCCAACGCGGAGAGGTTGCGGTGAGGGAAAGGGCGCGGCTGCAACGGGTACACAGCGCGCACGCCTACCTCGTGTGCGCGCGAAAAAGGGAAGGAGGTTGCTAGTCGACGTACGTGCATGGCGCATGCTCATGGATCTTCCAGCGATACCAATCAATATCATGATGATTTTTAACTAACACAGGCATCATACAATACCACACATGATCTAATAATGGAGTCACTAATTGAAACTTATATAGGTTTCTAGGGCACAGTTTTTCTTCTTCTTTTAAAACTAGGCCAGTGGGGGAGGAGAAGACACATACTGAACTTTTTTTTTTGAGCAGGAACATTTTGCTATTGACAAAGAGCGCGTCCTCTTCGATTTCTATTAAAAGAAATCACAATGTCTCAGCTACCCGCATACTGAACAAACATCCCCTTCTCTAAGACTAGACAAACAAGAATATGGCTGATGCAAATATGATCGTTGTTATAGTTTGTAATCGCTGCTTTGATCGTTTGGATATTTTTCCTTTTTTTTTCCCTTTTCCTCTGTCTAGGGATAGCTTCGCCTTGTATGTCATTGTGTTTGTATAACCTTGATGTTTCATTTTGAGTCAAAAAATTCACCCTTTGTAAAGAAAGACAAATAAGATTAGGTTGAAGTACGCGAGGCCATATATTTTAGCCGTTAGTTCATAAAAGGAAGGGGTGTGTGTGTGTGGGGGGGGGGGGGGGGGGGGGGGGGGCAGCAACTGACATTTTAGGTTTTAGCCCTACAACAAATATAGTGAAACATTTATGTAATCATTTATCTTCTGTATCAACCAAATTAGTTAGGCACTTTCTACTCCTTATCCCATGGATGGATCTTCCAGCTATAAATGTGGATGCACCGATGATTTTTAACCAACACAAACAAGCATGATCTAATAACGGAGGCACTGATGGACACTACTCCCTCCGTTCTAAGTTCGTACAAAGTTGAGTCATCTATTTTGGAACAGAGGGAGTATATAGGTTTCTAGTTACAGAAATTAATAAGGCGCATATTGAACATACATTCCCCTTCTCTAAAACTAGACAAACAAGAATATGGTTTGTGCGGATATGCTCGCTGTTGTAGTTTTGTCGGTCGTTGTTTTGAGCGCTTCGTTTTTTTTTCATTTTCCTCTGTCTATATATATCTTTGATTTTGTATGACTTTGCTCTTTGTCTGTATGTTTTTCTATGCGTGTGTGTTGATGTTGATTCTGTTCCTCATAGTTTTGCAGAGGCTGGCCCTTGATGATTTATTTTGAGTCGATTAAATCCATCCTTTATGAAAAATAAAAGAGAAACAAGATTAGCTCGAACTACGCTGAGCCCACATATATAGCCATTAGCTCATAAATAGGAAGGGGGGGGGGGGGTAAAAAGACCCAACGTTTTGGAGTTTGGCCCTGCAACGGACATACTGTAAACAACGACCTTCTGTATCAGCAAAAATAGCTAGACACTTTCTACTCCTTATCCCATGGATGAATCTTCATGCTATTAATGTGGGTGCACCGATGATTTTTAACGAACATAGAAAAGTATGCTCTAATAATGGAGTTGGCAAGGCAACATATCATATTAGGAAAATTAATAAAAATAACATAATTTCTAGTTTCATAAAATAATAAGATGTGCATACTAAAAATAAATTTCCTTGGACAACATTAGACAGACAAGAATAGCTCGAGCTACATTGAGTCAATATACGACAATTGGTTCATAACTAGAAAAATGTCGGCTAGAAAGCGACATTTTAGAGTTGGTTGAGTATAAGTAAAATGTTTATGTCATATATTGCCTTCTGAAACAACCAAGTTAGTCAGGCACTTTCTACTCCTTATCGAGTGACACATAACTATTTCCCCAATTAATATTGTTCGAGATTAATTTCAAGAGCAACTAGTGTCCGGAAACTAATCGTGATACTTGTTCTCAAGGGAGAAAATATTTAGGGTTTAGTTGGGGTTTCTTGTTGGGAAACATACACAATGGAAAATGAGCCAAAGGAACTTATTTGTACACACATACTCTCACTGGCTCTATGTCGACATAGAAGATACCACCGTGATGGAAAATGAGCCAAGTGAACTTCTTTCTAGACTGGCACATTGCCACCGCCGTGGGAGCTGCAGCTTGGACAACAAAAATAAACACAATACGAAGAAACTAGCACCTTGAATTCCCGCCATCGGTGTAGCGAGCTAAGGACTCCCGCGGGAGGGGGGGTGGGGGGGATGGGAGAGGTTGATATGCCATTGCCTCTGCAAAACATTAAAACTCATTTTATATGGTTTTGGTTATTGTGTTATATATGGACTTACCGAGCCGAGAGCATCGGCGGCAAAAAATCATAAAACAACCAATAGTAGAAAGGCGTGCGTCATTTTGTTGGTGCCCGTAGCAGTGCAGCACAAGCGGTAAATCAGCGCGGCAAAAAGGTGTAGTCACACATGAATAGACCCCCAACAACCCTTCGTTCCCCTTCCCATCCCACTCCCAGTACCAGTCCCCACACGGTGCGGGTGCGGGTGCGACGGTGGCACGCCTCCCCCAGCTCCTCAAGTCAACCGCCCCCGTCCCTCCCCTTCAAAACTCCCCACCCGGCCACCGCACCACACCCCACCCAGCCTCCCTCCGGGCTCCGCACCTCACCGCCAGTAAGCCACAGCACTCCCCACCCGGTCTTCCTCCTTCTTCATGCGCTGATCGACCGCCCGAAACCGCGCGCGCGCGAGCCAACTCCGACCAAGAAAGCCCCAGCGGCGGCCGTCCAGGAGGGGAGCCACCATGCACTCCCAGAACCACTGGGGCGGGGCGTTCGACATCGACGGCGCGGAGGACGACCAGAGCCGCAACATGGACATCGACCGCGGCGCGCTGCAGCACCAGCACCAGCTGGACGAGACGCAGCAGAGCTGGCTGCTCGGCCCGCCGGAGGCCAAGAAGAAGGACCGCTACGTCGACCTCGGCTGCGTCGTCGTCAAGCGCAAGCTCCTCTGGTGGATGCTCTGGGTCGTGCTCGGCGCCTTCGTCCTCATCGGCCTCCCCATCATCATCGCCAAGAACATCCCCAAGAAGAAGCCCCACGCCCCGCCGCCCGACAAGTACACCGACGCCCTCCACAAGGCGCTCCTCTTCTTCAACGCCCAGAAATGTGAGCACCCCTCCTTCTTCACCCCTCCACCTGCTCTGCTAGCTTGTGAATGATCAATTGCCCGATCCGTACTACTAGGAAGCCGTGCGGATCCGCCTTTGATCGAGTCTGAACTCAAGAATTCGCGTAGAAATCGCTAAGTAACCGCAGGACATTAAATTTGTAGTTTTGATCCGTGATCTTAAGTGCGCAATTACACCTTGATGATCTTGATGCCAAGCAAAAGGGAGAAAGAAAGGGAGACCACCACGTAGTCTGTGATCGGGAGCTGGGTACAGCTGCGTACGACGGCAACCCCCACGCTTGGAATGTTATGCCGTCCTGTTCACGGTCTGTCCCTGCCCCCTTGCAGAAAGTGACAAGCTGATATTCAGATTTTTTCGATAAAGGGCGCTTTTATTATCTCAAAATGTAGCATCAAAGTGATACAAAGCATTAAGAGTATCACCCGGCCTCTGCATAACTAGGATGCACACAGCCAAACACCAGTAGTCTGATAAGTAGAAAGATAAAAGACCGACAATTCGGCAACAGTAGAGTCTATAGACCGACACTATGCCTATGTCGAAAGAGATGGTGGACCGAGCCGGAGATTATGCTGCCATCCATGTTGGGTAAAAACCTCCGTAGCCACCTGCTCCAACAGCGTACACACCGCCTTGAACAACGGTTGGTACTCCGCTCGTTGTAGCGTACACCACGTACGAAGCGAGTGCGTACAACGGAAAATAACCTGCAAAGGCAAAACAGTTTTGTCATTAAAAACAACATCATTTCTACATAGCCAAAGCGACCATAGTAAGGCATACGCTCCCACCCTTATTAGCGTTTTGTACCTATTTGAAATACCGTCCAGCCAATGACCAAAAATATTGGCAACACTTGTGGGTGGATACAAATTTGACGCTATTTGGATGGCTGACCACGTAGAACGCGCAAACTTACAGTGAAAAAAGAGGTGTTTAATTGTCTCGTCGTGAGTACAAAAACAACACTTCTTACTTCCCGACCAGTTGCGTCTTGCGAGGTTGTCTTTTGTTAGCACAACTCCCCTACGGAGATACCACATGAATATTTTGACTTTAAGTGGTACCTTCGCTTTCCAAATTATTTTGTTATTTCTCACCGGTACCTCAGAATGCGAGAGTGCACGATACATAGAGTCTACTGTGAAAGACCCCGATGTAGTAAGGTTCCAGCGAAACACATCACGACCTTGTGTCAGGATAATCGAATCCAGACGGGACAATAGATTATTCCATGACATAAGTCGGGTGCCAATCAAATCCCGCCTAAACGAAATATTTGGCGGGGATGAGCTGAGCACTTGCGCAATAGTATTATTCTTATCGCGTGCAATGTTGTATAGGGCTGGGTATTGTTCTCGGAGGCTAGCATTGCCTAGCCAGATGTCTTCCCAAAAACGAATCTCCGACCCGTCCTTTATCGCGAAAGACCCAAAGCGAAAGAGATGTTTCTTTGCCGCCATTAGGCCGGCCCAAAAGTGTGAGTCTCCAGTTTTCCAATATACCTGAGACACCGCCTTTTGGCCTATATACTTATTGCGCAGCATGGTTTGCCAAACACCATCCTCAGTAAGAAGTTTGAACAACCATTTACTAAGTAGGGCCTCATTCTTGACCTGCAGGTCATGAATACCGAGGCCGCCCTGGTCTTTCGGCCTACAAACCACACTCCATTTGGCCAGCCTATATTTTTTCTTTTCACCATCTCCTTGCCAAAAGAACCTGGACCTAAAATAATCCAGTCTTTGCAAGACCCCTTTTGGGAGCTGGAAGAATGAAAGCATATAGAGAACCATATTTGTGAGGACAGAGTTTATTAAAACCAGTCGTCCTCCAACCGAGAGCAACTTGCCTTTCCAGCTGCTCAAGCGTTTCTCTAGCCGCTCCTCTACATGCTTCCACTCCGCAATGGTGAGACGCCGATAGTGAATTGGTATTCCCAAATATTTGATTGGGAATTGTCCATGTGCACAACCAAAAAGGTCAGCATAATCGGCCGCTGCCTCAACGGCTTCTCCAAAGCAGAACAATTCACTTTTATGGAAGTTAATCTTAAGACCCGACATTTGCTCAAACGCTGACAGCAGAAGTTTCAGGTTTCTAGCCTTGTCTAGGTCATGTTCCATAAAGAGAACTGTGTCATCGGCATATTGCAGAACAGAGAGACCACCATCCACTAGATGTGGCACTACTCCTGTAATTTGCCCGTCCTGCTTGGCGCGCTCAATCAGAATAGCCAACATGTCAGCCACAATGTTAAATAACATTGGGGATATGGCATCACCCTGTCGTAGTCCTTTTTTTGTCTGAAAATAATGGCCGACATCATCATTGACTTTGATGGCCACACTACCTCCAGTTACAAAATTGTGGATCCACTTGCACCATTTATCGGAGAAGCCTTTCATCCTTAGGGCCTGTTGGAGGAAAGACCATTTGACCTTGTCATAGGCTTTTTCAAAGTCTATTTTGAATACTACTCCACTCATGTTTTTCCGGTGCATCTCATGGACGGTCTCATGCAGGATTACTACGCCATCGAGTATGTTCCTTCCTTGCATGAAAGCTGTTTGAGATGGCCGAACAACATGGTCAGCTACCGAGTTTAATCTATTCGTCGCCACTTTGGTGAAAATCTTGAAGCTGACATTAAGGAGGCATATGGGTCTGAACTGTTGAATCCGTTCGGCCTCCTTAATCTTCGGCAACAAGACAATCTCGCCAAAATTAAGTCTGAATAGGTCAAGTTGGTCGGCATAAAAACAATTGAACAACTCCAAAAGGTCGGACTTGATGATATCCCAGAAATTCTGATAGAATTCTGTGGGGAAGCCATCAGGGCCTGGAGCTTTGTTATGTTCCATTTGGAACACCGCAGCTCGTACCTCCTCTTCTGAGAATGGTGCCGTTAGGATATCGTTTTCATCTGCTGTGACATGTGGAATATCATCTATTCGGGTTTCATCAAGGGTGAAATTCCCTTCAGTCGGCGCTCCGAAAAGAGATTTGTAGTATTTGGTGATATACTTTTTGAGCTCCTCCTGACCTTCGATCCTCCCCTCATCTTGTTGGAGACTGTAAATACATTTCTTCCTATGCCGCCCATTGGCGATCAATTGGAAGTATCTTGTATTACTATCACCCATTAAAATGAAATCAGCTTTGGATCTCTGGTAGTATTTGATCTCCTCTTCTCGCAATAGACGGGCAACCATCTCATTAGATTGATTTTTCAATTCAATCTCTTGCTGAGACAATGTGCGCGTCTCTGCAATTTTGTCGAGGTCATCAATGATGGTACAGAGCCTTTGTTTTTCTTTTTTATATATTCCGTTGGTGTGTTTTGCCCATCCAGAGAGGTGTCGCCTCATGGCTCTTATTTTAAAGATCCATCGTTGAATAGGTGTACGACCAACAGCGGGCCTCTCCCAAACATTCTTGATCATGTCTACGAATCCGTCCCTATTCAGCCATCCCAATTCAAATTTGAAAGGGCGTCGGGTGGCTGGGTTTGTAGAGTTAGAATCCAGAATGATGGGTGCATGATCCGATAAGGCCTCGATACGCTCTAGGGCTCGCACGGTTACCAGAGGGAATTTTAGTTCCCATTCGGTATCCATTAGTACCCTATCGAGCTTCTCGTATGTCGGCACAGATCGGTTGTTCGCCCAAGTGAACTGACGCCCCGACATACTGGCCTCCCGAAGATCCAAACTGTCTATCACAGCATTGAATAGGAAAGGCCAATGAGTGTCGAAGCGGTCATTATTTTTCTCTTCCTGGTACCTCAGAATGTTAAAGTCCCCCCCAATAAGCATTGGGTACGGGTTATTCTTAGCCAGGTTAACCAATTCCCGAAGGAAAGCAGATTTATGCTCATCTTGGGCAGCCCCATAGACAGCGACAAGAGTCCATGTAAAGTTGTCAGCTCTATTCCGCAGGTGAAATTTTATATGAAATTCACCGATCGAAAAAGCCAACAAGTCCATGGTTGTTGTCATTATCCCAAGAAGGATTCCTCCAGATCTTCCATGAGCTGGTAGACTATGCCATGCGTAGTCGAAACCACCTGATAGGTGATCGAGGACATGTGGGCGAAAGTCGCACTTGCCAGCCTCAGAAATTGCCACAAAATCCAAACCGTGTTCCCGGACACAATCACTGACGTGTTTATGTTTAGCCAAGTCTGAGAGACCTCTGCTATTCCAAAACATGCCTCTCATGTGGAAACTTGTGTTTGTGTTGAACTCTTCGCCTTCTTGGGCGGTTTTTGTTTCTTTTTAGAGGAGTGCGATTTAGATTTCCGCGAAGACGCCATGAAGTCACAAAACATGGACCCAGGTCTTGCATCATCCAATCCAACCTCCGTAACCTCACCAACCAAGTGGGATATAAGCGGGCCATCATATTTGGCATCCGCTTCATCCTCCTCCTCGGTTTCGGGGTCAGGTATGGTGATTTTACATTTCGGAGAAACCTTTAAGCGGTCGATCTCCATATGTTTAAGCACCCGTACCGACAAATTAATTTCATTATCATTATTTCCCATAGATACACCGACTTTATTTAAACTGGTAGAAATATGGTTGTCGGACAAAGAGAGAGATGACTGAGCAGACGAGGTACCTGTCATGGGGTCCAAATTCCTCGAAGCCTGGAGACGCATTGCCTTCGCAAGAGAGTGCTCATCAGTCGAGGAAGAACCATCAACATTGAGGGAGTGACGGTTACTACGTCGCAGGGGTGTAGCCAACCCTCCGGACGTAGTCCCCGTCAAAGTCTTCGACGGAGTAGTTGATGTAGTCCTCTGCAAAGCAGGCGTCGTCCGAAGCGTCCCAAGGGTTGGTGAAGAGGGAGGCGTCGTGGCTCCCATCCGAACGCCCGCATCAGATGCCGAAGAAGATCCTCTAGCACGATCCGCCGCTGGGCCAAGTGGCACCATGGCAACGGCCGCACGAACTGGAGACTCCATCATTGGCGATGTCTTGGATTCCCGCACGCCAACCGAAGCAGGAAGTATCGCATGCGCTGCTGGGGTCAAGGTTGGCTGTAGCGGCGTCAAAGCCGGGGTAGCACCATGCACAGTACTGTGTGCGTTTGGTGTCGTGGCCAGATGCACGGCCGACTGTGCGTGCCCAGCAACACAGACAGAAATTGCCGCGGTTGGCTGCGCCGGTGGCCCGTGAACAACTGTTGTTGCCTTCACGTGAGCAGCCGAGTCGTTTCCAGCATCCGTTACATGCATAGTGGTGCACCTTGTGGACCCGCCCTTCTCCAACTCGTCTTGCATTGGTATGCATGCATCCATGGACTCCTGCACCACCGGTACGTGTATGTGTGTATCCATATTCTCTGGCATACTCACAACAGATGACTCAAGAGTAGCAGTATGCACTATTTGTTGTGTAGACTGTATGGGGACTGCAGCACTTACTTGAGACCCCGACGCCGAATTTTGATCAACAGCTTGGATGCATTTTGACCTCTTGTTAGCATCCCTATCAGGCATATCCTCATCTCGGTTAGCGCCGTCATCATGTCCATTATCATGGTTTTCCCAAATCCGGGGAATAAAATCAACGTCGGGAACAAAATCTTCCTCCTCCAGTACAAACCGAAATGCATACCCATTAAGCTTTATATAGACATCCGAGGAGACCGAGGCTTCATCAGAACCATCTTTTTTGGAGAAAATATCCAAAGAGTGGACCGCCACCTGGATGCGCACAATACCATGACGGCGCAAACAAACCAAGTCAACGTCTTGCGTGGCGCCAATGACTGATCCTACCGCCCACAAACCAAGAAAATGGCGGAGAGGTGGTGGGACACCGGTGACATGTACCCAAACAAGTTGCAAAGGGAGAATCGATGAAACCTCTTCAACTTTCCATTCACTAAAAGCAATCTTCACGTCTTGTGATTTGACATTATACTCAAAAGCTGACACGCGCTTCAAAACCTCCACGGACGGGAAACAAACTAAGAAAGCATTGTCTCCATGGGGTACGGCTTCCCACTTCCAAGATGCCTGAACCGATGCGATCTTGGCGATCTCTACCTCAACCACAGCAGCGGACAGAGACCCACCGGAGATCGTAACCAAAGCAGTCGGCAGGGTTGGAGGTGCAAGGTGCTCCTTGAATAGCAAGTCCGGCAACTGCAGGAACATAGCGTTAACTAAACCACATCCACCGAGCGACGCGGTAGGCCTCGGTTGCTTAAGCACATGGCACCGATGCAAAGGGTGCTTGTAATTGTCGCAAATATGACAGAAATGAATCGCCGTGCAGTCCTTGGAAAGATGATCATCTGAACGACATTTGAAACACCAAAGACCAGTTCGGTTTCCTTTCGGCCCACGTCCAGTGGCTTCAGCGGAGGGCACAACCATCGGAGCAGTGTCTCGAGCCTCAGGAACATGCTTGGTGGGGGCGGGCACCGTAGCAGGCGGCGGGAATATCGGTGGAGGTCGCGCAGCCGAGGGGACGGCACCGGCAGTAGCGGCTTCACGGCGCCCCCCCTTGCGCTTGGTCTTATTGCGGCGAGCAGTAGCGTCCGGCGCAGTCTTGTTGCCGGCCCCAAAGACAACCGGTGCCGGCGCAGTCGGAGCAGCCCGCTGTCCGGAAGGATGGGCAGACGATGACGAAGCACCAAAACGGAAGGGTCCGGCAGCAGCACCAAAGCCGGCGGGTGGCCCGGGGTTCGGCGTCGCAACTCCGGCCAGAGGAGGCCCCTTAGGCGCGTTGCCGTTCCGGCCAGCCATGAGCTGCGGCGAAGGCCGGCGCAGGGCAGCAGCGTACGTTGGCGGCGCAGTCCGAGAGTACGCGCAGACGGAGGCAGTATTAGGGCGTAGATGCGTTTGGCGAAGAAATACGTCGGCCCTTCTGATAGTACGTCCCAAACGAGCAGCATGGCCCTTGCTGGGCCCTTCCGCATGCAAAAGGCCCATGGGACGAAGCGTTGTTTGACCGGATGCATGATCGTTGCATGCATGCGCTGCCGCGAGCGTTACGGCGCCTTGACATTGCTCCGCCGAAGATGACGGATCGGCCAGCGCATCCGGCATGAATGCGGCCAGCGCCACCGGCGGCGTGATCCGCGGACGGGGGAGTGGCCCTCTCCAAGGCTTGATGCATACCCCTCGGCGCTGCCTTGGTGTCGCCGGCGATGGCTTTGGCGATTTCGGCGCTCCATCTGGCCGAGCGGACGGCTCATGAGACGAACCCAGGCACTCCTGGCCGGCCGATGTCTCCGGGGACGCGGAACCCCGACGTTCCCATACTCGCGACGCCGGCGTCGGAAAACCGACGTCGTTCCAAAATTCCTGCACTAGCTCCTCTTTTGATTTCTTCCGGCAAGACACGGAGGTCCAAGGACCGCCCTCTTCATCAAGATCTGCTTGGGAAAGGACCATATTTGCCGCCTGGACCGCCACCCCCTCCGCTTCAGGCAGATCGGCGACTTCGTCCATGGCCAGGGGCTCAAAACGTGATCCCGCAGCAGGCGACTTTGCCGCCGAACCACAGCTAGGATCAATGGCCCCCGGCGCCAAGGTGAGTCTGCGCCGCGCCGGGAACAGCCGGTGGCCAACGCGAATGAGGCAGTCCAATAGCACCATCTCAGTTCCAGGCGAGATCCATTCCTTCTTTCGCAGCAGTCTTCCCTCTACGATCTTCCCTCCATCATCCCGTAGGAAGAAAAAGTTGTGTGGCTGGTCGAGGAAGAGGGTTCCGGGGCGCCAGTCCGTCCTGCCGTCTAGAGGAGCCGACGAGAACGTCGCCGACCACCGCAGGGGCGGGGGTGGCTCCGGGGGTGGCATCTTGTCAACCTCTTCTAAAAAAACCAAGCTGATATTCAGATAAATCTCTGAAAATTTCAAAGTACGAATCTCGGCACGTTCACGCACATGTAGGCCAGCCAATTGATCCATTCTTTAGCTTAGCCCCGCACATGGATGTCGCTGTAGGTCTTGCCTATGCTCTGCTTCTGGATCTCACCAGATGCAAAGCATCCGCATTTCTAGATCCTGATCTGACTTGCAAGTTCAATTTCCAGTTTCTTACTAGGAGTGCTTTACAAGCTTGATCTTGGCTACTGTGATCAGAAAATTCAGAATTCGATACCGCTCATGGATCTAACGAACATTTTGCTCTTTGTGGTGATATTACAGCCGGCAAGCTTCCTAAGAACAACGGCATCCCGTGGCGCGGGAACTCGGGCATGAAGGACGGCGCGGACCTGCCGGACGTGAAGGGCGGCCTCGTCGGCGGGTACTACGACGCCGGCGACAACATCAAGTTCCACTTCCCGATGGCCTTCTCCATGACGCTGCTGAGCTGGTCGGTGGTGGAGTACGCCGACAGGTACAAGGCGATCGGGGAGTACGACCACGTGAGGGAGCTCATCAAGTGGGGAACCGACTACCTGCTGCTCACCTTCAACTCCTCCGCCTCCACCATCAACAAGCTCTACAGTCAGGTGAGCTCTCCCCATCAGTCGGCCGGTCGGTCCATCTCGACCGTTGAAAATTGCACGGTTAAAACATCAAGCAAGCATTTAAAGAGCGAGACTTTTTTGGAAATCATATTTGAAAGTGAGTTCAGTTGAGAACATTAATTAGAAAAGGCATATAGAGAGAGCTTTGCTTAAAGTGGTGCTTTTGATCCACTGAATATAAAAGGCATAAAGATAAAGAAAGGGGGTGTGCAATAATGCAACTGGCGTGGTCGATTCAGTGTGCACCGCCCAACAGCTAGCCTTGTTCCAGCAAGAAATGTTGATGGGCACGCGGCACAGCCAACAACCTTTGACCCTTATCACTCCATCAGATCAATAGGCTAGGGTTCGACACCCAATTTTCTACATGTACTTAACGGGACATGCCATGTTACCCCAACTCTCCAAGCCAATTGAACTATCCTCACTGCAGCTCATTCAGAGAGTACCAAGCAGTAGCTGTTAATTTTGGTGTTCACGATCCGATCCGAAGATGCTCTCCAACTTGTGTTCACATTTTGTCATACTGAACCGGTTCACCATCACAAAGCAAAAAAACAAAGGAATATTTTTCGTAGAAGTGTGAAGGTGTACTCAACTCAGCAGCAGGTGATGGTCTGACACGTACGTGCTTGTGCCTGTAGGTGGGTACCGCCAAGATCAACGGCAGCACGCCGGACGACCACTTCTGCTGGAACCGGCCGGAGGACATGGCGTACCCGCGGCCGGTCCAGCAGGCGAGCGCGGCCCCGGACCTCGGCGGCGAGGTGGCGGCGGCGCTGGCCTCAGCCTCCATCGTGTTCCGCGACAACGCCGCCTACTCCAAGAAGCTGGTGAAGGGCGCGGCGACGGTGTACAAGTTCGCGCGCGCCAACGGGAAGCGCACCCCCTACTCCCGGGGCAACCCTGCCATCGAGTACTTCTACAACTCCACCAGCTACTGGGACGAGTTCATGTGGAGCGCCTCCTGGATGTACTACGCCACGGGCAACAACAGCTACATCAGCTTCGCCACCGACCCCAGGCTGCCCAAGAACGCCAAGGCCTTCTTCAACATCCTCGACTTCTCCGTCTTCAGCTGGGACAACAAGCTCCCCGGCGCCACGCTGCTGCTGTCGCGGCTGCGCATGTTCCTCAACCCCGGTTATCCCTACGAGGAGTCGCTCATGGGCTACCACAACGTCACCAGCATGAACATGTGCATGTATTTTCCCAAGTTCAACGCGTTCAACTTCACCAAGGGCGGGCTCGCCCAGTTCAACCACGGCCAGGGCCAGGCGCTGCAGTACGCCGTCGCCAACTCCTTCCTCGCCGCGCTCTACGCCGACTACATGGAGTCCGTCAACGTCCCCGGCTGGTACTGCGGCCCCAACTTCATGACCGTCGACGACCTCCGCTCCTTCGCCAAATCCCAGGTAATAATTCATTGATCTGATCGTCGTTGATCCATCTATTACAAGTTAATTGATTATGCAATGCGTGGCTTAACTCTGTCGTGGTGATGGTCGAGCAGCTGAACTACATTCTTGGGGACAACCCGATGAAGATGAGCTACGTGGTGGGGTACGGCAAGAAGTACCCGAAGCGGCTGCACCACCGTGGGGCGTCCACGCCCAAGAACGGGATCAAGTACTCGTGCACCGGCGGGAACAAGTGGCGCGACTCCAAGAAGGCCGACCCTCACGTGCTCGTAGGCGCCATGGTCGGCGGCCCGGACAAGAACGACAAGTTCAAGGACGCGAGGATCAGCTACGCGCAGAACGAGCCCACGCTGGTCGGCAACGCCGGGCTCGTCGCCGCGCTCGTCGCCATCACCAACAGCGGACGCGGCACGGGCGTCGGCGCCGTCGACAAGAACACCATGTTCTCCGCCGTGCCGCCCATGTTCCCCGCCGCCCCGCCGCCGCCGGCCACGTGGAAGCCCTGAGGAGAGGTCTGCCCGACCGGCCGGTTTTACGCCGACGTTGAGCAGGTCGAACACTTCGATTGGGTTCGGTTGGTAGTGCAATTTTCTGGCCATCATGTAAAATTCTTTTGTATTATACACACGTTAACCGTGGCGCGCGATACGACGGTGGCATGCCTCACGCATGGCCTGTACTACTGTAGATGTTTCTTGTGCACAATTTGGGTATGGACAATTAATGGATACTTGTTGATTCCCAGAGAAGAAGTAATGGAGTAAAGTGTTCACAGTATTATCAATGTATCATGCCAAAGAGGAACAAGATGACTATAGAAATTTGTTCGATTGTGAAACGGGATCCTTACCTTTTAGTTATCGGGGATCCTGATTCATCATAGACGTTTAACGAGGAATGAAAATGTATAGAGGATCGTTTTAAAAAGAAACTGAGCTGTTGGAAGGCCAAGCTCATGTCGTACGAAGGTCAGTTGGTTTTGATAAATTCGGTTTTGACGAGTTTGCCGATGTTCCTCCTATCCTTCTTTGAGGTACCGGTAGGGGTACGGAAAAGACTTGACTTTTATAGATCCCGGTTCTTTTGGCAAAGTGATGAAGCCAAGAAGAAGTACATATTGGCTAGATGTGATATTATTTGCAGACCAAAAGACTAGGGTGGGTTAGGGATCGAGAATTTAGAGGTCAAAAATAGATGTCTGCTTAGCAAGTGGCTATACAGAATATCTTCTGAGACCGAGGGTATATGGATACAAATCTTGCGAAATAAATACTTGCACTCTAAGACTTTGGCCCAAGTCACCGCTAGGCCAACAGACTCACCCTTCTGGAAGGGATTAATGAGGACGAAAGCAACTTTCTTCCAACGAGTGAAGTTTCTAGTTGGTAATTGTAATACTACTCGATTTTGGGAGGATACATGGCTAGGGGAGATGCCTTTGGCTTTGCAATATCCCTCATATAATATTGTGCAACGTAAGGAGGATTATATCGCCACAGTATTAAACTCGATATCGCTTAATATCCAATTTAGGACATCCCTAGTAGGGGAACGTTGGATTGCTTGGTTGCACCTGGTTCATAGGTTGATGGAGGTTCACCTATCGGATCAGGCCAATACAATTCACTGGAAGTTAACTACAAATGAAATCTTCTCAGTGAAATCCATGTATTCAGACCTAATTGACTCCGGGCCATTGTCGAAGTCGTTGCACATTTGGAAGATTAAAGTTTCAATTTGTATTAAAATATTTATGTGGTTTGTCCATAAAGAAGTCATTCTAACCAAAGATAACTTGGCAAAAAGGAATTGGGTTGGCAATTCTAGGTGCTGCTTTTTGATCAAAATGAAACGATTAAACACCACTTTCTTGTATGTCCTCTAGCAAAATTATTATGGCGATCAATCCATACAGCTTTTAACATTCAACACCCAAGGAGCATAAATATGTTATTTGGAACGTGGCTTAATTGAGTGGACGTACATTTAGCTAAACATATTCGGATAGGAGTATGTGCACTACTCTGGGCTATATGGAACACTAGAAATGATATGATTTTCAATGGGACACAATTCACCAAATTTTTGCAGGTTATCTACAGAGCTACAATTTGGATCTGCATGTGGTCCTTACTCACTCATATGGACTTCAGGGAGCTTATGGTTATTGGGTGCAACCGTTGGGAGACGGTAGCACGAGCTATCTTCAGACGATTTGGGTGGCGAGCTAATAATAGACTAGGTGTCTAGGCATCGTAACTTGTTTTTAATCGCCGGTTGTGGCATTTTTCAGTTCTATATCGCCAGTTGTGGCATTTTTCAGATTTTATTTCGGTTACTGCTCATTTTATGTGCTTCTTCGGACCTCGTGACTTTGTTACATTTTTATTTAATAATATGGCTGCGTGCATCGATTGATGCAGAGGCCAGGGTAATCCTCCTTTTCAATAAGAAATCATGCTGTCTCCAATGCTTGACGACTCTCTAGCCGCTTACGCTGAACAGAATAACAGCGTGTTCGGATTCTCACCGCTCCTCAACTCCACTCCCGGAGTCGAGGGCACACCGAACACTCAAACTCAGCAGAGTTGAAAACGAGGAGTGGAGCAGGCTACAATGCAATTGCGGGGAGCGACTATTTCGGGAATCTCAGATCTTAAAAATCTATGAGTTGATAAGATTTACAATGGAACTGTGATACGTCTCCAACATATCTATAATTTTTTATTGTTCCATGCTATTATATTATCTGTTTTGGATGTTTAATATGCATTTATATGAGTTTTTATATTTTTTTTGGGACAAACCTATTAACCGAGAGCCCAGTGCCAGTTTTTGTTTTTTTGCTTGTTTTAGAGTTTCACAGAAAAAGAATACCAAATGGAGTCCAAACGGAATGAAACTTTTGCGATGATCTTTCTTGGACCAGAAGCAAACCAGGAGACTTGGAGATGAAGTCGAAGATGCAACCAGGCGGCCACGAGGGTGGAGGGTGCACCCAGGGGGTAGGTGTTGGAAATATGCCCTAGAGGCAATAATAAAATGGTTATTATTGTATTTCCTTGTTCATGATAATTGTCTATTATTCATGCTATAATTGTATTGACCGGAAACTGCAATACATGTGTGAATACATAGACCACAACATGTCCCTAGTGAGCCTCTAGTTGACTAGCTCGTTGATCAACATATATTCATGGTTTCCTGACCATGGACATTGTATGTCATTGATAACGGGATCACATCATTAGGAGAATGATGTGATGGACAAGACTCAATCCTAAGCATAGCACAAGATCGTGTAGTTCGTTTGCTCAAGCTTTTCTAATGTCAAGTATCATTTCCTTAGACCATGAGATTGTGTAAATCCCTGATACCGTAGGAGTGCTTTGGGTGTACCAAACGTCACAACGTAACTGGGTGACTATGAAGGTGCACTACAGGTATCTCCGAAAGTGTCTGTTGGGTTGGCACGAATCGAGACTGGGATTTGTCACTCCGTATGACGAAGAGGTATCTCTGGGCCCACTCGGTAATGCATCATCATAATGAGCTCAATGTGACTAAGTAGTTAGTCACGAGATCATGCATTACGGAACGAGTAAAGTGACTTGCCGGTAACGAGATTGAACGAGGTATTGGGATACCGATGATCGAATCTCGGGCAAGTAACATACCGATTGACAAAGGGAATTGCATACGGGATTGCTTGAATCTTTGACATCGTGGTTCATCCGATGAGATCATCATGGAACATGTGGGAGCCAACATGGGTATCCAGATCCCGTTGTTGGTTATTGACCGGAGAACGTCTCGGTCATGTCTGCATGGTTCCCGAACCCGTAGGGTCTACACACTTAAGGTTCGGTGAGCTAGAGTTGTTATGGGAAATAGTATGTGGTTACCGAAGGTTGTTCGGAGTCCCAGATGAGATCCCGGACATGATGAGGAGCTCCGGAATGGTGCGGAGGTGAAGATCGGTATATTGGACGAAGGGTATTGGAGTCCGGAATTGTTCCGGGGGTACCAGGTGATGACCAGCGTGTCCGAAAGGGGTTCCGAGGCCCCGGTAAGCATTGGGGGGCCTTATGGGCCAAGGTGAGAGGGCACATCATCCCACTAAGGGGCAGAGCGCCCCTCCCACCCCATCTCACATAAACAGGAGAGGTGGGGGTGCCACCCCTAGGGCAGCCGCCCCTCCCAGCTTGGGGGGCAAGTTTCCTAGGGGGTGGGGGTGCCCAAACCCATCTAGGGTTTCCCCTGTGGCCGCCGCCCCTCCCCTAGGGAACCCTAGGGCGCCTCCCCCTCCTTCCTCCCCCCTATATATAGTGAGGGAGAGAGAGGGCAGCTGCACCCTTCCCCTGGCGCAGCCCTCCCCCTCCTCCAACACCTCCTCCTCCTCCGTAGTGCTTGGTAAAGCCCTGTCGGAGAACCATGAGCTCCATCACCACCACGCCGTCGTGTTGTTGGAGTTCTCCCTCAACTTCTCCTCTCCCCTTGCTGGATCAAGAAGGAGGAGACATCCCCGGGCTGTACGTGTGTTGAACACGGAGGCGCCGTCCGTTCGGCGCTTAGATCGGAATTAACCGCGATCTGAATCGCTGCGTGTACGACTCCACCAACCGCGTTCTTGTAACGCTTCCGCATCGCGATCTTCAAGGGTATGAAGATGCACTCCCCTCTCTCTCGTTGCTAGTCTCTCCATAGATTGATCTAGGTGATGCGTAGAAAATTTTGAATTTCTGCTACGTTCCCCAACAGTGGCATCATGAGCTAGGTCTATTGCGTAGATTCTATGCACGAGTAGAACACAAGTTGTTGTGGGCGTTATTTTGTTCAATATGCTTACTGTTACTAGTCCTATCTTGTTTTGACGGTATTGTGGGATGAAGCGGTCCGGACCGATCTTACACATACACTTACGTGAGACAAGTTCCACCAACTAACATGCACTTGTTGCATAAGGTGGCTAGCGGGTGCCAGTCTCTCCCACTTTAGTCGGATCGGATTTGATGAAAAGGGTCCTTATGGAGGGTAAATAGCAATTGGCATATCACGTTGTGGCTTTTGCGTAGGTAAGAAACGTTCTTGCTAGAAACCCATAGCAACCACGTAAAACATGCAAACAACAATTAGAGGACGTCTAACTTGTTTTTGCAGGGTATGCTATGTTATGTGATATGGCCAAGAAGGATGTGATGAATGAAATATATGTGATGTATGAGATTTATCATATTCTTGTAATAGGAATCACGACTTGCATGTCAATGAGTATGACAACCGGCAGGAGCCATAGGAGTTGTCTTTATTTACTGTATGACCTGCGTGTCACTGAATAACGCCATATAATTACTTTACTTCATTGCTAAACCGTTAGCCATAGTAGTAGATGTAATAAGATGGTGAGACAACTTCATGGAGACACGATGATGGAGATCATGATGATGGAGATCATGGTGTCATGCCGGTGACGATGATGATCATGGATCCCCGAAGATGGAGATCAAAAGGAGCAAAATGATATTGGCCATATCATGTCACTATTTGATTGCATGTGATGTTTATCATGTTTATGCATCTTATTTGCTTAGAATGACGGTAGTAAATAAGATGATCCCTCATAATAATTTTAAGAAAGTGTTCCCCCTAACTGTGCACCATTGCGAAAGTTTGTTGTTTCGAAGCACCACGTGATGGTCGGGTGTGATAGATTCTAACGTTCACATACAACGGGTGTAAGACAGATTTACACATGCAAAACACTTGGGTTGACTTGACGAGCCTAGCATGTACAGACATGGCCTCGGAACACGAGAGACCGAAAGGTCGAACATGAGTCGTATAGTAGATACGATCAACATGAAGATGTTCACCGATGATGACTAGTCCGTCTCACGTGATGATCGGACACGGCCTAGTTGACTCGGATCATGTATCACTTAGATGACTAGAGGGATGTCTATCTGAGTGGGAGTTCATTAGATGAACTTAATTATCATGAACATAGTCAAAAGGTCTTTGCAAATTATGTCGTAGCTCACGTTTTAGTTCTACTGTTTTAGATATGTTCCTAGAGAAAATTTAGTTGAAAGTTGATAGTAGCAATTATGCGGACTGGGTCCGTAAACTGAGGATTCTCCTCATTGCTGCATAGAAGGCTTATGTCCTTAATGCACCGCTCGGTGTGATGAACCTCGAACATCGCCTACGGATGTTGTGAACATCTGACATACACGTTTTGATGACTACGTGATAGTTCAGTAATGTTAAACGGTTTAGAATTGATGCGCTAAAGACGTTTTAGAAACATCGCGAAACATATGAGATGTTCCAAGGGCTGAAATTGGGATTTCAGGCTCGTGCCCACGTCAAGAGGTATAAGACCTCTGACGAGCTTCTTAGCCTACAAACTAAGGGAGAAAAGCTCAATCATTGAGCTTGTACTCAGATTGTCTGGGTACAACAATCACTTGAATCGACTGGGAGTTAATCTTCCAAATGAGATAGTGATGTTTCTCCAAAGACATTGCCACCAAGCTACTAGAGCTTCATGATGAACTATAACATATCAGGGATAGATATGATGATCCTTGAAATATTCGCGATGTTTGACACCGCGAAAGTAGAAATCAAGAAGGAGCATCAATTGTTGATGGTTAGTGAAACCACTAGTTTCAAGAAGGGCAAGGGCAAGAAGGGGTACTTCATGAAACGGCAAATCAGTTGCTGCTCTAGTGAAGAAACCCAGGGTTGAACCCAAACCCGAGACTAAGTGCTTCTGTAATGAGGGAACGGTCACTGAAGCAGAACTACCCTAGATACTTGGTAGATGAGAAGGCTGGCAAGGTTGACAGAAGTATATTGGATATACATTGTATTAAATGTGTACTTTACTAGTACTCCTAGTAGCACCAGGGTATTAAGATACCGGTTCGGTTGCTAAGTGTTAGTAACTCGAAATAAAAGAGCTACGTAATAAACGGAGACTAGCTAAAGGTGAGATGACGATGTGTGTTGGAAGTGTTTCCAAGGTTGATGCGATCAAGCATCGCCTGCTCCCTCTACCATCGAGATTGGTGTTAAACCTAAATAATTGTTATTTGGTGTTTGTGTTGAGCATAGACATGATTGGATTATGTCTATCGCAATACGGTTATTCATTTAAGGACAATAATGGTTACTCTATTTATTTGAATAATACCTTCAATGGTCTTGCACCTAAAAGAATGGTTTATTGAATCTTGATCGTAGTGATACACATGTTCATGCCAAAAGATATAATATAGTAATGATAGTACCACCTACTTGTGGCACTGCCATTTGAGTCATATTGGTATAAAACGCATGAAGAAGCTCCATGTTGATGGACCTTTGGACTTACTCGTTTTTGAAAAGTTTGAGACATGCGAACCATGTCTATTGGTATGTGCGCATGAAGAAACTCCATGCAGATGGATCGTTTGGACTCACTTGATTCTAAATCACTTGAGACATGCAAATCATACCACATGGGCAAGATGACTGAAAAGCCTCGTTTTCAGTAAGATGGAACAAGAGAGCAACTTGCTGGGAGTAATACATTTTGATGTGTGCTGTCCAATGTGTGCCGAGGCACGCAGTGGATATTGTTATGTTCTTACTTCACAGATGACTTGAGTAGATGCTGAGTATATTTACTTGATGAAACACAAGTCTAAATTATTGAAAGGTTCAAGTAATTTCAGAGTGAAGTTGAAGATCATCGTGACAAGAGGATAAAATGTCTATGATATGATCATAGAGATGAATATCTGAGTTACGAGTTTGGTACACAATTAAGACCTTGTGGAAATTGTTTCACAACTAATACCGCCTGGAACACCATAGTGTGATGGTGTGTCCGAACATCATAGCTGCACCCTATTGGATATGGTGCATACCACGATGTCTCTTATCGAATTACCACTATCGTTCATGGGTTAGGCATTAGAGACAACCGCATTCACTTTAAATAGGGCACCACATAATTCCGTTGAGATGACACCGTATGAACTATGGTTTAGAGAAACCTAAGCTGTCGTTTCTTGAAAGTTTGGGGCTGCGACGCTTATGTGAAAAAGTTTCATCCTGATAAGCTCGAACCCAAAGTGGATAAATACATCTTCATAGGACACCCAAAACAGTTGGGTATACCTCCTAATTCAGACCCGAAAGCAAACGTGATTGTTTCTAGAAACGGGTCCTTTCTCGAGGAATAGTTTCTCTTGAAAGAATTGAGTGGGAGGATGGTGGAGACTTGATGAGGTTATTGAACCATCACTTCAACCAATGTGTAGAAGGGCACAGGAAGTTGTTCCTGTGGCACCTACACCAATTGAAGTGGAAGCTGATGATAGTGATCATGAAACTTCGGATCAAGTCACTACCAAACCTCGTAGGTCGACAAGGATGCGTACTACTTCAGAGTGGTACGGTAATCCTGTCTTGGAAGTCATGTTGCTAGACAACAATGAACCTACGAGCTATGGAGAAGCGATGGTGGGCCCGGATTCCGACAAATGGCTAGAGGTATAAAATCCGAGAGAGGAGCCATGTATGAAAACAAAGTGTGGACTTTGGAAGAACTACTTGATGGTCGTAAGGCTGTTGGGTACAGATGGATTTTAAAAGAAAGACAGACAATGATGGTAATTGTCACCATTAAGAAAGCTCGACTTGTCGCCAAGATGTTTTCCGACAAGTTCAAGGAGTTGACTACAATGAGACTTTCTCACTCGTAGCGATGCTAAGAGTCTGTTGGAATTATATTAGCAGTTACTGCATTATTTATGAAATCTTGTAGATAGAATGTCAAAACATTGTTTCCTCGACGATTTCTTGAGGAAAGGTTGTATGTGATACAACCAGAAAGTTTTGTCAATCCTAAAAGATGCTAACAAGTATGCAAAACTCTAGCAATCCTTATCAGGACTGGAGTAAGCATCTCGGAGTTGGAATATACACTTTGATGAGATGATCAAAGATTTTGGGTTTATACAAAGTTTATGAGAAACTTGTATTTCCAAAGAAGTGAGTGGGAGCACTATAGAATTTCTGATGAGTATATGTTATTGACATATTGTTGATCAGAAATGATGTAGAATTTCTGGACAACATATAGGGTTATTTGAAAAGTGTTTTTCAATGGAAAACCTGGATTAAGCTACTTGAACATTGAGCATCAAGATCTATAAGGATAGATAAAAAATGCTTAATAGTACTTTCAAATAAATACATACCGTGACAAGATTTTGAAGGAGTTCAAAATAGATCGGCAAAGAAGGAGTTCTTGGCTGTGTTATAAGGTGTGAATATTGAGTAAGACTCAAGACATGAACACGGCAGAAGAGAGAGAAAGGATGAAGGTCGTCCCCTATGCTTCAGACGTAGGCTCTATATTATGCTGTGCTGTGTACCGCACCTGAAGTGTGCCTTGCCGTGAGTCAGTCAAGGGGTACAAGAGTGATCCAGGAATGGATCATAGGACAGCGGTCAAACTTATCCTTAGTAACTAGTGGACTATGGAATTTTCTCGATTATGGAGGTGGTAAAAGAGTTCGTCATAAAGGGTTACGCCGATGCAAACTTTGAAACTAATCTGGATTATTCTGAGTAGTAAACCGGATTCGTATAGTAGAACAGTCATTTGGAATAGCTCCAAATAGAGCGTGGTAGCTGCATCTAGGAGATGACATAGAGATTTGCAACGCACACACGGATCTGAAAGGTTCAGATCCATTGTCTAATAACCTCTCTTACAAGCGAGATATGATCAAACCCCATGGGCGTTAATTCATTACAATCACATAGTGATGTGAACTAGATTATTGACTCTAGTGCAAGTGGGAGACTGTTGGAAATATGCCCTAGAGGCAATAATAAAATGGTTATTATTGTATTTCCTTGTTCATGATAATTGTCTATTATTCATGCTATAATTGTATTGACCGGAAACTGCAATACATGTGTGAATACATAGACCACAACATGTCCCTAGTGAGCCTCTAGTTGACTAGCTTGTTGATCAACATATGGTCATGGTTTCCTGACCATGGACATTGGATGTCATTGATAATGGGATCACATAATTAGGAGAATGATGTGATGGACAAGACCTAATCCTAAGCATAGCACAAGATCGTTTAGTTCGTTTGCTAAAGCTTTTCTAATGTCAAGTATCATTTCCTTAGACCATGAGATTGTGTAACTTCCTGATACCGTAAGAGTGCTTTGGGTGTACCAACGTCACAACGTAACTGGGTGATTATAAAGGTGCACTACAGGTATCTCCGAAAGTGTCTGTTGGGTTGGCACGAATCGAGACTGGGATTTGTCACTCCGTATGACGGAGAGGTATCTCTAGGCCTACTCAGTAATGCATCATCATAATGAGCTCAATGTGACTAAGTAGTTAGTCACGGGATCATGCATTACGGAACGAGTAAAGTGACTTGCTGGTAACGAGATTGAAAGAGGTATTGGGATACCGACGATCGAATCTCGGGAAAGTAACATACCGATTGACAAAGGGAATTGCATACGGGATTGCTTGAATCCTTGACATCGTGGTTCATCCGATGAGATCATCGTGGAACATGTGGGAGCCAACATGGGTATCCAGATACCGCTATTGGTTATTGACCAGAGAACGTCTCGGTCATGTCTGCATGGTTCCCGAACCCGTAGGGTCTACACACTTAAGGTTCGGTGACGCTAGAGATGCTATGGGAAATAGTATGTGGTTACCGAAGGTTGTTTGGAGTCCCGGATGAGATCCCGGACATGACGAGGAGCTCCGGAATGGTGCGGAGGTGAAGATCGGTATATTAGACAAAGGGTATTGGAGTCCGGAATTGTTCCGGGGGTACCAGGTGATGACCAGCGTGTCCGAAAGGGGTTTCGGAGGCCCCGGCAAGCGTTGGGGGGCCTTATGGGCCAAGGGGAGAGGGCACATCAGCCCACTAAGGGGCTGAGCGCCCCTCCCGCCCCATCTCATGTAACCAGGAGAGGTGGGGGCGCCACCCCTAGGGCAGCCGCCCCTCCCGGCTTGGGGGGCAAGTTTCCTAGGGGGTGGGGGCACCCAAACCCATCCCGGGTTTCCCCTATGGTCGCCGCCCCTCCCTAGGGAACCCTAGGGTGCCTCTCCCTCCTCCCTTCCCCCTATATATAGTGAGGGAGAGAGAGGGCACCCCCACCCTTCCCCTGGCGCAGCCCTCTCCCTCCTCCAACACCTCCTCCTCCTCCGTAGTGCTTGGCGAAGCCCTGCCGGAGAACCACGAGCTCCATCACCACCACGCCGTCGTGCTATTGGAGTTCTCCCTCAACTTCTCCTCTCCCCTTGTTGGATCAAGAAGGAGGAGATGTCCCTGGGCTGTACGTGTGTTGAACGCGGATGCGCCGTCCGTTCAGCGCTTAGATCGGAATCGACCGCGATCTGAATCGCTGCGTGTACGACTCCACCAACCGTGTTCTTGTAACGCTTCCGCATCACGATCTTCAAGGGTATGAAGATGCACTCCCCTCTCTCTCGTTGCTAGTCTCTCCATAGATTGATCTTGGTGATGCGTAGAAAATTTTGAATTTCTGCTACGTTCCCCAATAGTAGGGCGCGCCCCCTTCCTTGTGGGCCCCTCGTGGGTCACCTGACCTAGTTCCTTCGCCTATATATACTCTTATAGGGCGACGTTCTCATAGCTCAATACAAACAATACTACCCTACCCCTGGCGACGACGATCTAGCGGCGATCTAGTTCGTCGGATGCGGCTCGCATCTAGACGACGCCTCACCCTGACGCCAGGTTGGGAGGGAGAGCTCCGGCGATCGGATCTGGTTCTCGTTTTTCTTGCCTGCAGGCCTCTGAGGATGATGATGCGCCTGTGACTGACGAGTCATCATCGGTGTCACGCCGGCGTAAGACCGATGAGCAGCTCGTTGAAGAGTTCTGGGCGGACATTGGCTTTCCGACTCCGGCGTCCAGTGTGTGGGAGCGAGCCTCTCCTCGACGGTCTGCCATTTCGGCGAGCGGGTCCAAGTCTCTTCATTCTCCTTCCACGGAGATGGATGGGGGGCAACGCAGTCCACTCAGCCCGGTGAAAGCATCCACGACATCAGTAACCATTGTAGGTGGTGCCGTCTGAGCGCCGACGACGTCTAGGGTTTTGGTAAAGCCATGGATCGGCCTCATTCCTCCTCCTCGCGTATCTCCTCTTCGTTCGATTGGAGATGCCATGCCGCTGGCCTTTTGTCCTGGGGTGGCTGCCACATCATCGACTGGTGGGTCTGCGGCCACGTCATGACTGGCGGCCGGGGATGGTTCTTCGACGACTCAGACTCCGGCGCCCGATCCGGCTCTCACGGCAGGCCCGCTCCTAAACTTTGGTAAGTATAATCCGGTCCGTCCATTGCTTATGGTTAATCTAAACCGGTGGCTTTGGCATATATGGAAGAGGAATTCGCAAAGAGGAAAACCTAACTTTGATCGCTCTTTTGCGGCCATTGTCCGCTCCCCGTCCACAACGCGACGAGAGATGGCCACTCCGACCGGCCCCAACGCCAAGTCCGACCGATCGATCCCCGTCTCCTCTCAGCCGATGGATGCTTCTTCGTCCGGTGGAGCTCCGGGCTTCGCCCCGGGCGTTTTTCCGCCGGTCATGCCGACCCAGCTGATCGGGCCAGCGATGAACATGGCGGCAGTGTGTCATCAGCAATATCCGGCACCGGTGCAGCAGCAGCAGCTTTACCAGATGCACATGCCTCAACAGCAGTTCACCGTTACCTATCCGCAGCAGCCATACTATCAAGCGCCGGTGGGATATGTGCAGCAACAACAGCAGTCTCTCGTGTTTTCGTACCAACCTCATGCAACGCCCATGCAGCAGAAGCCGGGTCCTAACATGGGTATGCAACCGATCACTTTCAACTCCACGCCGGCGTACAAATCAGCTGGCGGTTCGCCCGCTGTCGCTCGCCCTCGCAAGTCAAAGAACGTGAAGGGAGGATGCCCCAATGTTGGATATCAGGTTCCGACAAAACACTTAAGGTTCAAACTCTGGGGTGCGTGCGAAGATCTCCTCCTACCGATCCACGCCCATAGCCTCACCGCGGTTCTAAGCTAGCACGATGAACAACATAAAGGACACAAGATTTATACAGGTTCGGGCCACTGTTGTGGTGTAATACCCTACTCCTGTGTGTGGTGGTGGATTGCCTCTTGGGCTAATGATGAATAGTACAAGGGGGGAACAGCCTCGTGAGGAGAGGTGTTCTTGAGCTGGTGAGGTGTTCTGCTTGGGAAGGATCCCCCTCTGCTTGGGAAGGATTCTGATCCCTTCTACTGTGATGGCTAGCCCTATTTATAGAGGCCCTGGTCCTCTTCCCAAATATCGAGCGGGAAGGGAGCCAACAATGGCCATTTTGAAAGGGGAAAACTAGTACAAGCTATCCTGACTAAAGGTGGTCTCCGACTGCCAAAGGCACTGGCGATGACGCCGTTTTGGGCTCCATGGTGACCTCCGTCCTGCCATCCTACTGGTCTTGGTCTCATTGCACTGATATGGAAACCTTTGCCTGATGCCTTGGTACTCCGCGACTGTGCTTGCCCCCTTTGCACCAAAGGGAAAACAAGGACATTGCGCAGGCCGGCGCCCGCCTGGTCTGGGTCGTCATGGCTTGCATCATGAGCACCTCGCGAGGTACCCCTCGCCTTGATCTCTCCGCCTCCTCGCGAGCCTGCCTGGTGAGGCCTCCCCTGAGGAGGTCTTGCATCATCCGCCCCGCGAGGCTTGGCCCCTCGCGAGGGTCTTGAGTGTTTTCTGATGAAGACGAGCTGTACCTGGGCCACCAGTTGAGCCACGCTGCAGGCCGTAGGCAGGCAAGTCTGGGGACCCCCGTTCCCAGAACACCGACAGTAGCCCCCGGGCGCAAGGCGCGCTCGGACTTGGCTTAGCAGCGAAGCCAAAGGGCAAATGCGGAGCACCGTGGGCCCCAACAGCCTGTGGCCTTGGTCGCTGCGTTGCGATTGATTGGACGTGGGCGTCTCCACTCCCCCATGCTGCCTCGGCAACTGCCCGATTTGATGAGTCGCTGCTGCATGCAGGAAAGGGCCATCATTACCTGTGATTGTGGGGGTCGACTGTTGGCCTCCTTGGGACTTTAAATGAGGAGGGGAGCGAGCCCCCATCGCCTATCTCTCCTTGCTCCTCCCGCTTTTCCTTCCTCCTTGAGCCTACTGCTTGCAAAATCTCCCATGGCGCCCCCGAAGAGGTTCTTGGTCGCGGAAAAGGGGAAGGCTCGCCAGGAAGGGCCTGGCTCTCCTCCGCCCAAGCGCGGTCGAGGTCGCCCTTGCAAGCATCCTGCAACTCCCGCCTTAGCTTCCCGTGGTCGCGGTGGTGGTCCTTCGCGTGTTGGTGGCCGCTCATGTCGAGGCAGCCCGGTCAGTGGGGGAAGGCATGTTGTGGCCGTGTGGCCTCCCCGGCCGCGCTTCCATTCGGTGGAGGTGCTGCCGGAGTTTGTTGTGTGGTCGGACAACCCAGCCGACAACTGGCTTCAGCTCCCTCGCTTCTTCGCCGGCGAGCTGCCGGCCGCTGGCTCCGGCGGACTTTGGTTGCAGGCGGACGACTGCTGCAGCAAGGCATCCTGGGTCACGGTGGAGACCTCCGTTGCCGGAAATGCGGCCCTGGCATAGGGCTGGCAGACGTTTGCCCGCGCGCGTGGCCTGGGCAGGCGGTGCACCCTCCATTTCAAGTACGACGATGATTCGACCTTCTACGTGAGGGTGTTCGGGGAAGACGGCTGCCGCATTGGGTGTTTCCCTGAAGATGATGACGGTGATGAGGTGCTCGGCCTTGGCGACGACGATGATGAGGGCGAAGGCGCACCTGCCCCCGGCGGCGACCGCAGCTCGTCGGGCTTTAGCGGCTCCACCTCCGGCGACAGCTCCTCCAGCGGTGGCCGTGATCAGCCACCACGCCGCCGCGCCCGCTTTGAGGGCGGTAGCGGGTCGTCCCATCACCGCGCCACGGTGAAGCGTGAGCCGGACTCCGGTTGAGCTCAGGAGGATGGCGCAGATCCCTTCTCGCGAGCGGTTGCTTGGCGCGCGCTCCTTTTATTTTGTTTTCCTCCTTTTCCTGCACCAAGATAGAATCATGAGGCCCCGTGGGGGCGTGCAACAGACTATGATCCCCTCATTATCGTACTACATTGATTGTTCCTGTGTTGTATTATGCTGTCACTGTTTATGTGTATGCGCGTAGGAACAACTTAGCTCGTGACACTTGCAGTAGTTTCCGCCTCACGGGGTGCCTGCTCGAGGCCTCGCCGGGCGCCTTAAGAGCTGCAAAAATCTGTTGGAAGAATCATTTCTAAACCTTGGTTGCGAGGGTCACCCGTGATGGCCAGGTGCTTCTTGTCGCGATGCCCGAGGGGCATGGACCGGGAGGGATGCTCCCGCTGTGAGCTCGAATCGAGAGAGCCTCGCGAAAATCAGGAGAGGAAGGGCTCAGGAGGGTGCCCGCGCAGGCCCCTCGCGAGGTTTGCGAGAGAGAGAGAGCGAGCCAAGCAAAAGCCAAAAATAGAGAACAGGGGCAGAAGACGGCAAACAACACTAGAAGCGGCTTCAATAAAGGTTCAAACAAGGAAGAACAAGCCAACTGCGAAAAGCAAATGAAAAGCCGTGTCCGGCACCTAGTCTAGTCTTTGACGTCTTCTCACCAGCGCAGAGCTAAGTGCTGCCACTGGGCGTGGGCGGGAGCCCCCAAGGCCCAAGGGCGGCCTCCAGAGACTCCGGGGCGTGTACAGCCCCAACTCATTATTACGTGAGAGTGTCACGGGCGGCGAGCTTCACAGGCACTGGGCCTTCTTCACAGGCACCGGGCCTTTCTTCGGGCAGTGAGCTTCACAGGCACCGGGCCTTCTTCACAGGCACTGGGCCTTTCTTCAAGGATAGAACTTTCGGAGGTGCTGAATGTTCCAGGCGTTTGGGATGGACACCCCCTCCTGAGTCTCCAAGCGGGTGGTGCTAGGCCTGGAAACATGGACAACCTTGAACGGGCCCTCCCACATGGGCGAGAGCTTATGCAGCCCTTCCCTGGAGAGCACCCGCCTAAGCACGAGGTCACCTACCTCGAGGGTCCTGGGGCGGATGTTGCTGCAGTGATACTGCCGCAGCGCCTGCTGGTACCTTGCTGCTCGCAGCGTGGCTTCAGGATGGCGCTCCCCCCAGCACGAGGTCCATCCCCCGCATGGCGTCCTGCTGCGCCTCATCAAATGCAAGGACCCGCGCGAAGTGACGCCTGACCTCATGACGGAGAACCACATCTGCCTCGTAGATAAGGAAGAAGGGGATCTCGCCAGTTGTCTTGGTGGCGGTAGTGCGGATGGACCACAGCACGGACTGGAGCTCCTCGTACGAGCCCCTGTCGCAGGCCTCCAGCTTCTTCTTGAAGGTCCTGGTTTTGAGGCCCCTCAGGACCTCCGCATTGGCGCGCTCGGCCTGACTGTTACTCCGGGGGTGTGCCACCGAAGTGTAGCATATCTGCATTCCAAGGTTAGCACAATACATTTTGGAGAGATTGCTGGTGAACTACAAACCGTTGTCGGTGATGATGCGGTTAGGGACCCCGAACCGGCTCATGAGGCCCTTGATGAACTTAACTGCAGAACCAGCTGGGATGGTGCGGACGACCTCCACCTCCAACCACTTGGTGAACTTGTCGATGGCGACGTAAAGGTAGCGGTAGCCCCCAGGCGCTTGAGGAAATGGGCCCAAGATATCCAGCCCCTAGACCATGAATGGCCACGAGAGAGGAATGGTCTGCAAGCCCTGAGCTGGCTAATGGATCTGCTTGGCATGGAATTGGCAGGCTTCGCAGGACTTCACCAGCTCAATCTTGTCGTTGAGGGCCGTAGGCCAGTAGAACCCGCTATGGAACGCCTTGCCGACGGGTGTCCGTGATGATGAGTGGTGTCTGCAATCTCCACCATGAATGTCAGCCAGAAATTCCTTCCCTAGTTCCCTGGAGATGCAACGTAAGGAAACATCATTTGTCCGCCTCCGTTATAACTCACCGTATTGGATGCAGTAGGCCGTGGCCTGCCGGGACACATGTTCCGCCTCCTCCTCCTTCTCTGGCAGCGTTCCTTTCATCAAGTAGTCCTTGAATTCCATGGTCCAGCATCCCTCCTGAGGCTCCAGTGCTAGGAGCAAGCGTGCCCCCGTAGTCGGGCCACGGGCCAGGGCCCCTGTGGCAGGCGGCTGAGGGAGCTCCTCCTGAGGCTGCGCCGTGCTTGAAGGTGGTGGTACTGCCAATGGCCTGAAGAGCCGCTCCTCGAAAACGCCAGGTTCCTGAGGCGGTCGCCTGGATGCCCTCTTGGCGATGTCATCAGCTTCTTGGTTGGTGCCGCGGGGCACATGCTGCAACTCCAGTCCCCAAAACTGCTTCTCCATCTTACGTACCTCCGCAAGATATGCCTCCATGTTCTCGTCCCTGGGCTCATACATTTTGTTGGAGAAGTTGACAAGGAGTTGCGAATCACCATTGATGGTGAGCCACTTCACCCCCAGCGCTGCTGCAGCTTTCAGGCCTGCTATGAGGCCCTCATATTCTGCTATGTTGTTGGAGACCTTCTCGCCTTGTTGGAAACAAAGTTGTACGGCGTAATAGAGCTTGTCCTGAGTGGGGGATATGAGCACTGCGCCAGCCCCCACGCCATGTCGCGAGAATGCATCATCCAAGTACATGACCCAGCCATCTGGCGCCTCACTTCCTGGGGAAAGCGACTGATCCTCGCCTGCTTCGAGCCCTGGTGCCTCTGTCCATTCTGCCACAAAATCTGCAAGTGTGGCTCCCTTGACGACCCTGGTTGTGCTGAATTCCAACTAAAACGCTTGCAGCTCAATGTTCTATTCGGCGACCCTTCCAGCGGAGTTTGGGCTCCGGAGTACCCTTTCCAGTGGGTAGGTTGAGACGACCTTGATGGGGTGGCCTTGAAAGTAGTGCCACAGCTTACACGAGGCCACCAATAGTGCGAGCAAGAGCTTCTGGGGCATCGGGTATCGTGCCCTTGCATCCCGCAACATCGTGCTAACGAAGTACACCGAATGCTCAACGAGGGTGGGCGTGCTGACGGGGTCCGTGCCTTCCAGAGGGTTATGCGCCTCCTGAGATGACAGAGCCCCCAGTGCCTGGCTGCCTGGCACACTCTCTTCAGCTCTTGGGGCGCCTTCCTGCTGAGGCTGGTCTCCGTCTGCCGAGGCTGTGGTCTTCGCGAGGCCTTCTTGGTCTTGCGCTGCTGCGGCTGGGGCCTTGACCGGCCGCGACACTGCCTTGACCTAGCGCTCCTCCCGAACTTCCACTAGAGCTACGCTGGTGGATTAGGGTGTGGAGGCGAGGTAGAGCACCAGGGACTCGAGAGGGCGTGGCGCCACCATCACAGGGGGGGCTGGTCAAATACTTCTTGAGGTCTTGAAACGCTTGGTCGGCCTCCTGTGTCCACTCAAACGGGCCCTTCTTCTTCATCGGCTTGAAGAAAGGCAAGGCACGCTCTTCCATCTAGGAGATGAAGCGCCCTAACACCGTCACAGGACCTGCCAGCTTCTGCATTTCTCTAAGGGTTTGTGGTGGACTCATGTCTTCGATTGCCTTGACCTTCTCTGGGTTGGCCTCAATCCCTCTGTGGGACACAAGGAAGCCCAGAAGCTTGCCAGAAGGAACGCCAAACACACACTTCTCCGGGTTGAGCCGCAGGTCCACCTTGCGGAGGCTCGCGAAGGTCTCCTCCAGATCCGGGATCAAGGTCTTCGCCTCCCGAGACTTCACCACAATGTCGTCGACGTAAGCCTCGGTGTTCTTCCCGAGCTGCCAGCCTAAGGCGATGTGCATCAGCCGCTGGAAGGTTGCGCCCATGTTGCGCAACCCAAACGACATGCCGGTGTAGCAGTACACCCCACATGGGGTCAGGAAGGCTGTCTTCTCCACGTCTTTTACCGCCATCTTGATCTGGTGATAGCCTGAGAACGCATCCAAGAAACATAGCAGGTCGCACTCGATGGTGGAGTCGACAATTTGGTCGATGCGGGGGAGCGGGAACGGATCTTGGGGGCATGCCTTATTGAGGTTAGTGAAGTCGACGCACATGCGCTCCTTTCCCCCCTTTTTCGGCACCACAACAGGGTTTGCCAGCCATTCGGGGTAGCGAACCTCGCGAATAACACCCGCAATGTCACACCCTAGCTAGTCATGCATCAGAGTGTGTGCATCATGTTTAAAATTCCATTTAATTTGAAATGGGGATTTGTGAAACCCTCAGAATCATTTTCCTGAAAATGATCCAAATAAAAATTTCTCCAAAAGGGTCCAAGAAAATGCTCATGTTGCTCTCTGAAAATATTGGACAGAGATAAAAATCAAACCAATATTTTTAAGAGCTCATAGGTATTTATTTTGGGCATTTGGAATTAATGCATAAATATTTGCATTGGAAATATATTAATTATATATATTAATATATGTCCAAATATTATGCCAATTATAAAGGAGCTCTGGAATAATATATCTAGCTCCTGCAAAAATTGGCATAAGGTAAATAAATGATTTAATATATTATTTAAATCAAAACAAATGTCAGAAATTAGAAAACAGAAAAATAAATAACAGGAGGAGCTTACCTGGGCTCCTCCACTGTGCGGCCCAGCCAGCTGGCCGGCCCACCCAGCAGGCGGCCCAGCCCGCCTCCCTCCTCTGTCGTCTTCGTCCTTGACAGAGGGAGGGGAGTGTGGCCGGCGCGCGCGCGCGCCACCGCGCCACGCCACCTGCTCGGCTGCCTGCCTGCCCTCCCCTCCTCGCTCGATGCCCCGGACGACGCCACGCCTCCCCCCTGCTCTCTCTCACTCTCCCTCAGTTCCTCCCTCCTCTCCCTCGCTCTCTCTCTCACACGGCCGAACACCACCCTCGCCGCCGTTCGCCATAGCAGCCGTCACCGGCCACCCCTCGCTTCCCCGACTAGCTCAGGAGCTCCGCCTCGACCCCCTCTTCCTCCCCACCGCTCCACAGGTCTCCGGAAGCCCTACATCGCCGCCTACGTCGCCGTTCCCCTCCTCGGCCACCGGAGGTCATCGCCGTCGATTCGCTGCACTCCGGCCGTCCCCGAGCCCGCTAACCATCCCTGCAGCTCCGCGGTGAGCCACTGACTCGATTCCCCCTTGCCCCGTCGTCCCTAGCCTCCTGTAGCTGCCGCCCCCTTGAGCTCCGAAGCTCGACGCCGCCGGCGATGTCGCCGTCGTGGCCACAGTCACCTTAGCGCCCAACCGAGCACACCCACGCCCTCACCGCACCGCGTAGAAGCCGTAGGTGCCAACCCCGCATCCCCGCAGCCGTTGTAGCCTCGACCCCGAGCTCAACCGAGCTTCGGCAGCCGCCACGGTCGTCGCCGTCGACGGTACAGGCCACCCCAGGCACGGCCACCACCACCGTTCGACGCGCGGGAGCAAGGGCTCTCCAACGAGCCCAAGCACGGCCTCGCCCGTGCCCTGTAGCGCGATCCCGCATCGAGCTGCCGTCTCGGGCCTCGCCGGCGTCATGTCGCCGGTGGGTTTGACCCACCTTGACCACGGCAGGAACCCCCCTGTGTCCCTGACAGGTGGGCCCAGCCCTGTAGCTAATTAGGATTAGCACTAACCGAATCAGTTAAATTAACTACCCCCCCCTGACACTGACCAGTGGGCCCCAGCGCCACTAATCCCTAATTAGGATTAATTTAATCCTGTTAAACCCCCCTGTCACTGACGTGTGGCCCCCACACGTCAGGTTTGACCTCAGCCAGCCGCAGTTGACCACTGACGTCATGCTGACGTCATGCTGGCGCAATATTCATATTTCTGGATTTAAATTAAATCAGGAAATTCCAGAATATTATTTAAACTTCAAAAATTCATAACTTTTATTCTGTAACTCCAAATTGGACAAATTATATATGAAAAATGATCAAAAAAATCCAATCTATCCATCTGTACCATTTTCATGCATGATCAAACAAGTTAAATTGATGTTTCAAGCAGAACAAGGAAAAGCACTTTAAAAGGCCATGTTTGAGTTTGAAATTTGAATCTTTGATTCAAATTTGCTCAAACCCTTCTGGTCCTAGTTGCATTAGCCCAACACACTCATATTGCTATGTTTCATGCATGCATCATATTGTTGCACATTGTTTGGTGATGGTTGTGTATCGGTGTTCTTTGCGGCAGGTTCTGCCTCCGAGGAGTACCGTGATTACCCTAACGAAGAACCGTATCAGTGCATCGAACCATCAGGCAAGCAACCAACCATTTGATCATTTCGATACAATCCCATGTTCTCGCTCCTGCTCTCTTTTACTGCATTAAGACAACGCGTTTCAAACTGCTGTGTGCTACGGTAGTTGAACCCATTTCCTCTGCATGACCTGTCATTGCCACAGTAACTAGATGAAACCCACTAGCATGTGTAGGAGTTGATTGAGCCATATGTATGTGTTGTTCCTACCTTGCTATGCCTGCTATGCTTAGAGTCGTGTCAGGTCTGGTTCATCTGGGTGATGGCTAGAGTGAAATGATTATGTCGGTAATGAGAGTGGTGTGGTGAACACGATTTGGTAAAGGTATCGATGAGAGGCCATGTAGGAGTACATGGTGGGTTGTTTCATTGAAGCCGACCTTAAGCACTGAGATCTGTATGTGTGATTGAAGATACAGCTACTACCATGCATTGGGCCCTGAAATATGACCCCGCTCGACTTCTTATTCACCCTAGCTCTCTGTCCAGGAGTTGCAAGTAGTTTCTGGTGTTTGTAGTCTACTGGAGGCCGTGGACAGCGCTGACCGTAGGGGTGGGCTGTGATGTGGTAGGTACGTGGCCGGGTGTACCGAATACCCGTTAGGTATCTCAGGAACCCTGTTCACATCGTTCGGGGCCGTATGGGAAACCTCGGCCGGACTCCCTGCGGATGGAACCTGAATAGGCGATAAACCTGGACTAGAGGCTTAAGTGTTTAGGTAGGTCGTGGTCTACACCCACGTCGGCTTTCGCTTGAAGTCTGCCGAGCACATGTCGTGTGCAGACGCTAAGTGGTGGAAACATGTATGAAGAAGTACACCCCTGCAGGGTTATCATAATCTATTCGAATAGCCGCGTCCGTGGTAAAGGACTACTTGGTTGCCTATACAGTTCATAGACAAGTAAATGGGAACTGCTAAAAGCCTCAAGATAAGTGTGAGTGTCGAGGATGGCTCTTCCGTAGGAAGACGGAGGTGGATCCTCGGTAGTGTATTGAAGTGGTGAGTAGTGGACTCGTGTGCGCAAAACCATTTCAAGTTGAAGTATCGTAGGATAGACTAGCCAAGAGTCAAAGCTGGCTTGCTGCAATAACTCCACCAACCCTTCTTGATACTATGCATGTATGTAGGATCTGATGTAAGACTTGCTGAGTACCTTTGTACTCATGTTGCTATAATTTACATTTTTACAGAAGACGCTGCATCCCCTTCTGATGGGTTCTATGTAGACGTTGACATCAACGAGTAGGCTAAAGACCCAGGTGGTGACCCTGAGCTTGTGAAGGACCATGTAGTATAGCTAGGCTTTCCAAGCCTCTTTTATTTTACTAGTTGTCTGTACTCAGACAAGTTACTTCCGCTGCTGGTTTGTATGACTGTATGACTTGAATGTTGGGTCGTGTGACCCGTACCTTTGTGTATGTTATGTATGGCTCTCTGAGCCTTAAATAAAGTACTTGTGTCGTAGAGTCATGTTGTGATGCTTCGTTGTATTTGCACATATCGAGCATATTGTGTGTATGATTGAAATGCTTGGTATGTGTGGGATCTGACTATCTAGTCGTTTATCTTTAGTAGCCTCTCTTACCGGGAAATGTCTCCTAGTGTTACCGCTGAGCCATGGTAGCTTGCTACTGCTCTGGAACACTTAGGCTGGCCGGCATGTGTCCTTCTTCGTTCCTGTGTCTGTCCCTTCGGGGAAATGTCACGCTTTGAGTACCGGAGTCCTGTTAGCCCGCTACAGCCCGGTTTACCAGAGTCCTGCTAGCCCAGTGCTACAGCCCGGACCCACTTGCTGATGACCGACACGTTCGAAGCTGGGTCATGGATGCCTGTCCCTGTAAGTCTGTGCCACTTTGGGTTTACGACTAGTCATGTCAGCCCGGGCTCTTTATCATATGGATGCTAGCGACACTATCATATACGTGAGCCAAAAGGCGCAAACGGTCCCGGGCAAAGGTAAGGCGACACCCGTGGGGATACCGTGCGTGAGGCCGCAAAGTGATATGAGGTGTTACCGGCTAGATCGATGTGACATCGAGTCGGGGTCCTGACAGCGTTGGCATCAGAGCCGGACTGCCTATTTCTCCAAGCCAAACTGGTCGATGTTGAGTCTAGAAATTCTTTAGTTATATGTAGGGGAATTTTTTGTGGGTTGGAACGTAAGGCTCTTTTACTCCTTTATCTTATGACATTCTGATCTGAGTCAGTCCAGTCTTTCACCGGGGGTTAAGGAATTAGGACCTATTCTCTCTATCAGGATCACGTGTTACTAATCAGTAGTACCTTATAAGTTTGATGGATACAAGCCTAGTTCAGTTCTACTACCACATTATGTTGTTAGAATGGATTCAGAACTTTGATATGATGATGTTGAGTGTGTACGAAATCCTTTGTCAAATGTCTCAAATCCTTCTTGAGCATTTACAGCTGTTATGCTGCCGAAATTTTGCTAGAAATTCTAATGCCTTTGCATTATGATTGTGCTTTTAGATGGCCACTCGCGACCTCAATCAAGTGGTTCGCCTGACTCGATGCCTAGATGTACTCGGCCATACTGCCAAGTTGGTCAGGGTAATGACTGAGGCTGGATACCGCTGGTATCCTGAGTACACGTTCGAAGAGCAATTCCGAGACTTTAATCAAAGCCAGTATCTCTGCACTGTCAGGATATTTCCATCTTATCCTGGATCCACCGAGCCCCTTCACTGCTCCTATGGACTCGGGGTTACTATTGAGATGGCTGTGCAGGATGCCGCCTACTCTATGATGACCGTTATGCGAGTCAGATCTGGTCTATTTCGGGACTCTGATTTCCGGTATATGCCAGGATCACTTCCGGGAGCACAAGGGTATCTCCAGGGTATCTATGCTGACCCCACCCAGGAGGATTCACGGACTCGCACTACTGCTGAGATGCTCGAGGATAAGGACCGTGAAAATCGGGCCTTGAGGTTAGAGCTCTTCAATACCCATGCTGACCACTGGGCCACCTTGACTCGGTTCGCACCGGCGGTGCAAGCTGGATATTCGGATATGCGCGATCTCTATCCTGTGAGATCTGCTTTGCCAGACCTTGAGGACATTCCGGTAGTCCGTGACTTCCCGGATGTCTTTCCAGAGGAATTGCCAGGTGTTCCACCTGACAGGGATGTTGAGTTCGTAATAGACCTCATCCCCGGAACCGTTCCGATTGCTAGAAGACCTTATAAGATGGCACCCCTAGAACTAGCCGAGCTTAAGAAACAACTCGATGAGTCCTTGAAAAAGGGTTTCATCCGCCCTAGTTCATCTCCGTGGGCTTGCCCCGTCCTATTCGTCAAGAAGAAGGATGGTACGGACCGGATGGTTGTAGATTACCGACCTGTCAATTTGGTCACAATCAAGAACAAATATCCACTTCCCAGGATCAACGACCTGTATGATCAGCTCGCGGGATCCTCAGTCTTTTCCAAGATGGATTTGAGGTTGGGCTACCATCAAATCAAAATCAGAAACGGGGACATTCCTAAAACGGCCTTTGTTACTCGTTATGGCCAATACGAGTACACCGTCATGTCCTTCGGTTTAACCAACGCTCCAGCCACCTTTTCTCGGTTAATGAACTCAATCTTCATGGAGTATTTGGATAAATTCGTCGTGGTTTACCTCGATGATATACTCATCTACTCCAAGAACGAGGAAGAACATGCCGAACATTTAAGGCTAGTGTTGAAGAAACTTCGAGAGCATCGCCTTTATGCCAAATTTTCTAAATGTGAATTCTGGTTGTCAGAAGTGACCTATCTGGGTCATGTAATATCTGGTAAAGGTATTGCTGTTAACCCTGAGCAAGTTCAAGCCGTCCTTAATTGGACTCCACCTGAATCGGTCAAGCAAGTTCGGAGTTTTTTGGGCTTAGCGAGCTATTGCCGTCGCTTTGTCGAAAACTTCTCCAAAGTTGCTAAACCTCTAACCGAACTCCTCAAGAAAGATAAGAAGTTCGAATGGACTCCACAATGTGAGCACAGCTTTCAGGAACTGAAAAGACGCCTGACTTCTGCTCCCGTACTAGTACCACCAGACTTCTCTAAGGACTTTGTTATCTACTACGACGCCTCGCGACAAGGACTAGGCTGTATACTCATGCAAGATCGACACGTAATTGCTTACGCCTCACGGCAATTGCACCCACATGAGGAGAATTATCCTACTCATGATCTAGAGCTTGCAGCTGTAGTCTATGCACTTAAAACCTGGCGACATTACCTCCTCGGTAATTGTTGCGAAATATTCACTGATCACCAAAGTCTGAAGTACATCTTCACCCAACCGGATTTGAATCTCAGGCAAAGACGTTGGGTCGAGTTGATCACAGATTTCGACTTAGGAATAACTTACACCCCAGGAAAAGCCAACGTCATGGCTGATGCGCTAAGTCGTAAATCTTATTGTAACAACCTGATGTTACAACAAAGTCAACCGCTTCTCCATGAGGAATTTCGGAAGCTTAACCTTCACATTGTTCCTCAAGGATTTCTTTCCACCTTGGTGGTGAAACCTACTCTTACGGATCAAATCATTGCTGCCCAGAAGCGAGATAAGGGAATAGCTAAGATCAAGGAGAACATTGCTAGCGGAGGTGCTAGTTGTTTCTCCACAAATGATCATGGTGCTGTGTACTTTGAGAACCGCTTAGTGGTTCCCAAGAACCAGCATCTACGGCAGTTGATCCTTAAGGAGGCTCATGAATCTCCTCTCACCATTCATCCCGGTAGTACCAAGATGTATCAGGACCTACGTCAAAGGTTCTGGTGGACTAGGATGAAGAGAGAAATTGCTCAGTATATTGCTAATTGCGACGTCTGTCGTCGTGTAAAAGCAGAGCATCAACGGCCTGCTGGCACCCTTCAACCCTTAGCTATTCCTGAATGGAAATGGGATAAAATTGGTATGGATTTCATTACCGGTTTTCCCAGGACCAAGAGAGGGAATAATGCTATCTTCGTCGTTGTCGATCGTCTTTCCAAAGTAGCCCATTTCCTACCTGTTCGTGAGAGTATAACCGCTAGTCAGCTGGCAGACTTATACATCTCCCGAATAGTGTCTCTCCATGGTGTTCCTTTGGAAATTAACTCGGATCGAGGAAGTCTTTTCACCTCTCGATTTTGGGAAAGTTTCCAAAATGCTATAGGAACTCGTCTCTCCTTTAGCACCGCTTTCCACCCTCAGTCGAGTGGTCAAGTGGAACGCGTCAACCAGATTCTAGAAGACATGCTTCGAGCCTCTGTTATCTCATTCGGAATGGGTTGGGAGAAATGCCTTCCATTTGCCGAATTTGCTTACAACAACAGCTATCAATCTAGCTTGGGTAAAGCCCCTTTTGAAGTTCTCTATGGACGACGGTGTCGAACACCCCTTAACTGGTCAGAGACCGGGGAAAGACAATTCTTTGGCCCGGATATGATTCAGGAAGCAGAAGAGCAAGTTCGCATCGTTCGTGAAAAGTTGAAAACAGCCCAATCTCGTCAAAAGAGTCAATATGACCGAAAACATAAGGCTATGACTTTCGAGGTTGACGATAAGGCTTATCTTCGGGTCACCCCTCTGAAGGGAACCCATCGTTTCGGTATCAAAGGCAAATTGGCTCCTCGTTACATTGGACCTTTTCGCATTCTCGCCAAACAAGGAGAAGTTGCCTACCAGTTGGAACTACCTCCGCACCTCTCCAGAGTCCACGATGTCTTCCACGTTTCTCAACTCAGGCGTTGCTTCTCGGATCCTATCCGTGAAGTGGACCACGAAACGCTTGATCTCCAAGATAATCTTACATATCGAGAGTACCCCATTCGTATCCTCGATCAGGCCAAACGTACCACCCGACGTCATAATATCAAGTTTCTCAAAGTTCAATGGTCGCACCATTCTGAGGATGAAGCAACCTGGGAAAGGGAGGATCGTCTTCGACTTGAGTATCCCGCCTTCTTCCCGGAGGAACCCAAATCTCGGGACGAGATTCTTTTGAGTGGGGGTGAGTTGTCACACCCTAGCTAGTCATGCATCAGAGTGTGTGCATCATGTTTAAAATTCCATTTAATTTGAAATGGGGATTTGTGAAACCCTCAGAATCATTTTCCTGAAAATGATCCAAATAAAAATTTCTCCAAAAGGGTCCAAGAAAATGCTCATGTTGCTCTCTGAAAATATTGGACAGAGATAAAAATCAAACCAATATTTTTAAGAGCTCATAGGTATTTATTTTGGGCATTTGGAATTAATGCATAAATATTTGCATTGGAAATATATTAATTATATATATTAATATATGTCCAAATATTATGCCAATTATAAAGGAGCTCTGGAATAATATATCTAGCTCCTGCAAAAATTGGCATAAGGTAAATAAATGATTTAATATATTATTTAAATCAAAACAAATGTCAGAAATTAGAAAACAGAAAAATAAATAACAGGATGAGCTTACCTGGGCTCCTCCACTGTGCGGCCCAGCCAGCTGGCCGGCCCAGCCAGTAGGCGGCCCAGCCCGCCTCCCTCCTCTGTCGTCTTCGTCCTCGACAGAGGGAGGGGAGTGTGGCCGGCGCGCGCGCGCGCCACCGCGCCATGCCACCTGCTCGGCTGCCTGCCTGCCCTCCCCTCCTCGCTCGATGCCCCGGACGACGCCACGCCTCCCCCCTGCTCTCTCTCACTCTCCCTCAGTTCCTCCCTCCTCTCCCTCGCTCTCTCTCTCACACGGCCGAACACCACCCTCGCCGCCGTTCGCCATAGCAGCCGTCACCGGCCACCCCTCGCTTCCCCGACTAGCTCAGGAGCTCCGCCTCGACCCCCTCTTCCTCCCCACCGCTCCACAGGTCTCCGGAAGCCCTGCATCGCCGCCTACGTCGCCGTTCCCCTCCTCGGCCACCGGAGGTCATCGCCGTCGATTCGCTGCACTCCGGCCGTCCCCGAGCCCGCTAACCATCCCTGCAGCTCCGCGGTGAGCCACTGACTCGATTCCCCCTCGCCCCGTCGTCCCTAGCCTCCTGTAGCTGCCGCCCCCTTGAGCTCCGAAGCTCGACGCCGCCGGCGATGTCGCCGTCGTGGCCACGGTCACCGTAGCGCCCAACCGAGCACACCCACGCCCTCAACGCACCGCGTAGAAGCCGTAGGTGCCAACCCCGCATCCCCGCAGCCGTTGTAGCCTCGACCCCGAGCTCAACCGAGCTCCGGCAGCCGCCACGGTCGTCGCCGTCAACGGTACAGGCCACCCCAGGCACGGCCACCACCATCGTTCGACGCGCGGGAGCAAGGGCTCTCCAACGAGCCCAAGCACGGCCTCGCCCGTGCCCTGTAGCGCGATCCCGCATCGCGCCGCCGTCTCGGGCCTCGCCGGCGTCATGTCGCCGGTGGGTTTGACCCACCTTGACCACGGCAGGAACCCCCCTATGTCCCTGACAGGTGGGCCCAGCCCTGTAGCTAATTAGGATTAGCACTAACCGAATCAGTTAAATTAACTACCCCCCCTGACACTGACCAGTGGGCCCCAGCGCCACTAATCCCTAATTAGGATTAATTTAATCCTGTTAAACCCCCCTGTCACTGACGTGTGGCCCCCACACGTCAGGTTTGACCTCAGCCAGCCGCAGTTGACCACTGACGTCATGCTGACGTCATGCTGGCGCAATATTCATATTTCTGGATTTAAATTAAATCAGGAAATTCCAGAATATTATTTAAACTTCAAAAATTCATAACTTTTATTCTGTAACTCCAAATTGGACAAATTATATATGAAAAATGATCAGAAAAATCCAATCTATCCATCTGTACCATTTTCATGCATGATCAAACAAGTTAAATTGATGTTTCAAGCAGAACAAGGAAAAGCACTTTAAAAGGCCATGTTTGAGTTTGAAATTTGAATCTTTGATTCAAATTTGCTCAAACCCTTCTGGTCCTAGTTGCATTAGCCCAACACACTCATATTGCTATGTTTCATGCATGCATCATATTGTTGCACATTGTTTGGTGATGGTTGTGTATCGGTGTTCTTTGCGGCAGGTTCTGCCTCCGAGGAGTACCGTGATTACCCTAACGAAGAACCGTATCAGTGCATCGAACCATCAGGCAAGCAACCAACCATTTGATCATATCGATACAATCCCATGTTCTCGCTCCTGCTCTCTTTTACTGCATTAAGACAACGCGTTTCAAACTGCTGTGTGCTACGGTAGTTGAACCCATTTCCTCTGCATGACCTGTCATTGACACAGTAACTAGATGAAACCCACTAGCATGTGTAGGAGTTGATTGAGCCATATGTATGTGTTGTTCCTACCTTGCTATGCCTGCTATGCTTAGAGTCGTGTCAGGTCTGGTTCATCTGGGTGATGGCTAGAGTGAAATGATTATGTCAGTAATGAGAGTGGTGTGGTGAACACGATTTGGTAAAGGTATCGATGAGAGGCCATGTAGGAGTACATGGTGGGTTGTTTCATTGAAGCCGACCTTAAGCACTGAGATCTGTATGTGTGATTGAAGATACAGCTACTACCATGCATTGGGCCCTGAAATATGACCCCGCTCGACTTCTTATTCACCCTAGCTCTCTGTCCAGGAGTTGCAAGTAGTTTCTGGTGTTTGTAGTCTACTGGAGGCCGTGGACAGCGCTGACCGTAGGGGTGGGCTGTGATGCGGTAGGTACGTGGCCGGGTGTACCGAATACCCGTTAGGTATCTCGGGAACCCTGTTCACATCGTTCGGGGCCGTATGGGAAACCTCGGCCGGACTCCCTGCGGATGGAACCTGAATAGGCGATAAACCTGGACTAGAGGCTTAAGTGTTTAGGTAGGTCGTGGTCTACACCCACGTCGGCTTTCGCTTGAAGTCTGCCGAGCACATGTCGTGTGCAGACGCTAAGTGGTGGAAACATGTATGAAGAAGTACACCCCTGCAGGGTTATCATAATCTATTCGAATAGCCGCGTCCGCAGTAAAGGACTACTTGGTTGCCTATACAGTTCATAGACAAGTAAATGGGAACTGCTAAAAGCCTCAAGATAAGTGTGAGTGCCGAGGATGGCTCTTCCGTAGGAAGACAGAGGTGGATCCTCGGTAGTGTATTGAAGTGGTGAGTAGTGGACTCGTGTGCGCAAAACCATTTCAAGTTGAAGTATCATAGGATAGACTAGCCAAGAGTCAAAGCTGGCTTGCTGCAATAACTCCACCAACCCTTCTTGATACTATGCATGTATGTAGGATCTGATGTAAGACTTGCTGAGTACCTTTGTACTCATGTTGCTATAATTTACATTTTTACAGAAGACGCTGCAACCCCTTCTGATGGGTTCTATGTAGACGTTGACATCAACGAGTAGGCTAAAGACCCAGGTGGTGACCCTGAGCTTGTGAAGGACCATGTAGTATAGCTAGGCTTTCCAAGCCTCTTTTATTTTACTAGTTGTCTGTACTCAGACAAGTTACTTCCGCTGCTGGTTTGTATGACTGTATGACTTGAATGTTGGGTCGTGTGACCCATACCTTTGTGTATGTTATGTATGGCTCTCTGAGCCTTAAATAAAGTACTTGTGTCGTAGAGTCATGTTGTGATGCTTCGTTGTATTTGCACATATCGAGCATATTGTGTGTATGATTGAAATGCTTGGTATGTGTGGGATCTGACTATCTAGTCGTTTATCTTTAGTAGCCTCTCTTACCGGGAAATGTCTCCTAGTGTTACCGCTGAGCCATGGTAGCTTGCTACTGCTCTGGAACACTTAGGCTGGCCGGCATGTGTCCTTCTTCGTTCCTGTGTCTGTCCCTTCGGGGAAATGTCACGCTTTGAGTACCGGAGTCCTGTTAGCCCGCTACAGCCCGGTTTACCGGAGTCCTGCTAGCCCAGTGCTACAGCCCGGACCCACTTGCTGATGACCGACACGTTCGAAGCTGGGTCATGGATGCCTGTCCCTGTAAGTCTGTGCCACTTTGGGTTTACGACTAGTCATGTCAGCCCGGGCTCTTTATCATATGGATGCTAGCGACACTATCATATACGTGAGCCAAAAGGCGCAAACGGTCCCGGGCAAAGGTAAGGCGACACCCATGGGGATACCGTGCGTGAGGCCGCAAAGTGATATGAGGTGTTACCGGCTAGATCGATGTGACATCGAGTCGGGGTCCTGACACGCAACCTCTAGCTTGCGGGTTTCTTGGAAGATGAAGGTCTGCTTCTCGGTGGACTACCGCCTTGCTTTCTGCTTCACGGGGCGCACATTGGGGCATACATTCAGGTGATGCTCGATCACCTCTCTTGGGACCCCCATGATACATCTCCAACGTATCTACTTTTCCAAACACTTTTGCCCTTGTTTTGGACTCTAACTTGCATGATTTGAATGAAACTAACCCGGATTGACGCTGTTTTCAGCAGAACTTCCATCGTGTTGTTTATTGTGCAGAAAACATAAGTTCTCGGAATGACCTGAAAATCCACGGAGATAACTTTTGGAAAATATAAAAAATACTGGCAGAAGATGAAGGCCAGGGGCCCACACCCTGTCCACAAGGGTGGGGGGCGCGCCCCCTCCCCCTGGGCGCGCCCCGTGTCTCATGGGCCCCCTGATGCTCCACCAACCTCAACTCCAACTCCATATATTCTGTTTCGCGGAGAGAAAAATCAGAGAGGAAGTTTCATCGCGTTTTACGATACGGAACCGCCTCCAAGCCCTAATCTCTCTCGGGAGGGCTGATCTGGAGTCCGTTCGGGGCTTCGGAGAGGGGGATTCATCGCCGTCGTCATCATCAACCATCCTCCATCACCAATTTCATGATGCTCACTGCCGTGCGTGAGTAATTCCATCATAGGCTTGCTGGACGGTGATGGGTTGGATGAGATTTACCATGTAATCGAGTTAGTTTTGTTAGGGTTTGATCCCTAGTATCCATTATGTTCTCAGATTGATGTTGCTATGACTTTGCTATGCTTAATTCTTGTCACTAGGGCTCAAGTGCCATGATTTCAGATCTGAACCTATTATGTTTTCATGAATATATGTGAGTTCTTGATCCTATCTTGCAAGTCTATAGTCACCTATTATGTGTTATGATCCGACAACCCCGGAAGTGATAATAATCGGGATACTTCTCGGTGATGACCGTAGTTTGAGGAGTTCATGTATTCACTATGTGTTAATGCTTTGGTCCAGTGCTCTATTAAAAGGAGGCCTTAATATCCCTTAGTTTCCACTAGGACCCCGCTGCCATGGGAGGGTAGGACAAAAGTGTCATGCAAGTTCTTTTCCATAAGCACGTATGACTATATCCGGAATACATGCCTACATTACATTGATGAACTGGAGCTAGTTCTGTGTCACCCTATGTTATAACTATTACATGAGGAATCTCATCCAACATAATTATCCATCACGGATCCAATGCCTATGAGCTTTTCACATATTGTGCTTCGCTTATTTACTTTTCCGTTGCTATTGTTACAATCATTACGAAACTACTATCTTTACTTTTGCTACTGTTACCATTACTATCATACTACTTTGCTACTAAATACTTTGCTGCAGATACTAAGTTATCCAGGTGTGGTTGAATTGACAACTCAACTGCTAATACTTGAGAATATTCTTTAGCTCCCCTTGTGTCGAATCAATAAATTTGGGTTGAATACTCTACCCTCAAAAGCTGTTGCGATCTCCTACACTTGTGGGTTATCAAGACTAATTTATGGCGCCGCTGCCGGGGAGCATAGCTCTATTCTTTGAGTCACTTGGGATTTATATCTGCTGATCACTATGAAGAACTTGAAATACGCAAGAACTAAGATTTTTCCCTCAACTACGAGGGGAGGTAAGGAACTGCCGTCTAGCTGTGCACTAGATTCTCCTTCTGTTATGAGTAAGCTTGCGACACCTAAACCTGCTACTGCTATGATTCTGATGTCGCATGTTATTGATGATGCCACTTCTGCTATGCACGATACTTATGATGAAACTACTGCTATGCTTGATACTACTGTGCCATTAGGTGAATTTCTTGATGAACAACTTGCTAGGGTTAGAGAGAATGAAATTATTAATGATGATATTATTGATGATAGTGATGATGAAAGTTCTCCCCCTGATTATAAATTGCCTGTTGTTCCTGAGGGTTATGTTATGGATGAAGAAGCTGCTAGAGCTATTTTTGCTTGCAATGATAGATATGATCTTAAGAAGTTATTAGCCAAATGGAAGCAGCAATCCCTTAATGCTAGAATGAAACCTGACCCTGCTTTTGCCACTTCACCTATCTGTGTTACTAATAAGGATTATGAATCCTCTGTTGATCCTGAGATAATTACTTTGGTTGAATCTGATCCTTTTTATGGCCTTGAATCTGAAACTGTTGTGGCACATCTTACCAAGTTAAATAATATAGCCACCCTGTTTACTAATGATGAGAAGTCTTGCTATTATTATATCCTTAAGATATTTCCGTTCTCATTAAAGGGTGATGCTAAAACTTGGTTTAATTCTCTTGATCCTGGTTGTGTGCGTAGTCCCCAAGATATGATTTATTACTTCTCTGCTAAATATTTCCCCGCTCATAAGAAACAAGCTTCCTTGCGGGAAATATATAATTTTGTGCAAATCGAAGAAGAGAGTCTCCCAAAAGCTTGGGGGAGGCTTCTCTGATTACTTAATGCTTTCCCTGACCATCCTCTTAAGAAAAATGAAATACTTGATATCTTCTATAATGGACTAACCGATGCTTCCAAGGAGTACTTGGATAATTGTGCTGGTTGTGTTTTCAGGGAAAGAACAATCGACCAAGCTGAATTGTTATTGAATAATATGTTGACTAATGAAAATAATTGGACTCTTCCTGAGCCAATTCCCAAGGAAATTCCTGAGCCAATTGAGCCAACTCCCGAGCCTATTCCTAAACCTACTCCGAAGAAGAGAGGTGTTCTATTTCTCAGTCCTGAAGATATGCAAGAGGCAAAGAAATCAATGGAAGAAAAAGGTATTAAAGCTGAAGATGTTAAGAATTTACCTCCTATTGAAGAAATACATGGCCTTAATATACCGCTTGTCGAAGAAACACATTTTCTTGATAAACCGACACAGGTAGTAAAGGTAAATTCTCTCTATAGATATGATAAGGTTGAAATTCCCTCTACTAAATTTCATAGCCAGTGCTTAGATGAGTTTGATGACTTTATGGATAGACAAGAAAATTTTAATGCTTATGTTTGCAGGGAATTAAAGAATAATGCTTTTGAGATAGGACGCTTGAGTGATTATATGGCTATAGTTAAAGGTGAACTTAAACTCATTAGCAAATATGCTTCTATGGTTACCACTCAAGCTGAGCAAGTACTTAAAGCTCAAAGTGATTTGCTCGATGAATTAAATAATAAACATGACTTTGCTGTTAGAATGGCTACTAGAACTAGTAGAATGATTCAGGAATCTTTGTATCCTGAAGGCCACCCTAAGAGAATCGAGCAGGATTCTTAGGGAAATAATGTAGATGCACCTAGTCCTTCTAAAAAGAAGAAAAAGAAAAATGATAGGACTTTGCATGCATCTAGTGAACCTGTTATAGATACACCTGAGAATCCTAATGATATTTCTATTTCTGATGCTGAAACACAATCAGGTGATGAACATGAACCTAGTGATATTGTTAGTGATAATGTTCATGTTGATGCTCAACCTAGCAAAAATAATGATGTAGAGATTGAACCTGCTGTTAATCTTGATAACCCACAATCAAAGAATCAACGTTATGATAAGAGAGATTTTGTTGCTAGGAAGCATGGTAGAGAAAGAGAACCATGGGTTCAGAAACCCATGCCCTTTCCCCCTAAACCATCCAAGACAAAGGATGATGAGGATTTTGAGCGTTTTGCTGAAATGATTAGACCTATCTTCTTACGTATGCACTTAATTGATTGTTCGCACCTGAACACATCACCGTGTACCTCCAACACCGATGGTGATGCACCACAGCTCACGTTGAAGGAGACCCGGCCAGAAGCGCGGTACGCAGGCAATCCGGCGGGTGCTTTTGAGGACCCGAAACCCCACGCGCCCGGGAGGGACCCCGTCTAGACGCGTGGCGGCTATGGGCTGCCCTAGATCGACCTGATCGCCCTAGGGCCTCGAGGTTCGCCGCCCTGCAACAAGAAGAACAGACGAAGAACGAGGAAGAAGAAGAACTAGGGTTAAGGAGAAAAGATAAAAGATAAAAAGTGGTAGATGAATTGATCGATTGTGTGTTGTTCAATCGGCCGTCACCCCTTTAGTATATAAGAGGCGGCTGGACTTCCCGTGCAAGGAAAAGGCTTCAATTCACGTCCAAAACCCTAATCCAATTCGGATTTGTTTGGTCTGAACTTTCCAAAACTGTTCGGTAAAATCTGGCTGCACCTTGCGGGCCATGTTTGGGTGAGTAAACGGTCTCGTATGGAAACGATCCCAAAAGCAATCTTGACCGTTTCGACGAGGCGAACAACTTCTATGTTGAACGTTTTTTGATCTGATGCCATCTTGAGGGGGTTTTCGGCTGTTTTACGAAGTCTGCAGCAGCGAAATTCAAAACCCGGACGAACATGCCCGGAGTGTCCGGCCATCCACAGAGAAAATCAAAACCCGGATGGTTTTCCCGGAGTGTTCGGCCATCCAGTGTAGCAGTGTCTTGTACTGGCTGTAACTTTTGCATACGACCTCGGATTAAGATGAGTTTTATATCAAAATCAACCGTTTCGACGAGACGAAGAACTTTGCAGTTAAAGACTTTCTCATACGAGGCCATTTTAATAAGGTTTCATGCCATTTTCTATGCTGATGTCAACACGGGTATCTTCGAAATTGTCATATCTTTTGCACCTGAGCTGCGTTTTGCACCATCTTCATATCTATCTTGATCTTCTCGAAGAGAGATATCTCATGGTGACTTTCAATAATAAGTTTGAATTAATCTTGACATAGCTTCAAGCTACTCTTTATAACCGTGCCACTTTTGAGCGTCAACACATGCCCCCCTATTTTTCGGTAAAGCTACTGTGCCGAAAAATAACATGCACCGTGTTGGTTCTAAGGACGATGTCAACACTCGATCGGCCATTTATATGCTTAGGGCGATAATTATATATCAGCCATCCTTTTTTTGAATCCTTGATGCAAGCTTGGGCAAAACCTTCTCATCTTCCGATGATAAGTTCCAATAGATATGTATCTCAAGGTCATCCTTCGAACCATATTGCTCGCCCTTTTGCTAGGATTTTGCAAATAATCAACAATAAACTTTCTTCAATCCTTACTTTTTGCCTGCATAAAAACTCATTAGTGGCCGAAGCGATGGACTTCGGTTCAGCCTTACCTATGTTGACGAGACTAGGCATCAGCTATTGATAGAAATACAATACACCATGATTAACATAGTAGCCGGATGCTTGCTGTGCGAACTCTTTTGAATTGTCATGCCTAGAAATATGAACAATTTTAAAGCAACCAAGGTAAATTTTGCATCTAGACATACCTCAAGATAAACTACAAGTGATTCGTCAAAACATTCATAGCCCTTGGATATTTGTTGCACTACTCATAACGAATCACCGAAAGCCTTAATGTGTATAGCACCTATGGCAACCAAAAGCTCCAAACCGAATAAAATTTTATATTCGGCTTTGATCATTGTGAAAAAATATTTTAAGCGACATGAGGCTTGTTTTGGTCTCCAATTGAACTAAGGACGATGTTAGGATACTACACCGACCATGCTTTGACATATTCTTAGGGCGATAGATAAATATCGGCCATTAACATGAGGTCCATGTAGAATTCACCCACCAAACTATGTATAGCCGAAATAAACAAATAAAATAGGAATAAAATACTTCGTCCCCTTTGTATTAGCAACAATGTAACTAACCAAATGTATGGTAATTTGGTAATACCCTCTCATGATATAGAAAATTATGTTGCATCCATGGATCAAAATAAATCCATGGAGGGTAATTGATCATACCTAGGGATGAATTCCATGGCAAAGGCATCAACGACATGGTTGAAGAAAATGGATGATGTGCTAACTGAAGATTTTGATGTTGTGATGCGCACCTTCGGCTTAATTGTTTGTTGCTTTCATTATTTTCCTTCTTCACTTTTATTGTACTTTTTGCAACAGAAGCATGCACATCATTTTTGTCTTGATTGATCTTCTTGGGAACCCATGCCATGTCCTTCTTTTTCAGCTCTTGTGCACCAAGATTTTGTAATTTCTTCTTTTGCCAATATGATAAACCGAGTGGGCATCTCGGCTTTGATTTTGTTTCAACCAATGGCAACTCTTTTTGGGCCTTGTGCACCCTCAACTTCTTTTCTTCAGATTTGGCACTCTGATTTTTATCAATTGATTGCTTCACTTCTTTGCCTTTGTAGCCAATGCCAACACTTTAATTGGCTCTTTGTTATTTGAGATCAAATCTCAAGCAGCACACTTACGACCATCTCTTTTCACGCGGTAAACTTGCTTTACCACCTCTTTCTTCTTCCTTGAGCTCTGGACCGATTCCTTATGATTGAAACATTCTTTGACGCGTGATTGTTCAAATGTTGATCTCCTTAGAGCTGCATAGTATTGGTGAGATGGTCTAGAATAAGATGGAGAATGTGCCCTTGTATCATACCTGTCCCATGATGAATATGTATCTATATGAGCATATGGAGGCATCCACGGTATTGGCATTGGCGGCCCAAAATAAGGATATGAATATGTTGCATTAAAATTATCACTTTGCCAATACCAATCCTCATATTTGCGCCTTGGGGGTGATCTTGGTTTCTTTGCATGATTTGGCCAATAAGCATTCTTCTCTTCACTCTTCTTTTGATATTTATCCAATAGTTCAGCGAAGGTGATTTTTGATCTCTTACACTTGCGCTTGTTTCGGCCTTTGTTTTCTTTTTGTTTGCTTTCATCGATCATTGGATTTTCTTGCTGCCCCCCAGTCCTTGGCATCTCCATTGTAGCTTCGATGGAATTCTCACCCTCAAGATTATGTTCGTTATGCTCTTCAACAACTTCACTTCTTGAAAGCTTGATCCCATCACCTGCAGTTTTTACCTTCTCTTTAAATGGATCGGCTTGAAGCAGCCGATGCATAAACTTTTTGCCATCAGGACCAATCGGAATAGACTGGTCATCTCTTGGTGTCTCAACAAATTTCAATCGTCCTTTTTCAATGGCCGATTTAACTATTTGACGAAACATATTCCAATCCTCAAAATTATGTTTGAACGAATGATGCAACCTGCAATACATTCGTCCTTGGTTTGATGTCTTGATACAGTGATCAAGAATTCTAATGTAATTATTTTCAACAACAAATCAAAAATTTGATCACACATGTTTGAATCGAAGGTATACTTTTTGTTTTCTAGCCGATCTTGGTGTGCGTACGACTTTGGAGGTAAGCAAACGAATGGTTCAGATTTGGAATCTCCCCGTTCGGCTATGCAATGTGTTTTGCACTCTATATCCGATGTCTTTTGATAAGATACCATAATAGCATCGGTTTTCTCAAAAGAATTTAACCTTGGCTTTAAATTTCTGAAATAATAATAGTTAGAGCATACATGTCTCAATTGAGACCAAATTAAAGCCAAGTAATAAAAAAGCAAAGCCACCCAATTAGATATGATCTCTAGAGAAAGAAATGGAGAAAGCCCTGGCTGCAACAACAAGTCATTATCAGTCTTCATAAATGGCGCAATGGGTTGACCGATATGCTCAATAAATTTTTTATTGCTAACAAGTAAATACCCTTCTTCATTGGTCTTTCAAAATTACTTATGAGAATATTTCTTATAGATGCAACAATAATGAAGTCGCGACCAAATCTGAAAATAGGTAAATTACTCTCTATGCATACCTCTCCAAATATGTTGGGAGAATATGATGGTGGTGCCACTTCAAGAACATCTTGCTCCGTCTTTGGATGGCTTCCCAACACCTTTTCATCATCTTTTTCTTGATTCCGTGCATCATTGCTTTGAAGATCCATGTCAGTCGAACTTTGTTTGGCTACTTGTTCTTGTCCTTGAGGCTTGTCAATTTCTATGGCACGGAACTCATAGGGCAGGAAGTAGATTCCATTGACTTAGGAAAAATCAAGTATGGCTGTTTTGCTATGCTTTCCATGCCCTTTCACAATAATGCTTGCCTCTTTGGATTTGATGAACTCAGAATATATACTACTTGATTCGACTTTTCTAGTAATCGAATTTTCTTTGTTACCTGAATCAACAACTTTATCTTTTTGAATTTGCGAGGCTTCTCGCTCTCGTCTAATTTTAGCCCACATCTCAGCTTGGCGAGCTTTAAACTTTTTCATCTCAATTTCCATCCACTCGTCATGAGATTGCCCCCCAATACTTTGAGACTCTTTCGGCAATGAGGTGCCGAAACTTTGCGATTGTTTAGCTGGTACACTGGATGGTACAGCACTGGGCGACTGCATCATTTGCACAACTCTAGCTTTTACAGCAGCAAAATCATGAGGCTTCCCGCCTTCTATTAGTTCCTTGCGAATAGAGTTGCACAAATCCCAAGAGAATGTAAGCTTGTTCTTAATTACCCAGTCTGGATATGGTCGCCCCCCAATGCTTTTAGACTTTTTCGGCAATGAGATGTTGCCGAAATTCTGTAATTGTGTAGGGGGTACATGATATGCCACGGTAGTAGGTGAAGGCATTTGTGCTCCTGCAGAAGTTTCACTTATTCGGCCATGACCATGAAGGTGCGGAGCCGAATTATGGACATCAACAGTAGCATATGGTGCCAAAAAATTAGTAGCATTAGGTGTAGCATATGATGTTTGAGGGTAATTGGCCAAATAACTAGTAGTAACATGTCCAATCCCCCTATCCACCGGCACGTTTGGATTAACGTACTGAAGTTATTTGTCGATGAATAAGAACTTGAAACACTTTGTTGCATACCATTGGAAGTTCCTACATAGGGTGTCTCAACTAGATTAACCGAACTCATCATGTTATTCATCGGCATATAAATTTGTGGGGTTGCCGATGCATGGGAGTTGGGATACATATGTTGCATGTTGCTAAAATTATATGAAGTAGAATCATGGATATTTTGTTGCATCGGCCCTTGCACATAATTAGATGCATGATTTATAAAGCTAGGGCTAGCCGATACATTATGCTCATTAGATGATCTAGCAACAACATATGCATTATTTGCATCTACATGTGTGAATTGGGTATTCATATTACCTTTGTAGATTGCAAACCCTAGATGACGATCTCTTGGTAGCAAGAACGGGCCGGAGACCGTTCAAAGCTTCGTCCCTAGTGGAGTCGCCAAAAAGTGTGTTCGCACACGAACACGTCACCGTGTACCTCCAACACCGATGGTGATGCACCGCAGCTCACGTTGAAGGAGACCCAGCCGGAAGCGTGGTACGCAGGTAATCCGGCGGGTGCTTTTGAGGACCCGAAACCCCATGCGCCCTTGATGGACCCCGTCTGGACGCGCGGCGGCTATGGGCTGCCCTAGATCGACGTGATCGCCCCTAGGGCCTCGAGGTTCGCCGCCCTGCAACAAGAAGAACAGACGAAAAAATGAGGAACAAGAAGAAGTAGGGTTAAGGAGAAAAGATAAAAGATAAAAAGTGGTAGATGAATTGATCGATTGTGTGTTGTTCAATCGGCGTCACCCCTTTAGTATATAAGAGGCGGCTGGACTTCCCGTGCAAGGAAAAGGCTTCAATTCACGTCCAAAACCCTAATCCAATTCGGATTTGTTTGGTCCGAACTTTCCAAAATTGATCGGTAAAATCTGGCTGCACCTTGCGGGCCATGTTTGGGTGAGTAAACGGTCTCGGATGAAAACGAGCCCAAAAGCAATCTTCACTGTTTCGACGAGACGAACAACTTCTATGTTGAATATTTTTTGATCTGAGGCCATCTTGAGGGGGGTTTCGGCTGTTTTACGAAGTCTGCAGCAGCGAAATTCAAAACCCGGACGAACATGCCCGGAGTGTCGGGCCATCCACAGAGAAAATCAAAACCCGGATGGTTTTCTGAGAGTGTCCGGCCATCCAGGGTAGCAGTGTCTTGTACTGGCTGTAACTTTTGCATACGACCTCGGATTAAGACGATTTTTATATCAAAATCAACCGTTTCAACGAGATGAAGAACTTTGCAGTTGAAGACTTTCTCATGCGAGGCTATCTTAATAATATTTTATGCCATTTTCTATGCTGATGTCAACACGGGTATCTCCAAAATTGTCATATCTTTTGCACCTGAGCGCCGTTTTGCACCATCTTCTTATCTATCTTGATCTTCTCGAAGAGAGCCATCTCATGGTGACTTTCAATAATAAGTTTGAATTAATCTTTACATAGCTTCAAGCTACTCTTTATAACCGTGCCACTTTTGAGCGGCAACACTGATATGCTTAATCAAACCCTTATGCTAAATATATGAAGGATATCGTTACAAATAAAAGAAAGATACCGGAAGCTAAAATTTCCACCATGCTTGCTAATTATACTTTTAAGGGTGGAATACGAAAAAAACTTGGAGATCCAGGAGTACCAACTATACCATGCTTCATTAAAAGAAACTATGTTAAAACTGCTTTATGTGATCTTGGAGCCGGTGTTAGTGTTATGCCTCTCTCTTTATATCGTAGACTTGAATTTAATAAGTTGACACCTACTGAAATATCTCTGCAAATGGCTGATAAATCAACTGCTATACCTGTCGGTATTTGCGAGGATGTGCCTGTTGTAGTTGCAAATGTCACTATCTTAACGGACTTTGTTATTCTCGATATTCCCGAGGACGATAGTATGTCGATTATCCTTGGTAGACCATTTTTGAATACTGCAGGGGATGTTATTGATTGCAACAAAGGCAATGTCACTTTTCATGTTAATGGTAATGAGCATACGGTACACTTTCCGAGGAAACAACCTCAAGTTCATAGCATCAATTCTATTGGAAAAGGTTCAACTATCATTATTGGAGGTTTTGAATTTCCTCTTCCTACTGTCAAGAAAAATATGATATTCTTATTGTTGGGGATGTTAATATCCCCGTTGAGGTAACCTAGTGTTATTCGAAATTTCTCCGGTTTCATGTTATTCAGAATGAGTTTGTTAACAAGACTTGATCAACCTTGTTAGTGGATTCCTTTTGATGATCATGAGATGGATGAAACTAGAAGGCACAACCTTCTGTACCCTCTTTTTACTTTCTGTTATTTAGAATAAATAAAGCAATAATAGTATTATCTATTTGTTTTCTGAATTATCCATGCAATAAAAAATATCCTGAAAATAAAAGTGCTCCAAATACCCTGCAAATTTAGTATGATATTTTATGGAATATTTGAGGACTTTAGGCACTGAGAACACTGCAGGAGGGGCAAGCACCTGGCCACGAGGGTGGAGGGCGCCCCCCCTCTCTCGTGGGCCCACGGTGGCCCCCCTCCACTTATTCCTGCACCCATACACTTTGTCTTCATCCCAAAAAAATCCCCATCCAGCTCAAGCACGAGTTCTAGCTCATTTTGCTGCGATTTTCGATCTCCTTGCTCAAAGCTCCATTCACAAAACTGCTTTGGGAGATTGTTGCTTGGTATGTGACTCCTTCATTGGTCCAATTAGTTTTTGTTCTAGTGCTTTATTCATAGCAAATTTTTGCTGCATAGGTGACCCTGTTCTTGAGCTTGCATGTCAAATTTATGAGGTCCCAAGTGATTCTAATGCATGATATAGGCTCTAGGCACTTGTAGGAGTAGTTGCTACCAATCTTGTTTAGTTTTATTCACTTTTATTTTGAAGTTACTAAAATATCCAGAAATTTTTCAGAGGGAAAATATGTCCAGGAAAAATTTACCAAGGTGGTTTCTCAACAAAGAAAGGACCTAGGCGTGCAATGCGTGAGCAAGACGACGAACCACCAAGGGAAGCTGAAGTACGGGCTTGTGAGTGGCCATCAGAAGAGTTTATGGTTAATGCAGGCATCAAGGATGAATTTGACGCGTATGTGCGTAACGCCAATCTTGAGGACTTCATGCAAGATAAGTGTCCTTAGTACTACTATCTAACTGATTCATTCGTGAGCAGGCTTAAATTTTCATCTTCACGTAATTCTCAAAGTGTCATGTTTGATATTTATGATCAATCTTATACCATGGACTTAGAATATTTACAACCACTTGCAAACTCCCACCGTGGGGTAATGTTAATGAACCCCGCAAATCTGAATTTAAAGACTTTCTCGCTAGTATCACTGTGGGAGAATCTTGGGATATAGCCCAAGCTACCATAGGGAGCATTTATTTTCCTGCTATGCATTATTTTGCTCTCTTCATTGGTAAATGCATTAATGGTAAAGATGAAGCATGTCACATGTGTGTCCCTGATCTTTGTGTCCTCAAGAGTGCTGTATTAGGTAATAAAGATTACAACTTGGGGGTAATAGTTGCACGTAGGTTGCATAATAATGGTATTTCTGGAGATTTATTTGGAGGAATTTATGCGACCCGTGTTGCTAATTATCTTGGTATACTTCCACGTGAGGGTGATTTAGAGTTGCCTGCCGCTTATTTAGATTTTGACGCTATGGTCAGGCATCATTTTCTTGTGAGGAATGAACAATTCCTCCAGTATCGACTAATCTTTGACAGATGCCGCGCTGTCCATGTTACTCTCCCTGCTCCTTCCCTTTTTGATTACCAGGCAAAACGAAGATATGTTGTCACTAGGGAGGAGGCAGCCGAACACGAGGGTAGAGTGGAGGCAATTTGCCAGCATGCTGCAGCTCAGGAGGCATTGGCTACTGCATCTCAGTACGACCCCAGTTATAACTTTGGATATCAGCCAGGCTATCCTTGGCATTAGACCAACTTAGGCCAAAAGCCTAAGCTTGGGGGAGTACATATTTCTCACCAACTTTACATTCATGTTCACACACTATTCTAGTTGTCTGTGCTCATACTCTTTCATTGTATTATCCATGCTAGTTTAATTTCCTTTTTCTAGCTTTGTTCTTGTGTGTTTGATAAACCTTAAGAAAATAAAAACCAAAAAAATTAGTTAGTTTACTTTCCATGCTTGTAGTAGTAATTAAAATGAAAACCCAAAAAGATTTCTCGTTCTTCTTTTTACTTGTTGGGAGCTTTCCCGTGTAAATAGTTTTATTTCTTCTCTTTCCTTTTGGGGGTCAAGAGTAGAAGACCATATTGAAAATGCTGAGTGGATCTCATATGCATGATTGTTGATTTAATCTAGAGCCCATATTACTTTGTCTTCTCTCTTGAATTGAATGCTTGCAGATTCCAGCTTAGTCCAATGCACATGCACTATTAATATTATACACACCGTTTGGTTGTGCAAGTGAAAGGCAATAATGACGATATATGATGGACTGATTGAGATAAGAGAAGCTGGTATGAACTCGACCTCTTTTGTTTTTGTAAATATGATGAGTTCATCGTTCCTGATTCAGCTTATTATGAATAAACATGTTTGCAATGACATTTAAAGATTATAGTTGCTTAGGCCATGCTTAATTAGCTAGGAGCTTATAATGGTTTACCTTGCGTGCCAACATGCTATTAAAATGATTGTGATGTGGTATGATGAGATGGTATCCTCCTTTGAATAAATTGAGTGCTCGACTTGGCACATGTTCACGCATGTAGTTGAAACAAAATCAACATAGCCTTCACGATATTTATGTTCATGGTGGATTATATCCTACTCATGTTTGCACCTGGTGTAGATTAATTTTAATGCATGTTCATGATTGTTGTCGCTCTCTCAGTTGGTTGCTTCCCAGTCTTTTGCTAGCCTTCACCTGTACTAAGCGGGAATACTGCTTATGCATCCAAACTCAATAAACCCCAAAGTTATTCCATATGAGTCGACCATACTTTCCTATATGCGGTATCTACCTGCCGTTCCAAGTAAATTTGTATGTGCCAAACTCCAAACCTTCAAATAAAATTCTGTTTTGTATGCTCGAGCAGCTCATATTTCAACTAGGGATGTCTGTATCTTCCATGCTAGGTGGGTTATTCTCAAGAGGAGTGAACTCCGCTCCTCATTCACGAGAAAATGGCTGGTAACCGGGATGCCCTGTCCCATGATCAAAAACTTTTACCATTCTGTTTGGGAACCGCCTATAATGCATGTAGTATGGAAGATATCGCCATGTCATAGTTGTTGAGTTGACAGTGAAAGTATGCCGCTCAAAATGTTATTCATCTCTATTTTAAAATCGAGCTCTGGCACCTCTACAAATCCCTGCTTCCCTCTGTGAAGGGCCTATCTATTTACTTTTATGTTGAGTCATCACCCTCTTATTAAAAAGCACCCACTGGAGAGCACACTGTCATTTGCATGCATTACTATTAGTTTATATTGGGTGTGACTTGACTGGATCTCTTTTACCATGAATTACAATGTTTAGTGAGTCCTTGATCTTTAAAGGTGCTCTGCATTTATGTTTTGCAGTCTCAGAAAGGGCTAGAGAGATACCATCTTGTTATATCATATTATGATTGTTTTGAGAAAGTGTTGTCATCCGAGTTTTATTATTATTGCTCGCTAGTTAATTATGCCATTGATATGAGTAAACATGAGATCTGAGTGTTATTTTGAATATGGTTAGTTCATAATCTTTGCTGAAATCTTGAATACTGGCTTTACATATTTACAACAACAAGAGCAAACAGAGTTTGTAATTTTTTTCTTTATCACTTTCAGTTTATCAACTGAATTGCTTGAGGACAAGCAAAGGTTTAAGATTGGGGGAGTTTATACGTCTCCAACGTATCTACTTTTCCAAACACTATTGCCCTTGTTTTGGACTCTAACTTGCTTGATTTGAATGAAACTAACCCGGACTGATGTTGTTTTCAGCAGAACTGACATGGTGTTTTTTATTGTGCAGAAAACAAATGTTCTCTGAATGACCTGAAAATCCATGGAGATAACTTTTGGAAAATATAAAAAATACTGGCAAAAGATGAAGGCCAGGGGCCCACACCCTGTCCACGAGGGTGGGGGGCGCGCCCCTCCCCCTGGGCGCGCCCCCCTGTCTCGTGGGCCCCCTGACATCCACCGGCCTCAACTCCAACTCCATATATTCCGTTTCGTGGAGAAAAAAATCAGGGAGGAAGTTTCATCGTGTTTTACGATACGGGGCCGCTGCCAAGCCCTAATCTCTCTCGGGAGGGCTGATCTAGAGTCCATTCGGGGCTCCAGGGAGGGGGATTCGTCGTCGTCATCATCATCAAGCATCCTCCATCACCAATTTAATGATGCTCACCGCCGTGCGTGAGTAATTCCATCGTAGGCTTGCTGGACGGTGATGGGTTGGATGAGATTTACCATGTAATCGAGTTAGTTTTGTTAGGGTTTGATCCCTAGTATCCATTATGTTCTGAGATTGATGTTGCTATGACTTTGCTATACTTAATGCTTGTCACTAGGGCCCGAGTGCCATGATTTCAGATCTGAACCTATTATGTTTTCATGAATATATGTGAGTTCTTGATCCTATCTTGCAAGTCTATAGTCACCTATTATGTGTTATGATCCGACAACCCCGAAGTGACAATAATCGGGATACTTCTAGGTGATGACCGTAGTTTGAGGATTTCATGTATTCACTATGTGTTAATGCTTTGGTCCGGTTCTCTATTAAAAGGAGGCCTTAATATCCCTTAGTTTCCACTAGGACCCCGCTGCCACGGGAGGGTAGGACAAAAGATGTCATGCAAGTTCTTTTCCATAAGCACTTATGACTATATTCGGAATACATGCCTACAATACATTGATGAACTGGAGCTAGTTTGGTGTCACCCTATGTTATAACTATTACATGACGAATCGCATCTGACATAATTATCCATCACTGATCCAATGCCTACGAGCTTTTCACATATTGTGCTTCGCTTATTTACTTTTCCGTTGCTATTGTTACAATCATTACAAAACTACTATCTTTACTTTTGCTACTGTTACCATTACTATCATACTACTTTGCTACTAAATACTTTGCTGCAGATACTAAGTTATCCAGGTGTGGTTGAATTGACAACTCAACTGCTAATACTTGAGAATATTCTTTGGCTCCCCTTGTGTCGAATCAATAAATTTGGGTTGAATACTCTACCCTCGAAAGCTGTTGCGATCCCCTACACTTGTGGGTTATCACCCCACTAGCTGCTTGGGTTCCCACACAAACACATCCTTGTTTGCACGCAAGAACTTCACCAGCGCCTCCTCTTGGTCGAGGTCGAGGTTGGCACCTATGGTGAAGGTGGCGCCTGAGGATCCATCCTCCTCAACTGGCACCTGCTTGGTCTCCACCTTATCCTAGGTGAACAACTGCTTCTTCTTGGTCGGTGCATCCCCCTTGGCCTTGGAGGTGCCCGTGCCGGCAGGCTGTGCTACCGCGGCTGTCTTGAGGGCGAGCTTGAGCGCGAGCAGAGCATCCTTGGTATCTCCAGCTACGGTGAGGACGCTGCTGCTCCCGGGCATCTTCATGATGTTGTAGGCCGGACTGGTCACTGCCATGAAACGAGCCAGAGCCAGGTATCCGAGAATGGTGTTTTACGAGAGGCCGATGCAGGCGATGTCGAAGTCGATTAACTCCGTGCGTGCTGAAGGTCATAGGGAGGCGGATCTGCCCCATGGAGCTGGAGGAACCGCCTCCGATGCCCGAGAAGGGCTTGCTGGGTCGGAGCCGTTCCAGTGGTACATGGAGGAGGCTGAAGGCCTCCACCGAGAGCACGTTGAGGCCGGCGCCGCCGTTGATGAGGGTCTTGGTGACGGCCACCTGGCAGATGGTGGGCATGCAGAGCATTGGGAGCGCACCCGAGCAGATAATGTTGATGGGGTGATCGTCCGAGTTGAAGGCCAGGTCGACCTTGGGTGCCGCCCAACCCGGAGGAGCTCCTTGCCACGCGACGGTAGCACCGATCTGGCGGAAGAACGGATTTTCGTGGCGGTCTGAGGGTGGCGGCTGCGAGCCACCTAGGAGAGCCGCGATGACCGGGGGCACCAGCGCAGTGTAGTGGGTGAGGAAGAGGTTACGCAGCTCCTCCCAGGAGGCAACATAAGATGTTGGCAGGTTGAGCAGCCAAATGCGCGGGATGCCGGCGAGGGCCATGGGAAACCAATTGGCCATGAATTTGTCGTCGCCTCCAGCCTTGAGGACAGCCTCCTCGTATGCTAGCAGAAAAGCCAGCAGATCCGCCGCGTCGTCATAGCGCGGCGGCATTTACGGCCTGAACTAGTTTGGCCACTGCACCTGCCGCAAGGCGGGGACCAAGGCTCAGAGCCCCCTGGCCCCTATGCTGGCATCAACTGCCGGAGCTGGAGGCGCGTTGTCCGCCATGAGGGCGAAGCGCAGCGTCGTTGGAGAGTGAGTCAGTGGAAGAGAGGACTCCGACGCACCCTTACCTGGCGTGCCAAATGTCGGATATCGGGTTCCAGCAAAACCCTTAAGGTTCGAACTCTGGGGTGCATGCAAAGATCTCCTCCTACCGATCCACGCCCATAGCCTCACCGCGGTTCTAATCTAGCATGATGAACAACACAAAAGACACAAGATTTATACAGGTTCGGCCACCGTTGTGGTGTAATACCCTACTCCTGTGTGTGGTGGTGGATTGCCTCTTGGGCTGATGATGAACAGTACAAGGGGGAACTGCCTCGTGAGGAGAGGAGTTCTTGAGCTGGTGAGGTATTCTGCTTGGGAAGGATCCCCCTCTGCTTGGGAAGGATTCCGATCCCTTCTACTGTGGTGGCTAGCCCTAATTATAGAGGCCCTGGTCCTCTTCCCAAATATCGAGCGGGAAGGGAGCCAACAACGGCCATTTTTAAAGGGGACAACTAGTACAAGCTATCCTGACTAAAGGTGGTCTTCGACTGCCAAAGGCACTGGTGATGATGCCATCTTGGGCTCCATGGTGACCTCCATCCTGCTGTCCTGCTGGTCTTGGTCTCGTTGCACTGATATGGAAACCTTTGTCTGATGCCTTGATACTCTGCGACTGCGCTTTCCCCCTTTGCACCAAAGGGGAAACAAGGACACTGCGCAGGCTAGCGCCTGCCTGGTCTGGGTCATCATGGCTTGCGTCATGAGCACCTCGCGAGGTACCCCTCGCCTTGATCTCTCCGCCTCCACGCGAGCCTGCCTGGTGAGGCCGCCCCTGAGGAGGTCTTTCTTCATCTGCCCTGTGAGGCTTGGCCCCTCGCGAGGGTCTTGAGTGTTTGCTGATGAAGACGGACCGTACTGGGCCACCAGCTGAGCCACGCTGCAGGCCACAGGCAGGCAAGTCTGGGGACCCCCGTTCCTAGAATGCTTACAACCAAAACCCATTAGGGGGTCGCGCCGCCAACAGCTGCCCTTGCTGCTACAGCCATGCCTGCGCAAGGGCTGCAGGGGCACCGACGCTTCTTCCTGCCTCCTCTGTGCCGGCAACGTGAAGATATATGTGAAGCATATAGAGTATTCTAATAAATTCTAAATCAAGTGGATTTCTCCCAAAAGGTGTGTACAGAAAGGATGATTGTGGTGATCTAAAAAGCAAAGACTAATATCATACAAGACCCTCCAAGCAAAACACATATCATGTGGCGAATAAAAATATAACTCCAAGTAAAGTTACCGATAGACGAAGACGAAAGAGGGGATGCCTTCTGGGGCAACCCCAAGCTTAGGCTTTTGGTTGTCCTTGAATATCTTGGGGTGCCATGGGCATCCCCAAGCTTAGGCTCTTTCCACCCCTTATTCCATAGTCCATCAAATCTTTACCCAAAACTTGAAAACTTCACAACACAAAAGTCAACAGGAAATCTCATAAGCTCCGTTAGTGCAAGAAAGAAAAACCAACACATAAGGTACTGTAATAAACTCATTCTTTATTTATATTGGTGTTAAACCTACTGTATTCCAACTTCTCTATGGTTCATACCCCCCGATACTAGCCATAGATGCATCAAAATAAGCAAACAACACACGGAAAACAGAATCTGTCAAAAACAGAATAGTCTGTAGCAATCGGTAACTTTCGAATACTTCTGAAACTCTAAAAATCCTACAAAAATAGGAAGTCCTAGAAAATTTGTTTATTGATCTACAGCAAAAACAATCAACGCAAAATCATGTTTCTGTGATTTATTGAATTTTTTCTTGTGAGCGCAAAGTTTCTGTTTTTCAGCAGAATCAAATTAACTATTACCATAGCTTATCCTATAGGTTTTACTTGGCACAAACATTAATTAAAACATGAAAACACATCTAAACAGAATCTAGATGAAATATTTATTACTAAACAGAAGCAAAAAGTAATAAAGAAAAATAAAATTGAGTTGCCTCCCAACTAGCGCTATCGTTTAACGCTCCTAGCTAGGCATAAAAGCGAGGACAGATCTAAGTAGTGCCATCTTTGGCATTCAATTCATAAATAGCTCGCATGATAGATTCATAAGGTAATTTAACTTTCTTTCTTGGAAAGTGTTCCATGCCTTTCCTTAATGGAAATTGGAATCTAATATTCCTTTCCTTCATATCAATAATTGCACCAATTGTTCTAAGGAAAGGTCTACCGAGAATAATAGGACATGAAAGATTGCAATCTATATCAAGAACGATAAAATCTATGGGCACATAATTTCTATTTGCAACAATAAGAACATCATTGATCCTTCCCATAGCTTTCTTAATGGTGGAATCCGCAAGGTGCAAATTTAAAGAGCAATCATCAAAATCATGGAAACCTAGCACATCACATAAAGTTTTCGGAATCATGGAAACACTAGCACCCAAATCACATAAAGCATAGCATTCATGATATTTAATTTTAATTTTTATAGTAGGTTCCCACTCGTCATAAAGTTTTCTAGGTATAGAAACTTCCAATTGAAGTTTTTCCTCATTAGATTGCATCAAAGCATCAACAATATGTTTGGTAAAAGCTTTGTTTTGACTATAAGCATGAGGAGAATTTAACACGGATTGCAACAAGGAAATACAATCTACTAAAGAACAATTATCATAATTAAATTCCTTGAAATCCATAATAGTGGGTTCAATGCTATTTAAAGTCTTGACCTGTCCAATCCCACTTTTACCAAATTTAGCATCAAGATCTAAAAACTCTGAATTATTGGGATGCCTTTTAACTAAAGTTGACTCATCCCCAGTCCCATCATTATCAAGATTCATATTGCAAAACAAGGATTTAATAGGAGACACATCAATAACTTTTAGATGTTCATTATTATTTTCATGGAAACTAGAAGAACATGCTTTTACAAATCAATCTTTCTTAGCACGTAATCTAGCGGTTCTTTCTTTGCACTCATCAATGGAAACTCTCATGGCTTTGAGAGACTCATTGATATCATGCTTAGGTGGAATAGATCTAAGTTTCAAAGAATCAACATCAAGCGAAAGTCTATCAATGTTCCTAGCCAATTCATCAACTTTAAGCAATTTTTCTTCAAGCAAAGCATTAAAATTCTTTTGAGAGATCATAAATTCTTTAACGCTATTCTCAAAATCAGAGGGCATCTTATTAAAATTTCCATAAGAGTTGTTGTAGGAATTACCATAATTATTAGAGGAATTACTAGGAAACGGTCTAGGATTAAAGTTTCCTCTATAAGCGTTGTTACCAAAATTATTCCTACCAACAAAATTCACATCCATAGATTCATTATGATTCTCAATCAAAGTAGACAAAGGCATATCATTGGGATCAATAGGAGCACTCTTAGTAGCAAACAATTTCATAAGTTCATCCATCTTTCCACTCAAAACGTTAATTTCTTCTATAGCATGCACTTTTTTACTAGTAGATCTTTCAGCGTGCCATTGAGAATAATTAGCCATAATGTTATCAAGGAGTTTAGTAGCTTCTCCTAAGGTGATTTCCATAAAAGTGCCTCCCACGGCCGAATCTAAAAGATTTCTAGAAGCAAAATTCAATCCGGCATAAATTTTTTGTATGATCATCCATAAGTTCAAACCATGAGTAGGGCAATTGCGAATCATTAATTTCATTCTTTCCCAAGATTGGGCAACATGCTCATGATCAAGTTGTTTAAAATTCATAATATCGTTCCTAAGAGAGATGATCTTAGCGGGAGGATACTTAGAGATAAAAGCATCTTTGCACTTATTCCATGAATCAATACTATTCTTAGGCAAAGACGAAAACCAAGTTTTAGCACGATCTCTAAGTGAAAACGGAAATAACTTCAATTTAACAATATCATTATCCATATCTTTCTTCTTTTGCATATCACACAAATCAACAAAGTTGTTTAGATGAGTAGCGACATCTTCACTAGGAAGGCCGGACAATTGATCTTTCATAACAAGATTCAACAAAGCAACATTGATTTCACAAGATTCAACATCATTAAGAGGAGCAATCGGAGTGCTAAGGAAATCATTATTATTGATATTGGAAAAGTCACACAATTTGGTATTATCTTGCACCATAGTGATAAGCAATCCAACACACAAGCAAACAAAAAGGAAAGCAAAAGAGAGAGGAGATTGGGAAAGAGAGGGCGAATAAAACGACAAAGGTGAAGTGGGGGAGAGGAAAACAAGAGGCAAATGGAAAATAGTGTAATGCGAGGGAGATGATTTGTGATGGGTACTTGGTATGTCTTGACTTGAGCGAAGACCTCCCCGACAACGGACCAGAAATCCTTCTTGCTACGTCTTGAGCTTGCGTTGGTTTTCCTTGAAGAGGAAAGGGTGATGCAGCAGAGTAGCGTAAGTATTTCCCTCAGTTTTTGAGAACCAAGGTATCAATCCAGTAGGAGGATCCTCAAAAGTCCCACACACCTACACAAACAAACAAGAACCTCGCAACCAATGCAATATAGGGGTTGTCAATCCCTTCAAGGCCACTTGCGAAAGTGTGATCTGATAGAGATAATATGATAATATAAATATTTTTGGTATTTTTATGATATAGATGGGAAAAGTAAAAATGCAAATAAAAGTAGATGGAAAACTTATATGATAAAAGATAGACCCGGGGGCCATAGGTTTCACTAGTGGCTTCTCTGAGGATAGCATAAGTATTACAGTGGGTGAAAAAATTACTGTCGAGCAATTGATAGAAAAGCGCATAGTTATGAGATTATCTAGGCATGATCATGTATATAGGCATCACGTCCGTGACAAGTAGATCGAAACGATTCTGCATCTACTACTATTACTCCACACATCGACCGCTATCCAGCATGCATCTAGAGTATTAAGTTCATGAAGAACAGGCTAACGCATTAAGAAAGATGACATGATGTAGAGGGATAAACTCATGCAATATGATATAAACCCCATCTTTTTATCCTCGATGGCAACAATACAATACGTGCCTTGCTGCCCCTGCTGTCACTAGGAAAGGACACTGCAAGATTGAACCCAAAGCTAAGCACTTCTCCCATTGCAAGAAAGATCAATCTAGTAGGCCAAACCAAACTGATAATTCGAAGATACTTGCAAAGATAACTTGATCACACATAAAAGAATTCAGAGGAGATTCAAATATTTCTCATAGATAAACTTGATCATAAACCCACAATTTATCGGATCTCGACAAACACACCGCAAAAAGAGTTACATCGAATATATCTCCAAGAAGATCGAGGAGAACTTTGTATTGAGTTTCAAAGAGAGAGAAGAAGCCATCTAGCTAATAACTATGGACCCGAAAGTCTGTGATAAACTACTCACAACTCATAGGAGAGGCTTTGGAGATGATGTAGAGGCCCTCCGTGGTGGATTGCCCCTCCGGCGGAGCACCGACGATGGCTCCAAGATGGGATCTCGCGGATACAGATGGTTGCGGTGGCGGAATTATGTTTTCATGGTCGCTTCTGATGGTTTCAGGATACGTGTGTATATATAGGAGGAAGAAGTATGTTGGTTGACGATCGAGGGGCCCATGAGGGTTGGGGGCGCGCCCACCCCCAGGGGGCGCGTCGGGCACCCTCGTGGCCGCCTCGCTTGTTGCTTGACGTCCACTCCAACTCTCCAGGTTGGCATTTGTTCCAAAAACATCGTTCCCAAAGGTTTCATCCTGTTTGGACACCGTTTGATATTCCTTTTCTTCGAAACACTGAAATTGGCAAAAAAATAGCAATTCGGGCTGGCCTCCAGTTAGTAGGTTAGTCCCAAAAATGATATAAAAGTATAAAGTAAAGGCCATAAACATCCAAAACAGGTAATATAATAGCATGGAACAATCAAAAATTATAGATACATTGGAGACGTATCAGTACCTACATCTCCAGCACTACCTTCGTTTCAGATCTGTGATGCCCGGATATTTAAGCTACAGTGAACCTCTACTAATGATGCCACGTAACCTCGTTTACTATTGCTAATCTCGCGTTAGTTCAAAACCGGTTCGAATTTAAATTAAAAGTCAAGCAAACAATGAAAGTTTTCAAATAATAAAACTGAAATGTTTAGAGTGAGGCAAAAAATTCATAAGAAATAGTGGTGGAGAAACCACTCCTTTATAAAATGTTAAATGCTCGGATATATTAAAACGGTAAAAAAACAATTAATTAAATGCCTTTTTTCGATTAATAAGATATAAAACCACTTTATTTAGTTGCCAAAAATTAATGGGGCAGTAGATTATTTATTAATAATAATTAGGTGCTATTTGTAGTTTTTGTAAAACTAAATATTAAAAGAAACTAAGCTGAAAGGGAAAATAAATAAAGAACAAAAACAGAAAAAACAAAGCTAACTAAAAAAAGTGAAAAGGAAGCCCTCCTGGCCAACTGGGCCAAGCGGCCTAGCCGGCCGAACGGCCCACCCCGACCCCCTGCTTAACCCCCTCCCCCGATCGAACCCTAGCGCCACTCCCACGTTCCCCCCCCCCACGATCTAGATCGGGATCGCCCCGATCCCACGCCGCCCCGCGACCTCGACGACGGCGCCCGTCGCCGGCGTCGCCCTGCTGTCGTCGCCTCATCTCCCTCTGGGCGCCTTCCCCTCTCACCTCCTCTACGCCCCCCAATTGGATCAGGGGGATCGAACCGCCGCCATCGCCCGGAACACCGCCACCGCGGCCTGCCTCGTCGACGGCCACCTCACCGGACTGCCTCCTCGACGCCGTCGTCCCCGTCTACCTCCCCATGCCTGCTGCCTTTTCCCTACCAGCCCTGTGATCTCTCCCCTCTCCTCCTCTTCTGTGCGACGTGCTCGCCCGCAACCCCCCCGCACGCACCGCTCACCGTCCCCGCAGGTCCCGCCCACGCCGTTGGTGGCCACGCCTCCTCGCGCCGCAGCGCGCGCCCTGCGCCTGTTGTGGCCTCCTCCCGCGCCTATGCCCCGCTCGCGCCTCCTACCGGCCACGCCCGCCGCCGCAGCCCCTGCTACCACCGCGCCGTCCCGCCTGTTCCCGCTCGCGCGCCGTGCGGCTGCCGCCCCCTGCTGCGCTACTGCTGTGCCGCTGCTCGCCTCTCGGTGCAAATCGCCTCGCCTGCTGCTCTCACCCGATTGCGGCGCCACCCCACTCCAGCCTCCCTCGCCGCGGTCTTCCCACGCTGGCCGCTCGCCGTGGCCCGCATCGCCGCGCCGGCGTGCCTGTTTCCACACGAGCGCCGGCCCGTAGCGCCCGCATGGGCAAAGCCCGCAACCGCACCGTAGCGGGCACCCACGCGCCCGCATCCACCGCCCGCACCTGTTTGGCCCTATGGGCCACTGCCTAGTCGGCCGCCACGCCACTGTTAAAAAATAGAATTAAAAAAGAATATATAATTAAAATAATAATAATAATAATTAATTACTTAATTACTTAATTAATCACATTTAGATTAACCTAATAACTAATTAAATAGTGTTAATTAACCTTAGACAATGACATGTGGGGCCCTTATATTAGGTTGACCACGTCAATGGTCAGAGTTGGCCGCTGACGTCATGCTGATGTCATAAAACGATTTTTGAATTAAATTAACTCTATTAATTCTCAAAATGATTTAAAACTTTGAAAATTAATATAAAATAAACCGTACCTCGGATGAAAAAACTTTCCCCCTCCAATTCACCTGTCCGAAAACACGAAACACCGGGGGTACTTTCCCGGATGTTTCCCCCTTTCGCCGGTATCACCTACTACCGCGTTAGGGCACACCTAGCACCGCTCATTGTCATGGCATGCATCGTCATGCATATGTTTGCATTATATTTATTGTTTCTTCCCCCTCTTCTCTCGCTAGACACCGAGACCGACGCCGCTGCTATCCAGTACGACTACGGAGTTGACGACCCCTCCTTCTTGCCAGAGCAACCAGGCAAGCCCCCCCCCCCTTGATCACCAGATATCGCCTATTCTTCCCTCTATTCCTTGCATTAGAGTAGTGTAGCATGTTACTGTTTCGATTAATCCTATTCTGTTACATAGCCTGTCATTGTTGCTACATCTGTTGATACCTTACCTGCAATCCTAAATGCTTAGTATAGGATGCTAGTTTATCATCTGTGGTCCTACATTCTTGTCCGTCTGCCTTGCTATACTATCGGGCCGTGGTCACTCGAGAAGTGATCACGGGTTTATACTATATTATACATACATACTACACAGATGGTGACTAAAGTCGGGTCGGCTCGTAGAGTACCCGCAAGTGACTTCGATGTGGGGGCTGGAAGGACATGTGGCTCCATCCCGGTAGAGGTGGGCCTGGGTTCCCGACGCCCCCCGAGTGCTACTTTGAGGCGGAGCGACAGGGCAAGTTGAGACCACCTAGGAGACAGGTGGGCCTGGCCCTGGTCGGCGTCCACGGTTACTTCAAAATAACACGTTTAACAAGATCTTGGTATTTGATCTGAGTCTGGCCACTGGCCTATACGTACTAATCAACTACGTGGGAATAGTTATGGGTACTCAACATCATGGTATCAGCCGAAGCCTTCTTGACGTCAGCGACTAAGCGGCATGCGCCGGGTTGGACCGCGTAACACAACTTCCTTTGTAATGGAGGTTGCTAGGTGTACTCACCGACCGCCCTCGTAACATGCATGTGTGCAATGGGCGATGGGCCCAGACCCCTGCGTGCTTAGGATTTAGACCGGCATGCTGACCTCTCTATTGTGCCTAGGTAGGGCTGTGATGTGTTGATCTTCCGAGGCCAGGCATGACCCAAGAAAGTGTGTCCGGCCAATGGGGATCGAGCATGTTGGGTTATGTGGTGCACCCCTGCAGGGAAGTTTATCTATTCGAATAGCCGTGTCCCTCAATAAAAGGACGACCCGGAGTTGTACCTTGACCTTATGACAACTAGAACCAGATACTTAATAAAACACACCTAGACAAGTTCCAAAGACACCCCGGTGATCGCTTTCCCACAGGGCGACGAGGGGAGGATCACCGGATAGGATTGTGCTATGCGATGATACCTGGTGGACTACAATCTACTCTCTTCTACATGCTGCAAGATGTAGGCTGCCAGAAGCGTAGTCTTCGATAGGACTAGCTATCCCCCTCTTATTCTGGCATTCTACAGTTCAGTCCATCAAAATTTCCTCTTTACACATATACCCATGCATATGTAGTGTAGATCCTTGCTTGCGAGTACTTTGGATGAGTACTCGCGGTTGCTTTGCTCCCTCTACCCCCTTTTCCCTCTTCTTCTTGGATGCCGCAACCAGACGTTGGAGCCCAGGAGCCAGACGCCACCGTCGATGATGTCCTACTACACAGGAGATGCCTACTACTACGTTCAGGACGTCGATGACTAGGAGTAGTTTAGGAGGATCCCAGGCAGGAGGCCTGCGCCTCTTTCGATCTGTATAACAGTTTGTGCTAGCCATCTTATGGCAACTTGTTTAACTTATGTCTACACTCAGATATTGTTGCTTCCGCTGAGTCGTTTATGTTCGAGCACTTGTATTCGAGCCCTCGAGGCCCCTGGCTTATAATATGATGCTTGTATGTCTTATTTTACTTTTAGAGTTGTGTTGTGATATCTTCCCGTGAGTCCCTGATCTTGATCGTACACATCTGTGTGCATGGTTAGTGTACGGTTGAATCGGGGGCGTCACAAGTTGGTATCAGAGCCGACTGCCTGTAGGAATCCCCCTTCCAAACTCCTTGGCCGAAGCTGAGTCTAGTCATTGAAAAAAAAGTTTTTACTAACTTGGCTGTGCGGCTTATGGGCCCACGTCGCCATTGGGTGGTATTAGGATCTTTTACTCCTTATCTATACTCTGGGACTCTGATCTCTCTTCTATTCAGGTTAAATGATTTTGCTAACTCTAACTCTAGGTTCTCGTAACTATTTCTCCCGGAGATCTCTCATTCCGGAAGATCACCTGCTTCGTCAGAAGATTTTGAGGATATCCCTCAATATTTTCCCGAGACCCTTATGCTCATCGCCTTTGCAATTCATTGCCACCAATATATCCCTATGGATATCTTCATGCACTTATTATTCTCATGATCATTTCTCGTCGCTCTTGTTGTTACAAGATACCTCAAACTATTCTCCGTTGTCCCGAGAATCCTTTGAGTTTACTGTCTTGTGGTTTTATTTCGCATGAAAACCCTTATGGTTTTTTTCCTCACATTTATCGAGGATCCATTCTTCTCAATTGTTCATGTGTCTCACAAAATTGTTCGGAATACTTTTCAATCTTTCGAAAATCCTCTGCAGCCTGTTATTCTTGAAAATTCTTGCCTGCTTGCATGATGGTTAATTCCATATGACTAGTAGTCCTTGATAACATCCCTTGTCTTAGTTATTTTGAGCCTATTGATTCAATATGTGCGTACGCACGCAGTCATCAGGTTATCCTTTTTTTAAATTATCTTTCTGACTCAGACATCATTCCGGACATGAGTTGGTTCTCAGCAATTCAAACCTTTATTGATTGTCCAACTAAGTGTTTTCAACTTATCCATCCTTGATCAGAGCGTCTGCTTCTGATCCTTCGTTTTGGAAACCATAATTTCTTTCTATTTAAGCATCAGACTAATCAGGTGATTCTTGAATCTGATGCCTCTGCATTCTTTCTTCCTCTGAGTGAGTACCCATACTCACATCAGCTCCGTTGTGGATCGCCCGATCCATTGTTGGATTGTTATCGGACAGTGTCCTTCATATTCAATCACCTTGTGAGTTCTTCCCTTGATACATAGTGCCTTTGGTAAATTCTATCATCTTCTTGGCCAACCATGCTCTGCTTTCGGCTTTGTGTATTTACTTTTGAAACTTGTGGTATATGTTCCTAAGATGCCCCGATGGGTTGAACCAACGTCTTTCCTATTTTGTGTGAACCCGAAAGGTTTCACGGGTCATACTTATCTGGTATTGCACCGGTAAAACTCTCAACAACCAATGTCATTTTTGAAACACGAGAAGTGAATGGAAAGTTATGCATTGCAGAAGTGGGAGTCGACCTTGAACCTTTGTGTTCATGCCCATGGACACGATGTAGATCTTATCATGGAAGCTTCTCTTAAATTAAGTATGCCCTTGGTATAAGATCATCTTATATCTAGGATCTGGTCTTTTGCAACCGTGGTTCCGACCATGATTGTTCTCCTTTGATTCTATTTCTCGGACAAGTTAAGGTACTTACCTTTTGTAGATCAATACGCCCGCCCAACCTCTACTCTGCTCTACCTTCGAGTTTTACCATCTGGTATCTCAAGAATATCACGGAACTACATAACTCCTTATGAGTTCTTCATCTACTGTTATTTCTCACCGATTCCATTTTTTCCTCGGGTTCTGAGTTGCTAGACACTCAAGGACACTGATAACATAATCAAGTCCACACTGTGATTCAACAAGTATTAGAAATCTTCATTGCTTACAACTTTAATACTCCATCATGTCATTCCTAGCCTGATCAACTACATCATTATCGTGCTAATTTTAACTGTGCTACCTAGTCCTTCTTCCCGGGGCACAAATTTCAACGGTGAGCAAATCTTACATCGATCTTCCTCATCATATCATTCTCCTTGAACAACAAACTTGATTTCGAGTTTGTGTCGTACCCATGGTTCCAATAACCTTTCGCTTCATCATTCCTTTGACTTGATGTCATCGCCGATCCATTACATCTTCATGGAATCTCTCGACAAATATGTCATGATCATCATCAACATTCTGAGCTCTTCCAAGATATTAGTTGGATTCATGATGAGAAATACCATCCTTGCCCTTGATGATTTGTGTTATCATCGACCACTTTATTGCCTTCCGTTCAACACAAACTTGTTCGTGTTTTGTGTTATACCTTGAGATCCTTGCTATCCAGCTTTTGTTCTTCCTTACCTTGGAGTATTACCATCTTTTATGTCAAGAATGTTGTGAGGATTACTCCACCTCTGAATAATTCTTGGTATAGTGATACTTATCAACATCACCATTCTTTCTTGGTTCCCATGTTGATTCAAACTGGGATGCCAACAAGTGAACGATGCTTCTTGGATTCTGTACTTCTAGCAACCCTATTGCTTTGAAGTTAAAGGTCGACATTTCATTCTTAGACCATTGGTTATCGAATCACCATTCTAACATTGATCATACTACCTAGGCCCATATATCGGGTGCACCTTTCTACCAATGTTTAAATGTGTATGTTTTCCCCGAGCATACCTCATTATATCATTTGATCTGACAAATGTTATCTCCTTGTCCACATAATTGTGGAAATCCATCTTTTGGAAATCTCCATGAATTGTCGCTGAGTTCATCAACCACCTCATCATCCTCTCCTTGGATTAATGATGAACCCTTGTTTCAGAGCCTTGCTTCCGTACGTCATTTCCCGAGAATCGTGCAATGGCAATTCGTCAATTGGTGTTGCACCTTTTCTTCTCAAGCATCCTGAGTTTGAGGTATCCTGACACCAATCAGATCTGAATCTCGGTCAGAAATGATGGTTGGAACATATTTCCAAGAGTTATAACATTGGTCTTTATATGACCCGATAAAGTGATGTCATGCCTAGCACACTTGGCCGGAGGACTTATAGTTTCCTTTTTAGCAAGGTTATCCATTCTTCCATGAGGGAATTGTAAGACTTATTCCACAAGTTGTTCCTGATGGATCCTTCGTGTATCTAGAGTTTGAACTTTGCTTGAAGGCCATGGCAACACTACACCGAAGCGTGTCTCTGGTACTCCAATTTTACAATAAGCATATTTGTAGCACAATGCTAATTGTTTCTTGGTCAATTATCCAAACACCGTTGTATGGGCAATGTCATGAAATTTCTCTCCCCTTTCCTGAAGGGTTTTCTACTTTATATCCTGCCATGGCCATGCTCTGCTTGTCCTTGGGAAGGGTATACCCTTGGTATATGTGTCAAACACATTTTCCTTTACATTGTTCTGTTTGATCTAATGATCACATTTTCCTTTCCATTGATTTGTTTAACCTTCCTTGTGATCCCTATGATCTAAGCAGTAATCTTCTTCTGCTTATGTAAACACCTTGGTGTACAACTGTGTCAGTAAGACCCTGTTGCATTTGACGAGAACTTTGCCTATTGGTCCGCCTCGTTCAACGAGCAGGAAAATGGTTCTCTTTGTTCCTCGCCCTTGGTATCGATGTTGTTGCCGACATAACTGACAAGCTACCCTCTGACATGCCTTGCTATCGCTCATGTGCAAGATGTCAGCCCCCTTTCTACTTTAAACCACATGGTGGGCCCATAACCCACAGTTCCACATGGTTGAAACCTGACTCTCCTGTACACCCTATTGCCAAAGTTATTCCTAGAGCTTGACTTCATATGTAGTTCACCGGCCACCTACCTAGTGATCTATTCTGGTATCAGATGCAATACTTAATTCCATTGCTCTGAACCCCTTTTACATTTCGCATTAGGCAACGAACGATTGCCTATGCACTTGAAACTTCTACTTTGCACCTTGTTACTTTCCTCTCGATAATCTCTTAAGTTTCAATTTGAGAGTTACGTTTCGTCACCTTCCCTAATGTTATCTACCGGATAAGCAACCATGCAGAGTTCCGTTCTTTCGAGTTACCCCTTATCATTTTACATAAGTACGATGGAGTTCCCAAAGAAAGGATGACAACTTCGTCCCGATGCACCGAAGTAGAGAAATGAAGACATCAATGTAATGGATCAACTTCTTCGAGAAGAGCAACCACGACCGAGAACACTCGCTAGAATTTCGTAACCAGAACCTCCCCCCCTTATGCCTCTTAAATCTCGGGACGAGATTTCTTGTAGTGGAGGAGAATTGTGACGCCCGGATATTTAAGCTACAGTGAACCTCTGCTAATGATGCCACGTCACCTCGATTACTGTTGCTAATCTCACGTTAGTTCGAAACCGGTTCCAATTTAAATTAAAATTCAAGCAAACAATGAAAGTTTTCAAATATTAAAATTGAAATGTTCGGAGTGAGCCAAATAATTCATAAGAAATAGTGGTGGAGAAACCACTCCTTTATAAAATGTTAAATGCTCGAGAATAATTAAAACAGTAAAAAACAATTAATTAAATGCCTTTTGCGATTAATAAGATATCAAACCACTTTATTTAGTTGCCAAAATTTAATGGGGCTGTAGATTATTTATTAATACTAATTAGGTGGTAGTTGTATTTTTTGTAAAACTAAATTTTAAAAGAAACTAAGTTGAAAGGGAAAATAAATAAAGAACAAAAATAGAAAAAATAGTTAACTAAAAAAAGTGAAAAGGAAGCCCTCCTAGCCAACTGGGCCAAGCGGCCCAGTTGGATAGCACCCTGGCCGAAACGGCCCACCCCGACCCACTGCATAACCCCCTCCCCATATCGAACCCTAGCGCCACTCCCACGTTCCCTCACTCCCCCCACGATCTGGATCAGGATCGCTGATGTCTACTACACAACCTTCTTCTTGTAGACGTTGTTGGGCCTCCAAGTGCAGAGGTTTGTAGGACAGTAGAAAATTTCCCTCAAGTGGATGACCTAAGGTTTATTAATCCGTGGGAGGCATAGGATGAAAATGGTCTCTCTCAAACAACCCTACAACCAAATAACAAAGAGTCTCTTGTGTCCCCAACACACCCAATACAATGGTAAATTGTATAGGTGCACTAGTTCGGCGAAGAGATGGTGACACAAGTGCAATATGGATAGTAGATATGAGTATTTGTAATCTGAAAATATAAAAACAGCAAGGTAACAAGTGGAAAAAGTGAGCGTAAACGGTATTGCAATGGTAGGAAACAAGGCCTAAGGTTCATACTTTCACTAGTGCAAGTTCTCTCAACAATAATAACATAACTGGATCATATAACTATCCCTCAACATGCAACAAAGAGTCACTCCAAAGCCACTAATAGCGGAGAACAAATGAAGAGATTATGGTAGGGTACGAAACCACCTCAAAGTTATCCTTTCTATTCTATCTATTCAAGAGTTCGTAGTAAAATAACATGAATCTATTATTTCCGTTCAATATATCATAGAGTTCATACTAGAATAACACCTTAAGACACAAATCAACCAAAACCCTAAGGTCACCTAGATACTCCATTGTCACCTCAAGTATCCATGGGCATCATTATACGATATGCATCACACAAACTCAGATTCATCTATTCAACCAATACAAAGTACTTCAAACAGTGCCCCAAAGTTTCTACCGGAGAGTCAAGACGAAAACGTGTGCCAACCCCTATGCATAAGTTCACATGGTCACTGAACCCGCAAGTTGATCACCAAAACATACATCAAGTAGATCATGTGATATCCCATTGTCACCACAGGTAAGCGCATGCAAGACATACATCAAGTGTTCTCAAATCCTTAAAGACTCAATCCTATAAGATAACTTCAAAGGGAAAACTCAATCCATTACAAGAGAGTAGAGGGGAGAAACATCATAAGATCCAACTATAATAGCAAAACTCGCGATACATCAAGATCGTATCACCTCAAGAACACGAGAGAGAGAGAGAGAGAGAGATCAAACACATAGATACTGGTACATGCCCTCAATCCCTAGGGTGAACTACTCTCTCCTCGTCATGGAGAGCGCTGGATGATGAAGATGGCCATCGGTGATGGGTTCCCCCTCCGGCAGGGTGCCGGAAAGGGCTCCTGAGAGGTTTTTGGTGACTATAGTGGCTTGCAGTGGCGGAACTCCAGATCTATCTTGTGCTTCGAAGGTTTTAGGGTATATGGACTTATATAGGTGAAAGAAGTCGGTCAGGGGAGCCACGAGGGGCCCACGAGGGTGGAGGGCGTGCCTAGGGGGGTGGGCATGCCCCCTGCTTCGTGGCCTCCTCGAAGCTTCCCTGACATCAGCTCCACGTCTCCTGGGTCACGTTCGTTCCAAAATTCATGCTCCCGAAGGTTTCATTCCATTTGGACTCTGTTTGATATTACTTTTCTTCGAAATACTGAAATAGGTAAGAAAACAACAATATGGGCTGGACCTCCGGTTAGTAGGTTAGTCCCAAAAATGATATAAAAGTGTAGAGTAAAGCTCATAAACATCCAAAATGGGTAATATAATAGCATGGAACAATCAAAAATTATAGATACATTGGAGACGTATCAAGCATCCCCAAGCTTAATTCCTGCTCGTCCTCGAGTAGGTAAATGATGAAAATAGAATTTTTGATGTGGAAGGCTACCTAGCATAATTCTCAATGTAATTTTATTTATTGTGGCATGAATGTTCAGATCCAAATGATTCAAAATAAAAGTTCATATTGACATAAGAAATAGTAATACTTCAAGCATACTAATCAAAGCAATCATGTCTTGTCAAAATAAATGGCTAAAGAAAGTTCATCCCTCCAAAATCATATAGTTAGGTCATGCTTTATTTTCGTCACAAAAAAATGCTCCCATCTTGCACACCCCCGATGACAAGCCAAGCAATTGTTTTGTACTTAAATAATCTCAAACTTTTTTCAACTTTCACGCAATACATGAGCGTGAGCCATGGACATAGCACTATGGGTGGAATAGAATATGATGATGGAGATTGTGTGGAGAAGACAAAAAAAATGAGAAAGTCTCACATTGACGAGGATAATCAACAGGTTATGGAGATTCCCATCAATTGATGTCAACATGAGGAGTAGGGATTGCCATGCAACGGATGCACTAGAGCTATAAATGTATGAAAGCTCAACAAAAGAAACTAGTGGGTGTGCATCCAACTTGCTTGCTCACGAAGACCTAGGGCATTTTGAGGAAGCCCATCGTAGGAATATACAAGCCATGTTCTATAATGAAAAATTCCCACTAGTATATAAAAGTGGCAACATATGAGACTCTCTATATGAAGAACATGGTGCTACTTTGAGCACAAGTGTGGAAAAGGATAGTAACATTGCCCCCTTTTTTATTCTGCTTTTTTGGGCCTTCCTTTTTTTATTTGGCCTTTTTTATTTGGATTTTCTTTTTTTTATTTGGTAACAATGCTCTAATAATGATGATCATCACACTTCTATTTATTTACAACTCATGAGTTATAACTCAAAACTAGAACAAGATATGACTCTATATGAATGCCTCCGACGGTGTACCGGGATGGACAATGAATCAAGAGTGACATGTATGAAAAATTATGCATGGTGGCTTTGCAACAAATACGATGTTAACTACATGATCATGCAAGGAAATATGACAATAATGATGTGTGTCATGATGATGAACGGAACAGTGGAAAGTTGCATGTCAATATATTTCAGAATGGCTATGGAAATGCCATAATAGGTAGGTATGGTGGCTGTTTTGAGGAAGATATAAGGAGGTTTATATGTGATAGAGCATATCGTATCACGGGGTTTGGATGCACCGGCGAAGTTTGCACCAACTCTCAATGTGAGAAAGGGCAATGCACGGTACCGAAGAGGCTAGCAATGATGGAAGGGTGAGAGTGCATATAATCCATGGACTCAACATTAGTCAAAAAGAACTCATATACTTATTGCAAAAATCTACAAGTCATCAAAAACCAAGCACTATGCACATGCTCCTAGAGGTATAGATTGGTAGGAAAAGACCATCGCTCGTCCTCGACCGCCACTCATAAGGATGCACAATCTAAGAACACCTCATGTTTCAAATTTGTTACACAACTTTACCATGCGTACATGCTACAGGACTTGCCAACTTCAACACAAGCATTCTTTAAATTCATAATCACCCAACTAGCATCAATCTAATATCACTACCTCCATATCTCAAAACAATTATCAAGTATCGAATTGATCATAGCATCCAATTCACTTCCTATGCTAGTTTTTGTTATACCCAACTTGGATGCCCATCATTCTAGGACCAATTTTATAACCATAGAAAATACCACGCTGTTCTAAAAGACTCTCAAAATAATATAAGTGAAGCATGAGAGTTCATCTATTTCTTCAAAATATAACCACCGTCGTGCTCTAAAAGATATAAGTGAAGCGCTATGAGTAGTCAAATAATTATGTAACTATGCGAAGACTCTCTAACATTTAAGAATTTCAGATCTTGGTATTTTATTCAAAAAGCAAACAAAACAAAATAAAATGGCATTGCAAGGATAGCACGACTCATGTGAAGAAGCAAAAACTTAGGTTCAACCGAAACTAACCAATAATTGTTGAAGAAGAAAGGTGGGATGCCTACCGGGGCATCCCCAAGCTTGGATGTTTGAGACTTCTTGAAATATTATCTTGGGGTGCCTTGGGCATCCTCAAGCTTGAGATTTTGTGTCTCCTTAATTCCTTTTATATCTCGGTTTCCTAAATCTCAAAAGCTTCATCCACACCAAACTCAACAAGAACTCGTGAGATAAGTTAGTATAAACCAATGAAAAAACCTTATCATTTTCTACTGTAATAAATCACTAAGATTATTATTCAACATTGAATACTAAATGTCTCTTCATATTTAATACTCCTATCCTCAAATAGAATCATTAAACAAGCAAACATATGCAAACAATGCAAACATAACAGCAATCTGCCAAAACAGTATAGTCTGTAGAGAATGCAAGATTCATCATACTTCCCTAACTCCAAAAATTAAGAGAAAAATACTGCACTGTAGAATATTTAACAGAGCTCATTATGAAAAAATTGAACCTTATATCCTTTTCTGACTTTTCTAGGGAATTTTTGCAACAGCGGTAAACTTTCTGTTTTGAAACAGCAACATGTATACTTGCAAAATAAGCATGGTAAAGGCTATCCTTGACATTTTTATTGAAAATATAGATGCAAAACATTATTCTAAATAACAGCAAGCAAATACTAACAAAATGACGCTCCAAGCAAAACACATATCATGTGGTGAATAAAAATATAGCTCCAAGTAAAGTTACCGATGAACGAAGACGAAAGAGGGGATGCCATCCGAGGCATCCCCAAGCTTAGGCTCTTGGTTGTACTTGAATATTACCTTGGGGTGCCTTGGGCATCCCCAAGATTAGGCTATTGCCACTCCTTATTCCATAGTCCATCAAAACTTCACCCAAAACTTGAAAACTTCACAACACAAAACTCAACATAAAACTCGTAAGCTCCGTTAGAATAAGAAAATAAATCACCACTTAGGTACTGTTGTGAACTCATAATAAATTCATATTGGTGTAATATATACTGTATTCCAACTTCTCTATGGTTCATACCCTCCGATACTACTCATAGATTCATCAAAATAAGCAAACAACACATAGAAAACAGAATTTGTCAAAAACAGAATAGTCTGTAGTAATCTGTATCATTCGAATACTTCTGTAACTACAAAAATTCTGAAATAAATTGGTGGACCTAAGGAATTTGTCTATTAATCATCTGAAAAAAGAACCAACCTAAAAGCACTCTCCAGTAAAGTTTTTGTTTTTTTACAGCAAGATCGTAAAGACTTCACCCAAGTCTTCCCAAAGGTCCTACTTGGCACAAACACTAATTAAAACATAAAAGCACATATAAATAGAGGCTAGATGGATTATTTTTTACTAAACAGGAGCAAAAAAGCAAGAAACAAAAATAACGTTGGGTTGCCTCCCAACAAGCGCTAACGTTTAACGCCCCTAGCTAGGCATGATAATTTCAATGATGCTCACATAAAAGATAAGAATTGCAACATAAAAAGAGCATCATGAAGAATATTACTAGCACATTTAACTCTAACCCACTTCCTATGCATATGGATTTTGTGAGCAAACAACTTATGGGAACAATAATCAACTAGCATAGGAAGGTAAAACAAGCATAGCTTCAAGATTTTCAACACATAGAGAGGAAACTTGATATTATTGCAATTCCTACAAGCATATGTTCCTCCCTCATAATAATTTTCAGTAGCATCATGAATGAATTCAACAATATAACCAGCACCTAAAGCATTCTTTTCATGATCTACAAGCATAGAAAATTTTCTACTCTCCACATAAGCAAAATTCTTCTTATTCGGAATAGTAGCGGGAGCAAACTCAACAAAATAATTATCATGTGAGGCATAATCCAATTGAAAACTAAAATCATGATGACAAGTTTCATGGTTATCATTATTCCTAATAGCATACAAGTCATCACAATAATCATCATAGATAGCAACTTTGTTCTCATAATCAATTGGAATCTCTTCCGAAATAGTGGATTCATCACTAAATAAAGTCATGACCTCTCCAAATCCACTTCCATCAATATAATCATCATAAATAGGAGGCATGCTTTCATCATAATAAATATTCTCATCAAAACTTGGGGGACAAAAAATATCATCTTCATCAAACATAACCTCCCCAAGCTTGTGGCTTTGCATATCATTAGCATCATGGATATTCAGGGAATTCATACTAACAACATTGCAATCATGCTCATCATTCAAATATTTTATGCCAAACATTTTATAGGCTTCTTCTTCTAGAACTTGAGCACAATTTTCCTTACCATCATTCTCACGAAAGACATTAAAAAGATGAAGCATATGAGACAAACTCAATTCCATTTTTTGTAGTTTTCTTTTAGAGACTAAACTAGTGATAAAACAAGAAACAAAAAGATTCGATTGCAAGATCTAAAGATATACCTTCAAGCACTCACCTCCCCGGCAACGGCGCAAGAAAAGAGCTTGATGTCTACTACACAACCTTCTTCTTGTAGACGTTGTTGGGCCTCCGAGTGTAGAGGTTTGTAGGACAGTAGCAAAATTCCCTCAAGTGGATGACCTAAGGTTTATCAATCCGTGGGAGGCGTGGGATGAAGATGTTCTCTCTCAAACAACCCTACAACCAAATAACAATGAGTCTCTTATGTCCCCAACACACCCAATACAATGGTAAATTGTATAGGTGCACTAGTTCGGCGAAGAGATGGTGACACATCTGCAATATGGATAGTAGATATGAGTATTTGTAATCTGAAAAAATAAAAACAGCAAGGTAACAAGTGGCAAAAGTGAGTGTAAATGGTATTACAATGGTAGGAAACAAGGCCTAAGGTTCATACTTTCACTAGTGCAAGTTCTCTCAACAATAATAACATAACTGGATCATATAACTATCCCTCAACATGCAACAAAGAGTCACTCCAAAGCCACTAATAGAGGAGAACAAACAAAGATATTATGGAAGGGTACGAAACCACCTCAAAGTTATCCTTTCTGTTCTATCTATTCAAGAGTTCGTAGTAAAATAACATGAAGCTATTCTTTCCGTTCAATCTATCATAGAGTTCATACTAGAATAACACCTTAAGACACAAATCAACCAAAACCTTAATGTCACCTAGATACTCCATTGTCACCTCAAGTATCCGTGGGCATGATTATACGATATGCATCACACAACCTCAGATTCATCTATTCAACCAACACAAAGTACTTCAAACAGTGCCCCAAAGTTTCTACCGGAGAGTCAAGACGAAAACATGTGCCAACCCCTATGCATAAGTTCACAAGGTCACTGAACCCGCAACTTGATCACCAAAACATACATCAAGTAGATCACGTGATATCCCATTGTCACCACAGATAAGCACATGCAAGACATACATCACGTGTTCTCAAATCCTTAAAGACTCAATCCGTAAGATAACTTCAAAGGGAAAACTCAATCCATTACAAGAGAGTAGAGGGGGATAAACATCATAAGATCCAACTATAATAGCAAAGCTCGCGATACATCAAGATCGTATCACCTCAAGAACATGAGAGAGAGAGAGATCAAACACATAGCTACTGGTACATACCCTCATCCCCAATGGTGAACTTCTCCCTCCTCATCATGGAGAGTGCCGGGATGATGAAGATGGCCACCGGTGATGGGTTCCCCCTCCCGTAGGGTGCCGGAAAGGGCTCTCGAGAGGTTTTTGGTTACTATAGAGGCTTGCGGCGGCGGAACTCTAGATCTATCTTGTGCTTCGAAGGTTTTAGGATATATGGACTTATATAGGTGAAAGAAGTCAGTCAGGGGAGCCACGAGGGGCCCACGAGGGTGGAGGGAGCACCTAGGGGGTGGGCGTCCCCTTGCCTCGTGGCCTCCTCGAAGCTTCCCTGACTTCAGCTCCACGTCTCCTGGATCACGTTCGTTCCAAAAATCACGCTCCCAAAGGTTTCATTCCATTTGGACTCCGTTGGATATTCCTTTTCTTCGAAATACTGAAGTAGGCAAGAAAACATCAATATGGGTTGGGCCTCCAGTTAGTAGGTTAGTCCCAAAAATGATATAAAAGTGTAGAGTAAAGCCCATAAACATCCAAAACGGGAAATATAATAGCATTGAACAATAAAAAATTATAGATACGTTGGAGACTTATCAATCGCCCCGATCCCGCGCCGCCCCGTGACCTCGACGACGGCACCCATCGCCGGCGCCACCCTGCTGCCGTCGCCTCATCTCCTTCCGGGCGCCTTCCCTCTCCCCTCCTCTGCGCCTCCCGATTGGATTGGGGGATCGAACCGCCGCTGCCGCCCAGAACACCACCGCCGCCGCCTGCCTCGTCGATGGCCACCTCGCCGGACTGCCTCCTCTACACCGTCATCCCCGTCTACCTCCCCACTCCTGTTGGCTTTTCCCTATCACCCCTGTGAGCTCTCCCCTCTCCTCCTCTTTTGTGCGTCGTGCTTGCCCGCAACCCCTCGCACGCATCGCTCGCCGTCCCCGTAGGTCCTGCCCACGCCATTGCTAGCCACGCCCGCAGCTGCCTGGCCTCGCCTGCTTGCGCTGCAGCGCACGCCCCGCGCCTGCTGTGGCCTCCTCCCGCGCCTGTGCACCGCTCTCGCCTCCTACCGGCCACGCCCGCCGCCGCAGCCCCCGCTACCACCGCGTCGTCCCGCCTGTTCCCGCTCGCGTGTCGTGCCGCTGCCGTCCCCTGCTGCGCTACTGCTGTGCCGCTGCTCGTCGCCAGGCGCAGATCGCCTCACCTGCTGCTCTCCCCCGGTCGCGGCGCAGCCCCACTCCAGCCTCCCTCACCGCGCTCTCCCCATGCTGGCCGCTTGCCGCAGCCCGCATCGCCGCGCCGGCGTGCCCGGTTCCACACGGGCACCGGCCCGCAGCGCCCGCATGGGCAAAGCCTTCAACCACGTCGTAGCGGGCGGCCACACGCCCGCATCCCCCGCCTGCGCCCGTTTGGCCCTATGGGCCACTGCCCAGTGGGCCTCCCACTCCCTGTTAAAGAAATAATATATAATTAAATAATAATAATAGTAATCAATTAATTAATTAATTAATTTTTTAATCACGTTTAAATTAACCTAATAACTAATTAAATAGTGTTAATTAACCTTAGACATTGACATGTGGGGCCCTTCTGTTAGGTTGGCCAGGTTAATGGTCAGAGTTGAACGCTGACGTCATGCTAACGTCATAAAATGTATTTCGAATTAAATTAATTAAAAATGATTTAAAACTTTGAAAATTAATATAAAATAACCATAACTCAGATGAAAAAACTTTGTACATGAAAGTTGTGCAGATGGACGAGACGAATCCGAATATGTAGCCCGTTCGTCAGCCACGCGCCCCTAGCATAGCAAACACGCAACTTTCCCCCTCCGGTTCACCTGTCCGAAAACGCGAAACACTAGGGGTACTTCCCCGGATGTTTCCCCCTTTCGCCGGTATCACCTACTATCGCGTTAGGGCACACCTAGCACCGCTCATTGTCATGGCATGCATCGTCATGCATATGTTTGCATTATATTTATTGTTTCTTCCCCCTCTTCTCTCGCTAGACACCGAGACCGACGCCGCTGCTACCCAGTATGACTACGGAGTTGACGACCCCTCCTTCTTGCCAGAGCAACTAGGCAAGCCCCCCCCCCCTGATCACCAGATATCGCCTATTCTTCCCTCTATTGCTTGCATTACAGTAGTGTAGCATGTTACTGTTTCGATTTTAATCCTATTCTGTTGCATAGCCTGTCATTGTTGCTACATCTATTGATACCTTACCTGCAATCCTAAATGCTTAGTATAGGATGCTAGTTTATCATGTGTGGCCCTACATTCTTGTCCTTTTGCCTTGCTATATTATCGGGTTGTGGTCACTCGGGAGGTGATCACTGGTTTGTACTATACATACATACATACTATATAGATGGTGATAAAGTTGGGTCGGCTCATAGAGTACCCGCAAGTGATTTCGATGTGGGGGCTGGAAGGATAGGTGGCTCTACATCCTGGTAGAGGTGGGCCTGGGTTCCCGACGGCCCCCGAGTGCTACTTTGAGGTGGAGCGACAGGGCAGGTTGAGACCACCTAGGAGACAGGTGTGCCTGGCTCTGGTCGGCTGCCGCGGTTACTTCAAAATAACATGCTTAATGAGATCTTGGTATTTGATCTAAGTCTGGCCACTGGCCTATACGCACTAACCAACTATGCGGGAACAGTTATGGGCACTCGATGTCGTGGTATCAGTCGAAGCCGTCTTGACGTCAGCGACTGAGCGGCGCACGCCGGGTTGGTCCGTGTAACACAACTTCCTTTTTAATGGAGGTTACTAGGTCTGGTCATCGGCCGCCCTCGCAACATGCAGGTGTGTAATGGGCGATGGGCCCAGACCCCTACACGCTTAGAATTTAGACCGGCGTGCTGACCTCTCTGTTGTTCTTAGTTAGGGTTGCGACGTGTTGATCTTCCGAGGCCGGGCATGACCCAGGAAAGTGTGCCTGGCCAATGGGGATCGAGCGTGTTGGGTTATGTAGTGCACCCCTACAGGGAAGTTTATCTATTCGATAGCCGTGTCCCTCGGTAAAAGGATGACCCGGAGTTGTACCTTGACCTTATGACAACTAGAACCGGATACTTAATAAAACACACCAAGACAAGTTCCAGAGATACCCCGGTAATCGCTTTCCCACAGGGCGATGAGGGGAGGATCGCCGGATAGGATTATGCTATGCGATGATACCTGGTGGACTACAATCTACTCTCTTCTACACACTTCAAGATGAAGGCTGCCAGAAGCGTAGTCTTTGATAGGACTAGCTATCCCCCTCTTATTTTGGCATTCTTTAGTTTAGTCCATCAAAATTGCCTCTTTACACATATACCCATGCATATGTAGTGTAGATCCTTGCTTGCGAGTACTTTGGATGAGTACTCATGGTTGCTTTGCTCCCTCTTTCCCCCCTTTCCCTCTTCTTCTTGGATGCCGCAACCAGATGTTGGATCCCAGGAGCCAGACGCCACCAACGACGATGACTCCTACTACACTGGTGGTGCCTACTACTACATTTAGGCCGCCGACGACCATGAGTAGTTTAGGAGGATCCCAGGCAGGAGGCTTGTGCCTCTTTTGATCTGTATCACAGTTTGTGCTAGCCATCTTATGGCAACTTGTTTAACTTATGTCTGTACTCAGATATTGTTGCTTCCGCTGACTCATTTATGTTAGAGCACTTGTATTCGAGCCCTCGAGGCCCCTGGCTTGTAATATGATGCTTGCATGTCTTATTTTACTTTTAGAGTTGTGTTGTGATATCTTCCCGTGATTCCCTGATCTTGATCGTACACATCTGCGTGCATGATTAGTGTACGATTGAATGGGGGCGTCACAGGATCCGCGGCGAGGAGATGCTTACTTCGCTGGATGTAGGGATGGCAATGGGTACCCATTACCCGCGTAACCGGTGGGTAAAAACCCTATTAGGGTAAGGGTACGAGTCAGAAACATACCCATGGGTACACAAATAGGAAAATTTAAAACCCATTGGGTATAGCGGGTACGGGTATGGTTTAGTATAACCCATACCCATGTACCCATATACCCGCATATTATCTGATTAATAGGAAATAAATATTATTTAGCAACATATTAAATGATTTTTACATAAATGCCGCAGCTAGCCTACAACGAAGCCACAAGCCTACGTTCAGAATCCCATATGTGATACGTATCGATGACTGATTCTAAAAGAGGCATATCTAGGTGATTGATTGATGTCCAGAATTGCCCCCTTCCTTATATGGCTATATCACCGTGATTGACATCCAGAATTACCTCATAGGCTCGTAGCAGCCAGCAGATCGATCTCATCTTCTCGCTGCCGCCTACAACCGCTAGCGCCTCCGGCCGCTTGCTACCTCGCACCACCACCTCGGTCATGTCCTCCAGAGCTCGCACATGGACGGGAACCACGAGGTTGAGTTGCAGCTCGGCGACCACCACGGCTAGGAGCATGGCACGCCTACCTCGAGCGCAAGCCCCACCCTATCGTCAGATGATGCCTTACACCTCCGCGCGCCAGGAAAGAATCAACGTCGTTATCAAGGTCTGCCACCTCGTGCTCCGAGGTCCAAGGAGTAGCACCGTCACAACACTGCATCTGAGACATCCGTAAACCAACGACGCCCTAGCCTGCTTGGTAATGGTCGATCTGCAAGGCACCTCGCGCACAAGAACACGAGCAAGGATATTTTGGCTAGGTGAGTTTCGATTTTGTTTATGATTTTATGATAACGAGCCTTATCTTACAATTTGAATATATTTGTTGAAACTACACGCACACCTAGCTCAGCACGCAAGGGATCGATTAAGTATGGAATATTTTGTTTCCAACAATAATTACTTTTGTATGTATGTTCTGCAATATATTCATGTACATCAGTACACATTACCCTTGATTTCTGCATAGAGATGCATGATATACATGATAAATATGAAATTTTGGTGTGATGATTGAATACAAATATTTTATTTTCACAGAAATATGTTTTTCATATATAGATAATGTGATTTATTCATTTACGTGAACATTTACTTTTGCAGTGATACAAGCACCAACATCCAAGTAGATGTTCCTTTTGAATGGGTCGATGATACATCTGCCCAAATGTATGAAGATGAAGATGTGTTGTTGTTATAAGTTGTTGTTTATGACTATGTAGTGCTCAAATTGATGTGTTGCAAATCTGGGTAATTTTACCCGCGGGTACCCATTTACCCTGTCGGGTGATGGGTATGGGAAAAAGTTGTACCCGTCGACGGGTATGGGTACGGGTGATGGGTAAAGTTTCGGGCGACGGGTAAGGTATGGGGTAGCTCCACCCGTACCCAAACCCGGTAGGTGCCATCCCTAGTTGGATGGGAGTGTTGCTTCGGAAGGGGCTGCGGTGGAGGCGCCGCCACTTCTTTCGTCAGGGCAGCTGTTCCTGCTTCGTCGGGGGGGGGGTGATCTTCTCGCCGGCAGTACAGGCTTATTGCTAGGTCGTTCGGGTGGAGCTAAGGGCGCTGTCCTCGATGCCTTCTTCACCTGTAGGTGCATCGGCAGTTAACTCGACTTCGGAGGGCGAGGGCCCGATTCAACCCTCACGGTCTTCGACGCCATCATCGGACCCAATGATGCCGCCTTTCTTGGCCTCAGGGACGCAGGTTGAGGTGGAGGCCACACCTACGCCTCTCAGACGCAGTGGCCGCCACCTTGTCGGTGTTGACGGCGCATCTGCCACTGATGAGGACTCCTTATCGAAGGCCATGCGCAGGATGGCTTCTCGTGACCTCGACTTTGAAGGTACTTTCGCCCGGAATTTTTTTTTGTCTTTCAATGATGCTAAAGTTTCTTCAAATATCGCTAGTCTTGGTATTTCTTTAGGCCAAAATGATAAAGCGGTAGATATCTCAGTTAAGGTCCTTAAGCAAGTGGAGTTCGACCGGCTTACGGTTGCTCCAAAGTCAGCTTTATTTTATGATCCTCTAGTGTCAAATGAGGAGGAAGAGGAGTCTGATGTCAATAATGAAGGCAAACTCCTTTCTCATCTGGTTAGAGATACTGCCGAAATAGACTTGGAAAATACTGCACGTGACACTATGCTACGCGAGCTCGTCGCATTGGTACGAAAGAATAAGTCTAATTCAGTAAATAAAAAGGGTCGTCCAACTAAGAAGGCAAAAATCTCTAAACATAAAAAAGGTTCATCATGAGAGGGATGTTTTGGAATAGCAGAGGTCTTGGTGACTTGGCTAAGCATAAGCATATTTCTGATTGTGTTAGAGATCATGCTTTGGACTTTGTGGCCATCTCTGAGTGTGGCAAACGTGATTTTCCAACACGCAATCTTGACCATTTTTCATGTGGTTATGATTACGAATGGCATATGCTACCACCTTCTAGGAGGTCTGGGGGTATTCTACTTGGAATCCACTCCACATACTTGGAATTGTTATCTACTTCGAAGGGGGAATATCATATCAAATTCCACCTTCGAAATAAAGCTGACAATTTCATTTGGAGCTTGGTGGCTGTCTATGGCGCCGCTCAAGAGGAGTTCAAGTCGGCATTCCTCAAAGATTTGATCAATACTGCCGAGAGAATCCCCATCTCATGCTAATTGGGGGGGGGGGGGATTTCAATATCCTTCAGAATCAGCAGGAAAAGAACAATGAAAGATTTGATTCTCGTTGGCCTTTTCTTTTCAACACTGTTATCAACAACCTCGATTTGCAGGAGCTCTGTATGTCTGGTCGCCAATATACCTGGGCCAATAACAGAGCAAGCCCAACCTTTGAAAAACTAGATCGAGTTCTGGTTACCACCGACTGGGAATTCAAATATCCTCTTGCTTCGGTACGGGCACTAGAATGAATTGATGCCTTATTGGATCATGCGCGTTTGCTTGCTAATTTTGGTTTGGCTGCTCTTAGTGGGAATTTTTACCAATTCAAATTTGAACTGGGATGGCTTACTAGAGAGGGTTTTCATGAGCTGGTTAAAAAAGTGTGGCAATGTCAACCTCGTGGTAATACGCCAATTGAACGATGGAACAATCGTATTCGCGCTCTGCGCCGATTCCTTCGTGGTTGGGCTAAACACACAGCTGGAATCTATAAGAAAGAAAAGTTGCGACTTTCTACATTAATTGATACTCTAGATAAAATCGCGGAGGTGAGGCCTCTGACTCCCATGGACATTGACCAAAAAAGTCATCTTAATGAGCAGATTGCCCGTCTTTTGCGCAAAGAGGAAATCATATGGTACCAACATTGCAAGACAGACTTTCTTGTCCTAGGGGATGATAATATGAAGTACTTTCAATTGTTGGTCAATGGCAGACATAGGAAGAAACGTATCTTCGCTCTAGAACAGGAGGAGGGTCGGATCGAGGGGGATGCACAACTTAAAAACTTTATTACGAATTATTATAAAGATCTTTTTGGACCTTCTACTCATACAACTCTTCTGATGGATGAGTCTTTTACTTAAGATATCCATCAAGTTTCTGCTACGGAAAACGAATTCCTAACCTCTCCATTCTCGGAGGAGTAAATTCATGCGGTGGTGCTTCAGATGGAACACAATAAATCGCCGGGGCCGGACGGTTTCCCGGTGGAGTTCTATCAATGCCTTTGGGAACTAATTAAGTGGGACTTGGTTCAGTTCTTTAATGAACTGCATGCGCACCAACTTGACATCTCCTGCTTAAACTTTGGGGAAATCATTCTTCTACCTAAGACTAAAGATGCCAGTCGGATTCAACAATATAGACCAATTTGCCTTCTTAATGTAAGCTTCAAAATCTTTACAAAGGTAGCCACTAACCGGCTGAATGGGGTGGCTGACCATGTGGTCAAACCTACCCAAACAACATTCATGCAAGGACGTAATATATTGGATGGTGTTCTTGTTCTGCATGAAACGGTACATGAGCTTCACCACAAAAGGCTAGACGGGGTAATTTTTAAAATCGAATTTGAGAAAGCTTATGATAAAGTGAAATGGCCTTTTCTATTGCAAACATTACACATGAAAGGGTTTTCTACTACATGGTGTCGATGGATAGAGAGTTTTGTGTCTGGAGGTAGTGTGGCCATCAATGTAAATGATGATGTGGGCACTTACTTTCAAACTAGGAAGGGGCTTCGCCAAGGTGACCCCGCTTCCCCAATCTTGTTTAATATCATGGCTGATATGTTAGCTACCCTTGTTGAGAGGGCTAAGCTGATGGGACAAGTCACTGGTGTCATACCTCATTTGGTAGAAGGAGGCTTATCTATTCTACAATATGCAGATGATACAATTCTGTTCTTGGATCATGATTTGGAAAAAGCCAGAAACCTCAAATTACTGTTATGTGCTTTGAGGAACTCTCTGGTCTCAAGATCAACTTTCATAATAGCGAACTCTTATGTTTTGGTGAAGCCGTAGAAGCAGCAGCTGCTTATGCTGAGATCTTTGGCTGTCAACTTGGGCAATTTTTGATCCATTACCTGGGTATTCCCATGCCGCCTGACTATAGCCGAATGGAAGCCTGTAGAAGAGAGACTGGAGAAACGCTTGGCAAGTTGGAAGGCTAAGATCCTGTCCTACGGGGGTCGACTAATTTTGATCAGTTCGGTCCTCACTAATATGGTTCTATACATGTTATCATTCTTTCATCTTCCAAAAGTAGTGCTGCAACGACTAGATTATTTTAGATCAAGGTTCTTTTGGCAGAGCGATAATGAAACCAAGAAATACCGTCTGGCTAGGTGGAATGTATTATGTCGACCTAAAAGCCAAGGGGGTCTTGGAATCCAGGACCTAGAGATTAAAAACATCGCTCTTCTCAGCAAATGGGTGTACAAACTACTCACTAAGGAGGGCGTTTAGCAGGAAATCATTCGTAATAAATATGTGGGATCCAAAGCAATATCTCAGGTATACTGGAAACCAGGTGATTCTTATTTTTGGAGTGGGGTGATGAAAGCTAAAGATTTCTTTTTCCAATTTGGTTCATTCTCGGTCCAGGATGGTTCCCAAGTACGGTTTTGGGAAGATACCTGGCTGGGGACTAATACGCTTAGCGTTCAATACCCAAGCTTGTACAGGATTGTTAGACATAAGTTTGTCACGATAAAACAAGTTTTGGGTCAGGCAAATTCTGACCTTTCTTTTCGTAGGGATCTTCTTGGACCTCGTCTGATAGCCTAGAATAAACTGCTCATCCGTTTGGAGGCCGTACAACTCTCGGATGAGCCGGACATTTTTAGATGGAAATTGCATTAGAATGGCAAGTTTTCAGTAAAATCCATGTATGATGCATTGGTCCATAACGAGGTTCTGATTGATAACAGGAAATTGTGGAAGCTAAAAATCCCTCTAAAAGTGAAGATATTCCTATGGTTTTTTAACAAAGGGGTGATCTTAACTAGGGATAACTTGGCAAGACGTAACTGGCAAGGTTGCAAAAAATGTGTTTTTTGCCATCATGATGAGTCCATTAAACACTTTTTTTCGAGTGCAAGTTTGCATGTTCGGTTTGGGCCATTGTTCAGATAGCGTCGAATCTTTACCCCCCATGTAGTGCACGGAATATGTTTGGCAATTGGTTGTGGGGAATAGATAAACAATTTTCTGCTCACATCCTTGTGGGGGCAGCCGCCTTATGTTGGGCGCTATGGCTCACCAGGAATGATATAGTTTTTAACCATAAATGTGTTCCATCTCCTACGCAGGTTATTCATATATGTTCGCGATGGCTCCGTACGTGGTCTATCCTGCAGAGGCCGGAGGATAGAGACCTTTTTATGACGGCGTCTACTCGGCTGGAGCGTTTGGCCAGGGAGGTTTTCTACCCCCCATGGATGGCGGTGTGACCTTCGGTTAGGATCAACCACATCGTAGGCTGGCTTTGCTTTCTTTTTTAATGTGCTGGCTGTGTCAGCCTATTCTGTTTGCTTTTAAGTAGGAATGGACGTGTTGGCTGTGTGCATCTAGTTATGCAGAGGTAGGGCTTTCTATGAAACGATTGTATCACCTCGATATTTCAACTCAATGAAATGCTCTTTATCAGAAAAAAATACTCTTATACCCCAAAAACATTCAGGGGGGCCACGAAACCACTTTTGCACTACCGCAACCTTCTGCACCCGTGAGATCCCATCTAGGGGCCTTCTCCGGCGTCCTGCCGGAGGGGGATTTGATCACGGGGGACTTCCACATCAACACCATTACCATTCCGATGAAGCGTGAGTAGTTTACCATAGACCTACGGGTCCATAGCTAGTAGCTAGATGGCTTGTTCTCTCTCTTCGATTCTCAATACCATGTTCTCCTCGATGTTCTTGGAGATCTATTCGATGTAATATTCTTTTGCAGTGTGTTTGCCGAGATCCAATGAATTGTGGATTTATGATTAGATTATCTATGAATATTATTTGAGTCTTCTCTAAATTCTTATATGAATGATTTGATATCTTTGCAAGTCTCTTTGAATTATCGGTTTAGTTTGGCCTATTATATTGATTTTTCTTGCAATGGGAGAAGTGCTTAGCTTGGGTTCAATCTTGCGGTGTCCTTTCCCAGTGACAGTAGGGGTAGCAAGACATGTATTGTATTGTTGCTATTGAGGATAAAAATATGGGGTGTTCATCATATAGCTTGAGTTAATTCCTCTACATCATGTCATCTTACTTAATGTGTTACTCTGTTCTTTATGAACTTAATACTCTAGATGCATGCTGGATAGCGTTCACTGTGTGGAGTAATAGTAGTAGGTGCAAAATCATTTCGGTCTACTTGACACAGACGTGATCCCTATGTTCATGATCATTGCTTAGATATCATCATAATTATGCGCTCTTCTATCAATTGTTCGACAGTAATTTATTCACCCACCGTAATATTTGCTATCTTGAGAGAAGCCACTAGTGAAACCTATGGCCCCGGGTCTCTTTTCCATCATATAAGTTCTCTTTTACATCATACTAGTTTCTGATCTACTATATTTGCAATCTTTTACTTTCCGACCTATAAACCAAAAATACCAAAAATATTTACTTTACCGTTTATCTATCTCTATCAGATCTCACTTTTGCAAGTAACCATGAAGGGATTGACAACCACTTTATCACGTTGGGTGCAAGTTGTTGATTGTTTGTGCAGGTATTCGGTGACTTGTGCGTTGTCTCCTACTGGATTGATACCTTGGTTCTCAAACTAAGGGAAATACTTACTCTACTTTGCTCCATCACCCTTTCCTCTTCAAGGGAAAAACCAACGCAAGCTCAAGAGGTAGCAAACTGGCACCGTCAAGTGAAAAACAGTTCGAGTGGCTCGCCTGACTCGCTTGTTTCTATCTCTACTCCAAATCTCCAGCCAGGTCCACCGGCCACTAGCACCACTAGTGCCTCCCCACCCAGCTACTCGTGGATCAGGAGCAGAGCTGGCTGCCGAACGGGTTTTTCTAGTGCTATCTTTTACATGGAGCAGCATTTCGGGTGGATGAGCTAGAGTTGAGGATTCGGAAGAGTTGGACCACTTCCGAACACGCCCTAAATATCCAAAGAATCTACCAGTCTCGGTTGGTGGGAATTAGTGATAGGGAATGCGAGTTTGAGGGGTTTGGGACATATGAGACCTTTTTTTAAGAACATGCCATATAAGACTCAGTGATATGAAATTGGAGTATAAGCGGTACAGTACAAGACATATAATTCATTGTTTGGTTGAGTGGTGAGAAAGGCGAGGAGGGAAGGAGAAAGGGAATTAAGAGAATTTCTAGCCCATGCCTTCTCAAACTTGACTCCTTAAAAAGAGAAACAACACCCTCACTCACTCACTCACTCACTTCACTTCACACCACGTCATGCCGTGTCATGTACGCGTCACGGCACAACTCATGAATCGAGTTCAAGTCTGAGTTCAGACTAATGTTGTGCACCTTGTTGAAAGAATTAAATTTTCATGGCACTCTACTGCCTAACTCTGGGTCTATGGGTTTACGTGTCAACACTCGAGCTCACCATTGACACATTTTGTACTTTCACAGAGTTTTTCCACCACATGTCAGTCGGATGTCTTCACACGAAATACAGAGGAGGGAGAGTACACCTAACATATACATTAGGTAGAACATACACTCTCGCCGAGTTACTTCTGCTGAGTTGCTTCTTCGGTGATCCCATCCTCACGGCTGTGTGCATAGTCGTATGGGAGAGCAAACCACCGAAACCGTGTCCCTTGAGAACATGAACCGAATGAGGGGTGATAAGGTTTTTGGGGAACGACTACCCGCTCAAGTTTGAATATATCCTTGAGCCCCATCTGCCTGCTTTCACTAATTTCTCTACGACAGACGATCACTTCGTCTTCACCACCATGGTTGGCGAAGCTATCGCACCAGAGTTTCTGCTGAAGTCGTTGAATCTCTCTCCGTTAACATGTGTCTTTGATTCATATGCGTACATGCTAGATGTTCCTAGTATATTGTATGCGACTTTCCAGACAATCTTGTGATGATACTAATCTAGATTAAGATTAATCAAAAACTACCTAATATCCTAACCATTTGAAAATCTTATATGTTTAGGCAACCTTTGTTGACTGACTTTGCTGCTGCTCTGAAACCGAGCCTACTTACGGGCGCTCGCTGATGGTAAACCAAAACTGAGCCTACTTAGGCTTCGGCTGGCACTCTTAGAAGGTGCTTACTCATGAAGAGTTCAAAGTGTTCTTAGAGGCCAGTGTATTCCTTTTGGGTACCATCATCAATGTGCTAGGTGACAAGTTAGTTGATGCATATTTGCATATGCGCAATGCAAAAGAACTGAGTGATGCACTCGAATCTAGGTTTGGCATGGACAGAAGATGGGCAAGAATTTCATTCATATCATCACACACCTCCATACCTTCCCACCGGACTGAGGCAACACCGTTCACGTTGGTTCACTCTGCCGCCGCTACAACATGGCGCCATCGTGATATATCGACACCACCCTCATGCCGCCGCCAACACCACCACGATGCCCAATTGCCATTAAAGTATGACGCCTCCATGGACCGGCCGCTTCAAGGCCACCCAGTTCTAGATCTCACAAGTGGGTCTAGAGCCTTCGACTGTTGCCGCCATGGCAGCAGCACCAGTCAGAGCCCGACCCTCCACCACCGTCTCGAAGCTTCGCCGCATCGTTCTGCCAAGATCGTCACCAAAAAAACTCACGCCTCCACCATGAGAGATATAGAGAGAGAGATGCACCCATGAGAGGTGCCCCCACCGCTGGTACTGCCCAGGCTTCGCCCGACAATGTCCCTTGGTGGCGGCGAGGGAGAAGGGAGAGTGAGGAGAGCTGGCGGTGGGAGGATTGACATACAGATAATCACTCTCAATAAAGGGCTTATACCTCCTATGCGACACATTTGAGGTGAATTGGCAAGGGTGCGACGTTGTTCGACCGAATGGCTGTGGTGCGACAATTTTGAGCAGGTAAATAGCGCACGCACGACATGGCTGTTAAACTCAACTGATGCCCTCGTTAGCCGTCGGGGGCTGGACCCACCACTTATCCACGTAAGTGCGGGACCCACCACTTGTCTACTCGCGGGACCCACCTCCTCGTAGCTAGAAGAGAGGAGCACCCGTGCCCGTCCGCCCGCCGCCGCCCATTCATCCCCTTTCCCCAATATTTCTCATCTCCGACGACCTAGCGCAAATGTCTACCTCCTCCGCCACGCACTCAAAATAGCAACAGTATGGACCAGTTCTGCTCACAAGGTGCCCTGACTGCCCACGCCCAGACCCTCTTAAACGGTTGGTCACTAAGAGGGATGACAATGGCAATCTTGGGCGGGAATTTGTGAAATGCTTGAGCAAACCAATGGCGGGAAGGGATGGCAAGGTTAGATCTCAGTTCTAAGCCCGTTCTTTCACTGTCTTTTGCTCTAATTTCTCCATATTTTGTTTTTTCTCCTCGAATTTGGGATTTAGGGTTCATGTTGTTGTTTTCAGATCTTGAAGAAACGTTACCATTTTGAGTGGACTGATGAATATGTTGATAGGATTCAGTTTGAGGGCTACGTTGATTCGAGCATGGCCGCAACCTGGGAGCTCAATTTGGGCGGCGTGCCGCCGATTGCTATGGAGAATATGGGGAGCTCGGGCGGAGGGGCGTGCAGAGTATCGCCGATGGCGATGTATGCGCGCAATGCTGAACTGCATGCGGAGTTCGAACTGACCGAGGAACTGAAGAAGATCAAGAAACATCTAATGCAGATGATCGATTTGCAGAAGCAAGCAAATATCATGGCAGGGGGGGTTCTATTGTTGTATCATTGCTCTATTTTTGTTTTATTTGTTGTTCATCCGTCATTAGAATGGGCATTTAGGCCTGCCAGGGTAGAGGATGTGATCTGTGCGCCATGCCAAGTTATGTATCTGAATTGAAGCAGCAATTTGGAACACAAATTATTTAGTGTTCATGCTCTGTTTCCTTTGTTTTTGTTCTTCAGTTAACAGAGTACACACCCAAATTCAATTTCTAGTAAAAAACAAAACTGGGCTGCCGAATAGATGTTGGGCCGTAAGAAAATAACCCCACCCGCGCAGGGGCACCAGCCCACCTCTAACTTCGGTAAATAAAATGTTACTTGTTTTTACTTTGGCATTTTTCTTGCACTAAATTTTGTGATGGATCATTTTTTAATGCACTAAAACTAAATGTTACTTTTTTTATGCATGTCTATGGTTCCATGAACTAAAAGAGTTGCCCTGCATGAAGTAAATTAGTTTGCATTTCCTAGTTGCATGTCCATAGTGGGTTTGCATGGGGCTCCTAGTTGCATGTCTATCGTTTGGGTCATGACCAATTATGTGGCCAATATTTTGAAGATGGTGTGTGTGGTGATTGGGGTGTAGCAACCCGGGCCCGTAGCAACCCATAGCAATACACAAATAATAGCAAGAACAACCCATAGCAATCTACAAATAATATCACGAAACACACAATATATATAGTAGCATAATGATTATATAGAAGCATAATGATTGCAACCCATAGTTCCACGATAGCCTTACAACTCCACGATAGCCTTACAAGTTAAAATACTAATACAACTTAATAATAGTAGCATAATGATTACAACTTAAAATACTAATACGATAGATATATAGCAAGCTAGATAGATCGGGGGGCACCAAACGCGGGTTCTTCTTTGGGTTCTTCTTCTCCTCCTGCTCCGGGTGAACGCCACCTCACTCCTCCGGGCGCCCTTCACTCCTCCCCGTTGTTGATGGGGTACGGGAGCGTGTGCATAACGCCGTTGTTGGGGAAGACGCTGTTGAAGTCAGTGAAGATGTTATGGGTGGTGAAAGCTATGAACTCACAACCAACCCAATACACTCGCCCGAGGAGGTGGAAGGCATCGAAGGGGTTAGTGAACATAGCGAGGAGCCCAACCACAACACCATTGTGGTTGACCTCCTCAAGATGGTTGATGTCTACTAGGCAACCTTCTCCTTGTAGACGTTGTTGGGCCTCCAAGTGCAGAGGTTTGTAAGACAGTAGCAAATTTCCCACAAGTGGATGACCTAAGGTTTATCAATCCATGGGAGGCGTAGGATGAAGATGGTCTCTCTCAAGCAACCCTGCAACCAAATAACAAAGAGTCTCTTGTTTCCCCAACACACCCAATACAATGGTAAATTGTATAGGTGCACTAGTTCGGTGAAGAGATGGTGATACAAGTGCAATATGGATAGTAGATAAAGGTATTTGTAATCTGAAATTGTAAAAACAGCAAGGTAACTAATGATAAAAGTGAGCGTAAATGGTATTGCAATGGTAGGAAACAAGGCATAGGGTTCATACTTTCACTAGTGCAAGTTCTCTCAACAATAATAACATAATTGGATCACATAACTATCCCTCAACATGCAACAAAGAGTCACTCCAAAGACACTAATAGGGGAGAACAAACGAAGAGATTATGGTAGGGTACGAAACCACCTCAAAGTTATCCTTTCTGTTCTATCTATTGAAGAGTCCGTAGTAAAATAACATGAAGCTATTCTTTCCGTTCGATCTATCATAGAGTTTGTACTAGAATAACACCTTAAGACGCAAATCAACCAAAACCCTAATGTCACCTAGATACTACATTGTCACCTCAAGTATCCACGGGCATGATTATATGATATGCATCACACAATCTCATATTGATCTTTTCAACCAACACAAAGTACTTCAAAGAGTGCCCCAAAGTTTCTACCGGGGAGTCAAGACGAAAACATGTGCCAACCCCTATGCATAGGTTCATGGGCGAAACCCGCAAGTTGATCACCAAAACATACATGAAGTGGATCACGTGAATATCCCATTGTCACCACAGATAAGCACGGCGAGACATACATCAAGTGTTCTCAAATCCTTAAAGACTCAATCCGACAAGATAACTTCAAAGGGAAAAACTCAATTCATCACAAGAGAGTAGAGGGGAGAGAAACATCATAAGATACAACTATAATAGCAAAGCTCGCGATACATCAAGATCATGCCATAGAGAGAACACGAGAGAGAGAGAGAGAGAGTGATCAAACACATAGCTATTGGTACATACCCTCAGCCCCGAGGGTGAACTACTCCCTCCTCGTCATGGAGAGCGCCGGGATGATGAAGATGGCCACCGGTGATGGGTTCCCCCTCCGGCAGGGTGCAGGAACAGGCTCCTGAGAGGTTTTTGGTGGCTATAGAGGCTTGCGGCGGCGGAACTCCCGATCTATCTTCTTGTTTCGATGGTTTTAGGGTATATGGGAATATATAGGCGAAAGAAGTCGGTCGGGGGAGTCTCGAGGGGCTCACAAGATAGGGGGGCATGCCCAGGGGGTGGGTGCACACTCCTATCTCCTGGCCTCCTCGAAGCTTCCCTTGCTTGTACTCCAAGTCTCCCGGATCATGTTCGTTCCAAAAATTATGCTCCCGAAGGTTTCATTCCATTTGGACTCTGTTTGATATTCCTTTTCTTCGAAACACTGAAATAGGCAATAAAACAGCAATATGGGTTGGGCCTCCGGTTAATAGGTTAGTCCCAAAAAGTAATATAAAAGTGTATAATAAAGCCCGTAATCATTCAAAACAGATAATAAAATAGCATGCATGCTTCATAAATTATAGATACGTTGGAGACGTATCAGCATCCCCAAGCTTAATTCCTACTCATCCTCGAGTAGGTAAATGATAAAAGAAAGAATTTACAAAGTGTGAATGCTAGAAGGTGCCTAAGTTTGATCAATGATAATTTCAATCACCCTTTTCTAGCATGATTATATGTCATAACAGTAGTTCATCTCATAAAACTTCTCAAGATCAAGTAACAAGCTATTCACATGTTAAAGTATAGACCATAAACTTTCTTGAAAACTAGCAAACTTCATTCTTAGTCATCAAACAATTACAATTCATCTTATTTTCAGGAAGGGTCTATGTCAGAGCTTTGATTTAGCAAACTTCACATACTCAACTATCATATAGTCTTCTACAATTGCTAACACTCACGAAATACTTATGGTTAATGAGTTTTAATCGGACACTACGAAAGATAGGGGCTTATAATTTCGCCTCCCAACGTATTCACCTTTGGGTGATGTCAACAATAATAGTTCATGCTAACTTACATCCAATTGGATATATATATATATATATATATATATATATATCAGGATCTTTCCAACACGAGGTGCTTGCCAAAGGATAAAATGAAAAAGGGAGAGGTGAAGATCACCTTGACTCTTGCATAAAGTAAAAAGACATAAAGTAAAAAATAGGCCCTTCGCAGAGGGAAGCATGGATTTGCAGAGGTGCCAGAGCTCAATTATCAAATAGAGATAAATAATTTTGAGAGGTATGATCTCATTGTCAACATAACAACCAAGAGTTCCCAATATCTTCCATACTACATACATTATAGGTGGTTCCCAAACAGAATGGTAAAGTTTTTACTCCCCCTCCACCAACAATCATCAATCCATGGCTTGCCCGAAACAACGGGTGCCTCCAACTAACATCAATCCTAGGGGAGTTTTGTTTTAATTATTTTTTATTTGATTTTGATCTTTTGATCATGGGACTGGGCATCTCGGTTAGCATCCATTTTTCTCGTGAATGGTGAGCGGAGTCCACTCATCTTGAGAATAACCCACCTAGCATGGAAGATACTGACAGCCCCTAGTCGCTACATGAGCGATTCGGGCATACAAACATATAATTATTTGAAGGTTTAGAGTTTGGCACATGCAAATTTACTTGGAACGGCAGGTAAATATCGCATATAGGTAGGTATGGCGGACACTCATGGCAGAAACTGGGTTTAAGGATATTTGGAAGCACAAGTAGTATCTCTACTTGGTGCAAGGAATTTTGGCTAGCATGAGGAGGGAAGGCAAGCTCAACATGTTTGAATGATCCATGACAATATACTTTAACTGAGATGTGAGAAAACATAACCCATTACATTGTTTTCCTTGTCCAACATCAACTCTTTAGCATGTCATACTTAATGAGTGCTCACAATTATAAAAGATGTCTAGGATAGTATATTTATATGTGAAATCTCTCTTCCTTCAACATTCTTTCATGAATTGTTCAAATGACCAATACAATGCTTGCTAACCTTAAATAAACTTACTACCTCTACTTCTTAGATGTGAAGTCATTACTCCCAACGGGGTAAGCATATGAAACATATATAATTTGATATTTATGACATGCAACTCATTCAAACCATTTACTCATAGGATATAAGTGAAGCACACGAGTAAATGAAAAACTACTCAAAAAGATATAAGTGAAGATCAATGAGTAGTTAAATTATTATGTAACTATGTGAAGACTCTCTCTCATTTAAGAATTTCAGATCTTTGTATTTTATTCAAACAGGAAGCAAAGCAAAATAAAATGACATTGCAAGGATAGCACAACTCATGTGAAGAAGCAAAAACTTAGGTTCAACCGATACTAACCAATAATTGTTGAAGAAGAAAGGTGGGATGCCTAATGGGGCATCCCCAAGCTTAGATGCTTGAGACTTCTTGGAATATTATCTTGGGGTGCCTTGGGCATCCCCAAGCTTGAACTTTTGTGTCTCCTTAATTGCTCTCATATCATGGTTTCTCTTTTTATCAAAAGCTTCATCCACACCAAACTCAACAAGAACTCGTGAGATAGGTTAGTATAAACCAACAAAACCTTATCATTTTATACTGTAACAAATTACTAAAATTATTATTCAACATTGCATCCTATCCTCAAATAGAATCATTAAACAAGCAAACATATGCAAACAATGCAAACATAATAGCAATCTGCCAAAACAGTATAGTCTGTAAAGAATGCAAGATTCATCATACTTCCCTAACTCCAAAAATTATAAAATACTACGCTGTAGAAGATTTATCAGAGCTAAATATGCAAAAGGTTTCAACATTATAGTATTCTCCAACTTTTCTAGGGAATTTTTGCAACAACGGTAAACTTTATGTTTTCAAACAGCAACATGTATACTAGCAAAATAAGCATGGTAAAGACTATCCTTGACATTTTTATTGAAACTAAAGATACAAAACATTATTCTAAATAACAGCAAGCAAAAACTAACAAAATAAAATGACGCTCCAAGCAAAACACATATCATGTGGTGAATAAAAATATAGCTCCAAGTAAAGTTATCGATGAACGAAGATGAAGGAGGGGATGCCTTCTGGGGCAAGACCAAGCTTAGGCTCTTGGTTGTCCTTGGATATTACCTTGGGGTGCCTTGGGCATCCCCAAGCTTAGGATTTTTCCACTCCTTATTCCGTAGTCCATCGAATCTTTACCCAAAACTTGAAAACTTCGACCACACAAAACTCAAAACAAAACTCGTAAGCTCCGTTAGTATATGAAAATAAAAACCACCACTTAGGTACTGTTGTGAACTTATTATAAATTCATATTGGTGTTAAACCTACTGTATTCCAACTTCTCTATGGTTCATACCCTCCGATACTACTCATGGATTCATCAAAATAAGCAAACAACACATAGAAAACAGAATCTGTCAAAAACAGAACAATGTGTAGTAATCTGTATCAGAAGTATACTTCTAGAACTCAAACAATTATTTAATAAATTGTTGGACCTGAGGAATTTTTCTATTAATCATCTGCAAAAATAATCAACCTAAAATCACTCTCCAGTAAAAAATGGCAGCTAATCTCGTGAGCGCTAAAGTTTCTGTTTTTTTACAGCAAGATCATAAAGACTTCACCCAAGTCTTCCCAAAGGTTCTACTTGGCAAAAACACTAATTAAAACATGAAAACACATTGAACCAGAGGCTATATGAATTATTTATTACTAAACAGGAACAAAAGGCAAGGAACAAAAATAACATTGGGTTGCCTCCCAACAAGCGCTATCGTTTAATGCCCCTAGCTAGGCATGATGATTTCAATGATGCTCACATAAAAGATAAGAATTGAAACATAAAGAGAGCATCATGAATAATATGACTAGCACATTTAAGTCTAACCCACTTCCTATGCATAGGTATTTTGTGAGCAAACAACTTATGGGAACGATAATCAACTAGCATAGGAAGGCAAAACAAGCATAACTTCAAGATTTTCAACACATAGAGAGGAAACTTAATATTATTGCAACTCCTACAAGCCTATATTCCTCCCTCATAATAAATTTAAGTAGCATCATGAATGAATTCAACAATATAACCAGCACATAAAGCATTCTTTTCATGATCTACTTGCATATAAATTTTACTACTCTCCACATAAGCAAAATTCTTCTCATTCAGAATAGTGGGAGTATCATAAGAGACTTGAATACTATAAATTGTTTCCACATTAAAAGAGTAATGTTCAGAAAAAGGGTAATCATAATCATGACAAGTTTTATAAATATAATCATCACTACTCTTTATAGCATAAGTTTTATCATAATAATCATCATAAGTAGCAACTTCGTTCTCGTCATAATTGATTGAAACCTCTTCCAAGATAGTGGAATCATCACTAAATAAAGTTGACACTCTTCGAAATACACTTTCATATTCATCACAATAAGATTCAACATCCTCCAAAATAGTGGGATCACTACTTCCTAAAGTTGACACTCTTCCAAACCCACTTTCATCAATATAATCATCATAGGTAAGAGGCATGCTATCATCATAACAACTTTGCATATCAAAACTTGGGATGCTAAAAATATCATCTTCATTAAACATAGCATCCCCAAGCTTGGGACAAACATTAATTTCAGCAAATATATTCTCAAATATGTCATTCTCATCAACCATAGCTTCCCCAAGCTCGGGCCCTTTCATATCATAATCACTGTCATCATTAATAGTATGGATAGCACCAATAATATAGCAATTATCATCATCACAATGAGTAGTAGGAGCAACATCATTTGGGAGGGATACCTTTTTACCTTTGTTGCTCCTTATTTTCTTTTTATTCTTCACATCATGTCTGTGGTTCAACCTTCTTCTTTGAGCTCCTTATTGATGAGATTGGTTGAATAGTAAGCTCCTCCTAGTTACCTGATTCATCATAAGAAATAATAGGAGGATATTGGGAAGTATATTCCCTTTCATTAGTGTTCTCTTCATCTTCTATTTGCTTCCTTTTCTTTAGGTAATTGGCAATATAAGGATTTTCAATGCAATTCACCGCACAAAACATATAAATATCCTCTAGATCAAAATCAAGAAATCTATCCCTCAGTTATACCCTCAGTTATACGTTTCATTTCTTCATACCCCAAAAGAAAACTAAGCTCTTTATGATGCTCAAGGGTAATAAAGTTATCACAATTTTTGGACACGATTCGATCATGAAACAGTTTGCATTGGAGATTTAAATGACCACGTTCATTGCAAAGTTCACAAGGAGCGCGAAAAATATTGAATTTTTCAGCACAAACATCAAGGCTTTCTTGCAACAATTTAGTTTCTAAATGCATATGCCTCTTGCAATATCTATTTTCCCTATTTGGTGTGTACTTGCAAACCCGATTCACTCCACAAAAAACTACATGCTTATAGGAGACATTTTCATCATAACTAGTGCAATCATCATTGGTACTATGGATATTCAAAGAGTTCATACTAACAATATTGCAAGCATGCTCATCATTCAAAGATTTAGTACCAGGCATTTTTAATGCATTCTTGTTCTAGTAATTGAGCACAATTTTCCTTTTCATCATACCCACGAAAGATATTAAAAAGACGAAGCATATGAGACAAACTCAAATCCATTTTTTTGTAGTTTTCTTTTATAGACTAAACTAGTGATAAAACAAGAAATAAAAAGATTCGATTGAAAGATCTAAAGATAAACCTTCAAGCACTCACCTCCCCGGCAACGGCGCCAGAAAAGAGCTTAGTTAATGGGGTGTGAGTGTCGCTTACCTAGCCTCCCCGGCAACGACGCCAGAACAGAGCTTGATGTCTACTACGCAACCTTCTCCTTGTAGACGTTGTTGGGCCTCCAAGTGCAGAGGTTTGTAGGACACTAGAAATTTTCCCTCAAGTGGATGACCTAAGGTTTATCGATCCGTGGGAGGCGTAGGATGAAGATGGTCTCTCTCAAGCATCCCGACAACCAAATAACAAAGAGTCTCTTGTGTCCCCAACACACCCAATACAATGGTAAATTGTATAGGTGCACTAGTTCGGCGAAGAGATGGTGATACAAGTGCAATATGGATAGTAGATAAAGGTATTTGTAATCTGAAATTGTAAAAACAGCAAGGTAACTAATGATAAAAGTGAGCGTAAACGGTATTGCAATGCTAGGAAAAGGGGCATATGGTTCATACTTTCACTAGTGCAAGTTCTCTCAACAATAATAACATAATTGGATCACATAACTATCCCTCAACATGCAACAAAGAGTCACTCCAAAGACACTAATAGCGGATAACAAACAAAGAGATTATGGTAGGGTACGAAACCACCTCAAAGTTATCCTTCCTGCTCTATCTATTGAAGAGTCTGTAGTAAAATAACATGAAGCTATTCTTTCCGTTCAATCTATCATAGAGTTCGTACTAGAATAACACCTTAAGACGCAAATCAACCAAAACCCTAATGTCACCTAGATACTCCATTGTCACTTCAAGCATCCATGGGCACGATTATACGGTATGCATCACACAATCTCAGATTCATCTATTCAACCAACACAACGTACTTCAAAGAGTGCCCCAAAGTTTCTCCGGAGAGTCAAGACGAAAACATGTGCCAACCCCTATGCATAGGTTCATGGGCGGAACCCGCAAGTTGATCACCAAAATATACATCAAGTGGATCATGTTAATATCCCATTGTCACCACAGATAAGCACGACAAGACATACATCAAGTGTTCTCAAATCCTTAAAGACTCAATCCGACAAGATAACTTCAAAGGGAAAAACTCAATTCATCACAAGAGAGTAGAGGGGGGAGAAACATCATAAGATCCAACTATAATAGCAAAGCTCGCGTTACATCAAGATCGTGCCATAGAGAGAACACGAGAGAGAGAGAGAGAGAGATCAAACACATAGCTACTAGTACATACCCTCAGCCCTGAGGGTGAACTACTCCCTTCGTCATGGAGAGCACCGGGACGATGAAGATGGCCACCGGTGATGGGTTCCCCCTCCGGCAGGGTGCCGGAACAGGCTCCCGAGAGGTTCTTGGTGGCTACAGAGGCTTGCTGTCAGGACCCCGACTCGATGCCACATAGGTCTAGCATGTAACACATCATATCACTTTGCGGCCTCACGCACGGTATTCCCACGGGTGCCACCTTACCTGGCCCGGGACCGTTTGCGCCTTTTGGCTCACGTATATGATAGTGTCGCTAGCATCCATATGATAAGGAGCCCGGGCTGACATGGCTAGTCGTAAACCCAAAGTGGCACAGACTTACAGGGACAGGCATCCGTGACCCAGCATCGAATGTGTCGGTCATCAGCGAGTGAATCCAGGCTGTAGCACTGGGCTAGCAGGACTCCGGTGAACCGGGCTGTAGCGGGCTAACAGGACTCCGGTATTCATCGCGTGACATTTCCCCGAAGGGACAGACACAGGAACGAAGAAGGACACATGCCGGCCAGCCTAAGTGTTTCGGAGCAGTAGCAAGCTACCATGGCTCGATGGAAACACTAGGAGACATTTCCCGGTAAGAGAGGCTACTAAAGATAAACAACTAGATAGTCAGATCCCACACATACCAAGCATTTCAATAACATACACACAATATGCTCGATATGTGCAATACAACATGCATCACAAAATGACTCTATGACTCAAGTAGTTATTCAATAGGCTCCGAGGAGCGAGATATTACAAACATGGGTCTCATGACCCAACACTCAGAGCATACAAGTCAAAGCACAAACGGAAGCTATCATGTCTGAGTACAGACAACTATAAATGAAAAAGGCTGAGAAGCCTGACTATCTACCAAATCCTGCCGAGGGCACAAGATCGTAGCTGAGGTAACAAGCTAAACGTCGAAGTCCACACGAAACTACTAGTGAGACCGAAGTCTCTCTGCAAAAACATAAAATAGGCAAACGTGAGTACAAATGTACCCAGCAAGACTTACATCAGAACTAACTACATATGCATCATTATCAACAAAGGGGTGGTGGGGTTTAACTGCAGCAAGCCAGCTTTGACTCGGTGGCTATCCTAAACTACGACTGCAATGTAACTCTTTTGAGGTGGCGCACACGAGTCCACATATTCACCATATCAATACACCACTATGGATCCACTCCCGTCTCCCTACGAGAACGCCATCCATAGCACTCAGGCTTATCTTGCGTATTTTTAGGGTATCCACTTTCACTTGTCTATGAACTGATATAAGCAACCCAGAAGTCCTTTACCGCGGACACGGCTATTCGAATAGATGATGTTAACCCTGCAGGGGTGTACTTCTTCATACATGTTTCCACCACTTAGCGTCTGCACACGACATGTGCTCGGCAGACTTCAAGCGAAAGCCGACGTGGGTGTAGACCATGACCTACCTAAACACTCAAGTCTCTAGTCCAGGTTTATCGCCTATTCGGGTTCCATCCATGAGGAGATCCGGCCGGAGTTTCGCTCACAGCCCCAAACGATGTGAACAGGGTTCCGTGACACCAAACGGGCGCCCGGTATACCCGGCCACGTGCCTACCGCATCATAGCCCACCCCTCCGGTCAGTGCTGTCCACGGCCTCCAGCATACTACAAACACCAGAAACTACTTGCAACTCCTGGACAAAGGACGAGGGTGAATAAGAAGTCGAGCGGGATCATATTTCAGGGCCCAATGTATGGTAGTAGCTGAATCATGGATCACGAACACAGAACTCAGTTCCTAAGGACGGCTTCAATGAGACAACCCACCATGTACTCCTACATGGCCTCTCACCGCTACCTTTACCAAATCGTGTTCACACACTTAGCTCACACACAGTAGGACATGTTCACACACCTCTGATTCATCCCCGATGAATCAGACCTGACTCAACTCTAAGCAGTAGCAGGCATGACAAACAAGAAAGAATGAGTAGGCACAACAGGGCTCAAACAACTCCTACTCATGCTAGTGGGTTTCATCTATTTACTGTGGCAATGACAGGTCATGCAGAGGATAAAGGGGTTCAACTACCGCAGCATGTAACCGTTGAATCGGTGTTGTCCTAATGTAGTAAAAGAGAGCAGGGGAGAGAGAATGGGATTGTATCGGAATGAACAAGGGGGTTTTGCTTGCCTGGCACTTCTGAAGATAACATTGAGTCTTCATCAGTGTCAACGATCACATCATTGGTATCACGTCTATCGAGAGGGGACAAATACCGGCAACACAGAAGGGAACACAATCAATGCAATGCACAATATGATGCATGATCATGACATGGCAAAATGAATGTGTTTTGAGCTAATGCAACTAGCAACAGATTAAATGAAGTTGGTGTGAATACAAGATTCAAATTCAAACTCCATATGTGATTATTCAAATGCCATTTAATTGATTTGTGCTAAACAGCAGCTATAAGTTGTTCTAACATGCATGAAAATGGTACAGATGGATTCCTTGAATTTTTCTGATAATTTTTCATATATAATTTATTTAATTTGGAGTTACGGTTGAATTTCTATGATTTTTAGAAGTTTATACAATTTTCTGGAATTTCCTGAATTATAATAAATCCAGAAAATGATTTAACTGCGTCAGCCTAACGCCAGCATGACGTCAGCGAGTCAACGGCCAAGTGCAGGTCAAATCTAACGTGCGGGGTCCACACGTCAGCGACACAGGAGCTAATCCCGCGTTGACTCGGGCTTTGACCCGCTACGGGGCCCGCTGTCAGTGTCTGTTAGTGTGCTAATTGGGGGGGGATTAGCCGCTAATGGCAACGCCACGTCAGATACGCCGGCGATGAGTCGCCGGTGACCACAGTACACGGCGGCGAGCTTCGGAAATCGCCGTTCGGCGACGATTTGGTGCGCGACTAGGCTCTACGGAGAGCTTGGAGTGCTCCGCGTCCAGCGGTGCGGGTGGTTGAGCGTGCGGTGGCCGGGAATGACGCCGGCGAGCGTTTAGGCGGCGGCCGGCGTTCGGGTGAGTTGCGGGTTTGGTGTTGCAGCGCGCAAACGAACCAACTAACGCGCTAGCCATGCTCTATGTGCAGCCTCGAGTTCGTTGGACGCTGGTGCGCGACCAAATGGTCACCGGAGTGACGCCGGCGTCGAGCTCGTGCGGCGGTGGGTTTCGGCCTTGATGGAATCGGCGGCCAGAGCGAGCAAAAGAGAACGGGGGTAGGGGTGAACGATGGCGGGGCTTACAGGGGGTCGATTGGAGGGCCCAGCGGCTCGGGGGAGATGTCGGAGGTGGCGAGGGCGGCCGGAGATGGGGAAGACGGCGTGGGCGGCGATGCAGGGCTCCCGGCGTTGCGAAGCTCCATGGAGAGGTCGGGGGCGTCGAGGCGGAGCCTTTGGTCACTCTGGTGGGGTGGAACGACGGTGGTGGCTACGACTGCGACGAGCGGCGGCGACGGCGGTTCTCGGTCGCGTGAGTGAGAGAGCCAGAGAAGGGAGAAGAAGGAACGGGAGAGAGTGAGAGCGGTCCAGGGGGGTACGTGGCATCCTCAGGGCGACGGGGAGACAGGCAGAGAGGCAGGAGGTGGCCTGGGCGTGTGCCCGCGCGTTCCGGCCACGCGCCTGCGTCCTACTGTCCGAGGAGGAAGACGACAGGGATGGCTGCGGTGGTGGGCTGGGCTGCTACAGTAGAAGGCCAGGTAAGTGGGCTGCCAGGTGAGCGCCAGGTAGTCCTTCTCTCTCTTTCTATTTCTGTTTTTATTTATCTATTTTGTTCTGTGTTGTTTTAGTTTAGTAAAATACTAAACCATTTTATAAAATCCTGAAAATAGTTATGTGGCTAGAGTTAAAATATACCAAACCACATAAAATGTTCCAGTAATTATTGGACATATATTATTTATATATCAAATATATATCCAATGCAAATAGCTATTTATTTAATTCAAAGGCCCAAAATAATTAACTCTGAGATACCAAAAATATTGTTTTGAGTTTTACCTCTTTGCAATATTTTCAGAGACTAAGAGGAACATTTTCTTGGACTTCTTTGAGGAGATTTTAATGTTGATCATTTTTAGAAGGTTTCTGAGGCTTTGAAAATTCCTCAATTCAAATTTCATTTGAATTAAAACATGATGCTCACATGAGGTCTAGCCTAGTGCATAACAGGACCAGGGATGTGACAACTCACCCCCACTAAACAAAAATCTCGTCCCGAGATTCAAGCATAGGGTAAGGTGAAGGGGAAATGCAAACTAGCACAATCTTCACGATCCAGGTTGCACTTCAACTGAACGTTGATTCGTTCACCATCATTGTCTCGAAGTCTTGCTCTGAGAACTCCAACTGACATGACAACGAGAGGAAAAGGAAAGACCCTAAAAGAATCGTTCTTCTCGAAGGTCGAACAACTCAAGATTAACTCATGGAATGAGACATAGCAACATCTCTCGAGCTGAGAGATGAAGCATACATCCATAGGAATGGAGTGAAGCAGATGATAAAGGTTCACTAGGTAGACAACAATTTCAGACTTAAGAATGTGGTGACCGGTTGTCAACGTAGCGAGGAGTTGAATTGCCATGATACCATAACGATGCACCTTAGGGAAGGTGACTCGTAGAAATATCCAAGTGGCAAAAAGAATTACCTTTGATTTAAAGATCATTGAAACTCTTTAAACCAGCCTAAGGCAATTCTCGAGCAATCGTTTGGAGGGGGGTCGGTAGAATGGCATACTCGGACTTGGATGATGTGGATTACCTTGTTGAAGACAACGTAATGGATGAATTTGCTTATCACCGGAAATGGAAGAGACCCATGGTAGAATGGCACATTGGCGGTGCAAGCTGGGAACAAAATGCAAATGATGGGAATGATTCTGGTAACTGGGGAAGAACCCAACAATAGAGAGTGAATTCACTGTTGGAGTGGTTATAGCATAACCGAAGAGACTAGGAGCAATCCCGGTTAGTGCCGGCGATAATACCTAGCACTTGTGCGTGCTCTCAAGAACTTGAGCATTTCCACAATCATCAAGGTTTTACCAACATCCGTGTCAAGGATCCTGGCAACACAACATACTACCATGATGGCTAATGATGGATGATGCAGACGCAAAGGAAGATAACACCTTCTCAGATTACACCTTAGCGAAGCCAAGGAACAAAATTTGGATGATCGACCGAGAGACATTTAGCACTCCGCTTCTAATGTTCTCCTTGATGTGCTAGTGTAACCCATTCATAGAAATGGTCTGGTATCTAGAACATCAAGTAGAGGTCGGACTTCGGAAAGACAAAAAATCATAAGGCACAACTAGGGAGTAAATCCTACGAAGTCCTTATGGGAAGGTGGCCAACTTCCTCAAACAAGATACTATAATAATAGGTCTACCGGATGGGTTTGTTGGCCACGACATCCACCTTAATGGTTATCGAGAGACCAATATTATAGTTCTTGGGAAATGTTCCAACCATCACATCTGCCTGAGATTCAGATCTGGTTGGTGTCAGGATATTCCAGACTCATCAAGTCTAGGAAGAAAAACGAAAGTTTGCAACACAAATCGACAAGATGACGTTGCGAGATTCTCAGGAAATGAACTACGATAGCAAGCTCCAAAACATGAGCTGGTTCTGCTACATACATGTGAACACGCTATCCCAGACAAGCATGACCATGTAGTAGTCTTATAATAAAACACTATCGAGTTCAGGTTGGAAACCATCATCGAGGATGTCGAAGTCTTGTGCATGACCTAGGATTAGCACATCAACTCCTTTTCCTTGAACAAATCAATCAGTGGCTTGGTGTGCTAGGGACACATATAGAATGGAGGTTGCAAGTCTCCGAACCACAGAATACTTCGCACATATGCATGACTGATTTGGGATGATTCCAGAGGAAGCAAAACTAACTTTCTCAAATTCACGGCGGCAACTTTCACCAAATGCACCCGTGTATAAGAGGAAGTCACTCCTTTCATCAAACACACACTTCATGAGCTAGCATGAGGAAAATGTTTTCAAAAGTTTCCAACACTAACTTGTTGTCCAACAAGATCATGGAGGAGATAAGGATGTTGTCAATGGGCTCAACAACTATTCATCTGGGTTTCCTTTTAAAAGGAATTCCATAGTTAAGTGAACAAGTGATAGCATTGGTCAGACCCAAAAGATATAATGGTGTATGCTCGAGGGATCAACCACGAGTAAGACAACATTACGAATATCGTTGGTTCTGATTTGATTGGATGATAGCCCATACTCCAATCAAAGGATTGATAAGACAATAGGTCCAGCAACTGATCACAGGGACCAATCGATGAAGGTATCATCTTTCTTCAACACACACTACACAAGAATATCCCTTTGGAACGAACTAAGTCAGGCAAGATTTTATCTTCCAACTCTCCAAGTTGTTGTCTAGCTTAACCAACTAGCTCAGGGATATCTAACACCGATTCTTGGAGAGAAGGTGGTTCACAAAAAACCAACTTGATCACGAGCTCAACATAACAGTCAGGGGACAGCCTAGCAATACTTCCGAGAAGATATTCGGAAAATCATGAACCACCGATATGTTACTAAGCTCGAGAACAATCTTGCTTTTCAGGGCAAGACGATATAATCAAATGAGTGAGGACTTGACAGAATCCTAACTCATCAATCGAAATGTGCACCAGGAAGATGAACAAGGTAGCACGATCAGTCTTAGAAGGATGATTCAAAATCCAACACGCTAAGAATGAGGTTATCGTCCATTTAACTACCAAGCAATGGAGTTGCTAGCAGTATTGATTTCACACACCACGGTGCACTTGTTGGCATTCCGGTTACAATAACACAGGAACTGAGGAATGAACAATGATGGCAAGAAGTATCACTGTACCAAGAGTTCATAGGATGGTGTGCAATTCCTATAACAATCCCGATATAAAGATGGTAATACTCCAGGGTAGAGCAGAACAAAAGCTGGATTAGCAATTTGTTCTGCGGAACACAACTTCTTTGACCCAATCCTGGATATGGACAAGGTACTGGAGTTTGTTTCTCCAAGTCATTCAGGACAGAATGGCTTAACGGACCACAAGATTAAAAAGCATCGATGAACGAATGCACATATACTCTTGACTATCAATTGATAGACGAGGGTCAGAAGACAACTAGAGCAGGACAACTCAAAGGAACATACAGTTTTCTGAGTTGTGGATGCATAGATTAGTATGTTGAACCAAGTTCAACATGTTTCTTCCGGATAAGCCATGCAGAGAGGTAGGACTGGCAGAGTCGCAATATAGAATGGAGAACTCTTCGAGATCACTCTTGTTGTGATCTTTTGGTTCAACAAACTTCTGCCATAAGTCATTCATAGTATTTGGAAGAAGGAAAATACCATGGACCTCGAGGACTAATGCAAAAGTTACTAATTTCCCAAAGGAACTAGCAAACACTATCAACATGAAGTAAGTAGAGTGAATCTCGGGTTCAAACCCCAGGAGTAGAATACCTACTACTAAGTAGCATCACGGGATGCTTTCGAGAATAAAGGCCAGAAGCATCACACTGGGAACACAAAGCATTGCTAGATTACTAGGTGACTCCCTAAAACACCTAGGGTCATAATAGTAACTCCAACATAATTGTCAAGGCAATAGAATACCTCAACTCAACAATTAGTGTGATTGAGCTGGCATAAAGGAACATCGAAACCAGAGGGAAAGGATTTTGCAAATGCATCAGACTATTTAGAAACCTGGGATGACTCGGACAGCATAACGGCTGTAAATGCTCAGAAAAGATTTGAGACATTCATAAAAATGGTGGCATAACCACTTAGAAGCACAATATCAAGGTCTCGAGATCAATAATTAACATACGGAAGTCGTAGGAACTGAACTCAAGCTTAAATCCAACAATTCTATAAGTCTACGGATTAATAACACGTGATCCTGATAGAAAGAAGAGATAGCCTAGTTCTTAATCCCCGTAGAAAGATAAGATGACTCAGATCAGAAGGGCATGAGGTATAAGGAGTAAAAAGAGCCTTACGTTCCAACCCACAATCAATTCCCTTATATAACTAAAGAATTTCTAGACTCAACTTCGACCAGTTTGGCTTGGTAATCCTACAGGCAGTCAAGCTCTGATACCAACGCTGTCAGGACCCCGACTCGATGCCACATAGGTCTAGCATGTAACACATCATATCACTTTGCGGCCTCACGCACGGTATTCCCACGGGTGCCACCTTACCTGGCCCGGGACCGTTTGCGCCTTTTGGCTCACGTATATGATAGTGTCGCTAGCATCCATATGATAAGGAGCCCGGGCTGACATGGCTAGTCGTAAACCCAAAGTGGCACAGACTTACAGGGACAGGCATCCGTGACCCAGCATCGAACGTGTCGGTCATCAGCGAGTGAATCCAGGCTGTAGCACTGGGCTAGCAGGACTCCGGTGAACCGGGCTGTAGCGGGCTAACAGGACTCCGGTATTCATCGCGTGACATTTCCCCGAAGGGACAGACACAAGAACGAAGAAGGACACATGCTGGCCAGCCTAAGTGTTTCAGAGCAGTAGCAAGCTACCATGGCTCGGTGGAAACACTAGGAGACATTTCCCGGTAAGAGAGGCTACTAAAGATAAACAACTAGATAGTCAGATCCCACACATACCAAGCATTTCAATAACATACACACAATATGCTCGATATGTGCAATACAACATGGCATCACAAAATGACTCTACGACTCAAGTAGTTATTCAATAGGCTCCGAGGAGCGAGATATTACAAACATGGGTCTCATGACCCAACACTCAGAGCATACAAGTCAAAGCACAAACGGAAGCTATCATGTCTGAGTACAGACAACTATAAATGAAAAAGGCTGAGAAGCCTGACTATCTACCAAATCCTGCCGAGGGCACAAGATCGTAGCTGAGGTAACAAGCTAAACGTCGAAGTCCACGCGAAACTACTAGTGAGACCGAAGTCTCTCTACAAAAACATAAAATAGGCAAACGTGAGTACAAATGTACCCAGCAAGACTTACATCAGAACTAACTACATATGCATCATTATCAACAAAGGGGTGGTGGGGTTTAACTGCAGCAAGCCAGCTTTGATTCGGTGGCTATCCTAAACTACGACTGCAATGTAACTCTTTTGAGGTGGCGCACATGAGTCCACATATTCACCATATCAATACACCACTATGGATCCACTCCCGTCTCCCTACGAGAACGCCATCCATAGCACTCACGCTTATCTTGCGTATTTTTAGGGTATCCACTTTCACTTGTCTATGAACTGATATAAGCAACCCAGAAGTCCTTTACCGCGGACACGGCTATTCGAATAGATGATGTTAACCCTGCAGGGGTGTACTTCTTCATACATGTTTCCACCACTTAGCGTCTGCACACGACATGTGCTCGGCGGACTTCAAGCGAAAGCCGACGTGGGTGTAGACCACGACCTACCTAAACACTCAAGTCTCTAGTCCAGGTTTATCGCCTATTCGGGTTCCATCCATGAGGAGATCCGGCCGGAGTTTCGCTCACAGCCCCAAACGATGTGAACAGGGTTCCGTGACACCAAACGGGCGCCCGGTATACCCGGCCACGTGCCTACCGCATCACAGCCCACCCCTCCGGTCAGCGCTGTCCACGGCCTCCAGCATACTACAAACACCAGAAACTACTTGCAACTCCTGGACAGAGGACGAGGGTGAATAAGAAGTCGAGCGGGGTCATATTTCAGGGCCCAATGTATGGTAGTAGCTGAATCATGGATCATGAACACAGAACTCAGTTCCTAAGGACGGCTTCAATGAGACAACCCACCATGTACTCCTACATGGCCTCTCACCACTACCTTTACCAAATCGTGTTCACACACTTAGCTCACACACAGTAGGACATGTTCACACACCTCTGATTCATCCCCGATGAATCAGACCTGACTCAACTCTAAGCAGTAGCAGGCATGACAAACAAGCAAGAATGAGTAGGCACAACAGGGCTCAAACAACTCCTACTCATGCTAGTGGGTTTCATCTATTTACTGTGGCAATGACAGGTCATGCAGAGGATAAAGGGGTTCAACTACCGCAGCATGTAACCATTGAATCGGTGTTGTCCTAATGCAGTAAAAGAGAGCAGGAGCGAGAGAATGGGATTGTATCAGAATGAACAAGGGGGTTTTGCTTGCCTGGCACTTCTGAAGATAACATTGAGTCTTCATCAGTGTCAACCATCACATCATCGGTATCACGTGTATCGGGAGGGGACAAATACCGGCAACACAGAAGGGAACACAATCAGTGCAATGCACAATATGATGCATGATCATGACATGGCAAAATGAATGTGTTTTGAGCTAATGCAACTAGCAACAGATTAAATGAAGTTGGTGTGAATACAAGATTCAAATTCAAACTCCATATGTGATTATTCAAATGCCATTTAATTGATTTGTGCTAAACAGCAGCTATAAGTTGTTCTAACATGCATGAAAATGGTACAGATGGATTCCTTGAATTTTTCTGATAATTTTTCATATATAATTTATTTAATTTGGAGTTACGGTTGAATTTCTATGATTTTTAGAAGTTTATACAATTTTCTGGAATTTCCTGAATTATAATAAATCCAGAAAATGATTTAACTGCGTCAGCCTAACGCCAGCATGACGTCAGCGAGTCAACGGCCAGGTGCAGGTCAAATCTGACGTGCGGGGTCCACACGTCAGCGACACAGGAGCTAATCCCGCGTTGACTCGGGCTTTGACCCGCTACGGGGCCCGCTGTCAGTGTTTGTTAGTGTGCTAATTGGGGGGGGGATTAGCCGCTAATGGCAATGCCACGTCAGATACGCCGGCGATGAGTCGCCGGTGACCACAGTACACGGTGGCGAGCTTCGGAAATCGCCATTCGGCGACGATTTGGTGCGCGACTAGGCTCTACGGAGAGCTTGGAGTGCTCCGCGTCCAGCGGTGCGGGTGGTTGAGCGTGCGGTGGCCGGGAACGACGCCGGCGAGTGTTTGGGCGGCGGCCGGCATTCGGGTGAGTTGCGGGTTTGGTGTTGCAGCACGCAAACGAACCAACTAATGCGCTAGCCATGCTCTGTGTGCAGCCTCGAGTTCGTTGGACGCTGGTGCGCGACCAAATGGTCACCGGAGTGACGCCGGCGTCGAGCTCGTGCGGCGGTGGGTTTCGGCCGTGATGGAATCGGTGGCCAGAGCGAGCAAAAGAGAACGGGGGTAGGGGTGAATGATGGTGGGGCTTACAGGGGGTCGATTGGAGGGCCCAGCGGCTCGGGGGAGATGTCGGAGGTGGCGAGCGGGCGCCGGCGATCTTGGGCGGCCGGAGATGGGGAAGACGGCGTGGGCGGCGATGCAGGGCTCCCGGCGTTGCGTAGCTCCATGGAGAGGTCGGGGGCGTCGAGGCGGAGCCTTTGGTCACTCTGGTGGGGTGGAACGACGGTGGTGGCTACGACTGCGACGAGCGGCGGCGACGGCGGTTCTCGGTCGCGTGAGTGAGAGAGCCAGAGAAGGGAGAAGAAGGAACGGGAGAGAGTGAGAGCGGTCCAGGGGGGTGCGTGGCATCCTCAGGGCAACGGGGAGACAGGCAGAGAGGCAGGAGGTGGACTGGGCGTGTGCCCGCGCGCTCCGGCCACGCGCCTGTGTCCTACTGTCTGAGGAGGAAGACGACAGGGATGGCTGTGGTGGTGGGCTGGGCTGCTACAGTAGAAGGTCAGGTAAGTGGGCTGCCAGGTGAGCGCCAGGTAGTCCTTCTCTCTCTTTCTATTTCTGTTTTTATTTATCTATTTTGTTCTGTGTTGTTTTAGTTTAGTAAAATACTAAACCATTTTATAAAATCCTGAAAATAGTTATGTGGCTAGAGTTAAAATATACCAAACCACATAAAATGTTCCAGTAATTATTGGACATATATTATTTATATATCAAATATATATCCAATGCAAATAGCTATTTATTTAATTCAAAGGCCCAAAATAATTAACTCTGAGATACCAAAAATATTGTTTTGAGTTTTACCTCTTTGCAATATTTTCAGAGACTAAGAGGAACATTTTCTTGGACTTCTTTGAGGAGATTTTAATGTTGATCATTTTTAGAAGGTTTCTGAGGCTTTGAAAATTCCTCAATTCAAATTTCATTTGAATTAAAACATGATGCTCACATGAGGTCTAGCCTAGTGCATAACAGGACCAGGGATGTGACACTTGCGGCGGCGGAACTCCCGATCTATCTTCCGTTTCGATGGTTTTAGGGTATATGGGAATATATAGGCGAAAGAAGTCGGTCGGGGAGTCTCGAGGGGCCCACGAGACAGGGGGTGCTCCTAGGGGGGTGGGCTCGCCCTCCTATCTCCTGTCCTCCTCGAAGCTTCCCTTGCTTGTACTCCAAGTCTCCCGGATCATGTTCGTTCCAAAAATCACGCTCCCGAAGGTTTCATTCCGTTTGGACTCCATTTGATATTCCTTTTCTTCGAAACACTGAAATAGGCAATAAAATATCAATATGAGCTAGGCCTCCAGTTAATAGGTTAGTCCCAAAAGTAATATAAAAGTGTATAATAAAGCCCGTAATCATTCAAAATAGATAATAAAATAGCATGAATGCTTCATAAATTATAGATACGTTGGAGACATATCAATGGTACATCCTTGGAGAGCCGCGGGGGAGGTGGCGGAAGCCGGGCGCAAGGAAGAACTCCGTTAACTCCCTTGCGTCCCTCCACCTTTTGATCGCCCACAGCCTAAGGGTTCTCCCTACGTAGAATCCGGCCGGGTAGAGCCTTTCTAGCACGGTTGGGGGGGAAGCGGTAGGTGGGGGCATTGTACTGCATGGTGGCTCGAGGGCTCGATCGGGTTTGATGGAGAAGAAGGAAGAAGGAGGGCAGAGGAGGCAGAGGATGGGGTATGGATGAGGAGGGAGAGGAAGACGATAGTGCCTGGCTTAAATAGCCCAAGTGTGACGTGGTTTTTGATTTCTTCGAGTGGTTTCACCGGGTAGAATTAATGGGTGGGCGGCCTTTGGTGGCGCCCCATCAAAGTGTGTACATGAGCGTGGGAAACGGGTTGCGACGCTTCTGTACCACCGGTCGCGGGTCAAGGGGGACGGGCTCACACACGCGTCTATGCCGTCGTGGGTCAAGGGGACACGCCTGCCCCGAGTTCTCTGCATGTGCCGCCCGTGCATGCATGCATGGCAATGTAGCCTGCTTGCTAGGGCCTGGCTAGAGGGCAACATTTGGTCGATGGGAGACATGACAATAATGGATGCCTTAATTTGCCCATCTTGTAACGAGCAGCACGCCATTTGAACTGCATCAATACCCATCATGCCAGTATTGTGTTGTTCAAAGAGGAGCACGCCATGCACCACACGCCATGCACCGTTGGCTTTTTGGTTGTCTCTTCATCGGGGTCTGGCTGCTGCATTGTGGCCGGGTGCATGCTTTGATGCGATGCTGCATCGGTGCTAATGGTAGGCATGCGACAGCTTACTACGTTGAGAGGGGTGGTGGAGCAGGGCTACATCGAGGGCATGCATGCAACACACGGGCACAATGCTGCGGGTGGGCATGCATGCTGCAACGGGCGCCGGCGCTCCGGGTAGGCACGCATGCAATGATGGAAAGGGCATTGTGTAGGTTTGGTCCATGTACCGCATCAACTCGTGCCGTTGGATTCAAATGAACGGTCCTGATGCCACAATGAGAGAGGCTGATCCAAATCCCACTGATTCAACCAATCAGCGCGTCTCATGCGGACCGAAGGACATTGTAGCTAACCCTAGCGCCTGATCTCAACTGTCCACGCACAACGATCGACGACCCAGTAGTGTGTGGGGTTTGAGGGGTTTTGAGAGGTTTTGAGGGGTTTTGAGTGATTAGGGTTGAGCATAACTAATTCAAAAAAATCAAAAAAATATGAAACTTGCGCACATAGTCTTATTATGTCGTATAGTAACGAGAAAAATATATAAATATTGTTTACATACATTTTTACGAAAAATCCTTCACTAAATTTTCATTCCTCGAACAATGTAGTATAGAGTTCAAGGGAAAGCGTAGTGGGCACCCGAGAGTAGGTGGTGTTTTGAAAATGAAAAGTGTGAAAACCTCACCAAAACTTCATTTTGTATTGACTAAGAAAGATCTTAACTTACTTTCTCATTTTCATGTTTTAAACTTGTTTTATATATAATTTTCTATTAAACCTTGTTTTTTCAAAAATAAAATAGAATAATAGAAAATTAATTCAATAAATAGTGAGACTTTAGATTTGCACTATATAGGGAGAATAGATGTGTAGAAAAATTATTTGGTTGGTTTAGACAAGGTGCCAAAAAAACTTGCTTAAATATGAGGCCGTTTAACCTACCTTTGGGGGTCATTTGAAACATACTTTTCATGACTATGAGTTCAACTTACCAAAAGGGCTCGGATTGATCAGCAAGCAAACATATTTAAGTTGAGGTACTTTAGATAGCATTAAAACATCAATACCCCATCCCTAATTCAAATTTGAGCCCAAATTTGAATCCAAATTTGAATTTAGAACAATGACCAACAAACAAGTTCGAATAGAAATATGGGGATACATAGTGACTACCAGTATGCACCAAGTTAAAAATATTATTACATGACACAAATTTTCAAACAGTTCTCTGTTCTACCTCTTCCTATCGGGCCCCTTCCTACCACGTCGTGTGCCCTTCTTCGCCTTAGCACTTCTTGTTTTTGGTTCTACTACACAAACAAGTTCACTGATCATCTTGGTTTTCTTCACTAGTCTTTTCAACACCTCACCAACACCCTCGAGATTAGTGCTTCAGTCTGAATGTTGATAGCAGTTTCAGTTTCTTTGGTGTGTACCTCAACATGGGTTTCTTCAGTCTGAACCTCGACATGCTCAGGTTCAGTTTCAACCTCGAGAGTAGTTTCTTCAGTCTGAATGTTGACTGCAATTTCATTTGTTCAGTGTGCACCTCAACATCAGTTTCTTCAGTCTCAATGTTGACTGCAGTAGGATTTTCTTCAGTCTGCTCAGGCTCAGGCACACTTCGCTTCTTTCTACAGCGATTGACTATTGCTTTTTTGTTGGCCAACACTGTTCAACAAGAAGGGGTTGACTTGCGCGCTTCCTCCTGGCCATTGGGAATATGTTATAGATATAGTAATTGGAAAAAAGCACCAAATCAAAACACAGACAAATAAACAAGAACATACTTTGGCTTATCAGGAGTGTAACGGCATTTGACAGATCCCACTCTGTGCCCAAGTTCCTGACACAACTTGCATCTGTTTTTGTTACCTTTTTGGGCCCTTTTTGGCTTTCCATCTTTCTTTCCCTTCTTACTACTCCCACCTTTCTCAAACCATGCCTTGAATCTACTCTGTTTAGGCCTGCCAGCTTTTCTTTTCGTCAAGGGAGGACACATGGAAAATTCAATCTCCACTTCAGGCCACTGAGACTGATCTGTAAGTGCTAGAATTAGAGTAGCATATGCAGCTTTGAATTTTGCTACCGAATAATATTCATGCAAATATGGGTGCATGTATATCTTCGGTTGGGATGCTAAGAAAAGAATGGCATGCTCACATGGTTTACCAGTGTGTTGCCACTCGAGGCAAGTGCAATCATGCAATTCAGTGTTAACAACATGTCTCCTTCTAGTTTTGTTATCTCTAACTTTAGTACCCCAAGGTGAAGAGTTTTCAACAAACAAATGTGGAAGACTTCTGCTCCTATTGACCACCTGTTGTACCACTACTGGAAGCTTATCACCTTGCAGACAATCACCTATCCTTCTTCTCAATTCCCACAACCGCATGAGCATGATCCTGATTTGGTCAACCATGTCATGCAGATGCAAATCTTTTAACTCCTTCACCTTGTTGTTGAAACTCTATGCCAAATTTTTGTTGATGTGGTCACACTTGATGGCAGTGTTGAATCCTGACCTGTACCATAACAAAGAATGGTAGGTGATCAGCCGTGGACCAAACTCATCACATGCTGCCATTATCTTATCAAGATGATATTTGTGTGTCTATCTAGTGTAAGATCTTGCTGCTGGCCACATGCGCCCAAATTCTTCTCCTCTAATTTTTTTGATCAAATTCATCCACAAATGACTGAAGCACTCCCTCTGCTCAGCACGTGGGAAAACATTTTTCACTGAATTTTCCAGCCCCTTACATGCATCTGTGTGTATAGCCAAAGGTGACACTGGCCCTAGGCATCTTTTCAACTGGATCATGAACCATGTCCATGAAGCCTCTGTTTCTGATTGAATCAAGCCAACAGCAATAGGAAACATCCAGTTGTGTCCATCTAGAGCATTGCATGCTGCCAACTGAGCATTCCACTTGCCTGTCAAAAATGATGAGTCTATGCTAAATATGGACGGCACCCTGCTTTGAAGCCATCGATGCAAGGCTTCAAAGCCATAAAAAACTTGGAGAACTTGACTTCACCTTCGGCTGATACCTCAGTATCTATCTCCACAACACTGCCAGGTGACCTCTTTTCCACCTTTGCTTTGAAGTTGTAAAGCATCCTAAATGTATTTGCCCAATCACCATAAATTTTTCATTGCCCTTTGTTTTGTCTTCCACATTGTGGTATATTTCAGTTTAATGGGGTACATCTTTTCCAAGTCTACTTTGAGTTTCTTGGCAGTAGTGTTTGGTGTTTTGGCTAAAATTGGGGTGATGTTTTCTGCAACCCAAAGTTGTGATGTCATGGTTGATACTCTCTGTGAACTTGTAATACAAGTATGTTGATTGGGGATTTGGTTAACCCTGACAGTACTTCCATCAGGTTGCAGTCTAGCAGATATGTACCACTTGCAAGGCTTGACACTACCATCAAATCCTCTGCACCTCGCATAAAACTTCTTTCTATCAGTCCAAATAGTCTTGGCATCAAACTCATGTTTCACTGCGTAAGTCTTGAAACACATCCTAAACTCCTTCATGCTTGGGAACAACTTGCCTACTTCAATGACAGGGTTTTCATTGTCATACACATGCACTAGCTCATCATCATGTGCATCATCTACTTCATCTGCAGCTTGTTCCATCAACTGTCCATCTACATCTTCATCAGCATTAGCAAGCAAACTAGATTCGCCCCTCTCCTGCTTATCTCTGTCACCGACTGGAATGCCAAAAAGTTTGGCCATCTCAATGCCAGGCATTGGTGCAATGACCAAATCAGTAGGCTCATCTAATTCAACTACATTCCAATCAACAGTAGCTGCAGTTTCAGTTCCAGTCACCTGTCCCTCTTCGGCTATTGTTGTAAGTTTAGTACACATGGGAATCAATGGCCTCTATGAAGCCCAATCATCATTTACCATCTGCGTAGCCAAGTGTGATGACACATATCCAACCTTCGAAAAAAATATTCAGATCAACGAGCTCAGCAAAAAAATTAGCCCGTTTGCTTGTCCAGCCATTTTGCCGATCGGTTTCTTCAACAATCTGTTCACCATCTTCTATTCTCACATTCTCTCCTTTCCAATCATCAAACCGCAACAGTGATACTTCTTGCTCTGGACCCCAAACAATATTCTCCCCAATTTTTTCCACCCATTTCTTCACTGTCTTCTCTCTCATGTTCTGTAGAACTTGTGGATCAATCTCTGTAAACTCAACCTCCCATTTAACAATTGTGTCTCTCTCAATGTTCTGTATGCTACCATCAACTAATTTTGCCTTTGATGGAAAGAAATTGACCATCAATTCAAACGTCCGAGTGGCAGCATCCCCTCTGTCAGTGACGGACAATGTGAGCCCGTGAGAAAGAGCAGACGAAATTGGATCAGAGAGAGGCGCATTACCTATTCGAAGTTGAATCTTGCGGCTCCATCTCAGTATGCCCACGGGCTCCCCTCACAACCTATCGATTCAACAAGCGAAAACAGAGGAAACGAGCTGAGATCTACGGTCCTGAGAGAGGAACGGGACTAGGGTTCGAATTCGTCACCATTTTCTGAGGACAAAGGGAACAGGTGCCCGGTGAGAACGAGGGATCCTCCGCCACCGACGAGAATGCAAGATCCGCCGCCGCCGCCGAGAATGCAAGATCCGCCGCCGCCATAGAAGAAGTGGGGGGGGGGGGGCAGAGTGGCAGTGGGGGCGGACGGGGGTGGCAGGGCATGGTCAGCTGTTTTGAGGACCAATTAAGTTGGACCCACATGTCCTAACATAAACGGGCTTGGTTGACGACCCATTTAACCCCATTTAACACCCCATGTGGCCCTGGACTATTTACACGCTAAAATGTGTCGCACCATAGTCATTCATTCGAACTACATCGCACTCCTTCCAATTCACATGAAAAACGCCGCACAGGAGCTATTGGCCCCTCAATAAAATCAAGTTAGTTATCGTATCTTCTCTCAGCTCACCCCCTTGTTATTATTATAGAAGAGGAACTGAACAAGCTTCGGGTATGGAGACCAAAGAACATTGGACAACCCCAATGTTGAACTGGATCAAATCAACTCAGATGGAGCTCATGATGTGGTGTGAGGGCATGTGGAAGCAGGTTTGATTGCAAGAGATCATACAGGAAATTTCGTTCAAAGTAAGTGCATCAGTTACGAAGCAATCTCTGACCCGTTCGTTTTCGAGCTTCTTGCATGTCGTGATTCAATGCTTTCCTCCATTCAAAATGGGGTTCAAGGATATGGCGATCAAGACGGACTGCCAGGAAGTTGTGTCACTGTGGTAGTTCAAGAATGATAGATCAATGGGCACCCCATATATTTTGAGAGATGACTGCACTTATCTCGCCCTTGCGGGGGTTTAAGCTTCATTTTGTGAGAATAAGTGCCGATGTAGCAACACATGTGTGTAAAGTAGGGCCTAGTATATTGTCCTTGTACACGTATTCATGTACGTATGTAATTGTAATTGCGATCATCTATATATTGAGACGTGAGGCTGGATGTCAACCACCCACGCAAAACCCTAAACCCTGTGTTTAACTTGTATCAGCCAGGTCGGGCCGCCGCTACACGTCCCTCACACCGCCGCCCGATCCCATCGTCCACATCGCCGCCCCTGCTCTTGCTAGCTAGCTATGCTCATACGCAGGAACCATCCAGCTGCTTGCTAGCTAGCTAGCTAGCTTTGCTCGTACGTGGTCGCCACTTCCGATCGCTGCCACTGCTTCCGTTCGCTGCCGCCACGCGAGCCATCTTCCGCGCCGCCGCCGCGCAATGTCCCATCCGCGCCGCTACTGCGATGTCGTCCGCCGCTCTGTCCAACGCCCAAACTGCCGGCGCCATCATCTCTTCCCCCGTCGCCTCGATCCCCGCCACGCTCGTCGTCCCGACGATCTCCGTCCGCCTCGGTTGTCACAACTTCATGCTCTGGGGGGGGCATCACTAGCACGGTTCTTGTCGGTGCCAACCTCCACGGACACCTCGATGGCACCAAGGCGGCACCGGCCAAAACACTCGTTGTCGGCACCGGTGATGCCGCTACCACCGTCGCCAACCCGGAGTACCACCAATGGTGGGTTCAAGATCAGCGTGTCAAGGGGCTTCTTCTCACCTCCATGGATGAGGATATTACATGCCAACTCATTGGCTGCGAGTCGGCGCATGCGGTATGGACAGCCGTCGCCGCGTTCGGCGCTCAGAGCCGCGCCAATGTCCGCCACATCCGGCGGCAACTTTAGTCGCTGAGGAAGGACGATATGTCTGCCACGGAATACATGCACAAGATGAAGGCCCTGGCCGACACCATGGCTGCTGCCGGATCTCCGATCCGCGATGATGAGCTTATCGATCACATCCCCACTGGCCTCGGCTCCGCCTACAACTCCATCGCCGCCTCCTTGGGCGTGAGTAACGCACCCATGCCCTACTCCAGTTTTTACTCATTGGTTCTGTCCTTCGAGGCGCTGCAGGCATAACAGAGTGCGGTGGAGGGGTGGTCTCCCTCGGTGAACGCCGTGACCCGTTCGGGTTCGTACGGCGTGGGCGGACGCGCGCCCTACTCCGATCCCTATCCCTCCCATGGTGGGGGCGCCCGACTGATGGGCATGGCCAGCCAGGGCAGAACCGCCAGGGCGGTAATGGCGGCAACACCGGTGGCCGTGACCGCAATGCTGGTTATGCCGGCAATGGCCGGCAAGGTGGAGGAGGCAATGTCGGCAACAACAATGGCGCAGGAGGTGGGCATCGCAACCACTGGCGTCCCCGGTGCCAAATTTGCAGGAACTGGGGCCATGAAGCCGACGACTGCCGCAAGCGCTATGATCAGGATCACAACTCCCGTTCCGCAAACTCGGCATCCACCAACACTGTCGATTTCCCTTGGGTGCTGGATACCGGGGCTACGGATCACTTGACCAATGATCTAGAGCGCCTCCAGGTTCACGGGCGCTATGACGGCAAGGATCAGGTTCCGGTGGCCAATGGTGCAGGTTTGTCTATTTCACACATTGGTCATTCGCGTTTACCTGGTTCATCTCTTCAACTGCGTAACATCCTTCATGTTCCACACATCATCCAGCATCTTCTCTCTGTTTATCGTCTTCTTTGTGATAATGACGTCTTTGTTGAATTTTACCATCGTTTTTTCCTTGTTAAGGACAAAGCAACCAGGCGCGTCATCCTTCACGGTAGAAGTTATGGGGGGGGGGGGTCTATCCGGTCCCCTTCGCTCGTGCGTCATCTTCATCGTCTCGCCGTGCCTCCTCCGATGTTCGAGTTTCGTCGTCGCAATGGCATCAACGTCTTGGTCATCCTACAAATAATGTGGTCACTTCCATTGTTCGGAGTCATGACCTTCCGTGTTCTAGTTCAAATAATTCATCGTTAGTTTGTGATGCCTGTCAGTGTGCTAAGAGTCATCACACTACAAGAAATATGTCAACTAGTGACCTTCTGTCAGTGACCCTGGAAGAATTGGTCATAGATCTATGACCATTTCAGACCAATTGGTCAAAAGCTGTTCGGGGGGCTCCAAACCCTAAACTATAATGACCATTTTGGTCAGAAAGGTCGTAATTTCCTTACACGAAATGGTCATAAAGCAGATAGTACTGCTCCACTGCCTTATTTCTAGCTGATCATGACCAATATAGATGGTCATAACCTTGTAAGTTATGGTGGGTTGCTATGACTAGGCGCCACCTCATCAGTTTTGCCTATGTGTCATGTCCATGTGGCAGTTTTTGCCCTAGGTTGTGAAGCAACCTATATTTCTGTCATTCCCAAAATTCCCAAAAAAATCTCATAAATTCTTTGGGTCATATCTTCGTCAAATATGTAAAAAACCTTCCTTGCCTAGTTCAGAAATAATTCAAAAATGTTCATTTTCCTATTCTGTTCAGAAAAACACTTTGTGAAGGAAGTACCACTTTGGCATGTCCAAATGGTATCCATTTTCTACAGTGCTTTCCTATGCCCAAATAACCATCCTCCACCAAATGCCAGCTCAATCCATTCATTATTTTGAGCCCAGCTTCAACATTCATATTTATGTCCAGTGTGGTACTTTGCAAAGCAAGTACCACCTACGCTCCTCCTTTTGAGCTGAAATTTGTGAAGACGGTGTTCTTAGTAACTGATCATCCTCAGCCAAAACTCACGCCCATTAGCCATGTGCATTTTCCGTACCGCTAATCAAACACTTGGCTGCTTATTCATGTTTGAGCATCGATCGGTCTCCTTGTGAGAATATTATGTTGTGATTTTCTTCCTAGCACCTACCTGGGGAGTGCCCAACCCACTAGACATGCCTAGGCCGCCCAAAACACATGGCAACACCACAGTCACGCGGTGACAACGCGACGGGCATGCGAGTTTACGCGCTCTAGAGTTGGGGCCCTCGACGTATCGCCACCAAACCATGTATTTATGATTAAATAGGTACTTATGTAACTAGAAATGATTTTTGGAAAAAATAATAGCAAACTATGAGGCAGCTGCAGTTCAAATTTGACCCGCTTCCTACTGAATCGGCGGGAATTTGTCTTTTTCACCAGAGGTGGATCAAAACTTTTTACACCCAACCAGTTGGTCAATTGTGCATTAAATATGTCCTAGTATTTTATAAAAATGATTTGGTCCAATTTTGCAAGAATTATTTGGTAGGTCCTTCACAAAAAAACCTCATTTGTGGCACTCAAAATGGAAAATGAAATTTTCGTACGCAGAAAATGAAAACTTCCTTAGAAAACATTGTTTTCCATTCCAAGATGCACCCCTGTGCACAATATGAGATCATTTGAACAAACTATGCCATGAATGTGGCCATAAGATTGATCATTATGCTTGAAAGCCATGAATCTTCACACATGATAGCTCATTTTTGAGAACACTTTTTAAAATAATTTAGGTATTACAAGTTTATTATTTTTCTTGGAAACTTGGTCACATATAAGGACACAATGCGGAGGTTTTCCAATTTTTTGATTTTTTTGAATTTTTTATGCCCGTTTCAAAATGCGGTCAAAACGGCGGGCTTGACCGTTCCTAGCTAGTGGTTGAATCTTGGAAAACTTTTGATGTTTCTCTAATTAAATAGATACTTATGTACCTAGAAATGATTTTTGTATAAAATAAAGAGCAAAGTATGAGGCAGCTGCAGTTCAAATTTGACCCGCTTCCAACTGAATCGGCGGAAATTTGTCTTTTTCACCAGAGGTGGATCAAAACTTTTTACACCCAACAGTTTGGTCAATTGTGCATTAAATATGGCCTAGTATTTTAGAAAAATGATTTGGTACAATAGTGCAAGAATTATTTGGTAGGTCCTTCACAAAAAAACCTCATTTGGGGCACTCAGAAAATGGAAAATGAATTTTCCGTGCACAGAAAATGAAAACTTCCTTAGGCACCATTATTTTCCATTCCAAGATGCACCCTTGTGCACAATATGAGATCATTTGAACAAACTATGCCATGAATGTGGCCATAAGATTGATCATTTGTTTGAAAGCCATGAATCTTCACGCATGATAGCTCATTTTTTAGAACACTTTTTAAAAATAATTTCCGCATTACAAGTTTATTATTTTTCCTGGAAACTTGGTCACATATAATGACACAATGCGAAGGTTTTCCAATTTTTTGATTTTTTTTGAATTTTTTATGCCCGTTTCAAAATGGGTCAAAACGGTGGGCTTGACCGTTCCTAGCTAGTGGTTGAATCTTGGAAAACTTTTGATGTTTCTCTAATTAAATAGATACTTATGTACCTAGCAATGATTTTTGGAAAAAATAAAGAGCAAACTATGAGGCAGCGGCAGTTCAAATTTGACCCGCTTCCAGCTGAATCGGCGGAAATTTATCTTTTTCACTAGAGGTGGATCAAAACTTTTTACACCCAACCATTTGGTCAATTGTGCATTAAATATGGCCTAGTAATTAAAAAAAATGATTTGGTCCAATTTTGCACGAATTATTTGGTAGGTCCATCACAAAAAACCCTCATTTGGGGCACTCGAAAAAAATGGAAAATGAATTTTTTTGCCAAAAAAACTCATTTCTCATGGCACCTTTTTAAAGATATTTATCTCATTTCATGTTTATTATTTTTCCTCGAAACTTGTCCACATTTGGTGACAAAGTGAGAACGTTTTACATTTTCTTGTTGAATTTCTCAGGTCATAAAATAGAAACATGATTTTAACACATTATTTGTACTCAACTACGACCAATTTAGATGGTCATAATGTCTTACTGCAGTCTGATTGGGCCGTGGACGTCTCATGCGGATCATGCATCGCACACCGTCGGATGCTCGCGGATCCAACGACAGTCCTTGACCCTTTCACACAAACCCCGAAACCCTAGCTATGTCCTCGTGCTCATTTTCCATCCACCCCCGCCTCCTTTCTTTCCCTCTCCTCCTCTCCCCTTCCAGATCCGGCGGAGCTCCTCTCCATCCTCACCGCATTGACACCCCGACCCCCTCCCATTCCTCTCGCGACGCATCCACCGCATCCGTCGTCTTCTCTCTCACGACGTTGCACCCTCCCCTTCCTTCTCCACACAAACCGATCCAAGACTCGAAACAATCGTCCTCTCCCCCCTCATTCGATCGACCCCGACCGGCCGCGGCGGCAATGGATCTCTTCGGCGGGGCTGGCGGCAGTGCGATGCTGTCCGAGATGTACCCGAGCGCGGGGCTGCTACAGGGCAGGAGAGAAGCAAAGCAGGGCAGGGGAGCCTCCACGGCCCAGCCGCCGCGACCTCCCACTAAAAAATCCCCCACACCCCACCCTCGACGCCACTCCACCCCCTCCGCCGCGCCCGAGCCCGCATGAGCCGGGCCGTCCCGTCGCATCCAGATCCCTCCGCCGCCGCCCCGTCCTCCTCTCCCCTCGCCTCCGCCACCCACCTCTCCCCTTGCCTCCGCCACCCACCTCCCCATGGCGCGCCTCTTTCCCGTCCCAGATCAGATCCAGCACGCCCCCAACCGCATCCACAGCCCACGCCACCGCGGCTCCCAATCCCTCCCACGCAGCCGCCGCGGCTCCCAATCCCTCCCACGCAGCCGCCGCCAATGCCTCCTGGACATCCACCTCGAAGGGACAACGACGGCGACTAGGATGTCTTCCTCCCCCAGCGACGGCGACGTTCTTTGCCACCGCCGTGGTCGGGATGCGGCGACCAGCAGAGGAACTCCTCCGGCAGAGGGGGAATCCTCCCTTGCTTCCTTGTCCACCACGAACCACACACAGGCAGGGGAGGAGCCGCAGCGTCCAACCTCCACCGCCGCCCGAAGCCGGCAAATCATCTGACGCGTGAGTGCCTTCTCTCCTTCTCCCTCCTCTGCTTCTTCCTTCTTCCCCCAAACTGATGTGTGATGTGCACACAGAGGCAGTTGAAGGGGCTAGGCCATCGAGAGGCTGCAGGGCCATGGACATGCCAGAGAGGAGGACATTCTTGGCCGATGTAGAAGCTGCGGGAGAGGAGGGCTCTGACCTTGACGGATGCCATGCAATGGAAGGTAGCTCTCTCTCTGTCCCCTCTTCTTCCTCTTTGTGCAAGTGAGCGACCCTGATGATCGATCTACCCAGTTGGATTACATCTGCAACCTATCATTTACTACTTCTAAAGAATAGCATGAATGCATGATTCATCTCACTCTTATGATATATCTCATTTTGTTTGATATTTGGTTTTTCATGTGGTGTTTATGAAACATTTATGCTAATAATGCAAATGCTAACTAGTTGCCATCCGGTTGATTGCTTATTTTATTCAGGTCGGCAAGGAAGCCAGTGGGACGGAGGCGACGAACTCTGCTGCAGCCACGGCCGGCTGTGCTTCTGCCTTCGTGGTGGCCTAGGACTTGTGATTGTGGTGTTGTGCTTTGACCAGTGGCATGATTTACACACTATGGCAATGTTAGGTTTAGGGAAATATGTATTGTTGCACCTGATTGAACCAGTTGACCAGTACATTGCAGCTAGAACAAGAAATAACTATTTCTTTGCTGCCTCCCAGCCTTTCTGTTGATATTTTTAACACGATTTTCTGATAATTGGAAACCAGCAACAATTGCACTAAAAATATTATAGTGAAACCATATTATATCTGAAATAGTAAACAGATTGACACATCCGGAAGCTTAAAGCTAGTCATGCTTTTTCATTCAACTTTTTCCATTGCAACTTGCAAGATAGTAAAATTTATCCTAATGTGTCTTGATATTGTTCAGCAATTTACAATAGCTTGTATTTATTTAGTTATTGTCAGAATATAGTATTAGTTTATTAAATTCGAAAAATAGTAAGTAATGCTCAGCTTCTTGCTTCTCAACCTTAATTTGTGTAATTTGTTCTGGCCAATAACTAGAGACATGACTTGTCTAAGGATTAGTTTATTAACTAAAGACATCAGGTCGGTGGATAACTAGATACTTGATAGTATTAGATCTTAAGGTTGTATCTAGTTATCTAGTTATTTCTTACTCCTTTTTAACTAGTTTAGTAAAAAGCTGACTTTTCAATTGACTTTCAATTTGTGTATCTAGATTAATATGTCGTCAAGTGGGAGGTCTTCTTTCGAGCTGATAGTACTGCAGTCCTTGCAGTGCGTGGATTGATGACACGACAACACCACAAGAACAATTTTTTGAGTTCTCTTTTTATCTTCTAAGTGTTTGTTTGATTAGACAGTGTCACTTTTTGTTCTTCGTCTGTTTCTAGTGGCTTAGCAATCATTCAGTGGCCGTCCCTTGTTTCATGTAATTTAGTAGATTTATTTCCACCATGCACATTTCTTTTACTGCAGAACTGAACAGTGTATGGTCTGAGAGTTTCAGTTCTTGTTTGCCATGCATGTAGCTGTGGTCCTATCATGGTTTCAGTGGACAATTGCATGGAATGGTTCCTCTAGTTAGAGCAATCCTTTCTTTTGCGTGATAGTGCCTTTTTAATAAACTAGTTAAAAAGGAGTAAGAAATAACTAGATAACTAGATACAACCTTAAGATCTGATTTATGTAATACTATCTAATACACAAATATCTAGATAGTGCCTTTTCAATCTGATTTATGTAATACTATCTAGTACACAAATATCTAATACACAAATACCAAAAAGTCAATTTGTGTATTAGATAGTGCCTTTTCAATTTGTGTAATTTGTTCTGGCCAATAACTAGAGACATGACTTCTCAACCTTAATTGCATGGACTAGTTTTTGTGTAATTTGTGTAATTTGTGTATTTCAGAGCAAGTATTAGTTTATTAACTTGAGACATAACTCTTTCTTGGTGTTCCAAATGTGTTTATATGTATCACTTGTCTAAGATCTGATCTAGAACTGAATTGCTCCCCGGTTTTGTTGTGGGCGTATGCTCTGTGGTCAATGATTGCGTGTTGTATACATATTAAAACCAAAAATAGGAGCAGTTTCAGTCATGAAGATTAGAAATGAATTCTGCTCCTGTTTGCTGTAGGTGTATGCTCTTATTGCTGAATAGTTTGGTGGTATTGTATGTCACATTACACCTGGCATAACGTGACAGAGAGCTCATGAGTTACAACAAAGTAATCTTAGTTCTTAGTCTGTGTTATTTCAATATAAGTAATCTTCTGTACAATCAAAAACTGATGCACGTGCTACTACCAGTAGTGTTTGTCATTTTGTTTTCCTCTACCAACTGTCAATTAATTCCCTGGTTACTAATATTTAGGGGATGTTACTGTTTTAAGTTTCTATACTACTGTTTGTGTTGCTACTGTTTGTCGGTGTTATGCATATAGGCATGGGAGATGCTATCCTAGAATTATGCACTGCTTGAGCTCATATATCTCCATTTAACTACTGTGGTTTATGTTTCTGTCTTGTGATATAGGAATCGGTGCTTGCTATGTCTTGTGTAGTGGTCTGATTACTTTCTAGTAGACACATGTACTGGCTATTTATAGTGCTTCATTTGCTACCGCTCCACCAGTCTCTGCACCGTGCCGAGACATACGCATCCCACTCTCCCTCCTCCCTGACGGGCTCTCATCCAAGCTAGATATAGCCGCGTCCCCGACGACTGCTGCTGGACCCGACCCCTCCTCGTTGCCTGGATGTATCTCGACACCCTCATTGTCGACGACGTCCGCATCGACAGCTACCTCACCAGGTCCCTCAATCTGCCTGTGGCAAGTACCATTGCTTACATTTTTCATCTACCCATAGTGTACAATCTTCAACTGTACTGGATTGTTGCACATTCGTGTTGGACGAGGGCAAGTACCCTGTCAATGCCCCACCCAAGGAGACTGTCGCCAGCATCCAGCCACGACATCATTCTGTAGGGCGGTAGGCGGCATGTGGCTTTGGTTGGCGAATAATTGGCAACCGACGCATCGCTGCACTAAGTCCTGAGCGTCTGCCCGGGCCGTTGGCCAATAAAATCCGGTACGGAAGGCCTTGCTTACAAGGGCCCGGGCTGCGGCGTGGTGCCCGCCGAGTCCGGCATGAATTTCAGCCAGAAGGTTTCACCCTTCCTCTTCAGAGATACACCTTTGAAGGACTCCGGTTGTGCTTTTTTTATAAAGCTCTCCCTCGTGGACTTTGTAGGCTTTAGATCGCCGCACTATGCAGCGGGCCTCGTTTTGGTCCTCGGGAAGTTCCTGCCTAGTTAGGTAGGCTAGGAATGGTTCTGTCCACGGGGCAATGACTGCCATTATTGTGGGGGCTGACGGTGTTGTTTCGTTGGCGGAGCCACCAACTGTGTCAGAGTGTTCGGTGAGGGGTAGTGTGGTTGTGTCCGGGCTATTGTTTCCAGACTCTCCCTCCCATGATACGGATGGCTTGAACAGCCTCTCTAGGAAGATGTTGGGAGGGACGGCATCGCGCTTGGCGCCAATGCGTGCCAACACATCTGCTGCCAGGTTATTCTCCCGGGCTATGTGATGAAATTCGAGCCCCTCAAACCGAGCTAACATCTTTAAGACGGCGTTGCGGTAAGCTGCCATTTTCGGATCCTTAGCGTCAAAGTCTCCATTTATTTGGGATATCGCGAGGTTTGAATCCCCGCGGACCTCTAGGCGCTGAATGCCCATGGAGACTGCCATCTAGAGACCATGTAGAAGGGCCTCGTACTCGGCTGCGTTGTTGGAATCCGTGTACATTATCTGAAGTACGTATTGGACTGTATCTCCGGTTGGGGACGTCAGAACGACGCCAGCCCCTAGGCTAGCCAACATTTTGGAGCCGTCGAAGTGCATGATCCAGTTGGAGTATGCGCCGTACTCTTTAGGGAGCTCGGCTTCAGTCCATTCGGCGATGAAGTCGGCCAAAATCTGCGACTTAATAGCTCGCCTTGGCTTGTAAGTTATGTCGAACGGGAGGAGCTCGATGGCCCATTTGGCAATCCGGCCCGTTGCGTCGCGGTTGTTTATGATATCATTAAGAGGTACTTCGGATGCCACTATTATTGAACACTCTTGAAAATAGTGTCGCAGCTTCCGGGATGCCATGAACATCGCGTATGCTATCTTTTGATAATGCGGGTACCGTGACTTGCATGGAGTTAGGACAGTGGACACGTAATAAACTGGTTTTTGGAGGGGGGACTTGTGTCCATCCGTTTCTCGTTCGACAATGAGCACCGCGCTTACAACTTGATGGGTTGCCGCGATGTATAATAGCATTGGTTCGCCCGTGTTGGGCACGGCCAGGACCGGATTTGTTGCCAGTATGGCTTTGATTTCTTCGAGTCCGGCCGTGGCGGCATCCGTCCACTCGAAGTGTTCGGTGCACCGCAGGAGGCGGTAAAGGGGTAATGCCTTTTCTCCTAAGCGGGAGATGAAGCGGCTTAGAGCCGCCACGCATCCTGTCAATTTTTGTATTTGTTTGAGGTCTTTTGGGGTATCCAATTGTGACAGAGCTCAGATCTTGGCTGGGTTTGCTTCAATTCCTCTACCGGATACGATGAAGCCCAAGAGCTTTCCGGCTGGTACGCCGAAAACGCATTTTTCCGGGTTGAGCTTAATGTCATATGTTCGGAGATTGTCGAACGTGAGCCTCAAGTCTTCTACTAGAGTATCGACGTGTTTGGTTTTGACGACCACGTCATCTACGTACGCTTCAACTGTTTTGCTGATCTGGTTGGCCAGACATGTCTGAATCATGCGCTGATATGTTGCGCCGGCGTTTTTGAGCCCGAAGGGCATCGTGTTGAAGCAGAATGGGCCGTATGGGGTGATAAATGCCGTTGCGGCTTGGTCCGACTCTGCCATCTTGATTTGGTGGTAGCCAGAGTATGCATCGAGGAAATACAATGAGTCGTGTCCTGCAGTGGCGTCGATGATTTGATCAATTCGGGGGAGGAGGAAGGGGTCCTTTGGGCATGCCTTATTTAGGTCTTTGAAATCGACGCATAGGCGCCAGGATTTGTCCTTCTTTGGTACCATCACCAGGTTTGCTAGCCAGTCCGGATGTTTTATATCTTTGATGAATCCGGCTTCCAGCTGTTTTGCTAGCACCTCTCCCATGGCTTGTCTCTTGGGTTCGGAGAAACGCCGCAGAGGTTTATAAATCCGGAACCTTGCCCGATATAAGATTCAGGGGCCAAGAAGTTTCCGAATTTGGAAGCTTGCTTTCTTGGACATTATTCAATGAATCATACCTGCTGCCTGACTTTAGGTTCAGGGCTTGGGCAACATCCTCCCCTCCGCAGGTGTCCGGCTTGGAGGGGTCAGGAATCCGGACACATCTGGTCCTTAGAGCGGGCGAAGATTTGCCGCATTGTTCTTCCACCACTTCAACGTGGTGGGTGACCCAGGGAGAGTCGATATCTCTCTGATCGGGTTTAAGCCCTATCTGGTCATAATCTGTAGCGACTCCCAGGGCGACAATGCGATCCAAGAGCTCGTTCAGGGAAGAGAGCTCCGTCGGATCTAACTGCTCGGCGAGTTCCGAGCTGATGTGAAGATTGCTTTTGATGGCCTGAGAGGTCATCATCGGCGCGGCGGCCGAACAGGCGGTCATCAAAAAATTGCCTAGCCGGAGAGTTTGGCCGACAGCCAAAGCTCCTTTAGCAACAACGCCGTCTTTAAAGACGGGGTGCGGCATCCTTCCTGACGGTGACGACACAGAGGAACTCTCAATGAAAGCACCAATGTCGGTGTCAAAACCGACGGATCTCGGGTAGGGGGTCCCGAACTGTGCGTCTAGGCGGATGGTAATAGGAGACAAGGGACACGGTGTGTTTACCCAAGTTCGGGCCCTCTCAATGGAGGTAAAACCCTACTCCTGCTTGATTAATATTGATGATATGGGTAGTACAAGAGTGGATCTACCACGAGATCAGAGAGGCTAAACCCTAGAAGCTAGCCTATGGTATGATTGTTGTTCGTCCTACGGACTAAACCTCTCCGGTTTATATAGACACCGGATAGGGCTAGGGTTACACAGAGTCGGTTACAATGGGAAGAGATCTTCATATCGTATCGCCAAGCTTGCCATCCACGCCAAGGAAAGTCCCATCCGGACACGGGACGAAGTCTTCAATCTTGTATCCTCATAGTCCGAGAGTCCGGCCAAAGGTCATAGTCCGGCCAGCCGGACACCCCCTAATCCAGGACTCCCTCAATCGTCCAGATGGGTCTGTTGATAAGCACAAAGCTCATCTTGTTGCTCGCGGTTTCACTCAACAGCATGGGATTGACTACGGAGATACTTTTAGCCCGGTGGTGAAGCCTGCCATGGTTCGCTTGGTTCTGTCTCTTGCTGTGTCTCGTGGTTGGAGCCTCCGACAGATTGATGTGAGCAATGCCTTTTTACATGGGTTCTTGGCCAAAGATGTGTACATGCAGCAGCCACCTGGGTTCGAGGATGCCACTTATCCCTCTCATGTCTGCAAACTTCAGTGGTCTATTTATAGTCTCAAGCAGTCGCCTCGTGCCTGGTATGCTCGTTTGAGTCTGCGTCTTTCGCAACTCGGTTTTGTTGCCTCCAGATCAGATGCATCTCTGTTCATCTTCTCCCAGGGTAAAATACAGATATACATGCTGGTGTACATTGATGATATTGTGATTGCTGGCTCTACCCCCGCCGTGGTGGATCGTCTTGTGCAGTCGTTGTCTGCTAGCTTTCCCATCAAAGATTTGGGTCGCCTCGAGTACTTTCTTGGTTTGGAAGCGTCCTTTCATTCAGGGGGCATGACCTTGACGCAGAAAAAGTATGCTTTGGATCTTCTTCATCGCGTTAACATGGAGAACTGTGTGTTAACATGGAGAACTGCAAGGCCACTTCCACTTCGCTTGCTACTTCCGAGAGTCTCTCACGTCATACTGGTGCACTACTGGGTAGAGATGACTCCTTTCGGTATCGTAGTGTGGTTGGAGCACTTCAGTATTTGACCCTCACTCGTCCTGATATCTCCTTCGCAGTGAAAAAAGTGTGTCAGTTCCTGTCTCGGCCAACGGAGGATCATTGGGAAGCAGTCAAGCGTATTCTAAGATATGTCAAAGGTACGCTAGACATGGGACTACGGATTCGTAAGTCCAGATTTACTGGAGTGCGTATATTTACCGATGCAGACTGGGCAGGCTGTGTTGATGATAGGCGCTCCACTGGTGGTTTTGCTATATTTGTTGGACCTAACCTTGTATCTTTGAGCTCGAAGAAGCAACCCACAGTCTCGAGATCAAGCACCGAGGCAGAGTATAAGGCATTGGCCAATGGCACGGCTGAAGCCATTTGGATAGACTCAGTTCTCACAGAACTTGGAGTCCCACGGCAGCGCACTCCTATATTGTGGTGTGATAACTTAGGGGCAACTTACCTGACGGCGAATCCAGTGTTTCATGCTCGGACCAAACACATTGAGATTGATTTCCATTTTGTGAGAGAACGAGTAGCTGCTTGTGAACTGGAAGTCAGGTTTATTTCTACAGATGATCAGTTAGCGGATGTATTTACTAAACCCGCTACCAGACATATGCTATACGTTTTAGAATCAATCTGAATCTTGTATGTAGTTCAGATTGAGGGGGCATGTAAAGTAGGGCCTAGTATATTGTCCTTGTACACGTATTCGTATACGTATGTAATTGTAATTGTGATCATCTATATATTGAGAGGTGAGACTGGATGTCAACCACCCACACAAAACCCTAAACCATGCGTTTAACTTTGGCTATAGAGGCTCTTTGTCTTGCTCCTTGCTTCACTATGTACCATGTATCCGTGTTAATCTGGTTGAGACATGTTCGATCAGATATGAACTTGTCCGTTAATGAATAAAGAGCCTCGAGGGCGTTTTCTCAACAAAAACTAACTAACTGAAGAAGTTGTCATGCGTGCCTATTGTACATTTTTATTTTTATTTAAAAAGGAAGCCTACGATTCACCCGTGTGATAAAGTGACAAGCTCTCGAATAAATACGTATGAAATATCCGCAAGTATTTTGCACATGAAACGAGGACAAAGCAATGATGATAGACACATATGAATCCGATTCCACACCCTCAACCAAGGGTAATGTGAAATCTTGAAGCACTCGTTCCACTTTGGTTTCACTAATCCTCAAGTAATCAGATGACCTTCCTCACACGGCCGTTTACAATGCCACGGGTGGGCTACGCGTCCACAGGACCCTCCCGTCGCCGAAGCCGCACGCGATCCTAGCCGGCCGCGACAAGGCAGGCGCGGCCTCCGCCAGCGGCACGGCAGGCACCACGGCCTTCCTGCCTAGCCGACTGTCCGCGGTGACCACGGGGCAGCGGCACAGCGGGCACTCTGGGCGCAGCAGCAGCCACCTGCCGATGCACTCGTCGTGGAACCAGTGCCCACAGCCCGGCAGCACGCGTACCGGCACCGCCGATGGCTCAGAGTCGCCGGAGAATTCCGCCGCTCCGACCAGCTCCGACAGGCACACCGCGCACTCCTGGGGCACAACCGCCGCCGCCACGGCGCTCGTGGCATCCTCGGGCCGGTCGCCGCGCGACGACGCCAAGGCAAGAATCCCCGCCGTGGCCGCGGCTGCCACACCGGCGACCACCGCGCCGGCAATAGCGATCATGGAATCCTTTTTGCGCCTCGGCGTGTGTCGATCGGTGTTAGTGCGTGGTATGATGGAGAAGAGAGGTCGGCGGGTGCATCGGCCGGTGATGATCTGTGTGGTATATAGGCAAAGAGGTCGACGAGAGGACGCGCGACGTGGATGCATCAACGCGCGGGTGCGGAGGAGCACATCAGGCAACCGAAAGCAAGCCCCCGACATGCGAGAAAGCGACCTCCTGCCCTTCTTTCTCCGATGCTTAAAGAAAGGGATATATGCGCATTAAGCGAGCCAAATCAGTCGTTGAAGACGTTCGTTGCATTCATGCTTTGCATGATCAGATCTTAATCTCTTCTTCTTGCATTTTTTTAAAAAACTCTTTTTTTGCCAATGATGAGGTATCAATTATACTTGAACACTTATTTTTCTATAATATATATTTAAATATACTTGTGCATACCCTTCACTACTCCAAATAAGCTAACTACGAGAGTGGCTGGGTGATTAGGGGTAGGGATTAAAAAAAGATGAAACTGAGTGTTACTACTACATTTCTTTTTCATTTTTTGGAACATAAAAAGAATTTAGAAAACTTGAAAGAAAAATGGACGGAAATAAATATGGTGAAAACACCTATACAAAAATCGAATGTGGATGGTCAAGCTAATTTGGCGGGCTCCGAGGAGGGGCGCCGCGAGGATCAGTGAATCACCTATTTTGGAACTGCCGGGGGGAGAGGCACAGTTCGCGAGGTATTGGCCCTCTCAAAAACCAATTGCCTCAAGCCCGTCTTCCTCTGTAAGACACATCAAGCTAGAGATAAGACGGAGAAACTTTGATGAAGGTTGGGTTTAAAAGGTTTTAGTGTTGTGAATAGTGATGGCAGAGGTGGTGGATTAGCATTGTTCCGCAGAAGTGGTGGATTAGCACCGCCCCATGATGAGATCTTAATCTTCTTTTTTTGCCAATGATGAGATCTCAATTATGCGTGCGCACTTATTTCTAGTGATATATATTTAAATATAATTGTGCATATACTTCACTACTATAAATAAGCTAATTACCAAGTAGTGGTTCGATGAGTAGGGGTAGAGATCAAAAAAAGGGATGAAACAGGGTAGTTTTTTTCATATTATTTGGAAGATTTTTTTTAGAAAACCGTAGAAACAAATATGGACGGAAATAAAAATGGTACAAACACCAATACGAAATTGGATGTTTGCTGGAACTATGAAACCCACTAAATCATGGGAAAAACACAAGCAAACCAACAAACGTATTCAGTTGCTGACATGACTACGATAATTATGATATACTGTGAATGCCCCCCTCCCCCCACCCCCGAGCATTAGTTCAAAATTGTGGCACTTATTATGGATCGGAGGTAGTAGTAGGTACTACTTGTTTTATCTAGTTATATAGGACTCCCCATAGGAGACCACCTAAAATTATAGTCTAGATATTATTCCTAACTACATCCTTCCAT